>NW_017728886.1:221367167-221484148 GCF_001723895.1 Crocodylus porosus
AATGGCTTGAGAGAGGGCCATGACCATGGAAATGGCATGTAGCAGTTGCTTTGTTTGGCTTTGTTTGGAAATGGCCTATAGCAGTTGCAGTTCCCTCTGCTTTCCCTCCCTTCCCCCAACTCTTCCCCCCAGGGGCTCCCCATTTCCCCCTGGGTCTGGTCCCTGTCACAGCCATGAGAAGCAGGGGTGAACTGTATAATCCCAAGATGTATGGCATCCTCACTTGGGGCATGAGTCATCAGAAGTGGGGAGAGGGCTGGCTATTGATTGTGTGGGTCATGCTTGCTTTGGGAGGGGGGGCAGTGAGGTATCAAAGGAGTGGGTCCAGAACAGCCATGGCCCCTGTGTGGGGAATGGAGTCCCAGGGCCTGTGAGCTCAGGCATGATCTGCAGCCGTGGCCAGGCTGCTGTGGGACTCTGTCTGCGTGCTAGAGGTTCTCTTAGGACCTCTATCAGGTCTGTAGTATGAGTCATAAATGGGAGTGGTGGGCACAACCTTGAGACACAGGTGCCCCAGTGCCAGGGCTGGTGTAGGGACACAGACCCCTTTCCCTGCTTCCAGCCAGGCTGCAGCTCACATTTCACTGGAGGGAGGACATGGAGTTGGAAGCAGACACTGGGGACAGAGACAGCAAAATGTCTTGGGTGGAGTAGTGTGGTGTTTTAAGTGGGAGTTGGGAGATATTGGTTTGGATACTAGTTTGTTGCATGATCTTGGTCATCCTATTCAACTTCTTTTTGTTTGAGTGTTCTCATATGTAAAATAGTTTAAACAATGTTTTTCTCTCAGAAATATATTACTGATCCTCAGCTGTTGTAAATGAGGGAAATGTCAGGGACTTTGGTCTGTTGCTGATTTATACCAGCTGCTCTTCTGGTACTAGAAGTAAAAAATATAGATAAGGTCAGTCATTGGCAAAATTGGGAACTGCATTCAGGAGCTCTTCTCCCATTCTGTTCATGTTGCTAGACCATGAGATATAGAAATATTTATGTCCAACTTTGTTACTCAAATAACATTTTAATGAACCTCCCCCCCAGATTCAGAAGTAGGCATGTTTGTCATATGTAAGTAATAAAATGGATCCCCTCCAAATCAAATGCTCAAAAATTCCATTATAAAAATTTGGCTTAGTATAACAGACCACAAAAAGAAAAAGGGTAAAATGCATGTAGGTAAAAGTGGTAAATGGTGATATACAGGTTGCAGTGTGGAAGTCTAGAAATTGATCAGTTAATGCCAAATTAATCATTCAGCAGCTTGTAGGCCAGATTCTCATTTATACTAAGGCTATTTACAAGGTCTGAGGGTAAATTATATCTCTGGTTTAGATCACTATAAAGTAGATTTATAGAATGTCTACATAATATAATGCACTGCTGGGTCAAAATTGCTGACCTAGCCCAGGAACCAGAAACAATAATGCTGCATTCAGCAGTACTCTGAGCCAAATAGCCCTGTTGTGAAAACAAGCTCTATTAGCCCAATTAGGCTGCATCGAGATAAGCATGGATGTGTGGTATGTGGAGCCACAGACCTGTCTTCAAGGGGCGGATTGACCCTGGGAGATTCTTCCTGCTATGGCTGCAGCCCCTGGAGGCCCTCAAGACCTCAGGTAAGGCTGCTGGTATAAGCACTGTTGCTGGACCCAGCCTTCCCTACTCCACTGGGGGTAACCTACTGTGCACCTACTGTGCGTGGGTGGCATGGGCATTCCTCAGGGACAAGTAGCAGTGGCACAAGGTGTGGTGCTCATCTGGAAGCACCCTCAGTTTCACATTGACACACCTATACTGATTCAGGTCTTCAAACAATTTCAGAAAAGCATTGAATTTTTTCATTTACACATACCCTTACTGTAAAAGAGAATCAGACACATCAGTGATATGTTCAGAATAAGACATTTTTTATTATCTGTTGAGACTTAGATGCAAAAGCTAGAGGAAAAAAGAGTTACTGCATTTTATTTCATAAGAAGCCAAACTAATGAACTGCAAACCACAGAGAGCTGTCAACTGAACATAGGATGAAGTATTCATTTTATAAACCGTTCACCAGTGTGTCAACTGTTAGTCTCACATGGAAAAAAATGAAAGAATTTTCCTACAAAACCTATTGCTTTGGATGAAACCTCTGACTAAATATTTTTGAGAGCTGTGTCCATGGAAGAGGAAGTCTACCAGAAATTGGAGTATTCATAAACGTAACGGTCATAACCTACCGTAGAACATTTATATTGAAATCTAAAATGACACTCTAGCTTTCATTATAAATATTTTCTTCAGTGAGGAACTGGTAATCTGAACAGGAATCTTTAAACAGCTTTATTTTTTTTCTCTTTTTAAAAGAAATGCGTGTGTGTGTAGAGCTAAACAAATTTACATTTTACTGAAATATTGGTGACAAAAAAGTAAATATGTACAATTATCTTCATATTGCCAACACAGATCCAGTTGGATGTGGTAAACAAAAGTATTGAAAAATAATATAATACTAAAATTCTTTAGGAAGCAGTAACATTAACAGAATCCTAGGTCTCAATCCTCAATTGATTTAAACGGACAGTGCTCTGTTGCAGCATGTGCTGGTGCATACCAAATGTATTACTTCCATACTTGAACTTCTCTAAGATTTGGGTAATAAATTTTAGTGTTTTAGATATTTTATGTTTTTATGCAAAATCTTACCTCCATTCATATACATCACTTAGAGCATTGTTGGTACTGAGTAAAAAAGAATTTGTCTTTTGACTTTGTAACCTGTAGAGTAAAGGCTGAGTCAGACAAATTCTTTGACTTGAGTGGTCATTCATCTCTTTTTTTTTTTGCAATTATTTTTTTGATATTTGCTGAGCTAGTGAACTCTGGTCAGTAGCTACTGCTTTCAGTTCTATGGACCAGATTTTCAGCTGGTGTGATCTGGCACAACATCATTGACTTCACTGAAGTCATGCTCATTTAAACCAACCCAGGATCTGGCTGTCTTGTCTTAAAGTGAAAAGGCACCTGTGCACTTGCCTTAGGCTATCTGTGTCAGGTTTGCTTATTTCTTGACACTGAAGGCTGCACTCAAGTGTTATATTGTGTAGTATCTGGGACTTGGTGAGCCCAGAACAGAAGGGGGTGCTTCACAGCAACTCAGCGTAGAAGGAGTGTAGACACACCCCACTGTGAAGTACTTTTATGTAGGACCTGATACAAAAGCTCATTGAAATCAGTGGGAACCATTCCAGAGACTTCAAAAGGCTTTGAACTAGATAGATCTTTGGCTTTGTTTGGGGAAAACTGAAGCCTGAACTATATACAAAAGAGGAACAGATACAGCGTAAACCAGATAGTATCAGGAGATTCCAGCACTGGGAAAAGAACTTTTCCTTTCAGTAATGTTGGTAATTTTACTTCTCATCTTATCCCTGCTCCCATTAAAGTCTAGGACAAAAACTCTCATCGAACTCACAGGGAAGAATGCAAAAGTTTTATTTTTACTGTCAAGTTATAATTTCCTTATTCTTGTAATAAATTATTGCAGCTTTGCTAACTAGCAAGATTCTCTAAGAATGCCTGCAGGTACTGTTCTCTTTGAAGTTGCTCTAGCCCCCAGATTTTCTGCTGAATTTCCTGTAGAAGCAGCCTTCTGTTGCAAGGTGTTTTTTAAGTTGACAAAATCCTAAAATAAACAGACCATTTTCAATTATTTGATGGTGAAAGGGTGATGATTTAACTCTTAGATTTCATAAAATACCAATCTTTCCTTTGGCAGGCAAGGTTCTTTGAGTAGATGTGATATCTTTTATTAGACCAATTGAGTAGTTGGAAAGAAGTTCTTAGCAAGCTTTCAGGTGCAGTGACCCTTCTTCAGGCAGAGGGAGTTGCTGTTATTCTGAGTTCTCAGACTTCGAGTCTCAGACCAGCAGAGACTCCCTCTTTCTGAAGAAGGGTGACTCTGCCCAAAAGCTTGCTAAGAACTTCCTTCCAACTACTCAGTTGGTCGAATAAAAGATATCACATCTACTCAAAGAGCCTTGCCTGCCTATGTCCTTAGACCAACACGGCCATAACCAAAAACCCAGCAATCTTTCCTTTGCTCACCTAACACCTCTTAAATTAGCAAAACTTTTTTTTTGGTCAGAAAATGCTGATGTGTTGAAACCAAACTGTTGGATAGAGTTAGTTTTAAGAGATACCATAGTTTCAAGATAATCTGATTTTCCTGTTTTGGCATTTTCAACATGAGAAAAAAGTTGAATTTTTATTTGAAATTACTTCTGATTAGGAATGAAAGGTAATGTTATATTAAAAATGTAAAAAAGGTAAAATTGAAGCAAACTATTTTGATCAAACAAATCTAAAATACTTGAAGACTTTTGCTTCACGAAAAATTTTCAGAAATGTGATGTCTCATCAATTAGGTTTGGGGAAAAAACTCAAATTTATGAAAATTGAAGCTCATTGGGGGAATTATTTTCCAGTCTGTTCTGAGACACATTCTAGTATGAACAGATGATTCAGTAAGTCTCTAGTGCAAACATTCCTTGCCCTCTTGCTTTTTAAAGCCGTATAGTTTTGGTGATAATTAAACTAATGGTAAAACCTGCAATTAGTGTCTTTATTCTAATATATGATGCATTCTACAACATTCACACATACGTAAATACATATATACGTGTGTGTGTGTGTGTGTGTGTGTGTGTATACACACACCCACACTATATATAGGTGTGTGTGTATGTGTGTACATATTTTATTTGAATGATGCATTATACTTAATTTCATACAGTATGTTGGGAGGATTTACTTTTAAATAAAAGCTAGCAGCAGTGGGAAAGGGAGGTCTTATTTTCTATCCTGTCATGACAGCTGTCTGCCAATGTGTATTCTGATAATCCTCTATGCCACCCACCAGTTTCTGAATAATCACTCATTACTGTTTTTTTCTATGTGAAACAAAGTGGAAAGTGTTTAAAAATTAAGAAATGTATTGCATCTACCTCTTTTAACTCTCATATTATGGCTTCTCATAAGTTATAAGATTGTAGATAGTCAAAGCCATTCATAAATCTAATCATTGGGAAAATTAGAAGATGATGAAAAATATAGTTGGTGATGGAGTTGGTGAGTGATACATATTTATGGTTAATGAATACTTTAGATTAGGCTGTTGTACCTCTGGATGTCACTGTTGCTTTGCAATAATGTATACAATAACACATGACAAAGGAATAAATTAAACTGGTCTAAATGTCAACATCTCAGGTTCATTAGAAGACATAATGCTAAAAGCTGAATCCTTTGGCAACATATGAAGTGCCACTATTTCCTGACAAAGGATGGCTTATTGAATTTATAAAATAATGTGTGCAATTTTAGTATCAGAAATAGTGAAAAAGCCCTACCCGTTCCTAATCCAAAATAAAGTGGATCAGAGTCCCAGAATGTGCTCTGTGGAGAGGAAGTATGAATTCCAAAATTCATTAATGTTGTGTAATGAAAGCAAAGAAGTAAATAACAACTGGGATTCTCTGAATGTTTTTGGCCCTGAGAATTTTTGTTAACATTTTAGTCAGAAGGGATATCCCTTTCTTGAGAAATATTTGTAGTGGAGGGAAGGAGCCACTGCCGAATGAAGATTACAATGGTAAAATACTTTATTCATGAAACCTAAGGATCTTATTTTATTTTGCTTGCAATGAATGGAACCTTTCCCTGTGTAAGAGCTACAGGATAAAAATATTATTGAGTTTCAACAGGTTAAGAGACAAGGTGAAATCCTATCTCTATAAAGTAAGGAAAATTTTGCTATTGACTTCATTTGGGCCTGTATTGCACTCTTACAAGTGGATATCTTAGGACCAAATCCAATGCTCACTGAAATGAATAGAAAGACTCCCACTGACTTCAATGGGTAATGGATCAAGATGGTAGGAAAGCTGCATCTTTCAAAATGGATTAATGTATCTGTCAGTCTCTCTGGGTATTTCTGATGAATCCTTTTCCATGACGTCTCAGCTAGAACCAAGATAAATATATTAAATCTTTTATGAACTGTAAGGGCAGATGCTGTTCTCATTCTGTTTTTTCTTTCTCCAAGTTGCTTTTTTAACAGCAACTCCTATACTGTGGGGGTGGGTTTTCATTCTTTTCCTTTATTTTAAGCCTGTAGAGAAACATCTCAGACATTTTTCTAGTGGATTGAAATTGCTTCCATTTTAAGCTTGATTAATACGACTTTTATGAGCCTAATTAATATGCCTTTATTTACATGAGCTTTTATCTTTATGGTCCCAATTACTACAGCAAGTCTTTAGTATTACAGGCAGCTATTTATTTTAAAATTACTGATCGATGTCACCATGCCCTTTCACCACACAGACAAGTTAAGGATTTGGCCCCTCTGGTACATATGGAAGGGTAGCTCAGACTGCTTAGTTCTGACCGTAAATTAATAGGGTGTCATCTCTGTTCCTTGTTGTGTATTCAGCAAATTATACTCCCATATACAAATACTAACAGACTCCAATACTCATAGAAGAAAGAAAAGGAAGCAAGCAACTGTGAGACAAATATTTCTTATTTTAGCAAGGTCTTTGTGTTTGTATATATTTACAACCATTGTCTAATCTTCATTATCATATAAAAGAAAAAGCATGGACTGTATTATTGTTGGATGCAGACAGAAGTACAGCTCCCAGTTGTAACTCAGAACAATTTTTGCAAAGCACTCTGAATTACAGCATCATACCAGACCAAACAGAAGTTCAGTATTGGTTCCAGGGGAGAGAGGAATCTAGCTGCTGGGTGGGTTCCCATAGCAATATCCAGGGCTCTCTGTCAGTGCTCCCTGTTTTCAGAATGGGAGGGGGGAAAGGCAGTTGGGGGAGCTCATTCTTGGGGCTCCCAGCTAGTGCTGAAGGGCAGGAGAGGGTGGTGCAATACACCCAACCCACCCGCCAGGGGGAGGGGGCTGAAAAACCCCAGACTGAACTCCTTTCACCCTCTTTCTCCCTCTCATTCTGAAAACATCAACAGGCTGGGAGATCTGCAGACACAAGCTACAAAAGATGCTACATTTTGTAAGATCCTTATCTGATACCTCATGCAATAAGGTGTCAGATTTTCAACCAATCAGCCATTTGCAAATGCAAAATGCAAAAATGAAAATTTCAACAAACTTAGGTCACTAGTAGGGCAAGTGCTGCTGGACCAGGGACCAAAGGTGAAAAGTGTGCATGAAAAGTGATTATTCCTTAAGGACATTATCTTTGAAGCACAAAGGAAGTCAATTCCCATGAGCAGAAGAGGTAACAGGAGGGCTGAGAAGTCCTCTTGGCTAAACAGGGAAATCACAGTCCTCTTAAGAAAGAGGCTTATAAAAATGGAAGCATGGGGCAGGACCCAAGGAGGATTATTCCATGATGGTCCGCATTTGCAGGGAACAGATAAGACAGGCTAAAACAGTGACCAAATTTAGATTAGCAACAGGAATCAAGGAGAACAAGAAGTCCTTCTTTAGGTACATAGGGAACATGAGGAAAACAAATGGGAGTGTGGGGCCGTTACTCAACAACTCATGAGATCTGGTTACCAGCATCCAGGAGAAAGCTGAACTCCTGAATGACTACTTTGCCTCTGTCTTTCACTGGACCAAGGTGAAAACCATGCAAGGTAGAGTAAAGAATGAGCACAGTATGAATTACCACCTTCATACAACTGGTGTATGACTAGTTAATAAAATTAGACGTATACAAGTCAGCAAGACTGGATGATCTTCATCTGAGAGGGCTGAAGGAGCTGGCCAGAGTCATTGTGGAATCCCTAGCAAAACTCTTTCACAACTCATGGCACTCTAGAGAAGACCCTTGTTGTGTGTGGATTTTGCAATATAGAAGTAAGGCCATTTCTTTTACCTTTAAACTCAATACATAGAAGTGGACACAGCACATACTAGACGGGTGAGAAGAGAAGTGCTGTGTAAAGGGTTACTGATAAGATATGAAACTAGCTGAATATGGTCAACAGAGGAGCCTTGTCAACAGAGGAACCTTGAAAGCAGTACAAGAATTGTTTTCTTTCAAGCAGACTACTTGGCAAGAATATATAAAACATGCAGTCTCAAGAGTCAAACTTCGGTGTTCACGCGCACAATGTCACTTGACTGGATAGAATAGTAATTTAGTTAGTAGATGACTGGGTATTCTTACAAGCACGAGCTAATCACGAACTAATGCCAATGTACTAACAAGGTATTAAGTAGTATTATAACTGGTAGGCGGGATCCCTCCTCGGAGGCACCTCGCTGCAACAAATAAAGATTCTGTATCTAACTTTGGACACTTGCTCTGCATGATCATTGCCCCACCCTAGAGGGAACTGCACATGGATTTAAGAGCATAATTCGTAACACCCTGAGGACTGGAAGAGGGCCGATGTTGTGCCCATCCACAAGAATGACAGGAGGGAGGACCCAGGTAACTATAGGCCAGTCAGCCTAACTTCCATCTTAAGTAAAATCCTAGAAAAGTTCATCAAGGAGTCTATCTGTGATAAGCTTGCAAAAGGTAAGATTCTGAATGACAGCCAGCATGGCTTCATCACCGGCAGGTCATGCCTTATCAACCTCATCTTCTATGACCAGGTAACTTGTGGGCTTAACTCCAAGACAGTCAGGTGGGTGAGAAACTGGCTGCAGGACAGGACCCAGAGAATTGTAGTGAATGGATCTGTGTCATCCTGGTGAGAAGTGGGCAGCAGTGTCCTGCAGGGGTCAGTGCTCAGTCCAGTACTTTTCAACATTTTTATTAATGATTTGGATATGGTGGTGAAGAGCTCACTGGCCAAATTTGTCGATGACACCAGGTTATGGGGAACTGTGGTCATGCTTGAAGATAGGCTACAGTTATAGGTGGATCTAGACAGCCTAGCAAGTTGGGCAGATCAGAACCTGATAAAGTTCAATATTGAGAAATGTAAGGTGCTCCACCTCAGGATGAGCAACCCCCAACACAACTACAGGCTTGGTGGCACCAAACTGACTAGCACCACGAATGAAAGGGACCTGGGGGTCATAATAGACCACAGTATGAATATGAGCCAGCAGTGTGATGCTGTAGGGCAAATAATACTCTGGCATGCATCAATCGATACATCTCCAGGTGATTCTTCCACTCTACTCAGCAGTGGTGGGACTGCAGCTGGACTACTGCATCCAATTCTGGGCACACTTTAACAAGGACACAGACAAGCTTGAGAGAGTCCAAAGAAAAGCCACCTGTATGATCAGAGTCTTAAAAGGCAAGCCATATGAGGAAAGGCTGAGGGATCTGGGACGCTTCAGCCTGAGGAAAAGAAAGCTGAGAGTGTAGAACAGTGAAAGTCCATGCATGTGCCATATGACTAAAGGTGAGAAGTTTCTAGAGGGTTTGAACTCTCAACCTTGATGAAGTCATGACCTACTTTTAAGGTCTAGGCATGTGCAGTATATAATGGTAATGCAACTGTTTATCAATGTTGATATGTTAATAAGGTAGTTATGATAATGTTGCTTGTATTGAGTTGAAATAATTTGAATTGATTGGTCCTTTTAAGTATTGCCCAGGTTTAAATTTGATTGGGTATTGTGGAAAGGGTGATGATTGGACCATTGGGTGAGTGACAGGTGGCATGATTAGAAGGCTATAAATCCTGTCTGGAGCAGCCAGTAGGGGCTTGGGCTCAGTTTCACTCTGGTTGGATATTTCTGATTCCAGGCTCTTGGGGTGTGGGAGTTCATTGAGTGCAGGTTCCTTGCAGTGACCTGGTCATTGGGAAGATGCAGTTGGGTAAAGTATCACCCTTTCCCAATTTGAGGTGCTGGGTACCTACTCAGAGAAAAGCTAGAAATCCTCAGGGGCTGTCAGAGGGTTTCTCCTGCTGACTAGGTCTAGGGTGTTCTTGCTGCCATCTGTGGTTTCTGGGTTGTCTGTGAAGTTGCATATCAGTTAACTGTGTAGTGACCAAAATTTATCATAATGTGTAGTTGATTGGTTGTGTGACCAGGGACATTGGGTTTGGGATGTGTGTCAGGTTATTATCCCGTCTGGTGTATTTTATTGTGTTGCATCTTGGGTGTTATGGGAATATTGCATTGGGTAGTTGTTGTGTGGGTTTTGTTGTGTAGTAGAACTTATATTGCTCAACCTACCTGTATTGTAGTTTGTAGCTACTCCTTCTAACTCTAAGTGGGGTCAGGCAGTAGATCCACACTCAGGGAAATTAACTTACTTTAATGCCCCAAACCTGACTGCCTCTGGGTCACAGAGGATTAATGATCCTCTGGATTAATTAGTTAATTGGCATCCCCATGGGGGGTCCTTCAAGAGGGTACCTGGTAGCAGTTTACTGCTACACTAGGGGAGTACATCAAGGGCTCGATGAACAACTGTTTACCAGGGCACCTGGGGGGAAAACCAGCAGTAATGGCCACAAACTCCTGGAACATCGATTCAGGCTCAACATTAGGAAGAACTTCTTCACGGTCAGGGTGTCCAAACTGGAATAAGCTCCCTCCAGAAGTGGCATAATCACCTTCCCTGGAAATCTTCAAGAGGAGACTAGACAACCACCTTTTTGGGTCACCTGACCCCCAGTTATCTTTCCTGCTTGGTGTAGGGGGCTAGACCTGATGATTTTCTGAGGTCCCTTCTGGCCTTACAATCTATGACTCAGTTTTAAAAACTGTTTACAGCTGTGCACTTGTGTTTGGTTACAGCTATAAACCGATTTTTGTGGCCAAATGAGGTAAAAATTGTCAGTCCTGTTTGCACCTATAGTGTCTGAAGACTCCAGCTGTGATCAAGACTGCACTGTGCTATGTGTTCACAGACACAGAACAAGTGATGGGGCCTACCTCAGAAAGCTGAGAAACTAGGCAAAAGAGAAAATAGGTAGAGACTTAGACCTTCCAGAAAAGGACAATTCTATTTTGTTGCACCTTTCAAGGATTCAGTATTCTTTTTCATTATAAAATGAATGAAAACAAAACCTTTGGAATATTTTTTGTGAAAAATTGCATTGTTTCCAAATATTCTTTCTCTGAACTAAAAGGTCAAATTTTCCTTCACATTTTCCTTTTCTTCTCTGGAAGTGACTAGAGAGTCTGTTCTGGACTTCAGAAACCTTTTTATTAATGTTTCATCCAAATATCTCTGGAAAACATTTTCACATCAAAATGGAATAATCAAAGAAAAATGATGCTGAATATATTTAAACCAATCCCAGGGAGGAGGTCACAGAGGTCATGCCATAGTCTCTTAAGCTTTACTCCTGTGTCTTATCTACTGGGCCATGCTGTTTCCAAGAAACCATGCTCTTATTTCAATCTCTGTGTAGTAGTTAAGCATCTAGCAGATACATGGTTGATATTGCTTCCTGACTTTTTGTAATGGACAACTGAGTTTGAAAGATTATATCAGCTATACAAGTTGCAATAGGAATTGCCATTTCCTAGGAAGGTATCTATGCTTCTGTTGGTAAACTCAGAAAGCAACACCGAATACCTTAAAATACTCATAAACAATTAGCATATAGTTAAAATTACAGTTATACTATATCAAGGAATATATAGTATTTGATAAAATCACTAAATGAGGAAACAAGCAAGAAACCCAAAATATTTTTCAAAATCATCAGTAAGTAATTTTAATAAGGCAAAACAAATGCTGCTCTGTCATAGTACATGTTAGGGAATGCAAGTATTAAGTTATTTTATTTACTAATTTCTGGTTATTTTACATTTTTTTAATTTGAATTCTGCAAATGCTTTTTTTAGCTGAAGCTTGTATTCAGAATCTGTTTTAATTTATAACCAGCACTAATCAAACTTTCTTCCTTTAAAATATCAAGCTTTGGACTAATTTACAAAAGGATTAAGAACTGTAGTGTATCTAGGGGAAAACATTTACAATAGGATGGAAATGAATTTATGTGGTATTTGTCTGACTATCACATGTGCTTTCAAAGGATTTCTATTGTAATTCAAGATTAGTTGAGCATAAGTTAATGGTCTCTTAAAGTATTACCCAAAGCTTATTATGCTAGACTATAGTAGCCTCTTTTCAAATGTTTTTTTAATAATATCAACTACAAGGTCCCTGAAGACATGATATTTCTAGGCTTAGTATTTCTTCATCAAATATTAAAATGGGTCAAGCAATTTTGTTTCTGTTCCTTTTCTGCCTATTCCATTGCCACAGTGTGCATACCAATTAAAGGAAGCATAATATGTGGATTTACCAACTGTTGAGTTTCCACATTTTGTTTCATTATTTCACTTATTTTGTAATTATTGCTGAATGGAAGGGCAACAATTAAACACAGAGTAAATCTGATATTTATGAATTTAGAGGATTTAAAGACATTTTTAAAGCACAAGGAGAAGAAATTAATTATTTCTGGGTCCAGTCTTGAAAACACATGTGAGTAGTGGTGAGATGACACTGACATAGGTTAGTATTTGTATGATTCACTCCCAAATAACTTGTAACATGAATAACAGCTGACTCTAAGGGATGCCCATAGGACAAGAACTGGTATGCTACCAAAAACAAGCACAGTATCATATATACCCAATGCCCAGAATTTGGCAGTGTAGATGGCTGACAGCAACCTTGCTCAGGCTTTTCCAAGAACATGAAGCCTGACTGTGACATCAGCATGTGTGGCCAGAGCTGCTCTGAACCATTTATACAGTCTAAATGGTAGGTATAGGCATGTGCAGGGAAGGTGAGCCTCACATTTCAGTGGCACTTCTGGAATAACCTGAAGGTGCTATAGTCAGGCCCTAAAGGTTAAAGCAAGCAGCATTTCAATTTAAGTCAACTGGAAATTTGCTCAGCTGGGGACTATAAAATTTGACTCCTGCAGACTAATATTCAGGAATATCTCAAGCAAAATCTTGCCTTTTCTACGACTGCACTAGTTTTGCTATAAGCTGATTCTCTGTGGTCAGGAAGGTTGTATTACAACATTTCTGGCCAGGTTAAGGAAATCTATGTGGAGAAGGTATAGAGAACATGCCCTACATAGCAACTTATACCAGGATGTAGTTCTGCTACTTCAAAGGACTTATGGCATGTGATTTCATCTATATTTTTGTGAAGGTGAAATGTTACATAAGGGTTGTAGCAGGCTGCACATTCTGGGGAGGTTGCAGCTAGCTGCAGGCAGGGCATGCTTACAAACTTGCCTTGAAGGATTGGGCACAGCTGATAAAGGTAATTAGTTGGCTCCGTGGGAGTTAAAAGGCTCCCAGGGTTCTGAAGGAGATAGCACCTGGGTTGGCTCCAGGGTCAGCCCTGAGTACCACACCAGTGTTGTGTCTTCTGGGGTATGCAGCAAGGACAAAAGTATGAGTTTGCTGGAGTAAAACTGGCAGCAAAGAGTGTGGGGCTAGCAGCCACAACATCAAGCTCCAGCACTCTCTTTGCATCTAGAAAAAGACCATAGGGTGTGATATAATCTATAATTTTTTGTATTGATCCCTGTGGGGAGTGAGTTTACCATGGGGAAAAACAAAGACTGTTTGAATGAGCTATCCCCAATCCATTTGGCTTTTTTCTTTACTGCTGGTCTGATATCACTTTGGCCCCATTTGCCTTAGTGTACTGATCTGCAAGATTTTGATCCTGGATTTGGTCATTTTAGATTTTTCATTGCAAACTAAACCAAATGTCAGCACACCAGACATACTTTTAAATATATTACAGCAGAGTAATCTACAGCATATTTATAAGGCTGAAATTCTACGTAAGAAAATGTACAGTTATATCCTATATGAACATGTATAGGGTGTAGCATTAATTAAGGAACTATATGCTATATCTTCTTTCAGGTGTGGATTACTTTGTTCTTATTTTTGTTGGATATCATACACGATACTTATTTTAAAAATGAATTTATAGTAACTTTTAGGGTTAAGAAAGTATAAAAATCAAACCCTAATCCCAAGGGAATTTAAAAAAGACAACCAAAACACTGTGAGCCAAAGAAATCTTAGAAATATTGGATATAGTATATCCTAACTCTTGAAGGACAGTTGAAGTTGGCTAGAGAAATGCTACCAAACTATAAAAGAAGTAATTGGAGGGCCGAGAGAATTATAAATTGGTCAGTTGGACTTAATTACCATGGAATTTATGAAAACAAATGAGAAAACAGTTAAATTGTAAATACCTGGAGGATGAAGGGTCTGATCATTAAATCCATGACAGATTTGTCAAGAAAAAAAAATCATGACAGATCAGCTTGACTTTCTTATGTGATAGAATTTTGTAGGTTTTGTCGGTAAGGGGAATGCAGTGGACATTATATATCAGAACTTTTGATACAGTCCGCACGCCATTCTCATGCAGAAATGTGGGCTGGGTAGAATTATAATGATGGTAGGTGGATATGTAATTGGTTGAATAACTGCAAGCAAAGAATAATTATTAATGGACTGATGTCAAACTGACAGAGCAGTATTCTACAGGGTTTGATTATGAGTCTAGGGCTATTTAAAATGTTTATTAATGGTTTGGATGCAGGCAGAGAGAGTATACTGATCAGATCTGCAAATGATTCAAAACTGGAAAGGGTTGAAAATACTTTGAAAGACAGAATTAAAATTCCAAAAGGACCTTAATAACTTGGGTTATAGACAAAATTCATCAAAGACAAATGTAAAGGGCTACACAAAGAGGATAATAAACAAATGTACATGTTCAGAATTGGGGATAACTGATTTGGCAGTAGCTCTGCTAAGAAGGATTTGAGTGCTATGGTTGATCATCAATTCAACATGGATCAACAATATGATGCATCATAAAAAACCAAATAGGAAATTGAAGCATTGCATGCAAGACATGGGAGGTGGTAAAAATCACTAAGCTTGGGACTAATTAAGCCTCAGCTGGAGAACTGTGTTTAGTTTTGCTACAATGTTTTAAGAAATAAGAAAGGAACTGGAGGTCCGGTACAATGATACAGCGACTGGAAAATAAGCTGTCCAAAGAAAAGCTGAAGGAACTAATCAGGTTTAATTTGGAAAAAAGTAAGAGAGTGGGGGATTTGATGAAAGCGTTCAAATATTTAAAAGCCTGAATAATAAGATGAATAGACAGTATTCTCTTTTGTCACATAAGGGAGGACATGCAGAAGTGGATTTAAACACTGGGTAAGCAGGTTTAGATGAAATCTCAGGAGAAGCTTTCTCTCTGTAGAGCAATTAGAAAACTGAAACAAGCCTCCTAGGGAAGTTGTAGAGTCTTCTTCCTTGGAGGCTTTTAAGAAGAGGTTAGATAGGAATTTGTCTCAGATGGTCTAGGACCACTGAATTCTACATCTGTGTAACGTGTTGAACTATGATTAGGGATCTGCTTAATTTGCAATTTCACAGATTTTGTGGCAATCGTGAAATCAGGCAATGTCCACAAAATCCATGAAAAAAAAACAATTTACCAGAAATAAAATGGTGGCTCCCCAGTGGAAGCCAGTGATCTTTACAGCTGTGCAGCCTGCCAAACAACATGGCTGTGGGGGGAGGGCACTGGCACAAAGGGGAGTTGCTGAGACAGTGGCCACCCTCACCCGTCATTACTGATTGGCTGAGAGAGATGCATGCGGTGCAGCCCCACCCTTCTCAGCCAATCATCGGTGAGGGGTGGGGCTGCAAGATGGATAGACCTCTCAATCAATCAGTGTGTGGGGGGGTAGGGCTTCTGCTGTAAGCCCACAAAAATGGGAACTGGTCCTGCAAGCTGCCCATGCAATCATCCACTTGCCTCCTCAATTTACATAGGTCTGTAGCTACGATTCTATGCCATGTTAGAAGATCGTAGAATGGAATATGACTTATTTGTAATCTTTACAAAAGTAGAGTACAATAAAATGCTCCAGTAGTTTTAAATGAATGAGATAATATAATATATCTTGTACTCCTAAAAAGCAGCCACAAATGAATAAAATATTGAGAATACAATAAAATGTACAAGGGAGATTATTCAAGGGAGATTGTTGATAAGTGTCCTATTACTCATATTATTCTATTGTCATGCAGTGTAGAATAATTTACCGTGCCTTGATATGTTGCTTTCAACCATGACTTTAATTAAAGCCATTTCATTTTGGGGTTGAGGGATAGAGGTTGAAAACCAAAAATAACATTGAAACCATAATGGATTATTTAAAATAAGACTTGAGAAATAGTGCTACAGACACACAACCTATTAAAATATTTTCAAAATATATTTAGTGTTTTCCTCGTGTAACATTTTAAATAAATTATGGTACTGAACATGAAAGAAATGACTTAAGAGTCTTTTAAAACTGTCCAAAGTAGCAGTGTTGTTCAAATATCTGTTTATAGTTCTTTGGTTTTAAAAACATGTTAAGTCTTTCATTTTAATAGAAGAACTATAGTAGTCTCTGACTCTGAATACTGCTTTTTCAGTCCATTCTGGAAACTGTAAAAGTACATATAGTTTTTAAAAATGCATTATTTAATCTTACATTTAACTACAAGCTACAAGCATTTGAGAAGCATCTGTCTTTGTAGCCAGTGCATCCTTTAAGTAGGATTGCTAGTAGTATTTCCAAAAGAAGAATGTATTTAATTAACTTCCACAGCATCAAAATAGATTCAGGTATATAGGCAAATATAAACTCTTAGGGACAGATGCTTATTTACAATAATGTTCCATTACATCATACCAGAAGTCTAAAGGAGCTTGTAGCAGACAGCCAGGGACTCTTATTACTTGAAAGGAGAAGCAGCCATAGGAAGGTCTCCAGGTCAGGGAAGACTGCTCATTATGGGCTGACTGCAGGGGAGTAAGCAGCCAGGGATCCATAGGCTGTGAGCAGCTGCTGTGGGAGTAGCTGCCCAGTGATAGGATGGTAAGGCCGGATCCTGCTTGAGCAGCCAGCACACTGCTATGGTAGCCTGAGTAGCAGCCATAAGCTGTCCAATAGAATTAAAGAGGGACAAGGGCTGGAGGGGCTGTGCAGGGGCTAGAGGGTCCCTTGACCCAAGAGGGGCCATGCTCTGAGGAGCTTAAAAGCCAGCATCAGGAGAGAGAAAAGGAGGAGGGCTGGTACTGTACAGGGGACATAGCTCTCAGCAAGGGGGAGCTGCCTAAGAAACCTGAGCAGGCACTAAATGCACTGGAGGAGGGTGGCTGGTCAAATATTTGTTTAACCCCAAGTAGGGGGAAGGTTTTATTAAGTGACTGCTTGCCTTCTGTGTTCAAGTTACACTGGTGGATTGTGTGTGACTATAAGGAGAGAAAAGAAGCCACAATGTTGTCTGAGGAGCATGCTATTGAGCCCTGCCAAGTAGTGGCAAGTTGAAGCCAAGAAACCCAGGGGCTGAGCCCAGAGGAGCAACAGAGGCAGCCTGACGCCGAGTGGGACAGATAGGCCCAGAGGGGGAAATAAAGGGGGGCAGAGGCTGAGAGGGCCATAGCCTCAGCCCAGAGGGGGCAACAGAGATGGCCAGGGGATGTCAAGAGACTGTGACTGGAAAGGCCAAGCCAGAGACAGTGGGCCTATACCACCAGTCAACAACCAGAGTAACCTGTAAACTAAGGCTAAGAAGGATGAAACTTATCCAGGAAGGCAAATAGTAACTGGTAACATCTGCGAGGCATGGGTATGGCTGTACGTACAGAAAGCAGCCTTGAATAGCCTTTAAGGCAACTGGTGTCCTAGAGCATGGACAGGGCCAGGAGGGCCCTACCTAGTGCTTGGACAGGAAGGGGACCGGCTGGGTCCAGGAGGGACCCACTGGCCACAGAACAGCAAGGGCTTGCTCTAGGACACTAGGGTAGTATCCCTTTTTATACACAAACAACTCCGTCAAGGCATGGCAGGAAAGAGGAAAGGAAGGGTACTCAAGGAGCCAGTGTGGGGCAGGAGCCACATAGCCCACACAGGGTGTCACGACTGCCCCTGGGGACCGATCTTGTGACAGAGCCCTAAATGTAAAGCAGACCCTATATGACTACATTTCTTCTCTTTTACGCTTTTAGCTCATCTGTTTGAGGGATGAGAAGTTGCCATTATTCTTTAGTAGTGTGTGGGGAAAGACTTTGGCTCTTAAGCTTTTCTAATTTATTAGTAGGGTGGGAGTGTTGTAGCCATGATGAGAGAGTGTACAAGATCTGTATAGCTGAGAGATTTGTTCAGCAGGCTTTTGAGCATTAAGTCCCCTTCTTCATATAATGTGTAGGAGGTGCACTGCTAGAGATGCAGGCTACCCTATTCTCTGTTCTTACTCTTCAACGGCCTCCAGAAAGCCAAGCACTAGGTCCTAATACATTTTTTGCTGCTTGTGATGGTCTGTACTGTCTTTTCCTTTCTCCCCCCATCCCCTCCACCATCTCCTTCCCAGCAGTGACAAAGGAAAGTATGTTGGTAATCAGATTGCACAACAGCTTGTAGGTCTTAGTTCAAACAAATGTATCTAATAATATCAGAAATGTAACATTTCCTTTCTGGAAATAGTCTGGTATACATGGACCACTTATTTAGATAATCTACTTGGTGAAATTAGAAAAAAAAATAGTTTGTTTGGATAGAACTGTAAAAGTAAATAATTTATTTTAGCAAACCAAAAAAACCAAACCACATTAATTATGGACAAAATTTCCACCCCCTGAACTCCACTGCCCAGGATGAGGGTTCTGGCACCAGGCAAACTCCCCCTCCCGCCCCTGGGCATGTGACCTTTTCACTCCCAGGGGTGCAACACCATGCAAGGAGCCTGCAGAGCATGTGCCAGGCAGCCAGGTACTAGGGCATGGATGGGTCCAGAAGTGAGGTCTAGGGGTGAAATGAGGTGGGGGAAGGTAAGGGGCTGGTTTGGGTCCCCATGAGCTGCTGGAGCTTCCTTCCTGGGGCATGGACAGAAGCTCCCTCAAAAGCTCCTTCTCTCACTACTTCCACATCCCAGCCACCCTGGCAAGCAGGACCAGCACTCCCTACACTCCAATCACAAATCCCAATTTATTAAAACACGAGACATTCTTTAATTTACTTCTTTATTTCTTTTTAAATGTTGTTTTATTTTACTTCTTTGATTTTATCCTTCAGTGGTGAATTTCATTTCATCCCCCTCACTTCCATTCCCTTCCACCTCTCATTTCATTTCCCACCCCCATTAGCTCTCCACCTCCCAGATCCTTGTTCTCGCCCCTGCCAACCCATCTCTCACACACCTCCACCTGGAGCAGGGGCGGACGCCTGTACTGGCTCCCAAGTCCTGTAGCTGCAACTCACAGCTGTGGCTTCTAGTCAGGCCCCTGCTTGCCAGCCCCCTAGTGCCAAGTCTCAGCTGTGCAGGTGCGGGACAGTCCGAGAAGGTTTTTAGCCATAATATGTGATTGCTCCAAACTCAAAATAGCACCAACACTGATCGACATTTGTGCAGTTCAAAGTGCAACATGTAACAAGGCCTCAAATAAATTAAGTAGGTTGAGCTTCTTTAGTGGCTTTTTATGACTTCTCTTCATATTGTTAATAATATTTTGAATATAAGACCGAGGCACAGTATGACAACTATAGAAGAAAAACTGTCTCCCTGTATCGGTATTGCTAGTGTTACTCTCGTGGAATGCTTCAAATGGTAGCATAAAACTATTGGCTGCTAATGGACAGTTTGTTTTGCTGAGATTTTTCATTTGTTGATTAATTACTGATTGGCTCCTGATGTTTTTAGTGTTCTTTTTTATGATGAAGCTCTCTCTTCTATACAGGCTCAACAAATAATATAGTATAGAGGCTTTAACAGCATGAGATTAGAAAGCCACAAGTATTTTAAAATCTCATGTACAGCATTACGTTGGTTACAAGTATTTTATAATCAGTTCTATAAATTATTATTATTGTTTTTCATAACCTTCCTTCTATGAAGTCAGGATCCCTTAGTTACCCTAAGTTAGTGATTCTCAATATTTTTAAACCCAAGGCACCCCTTAGAAAATACTAGCTCTTAGCTTTCACTTGTTTCTTGACTACAGAAAAATAATAAGAGATTTTTTTCTGTCACAGAGAACATAACACGTTAGAATATTTTTGACACTATGGATTCCTGTTTGAAATCTCTGGATTTAACTTGAGAATCATGTGCCAGTGTTTGCACACCTAATAGTGCTCATATTGATTGGTGCCCTTAAAAGGATCTCACAACACCCTGGTTGAGAATCACCTACACCTTATTTTGACAGAGGGACAATTATGCAGGAATCCTGGTTTTCTCTGATCTAAAAAAAGCCCCAATTTTCAGTTAACAAAAGTAACTCCAAATCCACATTTTCTCATGATTTAAATGAAACACCACTAATATATAGATGTTTTTATATAGTGGTGTTTCATTTTAATGATGGAAAAATGTGGATTAGAAGTTACTTTTTTAAACTGAAAATTGGAGATTGTTTTAAATCAGAGAAAACGAGGATCCCTGATTACAAGTAATCAAATAAGGAACTTAAAAAATGTTTCAGATTGAGTAATGGTAGATCTGTACAGCCTACTGCCTCCAGACCAAACTTCAGGAGGTCTGCAGGCATTTTAGAAATAGGAGGTACCAGCTTTCCAATATTCAACACTTTAATTTATAGCCCTGTTGAGTCACTGCAAGCTTCTTACTCTTCCAGAGCTAAATATTTCAACCATAGATCTCAGCAAGTGTTATTTTTTATAAAACTCCATGGAATTTTATGGCAAGAGTTTTGTGATTTTAAAAGGCATAGTAGTTTTTGTGGCTGCTAAAATGTTTCTAGAGTTAGAAACAGACCTAGGTAAGATAAATTGGGAGGTAGAATACAGTATCTGAAAAAAATGCAATGTACTTATACATCAATTTCTTTTTTAGTTTTTTCCTAAATAAATAATCAAAAAGTGGTGCTTTGTGGATATATTTGGAATTTGAGGTGTCCTGATGAAAGAAATCCCAGGAAATTATCTCTCTTCCTTGACTGCATAGTATTACAGTGCTGCATAGTAGCTGACTGCAATTACTGGATATCACATAGTGTTTGCATATTCCAGAATTAAGAATTATTTGGGGCAAATCTTCAAAAATTCAAACTTAAAATTGCCTTTTATTAGACATCATGAAAATAATATTCAAATAGATTTTCATGAAAATGCTTTAGTTTATTCACCCAGCTCTATTCATAAATAATCTTTTGAATGCTGTGGGCGGTTATTTACTAGTGTTTCACATGACTTAGCTCAAATAGCATTTATTGTTCACTATTTAATGACAGTGTCTAGTCCTATTCACCAGATTGTAGATGAAAATTTGGCAGCAAGACTTGCTAACAGAAAACCTTGGGTTGATTATCACAGGGATTTTAAAGAACAGTTTTTCTTCATGTGCAAACAATGCTTTTTCATTGTTTTAAAGTTCTTTGCTTTAAAACAGCATCATTTAAAAGGGCT
Organism: Crocodylus porosus; assembly: GCF_001723895.1. NCBI lineage: Eukaryota > Metazoa > Chordata > Crocodylia > Crocodylidae > Crocodylus > Crocodylus porosus. The sequence continues at coordinate 221,388,624 of NW_017728886.1, forward strand.
AGCATATTTGCTAAGGCTTTATCATGAATTCTTTGCTTTAGAGACTATTAGCTTGAGTTCACTAGTCTCAATTAAATATACCTCCTCTAATTAAGAAATTCATGTTCATGAAATAAAATCAAGATTATCACCAATACCTTGTTTGTAGCCATTACATAGTATATCAATGGTAGGTGATAAAGAGCTTTAATTTTTAACACATTTCCATTTTCATTCCTCCCACTAAGGAAAGATCATTTGAGGAAGTTTATTAAACTGGAGTTTGACTCAGTGTAGTTCTGGGGATTTTCATATTCCTTATCATCGCTCTAATCTGTTCTTCTTGGTGAGTAGTTTGACTAATGTTATAATCTTGTAAAAAGTAATGAGATTATATTGATAGTTATTTTTTAGGCAAAAACACAAGGTGAAAACAGAGGAAAGGGCCAGCTCTCTCACTGAGTGGTCAATCTGTTTCCATGGTTACCGGCCAGCTGTTCAGACTTAGGTTTGGAGGTGCTAGACATCCCTTTTATCTGATTAAGCTATTTAAGGAGAAAATTTCTTTGCACATGTGCTGTCTAGCTAGATTAGGGAGGGATTACTATTAGTCATTTGTATTATCGTATTGCTAACGAACCTTGTAATGGGTCTGGCCTCCACTGTGAAAGATGTTTTACAAAAGCATTCTTCAGTACAGGGGTGGGCAATTATTCCGGGTGGAGGGCCGCTTAACAAGTTTTGGTGAACTGTTGAGGGCCGCATGGGTAGCTCTGCCCTTTGACAGTTGCCATCTTGGGACTGGAAGTCCCTCCCCTAACCCCTGACCTTTGCCCCCGGAAGTACCTCCCCTTGCCCCCCAGAAATACTCCTTTTGGGAGTATGGGTTGTCATCTTAGAACCAGAAAAGAAACAAATCATACACTAAAAGTCAAATACCTACTACAACACATTTTATTACAAAAAATATTTTTGTCATGATTGTGTTTGAGTAGTGTATATAGAGGTGATTGCATAATAACTCAAAAATGAATTCTTAGTCTTGTTTATTGTGTGTGTATGGTGGTATGTGTATACTGGGGTGGTGGTATGTGTGTGTGGGGTGTATGGTGGTGTGTATGTGTACATGTATATGGTGGGGTGTGTGTATGATAGTGTGTGTGTGTGTGTGTGTGTGTGTGTGTGTGTGTGTGTGTGTGTGGTTTGTGAAGGGGTGTGGCTGTGTGTGTGGGGGCATAGGGTATATTGGGGGTTGTGTACATGTGGGTGTTAGAGGCAGGATGTGGATATGGGAGTAGGGTTTGCGGGGTGTGAGGGAGGGTGGGCGAGTGTCAGGACCCCCTACACTCTCCCCATGGTGCAGCATCAGCAGGCAGGGGTGCTCAGGGCTCAGGTCCTGGTGCCCAGTGGGGTGCAGCTGTGGCCACTGCTGCACATCGTGGCAAGGGGCATAGCCTCCTCCAGGCAGTCTGTATTGCTGGCACTCCCAACACTTGCCAGGCATGGGAGGGAAACCCCAAGTGCTGGTCACAGATGCCTTCCCAGCCTCCCAGGGGAAGGTGCTTCCATGCTGTACAGCCCCAGCAGACACTGCCTGGGGCTTCCCTCCCCGCGCTCTCGCCCCCAACCGGGGCCTGCCTCACCTTGCGATTCCCGTAGCCTGCACTGGGGCCTTGCTTGTGCTCCCTGCCCTCACTGGGGCCTTGCTCGCGCTTCCTGCAAATCGGGGCTCAGGCGGCCTCAGCCTTACCTGGCCCCAGACCCGCCTTCTCGCATTTTATGCCCCACTGAGGCTTCTTGTGTGCACCCACACTGAGCTCCTCCTGATGCTGCCCACACTGGGGCTGGGGTCGGGACACCCCAAAACACAGCACTACTCTCCGGTGCTAGGAACCCCCCCCCCCACTACTGGGGAGCTCCTATGAGGCCTCCTCCAACCCCTATGCCTCACCCGGTCCTCCAGTGTAATACAACAACCACAAAACAAAAACCTCACACTCCTGTGTTATAACATAAATTCCAAGCTATCCATAGCTCCATTCATATCCCTACCAGGGTTTTCCTCCACCCAGTATCATTGGACAGACACTGCTCAGACCATCAGGCTTTTCTGCCCTGCTCATCCTGCTCACTCCAGCAGAGCTCCAGCTTCTTCAGCTGCCAAAGGGAAACTGACCTCTGGCCTCAACCTGGCTTGTTTATAAAGGCCAGGCCCTGCCCCCTTCTGGTCAGCTGACCAGACTGGTTGTCTTGGCAATCTGCACCTATGCTGCCCTGGTGACTGGCAGCTGAGCGCATTTTACTGTTGTCAGTAGCAGGCACCTTAGTGCCCTGCAATGGGAGGGGTGTGGGGAGGCCCACATCCCCCCCACCCTCTCTCACACCCACACGCTATTAACCTGAGCTCTATGCTGCTGCTCACCTGGATGTGGGCTCTACACTGCTGCCAGCCCCAGCCCCATGCTCTGTGTGCCTTCCCAGATGCATCCCTGCCCCCCCGCAGCTTCCCTACCTGCTGCCCAGAGCCAGTGGGGGACTGGGGAAGCAGAGCAGGTCCCTGGGCACTGTAGCAGCAACAGCAGAAGCCCCACCCAGAAGCTATATGCTAGCCAGGCTTGGCCCTTCTGTCCATGAGGGTGGGAGTGAAGTGCAATAGGATATGTTTGGGGGTATGTACTTACGGGAGCCTTGCTCCCACTTCGTGGGCAGAAGGGCTGGGTGGGCCACAATTTGTTGGTGGGTACCATGGGCTGCATGAAAGTGCGTGGTGGGCCAGATCTGGCCTGCAGGGCATATTTTGTACCTTTACAAATGTGACAGGCCATGTGGCTAATTATAAAAATGTCCTTTGTACTGTTAGCTTCATTTCCAGAATAATAATTTATTTTTGCCAAGCATTCTAATATTATAAAAGCCTAAGTCTGTCTGTCTTTCTGTCTATAATGCTTTATTCACACTCTGATTGACTGACAAACAGCCAATCAGAGCACCAAGAAACATTTTGACAGAAGGCAGCATGCCACCATGATGATGGGGACACAGGGGATGGAGCAGGGCTGGCCTTGCCCCCCTTTGCCCTGCACCCTGGAGGTGGTGATAACAGAGTGGATGGAAGGGGGAGGCTGCAGATAGCATGGGGAGGAGAGTAGCCCTGGGTACAACATAGGTGGGGGGAGGTGAGTGGGCCCAGGCCCAATGCAGGGGGAAGGGGCCCAGGCCCAAAACGGAAGGGGGCGCAGGCCTGGCTTGATGCAACTGGAACAGCAGCTGGGGGAGGGAAGGAGCAGGCCTTCTCCACACCTTGGGCCTGGGCCCACTCCTCCCCTTCCTCCGCATTGGCCCTGAGCCCTCTCCTCCAATCCCTGAGTGGACCAATGTGGGGGGGGAGGAGAAGCAGATGTGTTGTGGCATTGGCAGTGATGGTGGGGCCAGGGGAGGACTGGGCTCATGCCCAAAGCGAGGGAGGGGAGCGAGCCCGAGCTGGGTGAAAAGCTGGCTTGCCACAACAGTGGGCAGGGGAAACAGTGGGCCTGGCTCAGCCCAGCCCAGCCCAGCCCGGCATGACAGCTGCAGGGGGAGGGCAGGAGTGAACCTCCCCCCTGTCAGGCCCAGGTCCACTCCTCCCCTACCCCTGCTCCTCTGCATCAGCCCTGAGCCTGCTTCTCCCATCCCCTCACTGCTGCAAGTCAGCCTGGGCTCACTTCTCACCCCTTGCCCCCACACTGCGGCGGCCCAGCTTCTCCCCACCCTTGGGCCCGCTCCTCCCTTCCCCCTGCCATTGTAGCAGGGAGTGGGGGATTGGGCCCAGATCCCAAGCAGCAGGAGGGAAGGGGGAGCAGGCCCAGATGGGGGTCAGGGCTCCATCCCCACCTGCCCCCCCGCATCATTCTTGATGGGCAGTTGGCTAGTTCGTACATAATTAACACGGGGTAATTTTAAAAATGTATTTTTAATAATAGTTTTAGCCACTTAGTATCTCTTTTGTTCTGTTTGTGTATTGGTAAGCTAATCCTGATTTCTGTAACTGTATTAGAGGATAAAGAGATTTCACATTAACTTTTAAAATGATCAAAATATTTTTGTTTTGTTTGAAACTTTTTGTAAACATTTGCAGCTTTTCAGTTTATAGGCTTTCATTTGATTTAATTGCAAAAATTATTACTTCCTCTTATTTTTTTTAAACTTTCCACTAGAATAAAGGAGGAGGGAATAGTATTTTTTCTGCCTCTCTTTCTACATAACAGTTTTTGAGAATTCTTGGGTTAGCTTCTGGAGTTTCACTATTCAGATTTCTTGATAGGAAATTCCTAAGTAAGTGCTACATGTTATAAACTACAGTTTGAACCTCACTTTGCTTGTTTTCCTTATCTCATTGTGATTCCAAACTTCATTTAAGACTTCGGACTTTGCATTTTTCATTATTTAATTGACTGTCACTGGGTGTACCTACACATGCTCTTTAATGCACAGTAGACTATTTTACTACACATTAAAGCGTCACGTAAAAAACTGTGACATAATGTGCAGTAAAATAATTTACTGTGCATACAGCATCACTAAAGAAGTGTGCAAATTTGCTACTGCACAGTAGCACAACGTAATACACATTAATTTAGTAATCCACATTGGAGGTACTAAATTTAATGCACATTAGGAAGGTGCACTAATGCACATGCAGATTCATTCAGTATTACCTAACTGACAGAATGGGTCTGAACAGCTATCCTGAAGTTATTTAGGGCAAGGGTGTCAAAGATATGACCTGCAACTGGATCCTGCACCATCACCGAGCTCCCAGTGCCTCACAGTACATACTGGAGTGACTGGCCCCACATAGTGACCCCATGGTGGGTCTGCAACCCATGATATACATGATGCTTCCCACAGTCAATCTGGGATGCATGCTGCATTCAGTGCCCTCTTAAGCCATTTCACTTTCTGTGCTGAATGCAGCTCCTGCAGGTGCCACATACAGCATCAAGCCTAGAGCAGGTATCATACGTGGTGGAGTCCTGGACCAGTGGAGTGGGTGCCATGTGTAGCATAGGTTGTGAACTGGTTGGAGTGGGCACCATGTGCAGCATGGGTCACAGACCAGCAGTGGGGAGGGGAACGCTACATGCGGTGCAGATTCTGGACTTCATATATCCACTGCATATAGCGTGGATCCTGGAGCTGGAACCAGCATGGTGAGGGAGGGTCTGTGAGTTTGATACAGTCCATGGACTGGCCCCATGACAGTTGGGCTGGATAACTTTGCCATTCCTGATCTAGGGCATCCAACACAATTTTAAATTTGCTGCAATTTCAGGGCAAAAATAAAAAGAAATTAGGATATCTTCAAGAAGATGGTTTTTTCCACCCATCTGTTTTTTCCCAGTATCATGAAGTTGCTAAAAATGGGTGCCAAAGAAATCTCAAAGATGTCATCAGTCAAGATAAGATTTTGTCTTTCACCAGAATTCAGCAATATGACAGTGAGAAAGGACTTCACTGCAGGCTACTTATGTTAGTAAATGCCATAAAAGTGAACATTGAATAGCAGACAACACCAGGTGTGTGATTTAAATAGATTAGTTGGGCCAGTTAACTATTATTAGGAGTCAACACAATTGATCTAATTGAATCAGTTCTTTTGGCAATTATCCCAATAAGGAGGTATCTAATTACCCAAGATGCCTGTGATAGACAGGGTTCTTTGGGTGAATCTGATATTTTTTATTAGACCAATTTAAATAGTTGGAAACATTTTTTAGCAAGCTTTTGGTTTTAAAAACTCTTTGACAGGCTGAGGAAGTCTCTGCAGTTGGTGTGTGCTCTTCCTGGATGGAATGAATAGTAAAGAAGCCAGAGGCTGGGCTGGGCTGCATGCAAGACAGGCAGTCAGTGAAGATGTAAACTGAGGAGTCAGTGGGTGAAAGAGAGCATGGGTGGGGGTGGGGAGGATAGACAAGGGGGATGAATTTAGCAGTTGAATAGTGGAGAGATACCTGGGGAGTCAGCTGTCAGGCAGGTTATAATGTGTCATAAATCCAATGTCTATATTTAGTCCATGATTTTTTGTATCCAGGAGGTTGATGAAGTGAAGTTCATAGGCTCATCTCTGAGAAGTGTTTTGTATGTTTCCTTTGAGGATTAGAACTGAGAGATTGGTTTTCTTGTGAGAAATGTGCCCCCACAGGTCATTGGGTATTCCTATCTTTGATAGATTTCTGGTGTGCATTCATTCTGGTGCACAGCTGTTGTCTGGTCTTTCCTACGTATTTCCATCAGGGCATTTGGTGCACTGGATGAGATATATTACATTTCTGGAGGTGCAGCTGTAAGATCCGGGAATGCTGATGGTTCTGTTGTCGGGTATAGTAAGTTGGGGGTGTAGTCGGGGGTGGTGGAGATGTGTTGGCAGGCTTTGCATTTCTTGTCATGGTATGGTCTGAATCCATTTACTGTGTTCTGGGCCTGAGGGAGTTTGCTTCTGGTGACGAGGTTAGCGAGGTTTGGTGCCTGTTTGAAGGCTAGGTTGCATGGTTCTGGGAAGATCTCTTTAAGAACAGGGTCTCTTTCTAGTATGGGTTGTAATTGTTTGAGGATTTTCCGTAGGGGTTCGAGGGAGGGATGATATGTCATACTAGCAGTGTTCAATTCATGGGGGGTTTTCTTCTGGACTGCACCAATTCTTCATGTGGTATCCAGATGGCTCTTTCAAACATGCAATCTCTCTCTCTGAAGTGGTGTCCTTGTTGGGTGAAAATCAAAATTTGTGAGGTGGCAATCCTGGGTGTTCTCCTCAGTGCAAATGCGGTGATATCTGAGGGCTTGGCTGTATATCACCGCTTTCTTGGTGTGTTTAGGTGATTGCTGGTATTGTGCAGATGTGTATGTTGGTCTGTGGGTTTCCTGTATAACGTGGTCTGCATTTTACCATTTCAGATACTGTTCATTGTGTCTAAAAAGGAGATGATGGTGCTGGAGTATTCAAGAGATAGTTGGCTGGAGGGATGATGATTGTTGAATTTCTGATGGAACTCAATCAGAGATTGAGTTTCTCAACCTGATGAAGGGTTTTTAAATCCAAAACCTTGCCACATTTTTTTCCCAACTATTTAAGTTGGTCTAATAAAAGATATCAGATTCACTCAAAGAACCTTGTCTGCCTATGTATTCACTGTTTTTCCCACTGCAGTGTTTGGTTGAATCTATGAAGTGCACTAGACTTTATCTAGTACAGGGGAGCATCAGCGTGACTGATGCTCCAGCATCTGCATGAAGGAATACCTGGGTGGAAACTCTAAAGAGCCTATTTTCTAAGATTCCAAAATGCCACCTCCCTCCCATGCTTTTGAGGGCTTAATTGAACCAAACAGTTGAGCCTTTTGAAATCTGTGATCATCACTGATTGGGGGGTGTGTGTCATCTAAGTTTTAGGGCTAGATCCAATGATCTTGCTGGGCTTACAGGTTTGGAGATTAGGCTGAGTTTACATGGTTACTGCACTGCCTGTCCCTGAAGTGGAAGTTGGGCCATCATGCAAAGAAGTGAAGGCAAGATTTATGAGGCCATAGGAGGCATAGGGCAGGAGTGTGGGGGAGGGAGAGAGAAAGGAATGAGCATATGCAAGCATAGCTACACAAGAGGAAACATGACTGTATTTTGTGCATGTCAGTTGAATGTAAAATACAGAAATAGTTCTGAGAGTAGGAATAAGAACTTGTCCTTTCATTTTTCTCAGCCAAGAGGCTTATGAATGATGCTGGCTCTTGTATTGACCCTTTCAGGCCCTTACTTGGGGCATCACAACAACCCACCTTTAAGTGACTACCTTTTAAAAAGAGAGTGGCTAACCCTGCATACAGAGAAAAACTCAGTTCTGATGAGGTGTTAGATGTGCTCTGAGCATGCTTATCAATTCATAAGGTTGCTGAGGGTATGTGGATGTCACTATCTTTATGTTCTTGATTACAGCTAGGCTTAGGTGAGAAACAGTCTGAACAACTAAGTGCCTAGTTCATATCTGAGCTTGAAGAGAAGCAGTGAGCTGGGTCAAACAGGTAGGTAGCTTATACATTTAGAGTACAGTAGCAGCTCTGTAGGGGATTTTTGGAACAGTTTTGTATTTGGGTGCCTCAATTCTGTCTACATCTAGCTGTAGATGCATAAGTCCTTTTTTGGATATTACACTCAGTATGATGGTGTAAGCTACAGTTTGATAAAAGAAATAGAGCGTTTAGTTCCAGTATTGGCGAGATGAGTATGACAATGAGATGAAATCCTGGCTTTGGAATGACTGGCTCTGGCATAGTCCATGGTGAGAACCCTTTGACTTCAGCATGGTCAGGTTTTCACCTGAGGATTCCTGGTTACATGATTTTGGTACTTGGTTTTTCAAACAAGCAGAAAGCACTCTATAGCCATAACCAAACAGATGGTCAGGGCACATAGATCACTGTCAAGATGGTGGATCCTGCTGTAAAATAAGTCTGGATGGATGTGGTATCAGACTTCAACACTGTAAGTTACAGTACGTAATGAACATCTGTACCAGATCCCATCTGGACTCAGGGTGAGTCATATTTCACCAGCAGCCTATGGAGCATTGCGGCAATCCACTCAACCACCCTTATGGGGTGGGATCTAGCTTAGGCCAGAGCTGTATTCTCTGCCTGAGTGCCAGACTGGCCCTGTCCCTGGGCTCTCAGTGACCCAAGGAGATGTAGCCCTGTTTTCAACTCCACTCCCACCTTGTTCTCTCTGACCACCTATGAAGTACTGTCTGGTATTATCGCTCAGTGTATGGATTCCATCTACCCTGTCTGGGCATTTGTAAAGATTGCAGCTTTCGATGAAGTGCTGTGCTGCTGTGTGAACACTGCATTCACACAGGGAGCTGTCTAAGGTGTTCATCTTGTGAAGTGTTGTTTTGAAGAGTCCATATCCAGATCTCAGCCTGTTCAGTTTCATAGATTTCATAGACATTAGGGCTGGAAGGGACCTCAGAAGATCATTGAGTCCAGCCCCCACCCAAGGGGCAGGAAGTCAGCTGGGGTCATAGGATCCCAGCAAGATAAGCATCCACATTTCTTTTGAAGGCGTTCAATGTAGGTGCATCAATCACCTCCGGTGGCAGGCTATTCCAGACCTTGGGGGGTTGGACAGTGAAGAAATTCTTCCTTATGTCCAGCCTGAAACAGTCTTGCTGAAGTTTATAACCATATGACCTTGTCATCCCTTGGGGCGCTCTGGTGACCCATGCTTCTCTGTTAAGGTCATGCCCAGTAGGGGATTCTTTTGGTCTTGGTATAAATTGTTGTCAGAATGGATTTCAGGTAAGATTAGTCTGAATGATCATTTCATTTCCATTCACCCCACCCCTTATCTAAATTTAGTACAACGCACAAGGCCATGATACCTGGCTTGCCATGGGCCCAGAAACCATGGGCAGCAGTGGCGTGGTTAGGGTTTGTCTTATGTCACTTGGTCTAATCCCCCAGAGTGAAAGAAATACATCTGTGCATGTCTAAGTTGTGCAGCCTGCTATGAGTCTATGCAAACTGTTCAGTACAGTGTCAAGCTTTTCAATGTGACAACTTCTGTACCATATAGGATCACAGCAATCTGCTGGGGCATGTACCATTGCAAGTGTAGTGGTTCTGAGCACTTTGAAATTGGCACCCCATGTTGTTGTGCTGGCTAAACATCTTAAAGCAGTTACCTGTGCAGAGACTTTACTGCTGACCTTCTGAATGTGAGGTTTATAGGTGTGGGAATGGTCTAAGGTGACTCCTTGGTAAGTTGGCGTATGGTCATGGGGAAGGCTGTGGTTGCCTATTTTGATATTGAGCATGCTATTGGCTCAGTGATTTTCCATGTGAAAGACTGATGATACTGATTTACTGATGCTCCTCACTGACCTTGTGCCTCTCAGACACCCCTGCCTCCCACCCCAACCCCTGTGCTACTGACCTGGAACAAAGCAGAGGTGGTAGGGCTGGGACCCCCTACTGTTGTTGGAGGCTTATCAGTCTGTGCTACATTGGGACCATAAATCTGGTTAACTGACAACTAGCTGCCCCATCCCTCAAGGTCAGATTGGTTTCCTGAGAGGCCAGAGTGTTAACTGGGTTCCACTTGAAGCAAACCCACACCCAAACAGACACTGAAAGACACTGAAAGCTTTTTTCGAGCCCCACATATGAGGTGTACCCAAACAGTTCCAACTCCAAGTTTCACTGGTGTGCCTCCAGGTGCTGTTTGGTCAAGCATGTATTTATGAGCACCACTGCAGGTAAGATGCAGCAGGAAAAGGGAAATTCTCCCTAGCAAACCCCCCCCTTAGCCACTTCCCCTCTCCTTCCCTCTCCTCCTGGAGAACTGGAGAGGGCTTATCCCTCCAGCCCTGGATGCTTGAGGCATTTATACTTGTGCTCTGGAAGTGGGGGTGGGGGTAATTACCACACTCCAGCAGACTCGATTAATTGAGTCTTCTCCAATGAGCTGTAATTACAGTGCATGAGAGCAGCCTCGCTGCACACGTATAGATTCCCTTGGGCTCCCAGGGCTCCCAGCTCTGGGGGGTGGAACACAGACATTCCATGGCATGGTCAGTGCTACGTCATGAACAGCTGCACTGCTTCCAGTCCTGGGTGGGGGAAAGGGTATGGACAGGGAATTTACCACCAGTATCTCAGTTTCTTCCTTGTTTGAAGACTCTTTGTATGTGTGGTAGGCCCAGTCATGGAGCCTGAGATGCTGGATCCAGGATCATCATCTGGGCACTTGCAGAGCTCTGTAGATGTGTGTGTGTAGATGGCATCAATGAACTGAGGACCAAATGAGACATTTGCTGTGGGACGTTGGAATGGACAAGTTGGCAATTACTTGCATCAGCATTGCTGTGGCATTTGAATGGGCCATCCAGGCCCAGGAGCAGGCTGTGGAGGTCCAAGAAAAAGGTCTTCAGATGGGCACCTGCTGTCTGAGGGAGGCCACCCATGTTGCTATGGAGCTGAAAGAGTTGCAGCACCAGGAGAAGAAGTTTATGTACAGGATCAAAAACTGCTTGGGATCCAGCTATAATACCCCTGAGTGGCATCAGTGCTGCTTCCCATGGAGAGACCATTGCCCTCCAAGGTATATTCATAGATTCATGGATGTAGAGTCAGAAGGGACCGAAGTAGATCATCAAGTCCGACCCCCTGCTCTGGGCAGGAGAGAATACTGGGCTCATCTGACCCCAGCTAGGTAATTATCAAGCCTCCTCTTAAAGACCCCCCAAGGTAGGAGCCAGCACTACTTCCTTTGGAAGTTGGTTCCAGATCCTAGCCACCCTGACTGTAAAGTAGTGCTTCTTGATGTCCAGCCTGAACCTACTCTCAAACAACTTATGGCCGTTATTTCTTGTTACTCCAGAAGGTGCTTGGGGGAACAGGTTCTCTCCCATTCTCCACTGGTTCCCCCTAGTAAGTTTATAGATGGCCACCAGGGCAGGCTCCCATTCAGTTCTGCCCTTGCATGGAGAGACCCACTTCAGCCACTCTTCCCAGAGGCAGAGGGGACCCTGGATGGGGGTGTGTGACTCTGGATGGCAGCCCCCTGATGCTTTACACCATGCTTGTTTGGGATATGATGGGGGTTGGGAGTGCCCCAGAACAGGAGATATGGGAACCATAAGCCCCTGAACCAGGGTCTAAGGAGCCAGGAAAGTGTCTAGTAGAGTCCATCCTGGCAGGCAGCAGTGCAGGAGGGGAGAGGTTCTAGGTTGTCCAAGACCCAATGGGCTGGTATTGACTCAGGCTGCTTTCCAGGGCCAACTTGCTAACCCCATCCACTACTACTCACCAGTGTAGGCACAGGGCCCCAAAGAGGTTCTAGGCCGGTCCCAGAAGTTGGAGTGCTCAGAATGGAGGGAAGGGGGTGGCCTACCAGCCCACTGGGCCAGGCAACTCTGGGCCTGAGTCCTGCTGTGGGGGAATGGCACAGCCTCTGTGAGGATAGGCATCTCCTTGGGCTCTGGATCAAGTTAAAGAGGGGGCAACATTTCATAGTTCTGCTTTATTATGAACACAAAAAGTTTTGCAATCTCAAATTTAATTAAACTGAGGGGAGCCAGTTTCATGTGCAGCATTCCCCCAGCTACCCCAAGGTTTGGCTTCTCTCCCCACTTTCTCCCTCAATGTCATAACCACCCGGTGCAGCCAGGGTTTTTCCCTACTCTCACAATATTAACCAAGAAGAAAGTAACTTTAACTCCCTACACTTTCAAGTTCCAAAGTGGGTAACATTTCACAGTTTTTGTTTAATAAACACACTAAAAGTCTGGCAGCTTCAACATTTGATTAAAATGAACTAAGTCTCTTCCTTGAGCCACATTCTCCTGCAGCCCCAGTGTGCACCCCTAGGCATGGGTCACTGGTGCCTCCTGAGCCTGGCGGGGTTCCCTCAGTGGCTGGTCACTGACCCCAGAAGCACTGGCAGAAAAACTGGAAGTGCCAGCAGCAAAATGGGAAGTGCCACCTGCACTCCTCTCAGCTCCCCCACTCCGTGGCCAGCGCCAATCTCAGGGGGGCACTGGCTGGTGCTTCTCTTGGTTCCCTCACTCCCTGGTTGGCAAGGGCCAGTCTTGGGGGGGACATGTGCCCTCCCTTGTCCCTCTTATGCATACAATTGCACATGCACACATAAAAATCAATTAAGTACACTCACTAAGTGCATACACCCCTACTAGGCATACACGCTCACACTACCAGCTCAGGCACATGCATACCTATTACCAGTTTAAGCACATCCAATACACATATGTAGATTACTAATTGATATACCACACACACACAATTATATCTATCTATCTATTTATATATATTCACTAATTTACACATGTACCACCCACCTACACATACACACAGGTGAGTTCCTAAGTTGGGTGCTGTGATGTGTATGTATATATGTGCTTGGTGTACTTGGGATACCTGGTGAAAGGTTAAGGTAAGAAAGTAGAAGTGTAGGGAGTTAAAGTTACCAGGACCAGGATTAGAACTGGTAGCCTACAGGGGCCTAGGCTGAAGAACTGAGGCTGGGGGTAAGTTTAGATTAACTGATCTTAATTGATTAAAAGACTGCAGAACAGGGAATCATGTGGGCACAGAGTTTGGGACTGGAGCCAGAGTTAAGGGAGGAGCTGAAAAGATAGATAGGGAGAGGGAAAAATGGGACTAATGGAAAGTGCGGGTGTTAAAGAGGGGCTGTGGGTGTGGGGAGCCAAGGATGGCTCTGGGGCAGCTAGAGAAGTTGCAGAGAGTGGCAGTAAGTGCTGGAAGCTGGTGAGAACTACAGGACAGCTAATAGGAGCTGGGAAGCTGCAGGGAGAGGGGGAGATTACAGAAGATGTGAAGGGTGGGAAGCCTGAAAACAGAGAGAGGGCAGCAGAAAATCACAGGAAAAGCAGCAGGCAGCAGGGACAGCAGGAAAGCAAGGAGAGGCTAAGAGGTGGCAGAAAAGGGGGAGATGGAATTGGGAGGAGATCAGGAAACTAGCAGAGAGGGTGGGAACTGGAGCTGAGAGAGAGAGAGAGAATGAGGCTGGAATTTAAGATAGGGAAGGGACTGGGATTCAGTAAAACATTACCCAACTTGGGGTTGCAAATGACAGTGGTTTTATTGAACGGGGGAGATGATGACACAATGTCTTATTGGTTCCCTTGCACCCACCCACACATACACACCCACACACACACACACACACAGACACTGGCAGCAGGGGTTAGAGAGGCTTGGTGCAGGGGCTGAAGTCCACTGAAGTCCAGGAGGAGAGAGAGACAGAGAGAGAGAGTCCAAATTATAGGAGGAGGTATGCAGGTAATAGCTACCTATCCAGGCTGCAAAGGGGGCCTTGTCCAGTAGATGTTGCCCAGAGTGGGGTCGCCGGCAGGGCCTCTGGGTGGATAGGTGGTGTGGCATGGTGCTGGTCCAGATGGAGAGGGCATCCCACTGGGTCTGTCTTCACTGTCCCTCTTTATAGGGGCAGACAGTGTGTGACCCTAGTGACAGGAGGCATGCCCAGGCAAGGGTCAGCCTCTGGCATACTGAGTATGTGTGCTCCATGCAGGGATGTGCAGTTTCGGGTGTCTGTAATGGTGAGAGTTGCTGGTTGTGCAGGGTCTTTTGTTTTTCAAATGCTCTGTTCCTGGGTGAGGTCAGTAGTTCCTGGATGAATCAGCGTGAGGTGATGGCCCAGTCATTACAGGCCATTCAGTAGAGGCCTGCTACCATTGTATTTCAGTCATGCCCAATCATTCTCATTCATTCGGGAACCAATTCACATGGGAGGGGTATGTGACTCATACAGTTTCAACATGGGATGCCCAGGCAGAGGACAGAAGATGGAGGCTTGACATATAAAATGGAAAATTGACATGACTTTGGTTCACTTACTAACACAGGCCTAAACCATACAATATCCATAAGAAACAATAAAAATCAATATGAAAATGATAATAATACAATATACAACAGTACAAATTAATACAAACCTAATAATTATAAAACAATGGATATCCAAACCCAAATATTTGCTACCAGAATAAAAATGTTTAAAGCTTATCCTAAGTTTGAGCTCACTTATACTTACCTATAGGGAATAGGAGGGAGAAAAAAGTCAGAAATGGTTGGGGCAGGGGAGTGAATGCAATTTAAAAAAACCCAAATAACAAAAAAACCACAAAATTGGGGGTTTTGCTACAGTGGGGCCAGGACCACCAGAGTTAGTGGGGGCAGGGGACAGAATACAGGTATTTGGGGCACACACACACACAAATGAACACACATGGAATACAGGCATCTAGGATACACACATACACACTTGCCTGGCACAGGACACGGTGGATGGGCATGCACAGGGTGGCCAGCTGGTGGCTTGGGGCCATGAGGGTTCATACCATGAAAAGCTGCTGCTGTGTTAGGTCCAGGTGGGCAGCTGTGATGTCCCCTACTAGTCAATCAGGGCCAGCTCAGCCATTCAGCTCTGCTGAGGAGCCTTCAGCAGCCCAGGGAGCCTGTGGAACAGGCTGGGAGGCATGCGAGAGCCCCCTCTACCTGTCTGGCTTGGGCTGTGCAGGCAGGATCCAAGCCCCTCCTCCACAAGAGCTAACATTTCTTCTGCTTCCTCCTGACCCAACTGTGGTTGGTTAGAGTACAGCTTGAAAGTTAGAGTGCGTTTGCCTTGGGCGTCTTGAGTGCCTGTACTTAGCCATGATTTCCATATGGTTGCCATTGGCATAGCTCCAAAAGTTCCTATTTTTTACAAAGTATTTTCAGTGTAGTATTTTCGTCAGACTTTCCTCATTTGGTTTTGGCCATTTACAATATGCAAGTTTGTACCTCTAAAGGCATCTACCTGGCCAGAAGTGACTCTCTAGTGCTCTTAACTGAATTTTCTTTTCTTGCTACTTAATATCTGAGCTATTTGGCCTATATCAGTCCATTCTCATTCTTCTGTTTTCCAGTTTTACAAGACAGGATGCTGACATTCTTATGCCTGAGTTGGTTCTGTCAAAAAATGCCTTTTTTTTTAAATCCCCTTTTTTAAAATGCTCTCTTGGTCTCTCAGACTTTTTTTCATGGAGTCATTTCTGAATTGCAACCTCAAATGCTGAGCTATAGAGTCAACAACATATTACTTACTCCTGCTTGAAAAAACCTCATTGATTAGTGTTCATTATTATTATTGTTATTATTATTAATGTTTGTCTTCTATCCCATTCTTCCTTCTTGAAACTTCAGATTTACAAACCGTGTGGTGATATTTTACTTTTTATTCAGTATAAAATATGTTTTATAAGTTAATATTGTGTGCTAAGGCTTTTGGATGAATGTTGTGCCAGATTAGACTTTATCTTCATGCTAACAATCTGATTTTTTTGTGCAAGTGCTGACAGATAAATTTGAAGTGATAAGCCACACAGACTTTTTATAGGGCTGAGCTATTTATATAAATAAAGGATATCGGCTCCTCCTCTGAATGTATTTCTGGAAGAAAGTGGCCACTGATGCTGTGTCTGGTGTGTAGTAGGCATCTCTGTGCACACCTAGTGAACAGGCCCTTCAAGAGACCTAAACAGGAAAATTCTAGGTTTGTGGATGCCAGCCAGGCTTAGTTGTGACATTCCCTGGCAAGATAAAGACAGTTCTTATCATCTGAAGAAGCAGAACTTCAGGCAGCTAATAAACTTCATAGGTAAAAATGTAGGTGACTAACATCCATAGATTCTTAAGAGTTAGACTGCAGTTTTGAGGACTGCACTCTTAGACATAATATGGAGTTCTTCTAGCCCCTCTTTTAGTTACCATGTCTACTTCTGAAGCCTGCCTAGCAACATAGTAAAAACAACATTTGGTAACATCTTTTATTGGACCATTTATATAGCTTAAGGAGCTTCAATTTGATTTAAAAACAAAAGAAAATTTCATTTTGTATCAAATCATTGATAATAAATGCCAACAACAAGTTCTTTATTTCCTAGATTTGAGGAATGGCATTTTTGGCATTTGTACACATCCTCTGAGAGTGGCAGCAAGGGGAGGGGTAGAGCAGAGTGGCTCAGGTCATGTGTATAAATGCCCAAAATGTCTTTCCTCAAATCTAGGAAATAAAGACCTTGTTGTTGACATTTAGTATCAATGATATGATACAAAATGAATTTTTCTTTTGTCTTTAAATCAAACTGAAGCTTCTTAAGCTATATAAATAGTCCAATAAAAGATGTTACCAAATTAAATTGAAGTGCCTGAAGCGTCTCATGTATCAGCATCCCCGCACTGACAAATGGTGATGGGAACAGTTTAAGTAAAGCTTGTTGAACGAGCTTTAGTTAAAGTGCCCCCACTGCCATTTTTCAGTGGGGGACACTGATATATGTGATGCTGGAGTCTGATGGAGCACACTAATTACCATGCTCCAGCAGACTCGATTAATTGACCCTGCTTTGATGCACTGTTATTACAGGGCATCTGAGCAGCCTCACTGCACATGCCCAAAATCCTGCACGTGCCCTTTGTGCCCAAAATCCTGTTTAATGTCTCTCCTAACTATATAGGGTCAATAAAAGATATTACTAAACAAACCTTGCTTTTCATGTCTTCTCTGGACCATCACAACTATAACACCATTAGGATCCTCTTAGTAAAATATGCTCACATGTCTTTCCTTGTTGACTACCATATCACTTTATTTCTTCATTTTGAAAGGAACCCTGTGCTAATTCAGGATTTGATAACTGACGGGGCAGACTTTCATGCCCAGTGCAAGCACTGTTCTGCCTCTTGTCTATGAGCCAGCTGCCCACCTCCCTCTCCTGCCACGTCTTGATGTAATAGTATTGACATGTTAATTAGGCGGGAGGCTACCCATTTTGAACCCCAAAGTTTAGGGATATATCCACAACTCCATTCCACCCCTACACTGTGGCCCAAGCCTCGCAGATGGCATCTGAGGCAGGTAAACTTAGCTGTACCCTACACTCCTTTAGCTGTGGTCCTCACTCTGGGACTTTCAGCTCCTCCTTAGGCCCTGGCCCTGTCTCAGGCAAGTCAGGATCCCAAGACACTCTGCTCTGGGCATCTTTCAATGCGGGCCATCTTGGCCCTTTGACCCCCCCCTTTTGGGTCTTGGCCCCAGCATGGGCCAGTTGAGAGTCCCTCTGGACAAGTCAAAGCTGCTTGCCTGCTCACAGAGTTTGGGATCTCCCATTTCCAGCTCAGGTGCTTCGCAAAGCATGACTGGGCCCACCAGGTCACTTACCCCAGCAGACTCAGGCACTTCGAAAAGCTTACCTGGCCTTCCCTGCATTATATAACGACCCTGAAGGTGGGGGCTGAAGTTAAAGTGTCCAACCCACCTTACACCGGGGAGGTGATCACTCCTAGTATTTACATGGGGACTGCCACACCACCAGCAGCCCCACCAGGCCTTTGTGTCCCAGCAGGGTGCAGTTTTAGGTCACACTCAGGACCAATGAGGTCTCCAAGCCATCCCCATAGCCTCACCCTTACCTCCAAGGTGTTCCTGGCTGAGCTCAGCAGAGAGAAGTTTCCCCTCTGCTGGCTGATCATGAACTGCCCTCAGCTCATAGAGCTGGGCCTTAAAATGGCTACCGTATTCAGGCAACTACTCCTCCCTGGCCCAGTCCTTAAAGTGGCAGGCACTACCAGTGCTCTGCCACAATAACCCCAAACCACCCCAATTGCTACCCATCCATTCTCCTCAGTGAAGGAGATCCTACAATTTCTTTAGGTTGCTAGTCCCACTGTTTTTACAATTTTTGTTTAATTTGTTTTTGAAACACTGCTTCAGTTTGATTTAAAAATAAAATAAAATAATGCTTTCTATTAAAATATTTATATTGAATACCAATGACAAGATTCAGAATTTGTCTTGCATATTTTCTGCTTTAATATACAATGACATTAATAGACAAAGTGGAAAAAATATGCAGATTGAGGCCCCTATACTATAGATTCTTAGGGGACATGTACTCTGCTTAGTGCAGGGTAGTCAGAGATAACCAAGGTTATGCGCTAAGGTTTTGAGCTAATTCAGGTACTACAAGCAGTTTAATTCCAGTAATGTAGAGCGACATGCAATCTAGCCTATTGTGAAATAAAACTAATATTTGCTTTTTCATTTGAACAATTCTCTAAAATTTAAATTTGCTTCTATGCTAATTATCCTCCTCTTAAAGCAAATAAGTGGATTCTCTTCTTTTTTAAATGAATTTTTTGTACTTCTGAATAAATGTTACAAATATGTGTCCACATTTTGTGACAGGCACAATGTCATTTCACTTTGAAAACATAATAAATAAAGACCTATTCCACATACTCTGTCTTAGAAAATATTATATGCTCTATTCTCAGTCCTAAAATAATAGGATTATAGAAGGGACCTCCAGAATTAATCTAATCCAGTCCCCTGCCTGAGGCAGGATCATCCCTATCCAAACTATCCCATAGAAATCTTTGTCTAATCTTTTACAAAAACTACACAAATCACACTACCCTATGAAACAACTACAAGCCATAGCACCCTAACTTACCACAGGTAAAGCAGGTCAACAGTGGTCAGTATTCTGCTGCTGCAAGGGTTGCAAAAATAAACTTGAAGGATCCAAGGAAGAGTTCCAAGCCTCCTATGCTAAAGAAGAAGGCAAAGACCCCCCACAGTTCATATCAATCTGATCATGGAGTTAAATTCCTTCCTAACCCCAAATGTGGCAATTGGTCTGACCCTAAGTTGTCTCTCTAGCTAGGATACTCCAGGTTTTAGTTCCAGCAGCAGCACTGGCACACCCCAGTCAAAATCTTTAGCCTTAGTTGTAGACAACTCCCAATGGCTCTAAGGATGGTGAACTTCCCTTCCCCCTACAAACCTACCTGTCACATTTAGCAACAAGGGGAGGGGGTGGAATTCCTTCTGAGCCCCATGCAGCATTCAGCAAAACCCAGAAATGTGAGAAATACCAATGGCATAGCACAGCATAGCTACTCCTAGATCATTCCTGACCAATGCTTATCCAGCCTCTTCTTATATACCTCCAATGATGGAGATTCCACAACTTCCATAGTCAGTTTATTCCATTGCCTAACTTTTAACAATGAAAAAGTTTTTCCTGATATCCAGGTTAACCTACTTTGCTATAACTTTAAGATACTTATCCACATTCTGCAGCAAGAGAGCAAGGGTGTTCTCTTTCTTGTTTATGGCAGCCATTCACATATTTGAAGTCAAGTTTTTATATTCTAAGTCAATGGAATTATTGTGTTTTTATTATTTTTTATTATTTGCATGGTGATCACCTCTACACTATCTAACAGGAATAAAGCCCCATTTCTAGCTTGATAACAAAACAAATTCCCTGCTCAGAAGAGTCTGAGAGAAGATAGTTACACATACTATCTCTGTTAATGTATGAACATAGTAAACACCAAAAGTATAGAAGACAGTATCATATAATTTAAATCTACTATAAGTGTAGAAAATCCGAAAACTGTACATGGAGGAAAAAAAATGTTATGCATTATGTTTGCAAAGGAAAGTGTGGGAAGAATAGCTAAATTATTAGGTCACACACAGACATTTCAGAGTCCCTGCTCTCCCAGGAGAAAGAATGAGAACACGGATGTTCAGGATTTTTCTCACAGAGAAAAAATGACTACTCCAGAAGAAATATAATCTGCATTTAATTACTCCCAGAAGAGTTTCTCTTGGGAGACTATATATTTTCTTCTAAGAGAAGCCATTGCATAATTCTCCAGCCACAGGAGAGGTGGGCAGTCTGTACATATTCACTTCTAAGAGAAGCCATTGCATAATCCTCCAGCATTCCAGGATGCTTTGCCTTCCCCCTCCATCCTCACAAGGAGACAGCAGGTGCATCTACACATGTGCTTGATTGCACAGTTGTTAGTGCACAGTCATTTTGTACTTGCTGAAGTACTACTACATTTCCAACCCAAGCAGTCATTTAGTACTTGCTAAAGTACTACTACTAAATGACTGCTTGGATTGGAAATATCCTGTGCGGCACCAGGACTGCAGTACTGGTGGTTACTGCACAGTCATTTAGTACTTGCTAAAGTAGTAATACCTTGGTTATCTCTGACTACCCTGCAGTAAGCAGAATACACATCCCCTAAGAGTCTGTGGTATAAGGGCCTCAATTTGCACATTTTTACCACTTGTGTCTATTAATGTAGCTGTATACTAAAGCAGAAAATATGCAAAACAAAGTGCTAGGAGTGCTCTGCAGGGTCCCTCATTCTGCCTGGTGAAGGACAGCAGCAGTTCACAGAGCAGACCTGATTGGCTGACCTAGACTGATCAGAGTCAGCCTATGTCTCCCTGAAGCACAATGTGGGATGTGAAGGGGGTGTGTTCTACTGTGCAGCAGAATCCAGCAAGTGACACACTGGGTGCATCTACACAAGACGCTATGTTGCCATAGGAATGAGCTATGCCACATAGCTCATCACTATAGTGATGTAGCATCAGCATGCATGAACTGTGACACCAACACTACTTCACAGTAGCAATGAGCTACTACATAGTAGCTACTGTAGCACAGTAGCTCATTGCTGCTGCACAATAAGGTTGGAAACCTGTTTAACATCTTTATCAGTGATCTCGATGTGGATGTGGAATGCATACTGTCCAGCTTCACTGATGACACCAAGCTGTGAGGTGAGCTGGCACGCTGGAGGGGAGGGACAGAATCCAACTAGATCTAGACAAATTATAGAGGTGGGCAGATGAGAATAGGATGGAATTCAATGCAGACAAGTGCAAGGTACTGCATCTCGGGAGAAGGAACCAGCAATACAACTATAGGCTGGGGAATACTCTTCTTGTCAACATGGTGGCAGAAAGGGATCTTGGAGTCATTGTTGACTCCAGGATCAACATGAGCCGCCAATGCAAGGAAGTGGTCAGTAAGGCTAACCGCACCTTGTTGTGCATCTACAGATGCATCACAAGCAGGTCCAGGGAGATGATCCTTCCCTTCTATGTGGCATTGATCAGGCCACAGTTGAAGTACTGCATCCAGTTTTGGGTGCCCCACTTCAAGAGGGATGAGCATTGAGAGGGTCCAGAGAAGGGCCACTTGCATGGTCAAGGGGCAGCAGGGCAGGCCTTATGAAGAGAAGCTAAGGGGCCTGAACCTATTCAGCCTCCACAGGAGAAGGCTGAGAGGGGATCTGGTGGCCATTTACAAATTCACCGGGGGAACCAGTGGGAATTGGGGGAGGCTCTGTTCCTCTGGGCACTACTTAGGGTTACTAGGAATAATGGCCAGAAATTGTTAGAGAGAAGGTTCAGGATGGACATCAGGAGACATTACTTTACAGTTAGGGCTGCAGGCTCTGGAATGGGCTCCCAAGTGATGTTGTACTCTCTTCTA
The DNA here is from genome assembly GCF_001723895.1 of Crocodylus porosus. Lineage (NCBI taxonomy): Eukaryota > Metazoa > Chordata > Crocodylia > Crocodylidae > Crocodylus > Crocodylus porosus. The sequence goes on from NW_017728886.1 coordinate 221,410,546, forward strand.
TCTTGGGGGTCTTCAAGAGGAGGCTGGACAGATATTTGACTGTGCTGATATGGTCCTGGTACCCATTCCTTCCCAGGGCAGGAGGTCAGACCTGATGATCTGTGTAGGTCGCTTCTGACCATAAGTACTATGATACTATGAAATGTCCTGTGTGGTACCGGGACTGTGTAGTACTGGCGGTTACTGAGCAGTCATTTAGTACTTTAGGTCTGCTCTGTGAATTGCTGCCATCTGTCACCAGGCAGAATGAGGGAGTCTGCAGAGCACTCTGAGATCCATGCACAATGTTCCCCTGGATGTGCAGCATCACCATTGCAAGCTCTATGATCTTAAAGGGCTCAGCATTGGAATGTCTGTTCAGAAATCTCAGGGTAAGTTTTTTTACCAGGAGAACAAACCTGGGAGAATTCTCCCAGATTATTTGAGTGTGTGTGCACAGGCTTACTGTTCAGATTTCTTTAGCGGTTAATCAGTGTCTGAGATGAGACATCCTGAAGGGTTTCTGCTGCATAGTGGTGGTGAATTTAAGAAGTGGGTGAGATTCTGTACTTCATGTCTAGTGCACATGCAGCCTAGGGGGAAGAAAGCAAAAGTACCTTTAAATCACTTTTGTGGTCTTGTTATCCTAGACTTTTTGGGGGACAAGAGATGATCTCAGTGTCACTTAGAAAGGAAGCTCCATAAGACTTCCATTAAGGCTGTATTGGAACTAGAGATTTCTAGCACTGGGTGCGCCTACATGTGTAGTTAGTGTGCCTGAGTTTTCTGTACAGAAAATTCAGACTCAATGTGCTCCCTGGCACACATCTATATGTGCATCCCTGTTGGGAGCAAATTGAGCCCGACAGGAGGAGTCCAGTCCAGGGAGGCTTCTGCCCTGCTCTGGTCCCATGCAGCAGCCAGGGGAAGTTCCAGGCTCCCAGGGTCTGGCAGGGGGCACAGGAGCTTAGCCCCAAGCTTCAGGAGGTTCAGGGGGGAGCTGTCCTGTCTTGGCAGGGAGCTCCATCCAAGCTGGGGGGAGATTGGACAGGCCCCAAGTGGTGGGGGGAGATGTCTCAGCTTCTGGGAAGCTGTCTGCCAGCCACAAGGAGAGTGGGGCTTGTTCTAGTCTCCTTGTGGCTAGGAGAGCTGTACTGGCTGCCAGGAAGCTGTATCATAACCATGTGGAGATCAGGATCTGTCCTAATCTCCATAGGGAAGGGACAGATGTCCTGCCTTTTGGACAGCTGCCTCCTAGCCATATGGAGATAGGAACAGATCTCCCAGCCATATGGAGATGTCCTGATCTCCATGTGGCTGTCAGGCAGCATCCTGTTAAGTGGGAACAATTCTCCATAACCCCTGTTTCCCCTACTGCCTAAGTTAACCAGGAGCAATTTGTTCCCCATCAGCATCTACACATGCAGTATGGTGCATTATTTAATCAACCATTTTTCTAGTACCTGTATCTACAGGTATTAAAAATGGCACATTAGAATAATGTATTTCACAATAAATACTGTGCACATATAGATGGTGACCTTCAGTGCCTGCCACTTTAAGGTTTGAGAACAGGCAGCAGGGCAGCCTGCAGATGTGGGATAGCCTTAATCAGGTAGTCAAATGACCCCAGGAGGGCCCTGGGATTGGAGGAGGGGGAGCAGCAGCCTCCATTTTAACCCAGGCCCTCAGAGCTGGGGCAGCAGTCTGCTGCTGGCAACTGGGATAACAACATCTGGCTGAGCTACTGCTTGGAACATCTTGGAGGCAAGGGAAGGAGCTATGGGGATGTTAGGAGGCTTCTGGTCCTGAAATTGCACCCTGCTGGGGAAGTATGGTCCAGTGCTTCTCCTCCTAGAAGCAGATCAGTCCAGGGCCCTAGGCTCCCCCAGGTGCCAACCACAGGCTGGCAGGGGGTGCTGGAGTCAGGCCTGGGATCTGGGGAGAGGCACAACTCCCAGACACACAGAGCTTGGGATCTCAGCACAGCTTGGAGGCACTGGCTTGGGGCAATGCCCCATGAACTAGTGTGAGAATAAGCAGCGCTGGGTTCAGGGTGGGGCAGACAGAGAGGGGAAGCAGTGCTGGGACTGGGGAAGGGGAGATGTAATGGGGAAGCAGTGCCAGTTTCCTTGTGTGTCCACCCTGGTCCCCAGCACTGCTACCCTCTGTGCTTCCCCACTGGGTTCAGTGCTGTTCAGCTTCCAGCTCCCCCTAGGCATAAACAGGAAGCAGGAGCCAACTGGACATGTACTGTGTGGGCAGTGGCAGGACTGAGGGGATCTCTCTGTCCCCTCAGCCCTTCTGCTGCCCATGCAGTGCATGCCCCAGCCAGCTTCTACTCCCCACCTATTCCTGAAGAGCCGGGACTTGAAACAGAGACCTCTCCCACCACCCTCTGTGGCTTCCTGCTGCCTTGGCTGACTGGGTGCAAATTACTCCCAGTCAGTGTTAACATGCATGCTGGTGTGCAGTAACTAATGCACCATTAATCTAGTACCTGTATTCATTGGTATTAGCAAACATCACATTAGTCTAATTTACTGTGCAGTGAGTGCCATTCATGTGTTGATACTGATGCTTTACTGCACATTAGACTAATCTAGAGCATCTCCTGTAGATGCATCCACTGTGTATTGTGGACATCCCACTCTGTCTCATTTCTCCTAGTTGTCTATGCCAGGGCTTGCATTAAGGGAATTCTCATTCAACAAAATATGGAGAATTGATGTAATTTTTAAAATGTGTCGTGGGGGTACAAGCATGAGAGAGTGAGGAGCCCTGCCTGTCAGGGAACCTGGGACAAGAGGAACACAACCCTTAAGGAAAAACCCTGAAAAGGAAGAAAACTTACCCCTTGTAGAACACCAACAAACCAGGGAGACAGGAGAAAGAGCCATGCGCTTTATCAGCCACGCTTATCTAGAGCTGGAGCTGGAGCAGGAGATGCCAGCTGGCAGATTCAAAAGCTGGCTCTGAGAAGGAGTGACGGGGAATGCTGGGAGTGAGAGGAGTGGTGAGGATCCCCCACACTGAGTGCATCCAGCACTGGCAAGAACAGGAAGACCCGATGTGGAGGCTGACATCAGCACTGATGGGATCAGGGGAAGCATCCTGCACCAGTGGTGAGAGGCATGGGAACGTGGGACCTGAGGCAGCTCAGTGAGGTGCCACAGAAGAATATGGCTGGGGCAAGGCTGGACAGTCTGAATCCCTGGCTTAGAAAAAAAGAGAAAAAGAAAAAAAAAAAAAAAAAAAGAAGGGGAGGCTGGACTGGCAAGAGCATAAGGAGCATGAAGATCCAGGATTGACATCACCGGAGGGCAAGCCACATAAAGATCTTGGGGCTCACCTCAAGGCTGGTATATGGACGGGGTGTAGGAGAGGTGGAGCCCCATATACATCTGTTGGGAGACGCAACAATCCCAGAGCTCCTCTCAACGGGAATCCCCACCACTGAAGACCCATCCAAAGTTGTGGCAGGTGAGTTTCGGGGTTTCCCCGGGAATGACCTAGGGATTTCTCCAGGATTGCATGGGATCTCATTGCATCCAAAACCAGGTGCACATACTAGAGCTGCATGGGAGCAGATAATTGAACAGAGGCGGGCACACAATGATTTGCCCTTTTACCTGGATTGGAGCAGAGGTAAAATTCTTTTGCACTATTCTGTAAATAGCCACATAATTTTGCAAAGACGTTTCTGATTCTATTATTGTCACACAATCTATTTAATTAATAAAGGATTTTTGAAGCCTACAAAGATAGTATAAATCCAGTGGCATATATTCCTCAAACCCTATTTTCCCAGAGAGAAGATAGTTTCCCTTGGGGATATAGTAACCCTTAGAAACCACTTTTGTCATAATCCTCTTTCATAGGTTACTTATAAATATTCCTATTATTGTTCTCAGGTTTTGATTTTTGAAGTTAAAGAACACATTGGTGGCAGAATAATCTTGTTTTCATCACACCAAAAAAGCCAGTATAACAGAAGATTACAGGAACTAGCAGGAAAAAAAGATCAAGATCCTTAAATAAAAATTGTATAACAAGGTCTAAAATTAAAATGCACTGAACCAGATTTAATATAGTACATAGCAGGTTTGAAAGAAATGGACTGTTGCCAAACCTGACCATACTTTTCTTCTGAGCAAGGGAATCATTTTTTTATCCTGTGAATAAGTTGACAAAATTATTACTATTATCATGAGGAGGAAAAAAAACACATATTTTTTACCAAATAACCAACCTGTCTCTTCCTGGGTTTTCCCAGTGCATACATCCTCTAAATCCCTTTTCAGTACAAGGAATAAGAATACTTTCCTCTCTGCCCTTACTATCTATATCCTTGCCTGATTACTGTTCACCCTTTCTTTATTACCTAACCATTTGAAAAATTCCTGCATGTCAGTCTCAGAAGAGTTCCATCTTCAGCCTTACTTTCCATGAGTGAGGTGCTGAACTGTGAGGAGGTTCTTAGACTTTGGACTTACAGTGCTGTTTTTTTCCTTTGCTGGTGTTGTTATTTGTGCTAATTCAACTAACTGGGTGCCAGTGTGGTATGATACTTGTAGCAAATTATTTAGGTGTTTTAGCTAAAGGCAAGCTTTCCTCCATTATGGAAGAAGGTAAAGTTGCTGAAGATATATTTTGGTCAAATGAAACTTAAGGATGTAGATCAAAGGCAGGTTTGCAAACTTAATTCTTAGATCTAGGGATCTAATTCTCAGATCTAGGGATGTGTTTATTTTTATAAAGTGAACTTTATATAGCCAAATTGTAAGGCTTTGTTGAAATATACCATCATGGGAAAAGATCATCAGTTTTCATGGATTTTGTTATATGTAATTTGGTCTGTAGTTTCTAAATATTTTAAGAATATTTTGAATGCTGACATTGTTATTCAAATAGGACAAGAAGCAATGGGGTTAAATTATACCAGCTAACTGGGGATGGCTCTCCCAGCCACATGGGGATTACGTCCTGACCTGATCTGCATATGGCTAGGAAGTAGTAGTCCCAGCTGCTGGGACAGCTCTACCAGCCATGTGCAGAGCAGGTCCTGATCTGATCTCCGTGTGTCTGGGATGCAGGAGGCCTGGCTGCCAGAACATCTCTACCAGCTATATGGGGAGCGGGTTAGGAGCCAATCTCCACATGGCTGAGATGCACAGTCCCAGCTTCCAGGGCAGCTCTACCAGCCACATGGTGATCAGGTAGGGACTCAATCTCTATGTGGCTGAGACACAGCAGTCCTGACTGTTGGGACAGCTCTCCTGGCCACTTGGGGATAAGGATGGGTCCTGATCCCTATGTGGTGGGAAGACAGTACCCTACCTGCCCCTTCCTTCCCCGCCCCCCCCCAGCTGCATCAGGACTTAGCAAGGCAGCAGCAGAGCCCCTACTACCTGGGCTGACCAGAAGCAAATTGCTAAATTGCTTTTGGTCAGTGTTTACATGTGCACTATTGCACAGTAACTAATGCACTGTTAATCTAGTACCCGTATTTCCTGGTACTAGCAAATGGTGCATTAGCCTAGTTTACTGTCCAGTAAGTCCCACATATCTGTAGATGGTGACACTTTACTGCACATTTGATTAGTTTAATGTGCAGTAAAGCATCTCGTGTAGATGTGCCCAGAGAGTGCTTAAAACGAGTTTCAGGTGTTGCATGGATAATCTAGGCATTAAAAGCCTCAGGACCTGCTTAAAATTAACATGTAATAAAGCCCTTTGATTCTTGCAGTTTTCAGATACAGACAAGCTTTTTTATGGAATATGTTTCTACTGAGTTGTTACTTAGGCATGTACACACACACACACACACACACACACACACACACACACACACACACACACACACACACACACACACACACCTTCCGTACAAACTGAGGGTGCTGTGAAGGAAAAATAACTTTATTTGGCAAAATGATTAAGTCTCAGAATATTCCCCTATAGCTACTATTTATATAAAGGGTTAAGCATATATTTTTGAAGAAACTATTGCTAAGCACTTCTCAAGGAAACTAATTGGGGAAAAATAAAAAGCTTAGCTAATGATGTCTCTTGTTGAAGAAGGTTAGCATCAGATTTTGTTTGAAAACTAGGAAACCAAGAGCCATTTGAAGGCCATGATCCTAGCCTGAGCTTTTAATTAACCATTTTGAATGCACATAGAACATTTCTGGCTCTTTATAATTATTGAATTATAGGCACTAGGGAAAGAAATGACCTATGAGGTCACTGAGTCTATCTCTTGGCTGGTGTAAGATTACTGCTTAGTTTACTCTTACTTGGGTTTTCTCAAATCTAATTTTAAATGCCTCTGTGATAGGGTTTTATGTATTTTTTCTTGGGAGGCTGTTTGACAGATTAAACTCTCTCATTTCCTGTACATTTTTCTTGATATTTTATTATCAACAAATGTTTTAATTAAAACCAACATTGAAAATGTAGACAAAATTCAGAAGAGCTAAAACTTATTCAGGGTCTGGAAAGTAATGTAAAAATGAGATATATAAGTAGTTTAATATAGTTAGTTCCGTGAAGTTAATATTAAGCAGGAACTTGATCATAGTGTATAAGCACACAGGGAAGAGTAATCCTCCCCGCTCCCTGCACCCCTCAACCCCAGCTGTGAGTGTATTGGCTGAAGTCCTAAATCCTGTCTTATGCAGATGATTTATATTACTTTTTAGCCTTTACAAATTATTAACTATGATCATTCTTTTCTAGATACACATTTTCTATCATTTTAAATAATCCCTACCTGTTTTTATATTTACACCTTTCAATGTATTAAACCCAGAATCCACATGATAATGTAATCCAGAAAGTTCAATAAACTAAGCTGGGTGTTTAGCTTTCTTTCTTTCCTCAGATATCAGTTGCTGTTGCTCCCTAATACTTTATTTCATTGAAACTAATATTTTTTCTAAGCCTTTCCACATTATTGTTACAAAAATTACACACAGTAGTCTCTGAATATCATCCCCCAACTTTCAGTTCAGATCTCTGTTTGTTTTTCATTGCTGTCCTCTGGACTCACTCCAAACTGTCTATGTGTTATTGTACTAACTAGCTGACAACACCTGAACACTGCACTCTAAATGTGCCTGGAACAGAGATATACAAAGATGGACACTGCCTTTTCCTAATATATAAGCAGTAGGCTAGAAGTCAGAAGATGATTTGCTTGGAGCTGTGTGGCTCTGCCCTACAAGGTGTGTTTACATGGTACAATTTTGCTTAGAGAAAAATAACATTACCATCTCAATACATGATGCCTCTGCATGCAGAGATCGAAACTACATTATTCATTATTGCTAGGATATCATGTTGAAAATTCATATCTTGGCTGTTTATTGTTCAACATGACCTCAGGCCACATAGGATATCATTGCTTTCTATATTTTACATTTCCATTGAATATACAGTTATTGTACCCAGTTTGTATTTTTATTAGCTAAATTTGACTTTGTTGAGTTTCTGTGTTTGTTTCTTTTTCCCAATTTAAAAAAAGGAAATTGATGGCTTTTCTCTTTTTGTCGGTATTTTTAATTCTTGCCAGTTGAGTTATCTGCATAGTTCCTTAATTAATTTTTTGATGAAGAAATTATTGAGGATAACAACAGTTTAATAATTTATCAGGCCAACATGATGTTTTTATTATTCTTTTTTTGTGTAAGTCCTTCAGCCAGTTTTCAGTCCATGTGACATAATCTGAATTGAAATATGCTGAACATGATAGTATACTAAAATTAATGCTTTTAAAGCATGAGCTGAACAAGAGGCTTTTAAACTTAACTATATTTAAATCACTAATGGGAACTATCAGTAAACAAGATCAAAAGTGAATCATTTTAGTTGACTTGAGAAGTGAAGAAAGATGACATTTTGCATTAAGTGAAGAGTATTCTAAGAATATTTTATTTCTGTAGAAGATTAGAGACAGATAGCTTTTCATAAAGTTCCCATTATGATAGTCTGTCCAAATTATACTTTCTTAGTCAAATCTTTGGTAAACTTAGAATTAAGTTGAAATTGTGAGGGGCTTAGACTATTCCATTCTGTGACATTTTCATATATTCTACATACTACTCCTCATCTCTGTTAAACAGTCCTGTAATGGCGTTTTGTAACTCCAGTGTGACAGCATTAATATAGTACGTGTGAGTGTATGTGTGTGTATGTATGTGTAATATATATATATAATATACCTTGCCCTAACTTTATTTCCTCTGGATGTTATTGGAGATAGCTCCCTGTTACAATCTTGGGGCTGGTCTGCCATTGGCCTGCCCACCTGTTTCTTGGCCAACTGCCCACCTCCTTACCTGCCACAATTTGATGATGCATAATTATGGTGTTAATTAGGTGGGAGGCTGCCCATTCTCGCCCTGATGCCAGGGGGCGCAATCTGCAGCTCTGTTCCTCTGCTAGACTGCAGCCCAAGCCTCACAGATGGTATCACAGTTCTTAATGTCACTGGCCCCACACTGGGCCCCCTAAATCCTCCAACCCAGACCCCAACCAGATCCCTCCAATCATGCAGTCTATTCCACTCTCATTCTGGGTTGCCTAACTCCCTGAAATCTTCCCTCTCTTGGGCGTGGCCCTCCCAGGACCTTTGGCCACACAGGCCCTGGCCTCATCTTCAAGGTTAGTCAGAACCCTAGGCCCTTAGCTCTGGGCATCCCTCATAGTGGGCCCCTGGCCCTTTTGACCCTTCTGGTCCTGGCCCCAGCGTTGACCAGTTGAGGGTGTTTCAAGTCAGGCTTCTGAGCCTCTAGCCAACTCTTTAACATGTGTCTGCTTTCTTGGCCCTACTAGAGGGTAAGCCACCCAGTTGTGGGAGCTGGGGTTATTAAGGTGCCCCAACCCACCTTTCACTGGGGTGGTAACTGGCTTGTGATTTCCTGGGGACTCCTGTGCCACCAGGAACCCCACCAGGCCACCCATCCCTGGCAGGGTGCAGTTTTAGGTCAGGACCAGCAGCTTCCTATCCATCCCCATAAGCTCTTGCCCTTGACTCCAGGGTTCTTCCTGCTACAGCTCAGCTAGGCGACTTTCTTGCCTGGCTGGCAGCAACCAACTGCAGCCTTTATGTACTAGGTTCTCAAAATGGCTGCCACCACAAGGCACCTGTTGGATACCTGACCAAGCCCTTAAAGTGGCAGGCACCAACAGTGCCCTGCCGCAGAGATTATAGCTATATCTTGCATATTATATTTAAATATGAAAATCCACCATTTTGTTTTGTTTGTTTGTTCCCAGCCTTTTTTTCTTGCATACCCCCTTCCAGACTTACCAGCTACCATGTACCCCTACCAGCATATGTTTTATATTTTAACCTCTTAAATACCAATTAGTATTACAGTATAATCAAAATTAAATCTGCAATTACACAATTTATTCAGCATATCTCCCAGATAATTCTTGTATACCCCAAGGGTTATACGTAACACTGTATGGGAACCACTGATGTAAAGGGAAGTTCCAGCTTCGGTAATTACATCTTGACCTAACTTTATTTCTCCTGGATTTTATTGGACATATTATTCTTTACTAAGAGTCTTAAGCAGTTGTATAGTCCCAACCCTTGTAAAATGATTGCATTCCCAGAGTTAAAAGCATTTTACTGGTTGGTGTATTGATTTATCTATTAGGGCTTTGTGAAGTTTCAGTCCCTGATTTGATTTGGCCTGATTCAGTGTCTGAATCTCTGAATCCAAATTGAATCAGGAGACACTTTCATCCAGGGGTGTCCAACCTTTTTGGGGCTGGATCACAATTTTTTTTATCACCCAATGGGCTGGTGAGCCATATTCAAAGATGTCACAGGAAGCGGTATCACATCAGGAAGTGATGTCACATGACCTTTGACATGAATGAAGTTGCAGGGGTTGACATGGTGCTGGTTGACATGGCATGCATGCCCAGGTTGACATGGTGCTGCAGGAGCTGCTTGGCTACAACCAGGTTGACCTAGTGCTGGAGAAGCCGCGGGACCAGGCTGGGGTTGACCTGGGGCCTGCCCGGCCTGCTGGTGCCATGCCCGGGTTGACGTGGTGCTGCAGGACCAGGTCGGCACCAGCCAGGAGAAGCAGCATGCAGCTGAAGCCAGCTTCCCATGTGCTGCTGGGGATGGGAGGAGGCCGGCTAGGTCCGCACCAGCCAGCAGAAGTGGTGATGGAGCCATGTGCCACTTGGGACTGACCGGAGCAGGCTCGTCCCGTCCTGAGAAGCACATGGCTCAGCTGCAGCTTCTGCTGGCTGGTGCAGACCTGGCCAGGCTCCTTCTGTCCCCAGCAGCACATGAGAAGCCGCCCCCTCAGGGCCTCATGTGTGGGAGGCTGGGCCCAGAGAGCTGCAGCACCTGGGGGGAGATTGGCCAGGGTAGCAGGCACTGCCTTGTTATTGGGCAGAGCAGGGCAGCAAGGCTGGTTTGAAGTGGGTGGGCGGGTGAGGAGACAGGTGTGGGCTGGCAGTGCCAGTGGCTGCTGCTTGGCCTTCTGTATGGGGCCGCTCCAGCAGCACAGGGCACTGGCACCGGCAACTGCGCGTCCCGCAGCCCCGGCATGGTGCCCCCAGCTCCGCGCGGGAACTTACCTCTGTCCACCATGTGTCCACCACGTGCATTAGTCCATCATACATGCGGGCAGGGCACAAGCCATGCTGCAGCTCCCCTGGCCGCGTGCCAGGGGGCAAGGGGCGGAGCCAGAGGAGAAATCACAGGCGCTGCCCAGCTTGTCCAGTCAGGCGCAGCTGGGGCAGCCCCACGCTGCACAGCCCTCAGGGCAGCGGCGGCAGGACCTGGCTCACTGATGAGCCCGGCCCCGTGGGGGTAAGCAGTTTCCCTCCCCTCACTGCCGGCTGGGGCCCACAGGCCGGCCCTGCCTGCCTTGCCTCACCACTGCCCTGCCACCGCCACTGCCGCTGCGGAGCACAGAGCAGGCACCTCAGGCCAGATAAAATGGCTTGGTGGCCCTGGCGGCCTGTGGGCTGCATGTTGGACAAACCTGCTTTAATCTCTGTAAATCAAATCAGAACCCTCCAAGTCAGTTTGGGGAGATTCAGAAAGCTTCAACAATTTGGACATAGACACAGCTTTAAATGTTTTTTTCTACATACTGCAAAGTATGAGGTGGCTCATGAATGTTGCTATGATCGGGTGCATGGAGCATCTCACAAGAGCATGGGGGGCTCCCCAACGCACTTGTCAGCTGAACTGGAAATGGACCAGAAGTACTTCTGGTCCACTTCTGGGTTTGCTCCCTGTGTTCCTGTGGGGAACTGCATCTGCCCCAGCATCGCAGCATTCACGAGATGCGTTCGGTACCTTGAGGCCAAATGGCCAATGGCCAAATTGCTAATTCTCTGAATCAGCATTGAATCTTCAGATTTGGCCAAATTGAATTGGGAACAGTGATCTGAATCAATGAATCAAATCACTGTCCCCGATTCAGGCTGATTCTGAATCCAAATCCTAATCAAATAAGGCCTGTTTTGTACACCTCTACTATCTATCTATCTATATTTATGTGTACACACACACACACACACACACACTATATATATAGATAGTACCAGGTGTTTTCATGTTGTTGCCGGCACAAGGTGCCCGAGGGAGGCAACAATTGGGTTCGTCGCACCAAATAAACACACTGGGGGGAAAAGTAGACAGAGTTTATTTGAGCTCAAGTAAAAGGCGCAGGGAGACTGTATTGTCTCAAACCCTGTGCGCTTAGCCCTGCAACAGTGTATTTTTATACCCTTGTCAATTTTCTGCAGTGGTTTTCCACTAGTTGGCCCCACTCCTTCCCCTTTTCCTCCTCCCTTCTCACTCTGAGCGGTGCCCTTGCATTCCACAGATAACAGTTTTAGCTCGCCTGTTTTCCAGAAGGACAGGAGATTACAGGTGCCAAAGAAAGGGTTACAAAGGTTCAGGAGTGGGGGGCCCTGGCTTGCCTGGGCCCAGAGTAGAGGGGCTTCATTGACACTCGTGGTCTTCCATCCCTCTGAGTTACCTAGGGTTATGCCCAGTGACACCAACAATGTGTTGTTTTCTGTTTTTATTTAAATCTTTGTTACAAAGACTTCAGAACTATAATCCAGTTCCTTTCACTTTGCTACTCTAATGGTGTTTATTATTTCCTGGCTCCTTCCTTTTCTTGTATTTGGCTACTCTGTTCTCATTTAGTTTTCCTTGGTTGCAAATAATTTAAAAAGTACAGTCTGAAAATTTCTGTCTGCCGTACTGTCAGGAGCATGGCTATACCTCTACATATCTTTTTGTGTTACAGATCTAGTTATGTGGTTGTTGAAGCATAGAGTTACAGTGATGCCCTTCAGATTAAAGAGAAATCAATAGGTATTCCAGAATGGATTTTGAGATAGCTAAAGTACATAGACAACCAGCAGTAAGTAGTGCAACAGTGTTATGTTTGAAAACTGCTACTGCTAACAGACAATCTCTCAGTCAAGGGCAAGAGAATGACTTGCCCTCTATTTCTGGATTTTGATGGCTGTGGGAAGAACAGAAAGATGTTTGTAAAGTCGCATAGAGAATTTCTGTTAGTTAAGATCTTGCAGATATCTCTGCTTATTGGACAGAATTGATGCAAATGAAAAACTGTCAGCTAGATATACCAGTAGCTGAGAAGTCCATAAGTAACCTATTGGAAAACAAACATAGAGTTGTCTGCCTTTAGAATAGTGATACTGATTCTCCCATTTCCCTATAAACTATCAAATGGTCACAGAAACAAAAACACAAAAAACAACCCAAAACGGGGGCTATGCACATGCACATGCACATCATCTCTATCTGTAGTGTTCAGCTAATCACTTAGGCAACTTGTACACATGACAGGGATTCAGTTCTCCCTAAATTGAAATGGTGGGTTTTTAATTGACACAAAACCCCACTGTTTCAATTTAGGGATGTCTGTCACTGACAAAACGGTGATGGCCAATGGCCTACTATTGCTCATCTCCCTCTCCCCCATCTCCTCCCCACCCCACTGTGGGCAGGCTCCACCAGGAAAAACACAAAAGTGAAGGGCCTGATCCTTTTTTTTCTTTTCTTTTCTTTTTTCCCACCAAGAGCCTGCTCGCCTCTCCTGTGGCCAGGGAGCAAGCTGTCGGCAGGCTCTGAGCTGCAAGAGGGCCCAGTCCTTCTCTCCATTGTGGTGGCACCCCTCTGGCAGCACACACCCACTAGTAGCCTGCCTGGGCAGTCCTGGGGTAGAGGGATGGGTGCTACTGCCATCGAGGGAAGAACTAGGCCTTCTGCAACTCAGGGCCTGTGTGACCTGTAAAGGACCTCAAGAGAGCATGAAGTCCAGCCCCCTGCCCCAGGGGTAAGAAGTCAGCTAGGGTCAAAGGATCCCAGCAAGATAAGCATCCAAATGCTTCCTGAATGCATCCAGAGTTGGTGCCTGCACCACTTCTGGAAGAAGTCTATTCTAGGTCTTGGGTGCTCAGACAGTAAAGAAAATTTTCCTTATGTCCAACCTAAAGCAGTCTTGGAGGAGTTTATGACTGTTAGTCCTTGTTATCCCTTGAGGTGCTTTGGTGAACAGATGTTCTCTCAGATCCTGATGTGCTTATATGCAGCCACCAGGTCCCCCATGAACCTGCGCTTTTCCAGGATGAAGAGTCCCATGGCTCTCAGCCTCTCTTCCTAAGGCCTATTCTCTTGCCCTCTGATTATGTGTGTGGCTTTCCTCTGGACTCTCTCAAGCTTCTCGGCATTGTTCTTGAATTGTGGAGCCCAGAATTGGATGCAGTGCTCCAGCTGCGGCCTCGCCAAGGCTGAGTACAGTGGGAGAATAACATCCTGAGATTTACTTGAGAAGCATCAATGATACCAGCCAGAGTTTTTTTGCTTTACTAGCTGTGACATCACATTGGTGGCTCATATTCATCTTGTGGTCAGTCATGACACCCAAGTCTCTTTCAGGCATGGTGCTAGTGAGCATAGCACCACTGAGCCTATAAGCACACTGTGGGGTTTTTTTCCCAAGGTGGAGTACTGTGCATTTATCTGTATTGAACATCATCAGGTTTGTATCATCAGTTTGTATCCACACATTTACTAAGCTTATCCAAGTCAGCATGGATTGCTAGCTTGTCCTCAGGTGTGGATGCTATGTCCCAAAGTTTGGTGTCATTGGTGAACTTGGCCAGTGCGCTTCTGACACCAATGTCCACATCATTGATAAAGATGTTAAAGAGAACTGGTCCAAGGAAAGAGTCTTGGGGGACACCATTGGTCATGGAGTGCCATGCTGATTCACCTTCATCGACTACTACTCTCTGGGTCTGACCTCAGAGCCAATTTCCCAGCCATTGGACTGTGGTGTAGCTGAGGCCACAGTTGGCCAATTTTTCCATGAGAAAATCATGGGACACCAGATCACAGACTTTTTTAAAGTCCAGATACATGATGTCAATCTCTTCTCCCTTGTCCAGGTGATATGTCACCTGGTCATAGAAGGAGATGAGATTGGTCAGGCAACGCCTACCTGTGACAAACCCGTGATGGCTGTCCCTTCAGAATGTTGTCATCAGCCAGCTTATCAAGAAGGGTCTCTTTGATAATTTTCTCCAGACTCTTACTGGGGATTGAGGTCAAGCTGATTGGCTTGTAATTCCCGGGATCTACTTTCTGCTCCTTCTTGAAGATGGGTATCACATTGGCCTTCTCCCAGTCTTCAGGTACTTTACCTGAGTGCCATGAGTTTTCAGATATTTTTGCCAATGGTTGGGCTATGACACCTGCCAGCTCTAGGGTGTAATCTGTCAGGACCAGCTGACTTTAAGATGTCCAGCCTCTCAAGGTATTCCTTTATAAGGTTTACACTGATGTTGAGTATAAATACACCCTTGCCCTGGCTGTCCCACATCATGCTAGGCAGGGCGGTCCCTTTGGGCTGGTGAAAGACCGATGTGAAGTACTCATTAAGCAGGTTGACTTTTTCCTCAGTGTTGGTTATCAGTTGTTCTGTTTGGTTCAGCAGGGGTCCAATGTTACTCTTGCTTTTTTCACAACTTCCTACATACCTGAAAAAGGACTTTTTATTATGCTCGATATGTGAAGCCAGATGGAGTTCAGTTGCAGCCTTGGCTTTCCTGGTGCACTCCCTGCAGGCACAGACCAGTGCTGAGTACCCCTCCTCGGTGGTGATTCCAGCCTTCCATTCTTTATAAGTCTCTTTTTTTAGGTGTAGGAGGTCAGGTAGAGCTCATTCACGCATGTGAGAAAGCTTTGCGACCAATCAAATTTATCCAAGTGCTCTTCCCATGAGCTGTCCAGGTAGTTAAAGTCTCCCACGACAACCATGCACTGAGAGTGTGCAGCCTCAGCCAGTCCCCTGGTGAATTACTGGTCCAGCTCTTGTTTCTGTTTAGGACATCTGTAATAGACTCCTACCATGATGTTCCCTGTGCCACGTTCCCCATGTATTTTGACCCAGAGGGACTGCAGTCATCCTCTCTGGGTGCCACTGTCAATTTGCAGGGATGTGTAGCTTTCCTTGATATAGAGAGCTACACCTTTTAATCTGCACAATCTCTCCTGTACAGGGTATAGCAATCTATACCTGTGGTCCTGTCATAGGTGGAGTCCCACCAGGTCTCCATTATCCCTATGAGATCATAGTCTTTCTTGCTTGCTTAGTTTGTTCCCCAAGCTCCTGGCTTTGGTGTACAGACACATAAGTGTCCCATGGAAGCCCTAGGCTTCCTTGCACTCTCAGGTGGACACAGTTCCAGGGCTGGGGTAGGTGTGGATTCCTTTGGGTGCCCTAACCTGCTGGTTATGCAGTAGTTGCCTAGTGGGCTTGCATTGGCAGTTATCCACCTATTCCTTGGTGGGCTTAGTTTAAAGCCCTGTCGAGCAGGTCAGCCAATCTGGTGTTTGAACAATTTCCTTTAAGACTATTTCAGTGCAATGTGTGTGTGTACATGCATGCTCATGTGCATGCCCTATAGAATGGTATGATGTGGATTAGAATTGAGATTTTTATGAGCAGCTTCCCATATGGGGAAATCCCCCATTCAAAATGGTATAATGCATACACTGCTACCTTTGCAAGGATAGAAGATATTGAATTTTAATAAAGTAGTGATATTGTTCTGTCTAGAAAAGCAGTACTAGCTCATCCTGGACCTTGGGTTAGTGTAATTTAGGGTGGAAAAGTCCATATTTGTGACACTAGGAACATTTTTATTGGATATTTTGTTTATTGCATTTGATACCTGCTGGGTGAGGAGGGGCAGGGGTTGGAACAGTATAAAAACTATCCACACAGATGGATTAGTCAGGAAACAACAGGTGATCATTTCAGGTAATCAGCTGCCTATGATATATTGCATAGATATGGAATACATATATTTACCTTGGGTGTATTCAGTTTTTTTCCATCCTGCTTCAGTTTATTACATGAATGGCACCTCAGCACATACGGGGTAGTTTTCCCACTCCAGTCTGTTTTGTTAAGTATTTGCCATGAATCAGGTTGTGTTCCTCCTTTTTTCTCTGGTTCTGATACAAGCTAATCTGCCAGCTGGCAGGGGTTCCTAAAGGACTTTTTATCAAGGGCAGATAATCAGATCATAGCACAACCCAGTTAAGCATCCTTCCCACTACTTCCTGTCCCTTGTACCAGGAGTTGAAGGGAAAGTAGAATGAGAGATGGCTTTTCTATGCCTCTCCTGTGCCAGGAGAATCCCACACAAAGGAGACCAGTTTACGTTGTACTGTCACAATGGGACAAAAGGGACGGGAAAAGGCAGAATTTCTGACCCATGGTATCTAGCAATCTGCAAATCCCTGAAAGGCAAAGTATATTATTAATATCTAGTTATATTTTCTCCATGTTGTTGAACAGTTAGCCAGGATGAAATTATTAAAATAATTCATGGTTTGTCATTTTCTATTGTACAAATCTACACCTGCTAGTATAAAATATCTAGCTGGTTAGATAGTGTTGCTTATGTTATTACTTGCTGCTCTTTCACTTTTCATTTTTTGTCTATTTTTAAAAAGTTAATCTATTTTATTCTGATCTTTCTAGCCATTCTGCTCTTTAAAAAAAAAGATTTTCAGACTATTTTTTTCCAAGGTGGGCCTTTTCTCTTTTCTTAGTATTCCTGTGCAGTTCTTTTATATAGTTATTAAAAAATAAACTTTGCTCTTGATGATAAATTCCCTGCCTGATTCTCCTTCTCCTCAGAAAGCTTTGCAATATTAAGTGTACCTCTGAATATATTTGGGGCTAGTATTTTGTTCCTGGAAACCAAGTGACCTGATCCAGTATCCATTGAAATCAACAGAAAGACTTGTATCAACTGGATCCAAAATGAAGCATTAGTGCAAGTTTCTGAATACTCTCCACAAATATACTTAACTTGTTCTGGAGTTACAACATCCTGATTGATGTCTTCACTGCTTATTAATCTCCGCAACATCATGGACCAGGAGTGGAGAGAAATTCAGGCAGACATTAAGGTGCTGAATTAGGAGGCAGAAGCTTGCTAACAGCAGAACTGCCTCTCCTGACATTTGGAGAATATGCAGCAATAGACAGACACCTACTGCCATCACCAAGGAGTTTTTCAATTATTACACCCACTAGGATTTGCGATGCAGGTTGTCTAAGGTAACACTATAAAGTAGGTGAGGAGTTTTATAGCCATGTAGTCCTTGACTGTCAGATTAGAATTCTGATGTAGAAAGACCTATTAGTATAAATTAAAGACCTATTAGTATAAATTAAGTACATGAGCAATCTTACTGAAATAAAACAATGGGACTACTTGCATATTTATAACTGAAGCATATACTTAAGTGCTTTCCTAAGTTGAGGTCTACAATGTTGTCATGAATGGCAGTGAAAATACTGGTGATCAGTTTTGTGTTGTAGGCTCTCTACTGAGTACTGGATGGGAGTTTTACTTCTTCCACCATTGTTGGTTATAGTAATGCTGGAGCAATAGGAATTGAAGTACATATGTGTCTTAACATCAGGAGTTGTGCTAAGAAAACCAATTAATTTAGTGTGGGTCTTATCTACATGGGGACACTTGGGAAAGTTAATCTCATTTAACTTTTAAAGTGGATTACTTAAACTGCATTAAACCCCATATCAGTTTCAAGGTAATGTAAGCAAAAACAAATTAAAGCCCATGTAATTATGAATGTCCCCAGAAGGGTTTAATGCAATTTTACTAATCCAATTCAAAGTAGAATATTTTTGTTAATTTGGATTAATTTGAGTGGCCCTGTGTAGACAAGCCCACAAACAGTCAACAATGAATATATGTATTTTTGGTTATTAATAGCCTTGTCTAGGTTGGAACCAGTATGCTCAAGGATGAAAGACTTCTTATTTTGGTTCATAAATAGCATAGTTTACACAGGAATCAACATCTTCAAGGAAGAAAGGCTTTTTTTGCTATTACCAATCCCATGAGTAGTTCTGGTTCTTGGAAATAAAAAGATTGCTTCCAATTTATATTATAAAAAGTTTCTGTTTTTAAATTAAGTACTTTTTTAGTTTCAGATTTTTCTGACAGTTCCCCAAATATCTTGAGTAGATTTGGTGGAAAAGTTGTTATGCATTATATGACAAAAATGGCTTTTTAACTAAAGGTCTTTTCATTTATTTCACTTTTTCACCCTCTTCCTTTAAAACTTTGTCCACTCTCCTTTTTCCATATTTACAATGGCAACATAGAAAAAAAGAAAAGGGAAAAAAAGAATATGCAGAGAGGGGGAGAAAGATGAAAAAACTCCAGACAATATTGGTTTTCAGTTTTTTATTTTCACTGTGAAACTAATCTTATCTACAGAAAATTTAAAACAGACAAATGAAAATTATTATTATTATTTTTTGTGCGGAAAGATATCATTTTCCATTCAGCTCTAACTGTGAACATTATTTCTACATTTCCCTATGGAATTTTGTTCTGCTATTTCAAAAAAAGGTGTGATGTTTTTCTATTAAAACGAAAAGTTAGAATAACCCAGTTCTTTGGTTTCTATTTTGTGCAGGGTCTACTACCTGTATTGTGTTGTTTCATAAATGAGATTTTCTTACTACATTTACTGTGCTCATGGGTTGGAAACCTATGCCTGTGGGCTGGATCCAGCTTGGGAAGAATCACAGAAAGTTAGGGCTGGACTTAGAAGGTCATCTAGTCCAACCCCCTGCTCAAAGCAGGACCATCGCCAACTAGATCATTGCATCCAGGGCTTTTTCAAACCAGGCCTTAAAAACCTCCAAGGATGGAAATTCCACCACCTCTCTAGGAAACTTGTTCCAGTGTTTCACCACCCTCCTAGTGAGAGAGTTTTCCCTAATATCCAACATAACTCTTGCTGAAACTTGAGACCATTGCTCCTTGTTCTGTGACCACTGACAATGCCCTTTGGAACCAGGCTCTTCAGGTAGTTAGAGCCTGCTATCAGATCCCCTTCCAGTCTTCACTTCTGTGCACTAAATAAACCCAGTTCCCTCAGCCTCTCCTCAGAAGTCATGTGCCCCAACCCCAGACCATTTTTGGTGCTCTCCACTGGACTCTCTCCAACTTTTCCACATCCTTTCTGTAGTGGGGGGTGGGGTGGGGGGGAACTGGACACAGTACTTTAGATGTGGCCTCACCAGTGCAGAATAATACACTTTCCTTGATCTGCTGGCAATGATTCCCCAGTAATGCAGCCCAGTATGCTGTTAGCCTTCCTGGCAACAAGGGCACACTGCTCACTTATATCCATCTTATTGTCCACTGTAACTCCCAGTGGACTGCAGAGCTGCCTTTCTGCAGAGCTGCTGCTTAGCTAGTCAGTCCTCAGGTTGTAGTGGTGCATGGGATTCTTCTGTCCTAAGTGCAGAACTCTGTACTTGTCCTTATTGAACCAGATGAGATTTATTTTGGTCCAGTCCCCCAATTTGTCTAGGCAGCTCTAAATACTAGCCCTATCCTCCAGTGTACCTGCTACACCTCCCAGCTTGGCGTCATCCAAGAACTTGCTGAGGGTGCAACCCATCCCATCTTTCAGATTGTTAATGAAGATATTGAACAAAAGTGTCCCCAGGACTGACCGCTGCTCAATACCAACTGCCAGCTAGACATTGAGCCATTGATTACCACTACGGCTGTGCAAAACGGCATCATTTAATTGAAACTTCTGTTTCAATGGGACAGTGTTTTGTTTTGAGTTTAGTTTTCTTTCAAACCACTGCTTCATTTCATTTAGTCGAAACTATTTCACTGTTTCAATGTTTTGCCCATAGGCTATAATGGGGAAACATGAAACTGCCTGTAACTTTATCATTTCTTTCCTGATTCAGATGAAACTTGCAGAAATGGTAGCTCCTTTTGGGACCATGACATCTGCCAGTTTTCACGGAGCAGGTATTTCTGGGAAACTGCACCTCAAATCTTGAAAGAAAAACTCATGTCGTGTGTGTGTTAAGGCACAGCAGGGTGATAACTGCAGGCATGGTAGCCCCTGCTGAAGCCATGAAGCCTGCCAGATTTCAAGTACATAGGGGCAGGGGTTTCTGAGAAATTGCATCTCAGGCTGCTGACAAGCAAAACTCGTGACATGGGTGACACTGTACATGTGTTAAGGTGCGCCCTCACTGCCACTGGGGCCTCTACATAATATGATAGTGTGACCCAAAGAGGCCTCCTCTTCACCCACAGCCTTGGTTCAGTCTACCAGGTTAGATGACAATAGGAAAAATAATAACTTAGTGAGCATCAGCACAGTAGCACCAGCAGCATCGCAGGCAGCCAAACTGTGACAGAGCCTTTCTTTTCTGTCCTGCAGGAACTTCTCCTCCAGCAGCTGCCAGAGAACTCTCTCTGCCAGCCCCAGCCCTGGAGCTTAGATGTGCCCAGGGTCCTCCATCCTTCTGATCAGGTGCTAGGGGTGTTGCTCTAAGGACATGACCCTGGCAGACAAGGTCCTTTCCTTTGGGTCAATCTATTCTGGTATCTTTTAGCAGACCAACTGAATAGTTACAGAAATATAACTTAGCAAGCTTTTGGGTTGAAAAACCTTTCATCAGGCGGAGGAAGCAACTGAAGTTGGTGTGTATGTTTGTGATGTTCCTGGATGGAAGGAATAGTAAAGAAGGCAGAGGCTGGTATGCAATGCAGGCAAGAAAGCCAGTCAGTGAAAATGGAAATGGAGGCATCAGGGGATAAGGGACAGGCTGGGGTGCAGGTGAAAGGGGGATGTAGCAGCTTAGGTAAAAGTGGAGAGGTAACTTGGGAGTCAGATGTCCGGCAAGTTGTAGTGTGTCAGAATTCCAATGTCTATATTGAGTCCATGAGTTTCTGTACCTAGGAGGTTGATGAAGTGCAGTTCATAGACTCTTCTGTGAAAAGTAGTTTGTAAATTCCAACAAGCACTGAACCTTGCTAACTTCATCACCAGAAGCCAACTTCCTACAGCCCAAAACTCATTGAATGGCTCCAAGCCATGCCACGACAAGACACACAAAACCTGCCAACCATATTTCCAGTATGGAGATATCTTCACAATATAATACATATCTCTTGGTGCCCTGATGGAAAGTACATGAAGACACCAAGCAACAACTGTGCCCCAGAATGAGCGCACACCAAAAAACTATCAAAGACAACAGCAGAACACCACCTGTCTCTAGTCTCTCAGGCCTGATCCTCAAAGGGAATTTACAAACCACTGTCCCTTGATGAATCCACGCTTACTGTTCCTAATCACCTTGTCCAAGTGTTTAGAAATGGTTTCTTTGAGGACCTGCTCCATGATTTTTCTGGGGATTGAGGTGAGGCTGACTGATCTGTAGTTTCCCGGATCCTCCTTCTTCCCTTTCTTAAAGATGGGTACTATGCTTGTCTGTTTCCAATCATCTGGGACTCACCCTCAAGCCCCTGATTGGCCCTTTGGATCAGCGGGAGTAGGATAGAAGGGGCAGCACAACTGACTCAAGGAGAGACCAGCGAGGGACCACAAGAAAGGGGCTTCAAAGAGCTGGCAAGGGCTGGGCCAGCAGGGTGGGAGCAGTTGCCCCAGAAGCACCTGAAGGAGTGGGACCTGCAGGCAGCAGTTGGATCCTCAGTAGCACGGCATGCAGCTGGCAGGAGAGGCTCCCCACTGGCTCCAGGATCGCCTGTGAGAGGCTGTAGTGAGCAAGAGAGGCTCCCCAGCTCCAGCAACCTGAGAGGTTCCCAGCTCTGCTTCCAGCTCCTCCAATAAGAGGCCAGGCAGCTTGGGCCTCCTGGAAGGCCAAGATCCCTAGCAGCTTGGCTTAGTATCAGCACTGGTGGCTGTGTTTCTACTTTCCATGTAGGAGATCTGAGTTTAAGTCCCAGCTTGGGTGAGTGAAGTAACAGGGAGAAATTCTTGTTGCAGCGGAAAGGGGTCATTGTGTTCTCCCCCTCCAGGTACCTAGGCCCTGTATTCCTTGTTATTTGACCTTTTTGTATTTTGTGCCTTTTATATTTTGCCAGTCAGTATTGTTTGTTCTGCTGTTTGTGTTTTGTATTTTGTTAACCCTGTCTTTTGTCAACTGGATGAATATGTCTATGATTGTAAGTGTCTAACCTTTGTTGAATCCTGCCCCCCTCAGGGCGTTGTAGTGTCCCCTATATCCCCTGGCTTATGCCTGTTATGTTCCCAGTACTGTTCTCTCATTAAAAGGTATATGGTTAAGTCCCCATTAGTGATCTGGCTCTGCTCTATCGCGGGAAGAGAGTCCCCACAGCTCCCACAGTGCTTTTGCACTTGTTTTGATCCCTTCATTTGGAGAGGGGGTACCTCTTGCAGTACCACCTGAGTTACATACACATGCAGCTTTTCTAAATAATCCCCAACTTGTTCTTTTACCACCGAGGGATGCCCACCTTGTCCCCAAACTATGCTGCCCAGTGCAGTCTGGGAGCTGACCTTGTCTATGAAGACTGAGGTGGAAAAAAAAACATTCAGTACTTCAGCCTTCTTCTCATCATCTGTCACTAGGTTGCCTTCCCCATTCAGTAAGGAACCCACACTTTCCCTGACCTTCCTCTTGTTGCTAACATACTTGTAGAAACCCTTTTTTTGGCCCTTCACATCCCTTTCTAGCTGCATCTCCAATTGGTGTAGTTAACAGGTTAAAAGAATGGACTAGAAATCCATTGGGAGTCTCCTTACACAGGTTTGAATAAAAAGTACTTTTTTAGGTATATGTGGGGAGCTAGAGGAAAAGCAACGGTAACACTGGACCTCTGCTAAACTAGATAGGACAACTGACAACTGAAGCTCAGGAAAAAGCCAACTTGCTAAATGGGAACTTTGTGTTAGTTTTTCCAGCAGTCGCATGTGACTCCCCTGCCCATTATGGGACAGGAAGGCCTGGGTGAGGAGCCTTCCTTACCCTTACCTTCCATCAGTGCTGACCTCATGAAGGAACAACTTGAGAGGCTGGATACCTTCAAGTCAGCCGGTCCTAACAGTTTATACCCCAGGGTACTCAAGGTGCTGGCAAGCATCATTGCTCAGCTGCTGACACAGATCTTTGAGAAATCCTGGTGCTCTGGTGAAGTGCCTGAAGATTGGAAGAAGTCCAATGGGGTGCCTATCTTCAAGAAAAGGGGGAAAGTGGATCCGGCAAACTACAGGCCCATCAGTCTGACCTCTATCCTGGGGAAGGTCTTAGAAATGACTATCAAAGAGGCCATTCTTAGCAGACTGGTCAATGGCAACACCCTTGGGTTTGTTGTGGGTAAGTCATGCTTAACCAATCTTCTTTCCTTTTATGACCAGGTGATCTATCACCTGGACAGGGGTGGAATAGATTGATGTCATATATCTTGACTTTAAAAAAGCCTTCAGTTTGGTATCCCATGATCACCTCTTAGCAAAACTGGCTAACTGTGGCCTCAGCCTCACCATGATCCACTGGCTGGGGAATTGGGTCTGTGGTTGGACCCAGAGGGTATTGGTTGATGGAGGTCAATCATTGTGATGTGCTGTGACCAGTGGAGTACCTCAAGGCTCTGTCCTTGGACCTGTACTATTCAACAGCTTCATTAATGATGTGGACATTGGTATCACAAGTGGGCTGGCCAAGTTCACTGATGACACCAAACTTTGGGGTAAAGTGTCTACACCTGAGCACAGGAGGGTGATCCAGGCTGACCTTGAGAGTCTCAGCAAATGGGCATATGAGAATCTGACGGTTTTTAACACCGAAAAATGCAAGGTTCTCCACCTTGGCAGGAAAAACATGCAGCATCCTTTTAGGCTTGGCAGTGCTACACTGGCTAGCACTACAGATGAAAGGGACTTGGGGGTCATGATTGACCACAAGATGAACATGAGCCTTCAGTGTAATGCTATGGCTAGTAAAATGAGCAAAACGCTGGCTTGCATCCATAGATGCTTCTCAAGCAAATCCCAGGACATCATTCTCCCATTGTACTCAGCCTTGGTGAGGCCACAGCTGGAGTACTGCATCCAGTTTTGGGCTCCACAATTCAAAAAGGATGTGGACAAGCTCAAGAGAGTCCAGAGGAGAGCCACATGCATGATCAGAGGTCAGGAAAACAGGCCTTATGATGAGAGGCTGAAAGCTACAGAACTCTTAAGCCTGGAAAAGCGCAGATTCAGGGGTGATCTGTTGGACACCTATAAGTTTATCAAGGGGGCTCAGCAGCATCTGGGGGAACATCTGTTCCCCAAAGCGTTCCAAGGGAGGACAAGGACAAACGGTCACAAACTCCTCCATGACCGTTTCAGGCTGGACATAAGAAAGAACTTCTTTACTGTCTGAGCCCCCAGGGTTTGGAATAGACTGCCGCTGGAGGTGGTTCAAGCGTCTACTTTGAACACCTTCAAGAGACATTTAGATGCTTATCTTGCTGGAATCCTATGACCCCTGCTGACTTCCTTCCTCTGGGGTAGGGGGCTGGACTCTATGATCTTCCGAGGTACCTTCCAGCCCTAATGTCTATGAAATCTATGAATCCTGTTATCTATGGGCTGGGGTGTGTGTTTGTGTGGTCCCTGGTTCTTTGTAACTGTACCATGGCATGGCCCTCCAGCTTGTCCTAGTTTAGAGCTCTGGGTTGACAAGGCCTCTTGCTGGGCAGGTGGGCTCCCTTGCCCCAGGAGTCTGCCCTCCTGGCAGGAGGCCTGGTCAACCCAGAGGTCTGGACTGGGATGAGCCAGAGGGCCATGCTGGGGTGCAATTCCAAGTGCTATGGCCTTCCTGACTTCATTATTGCATGCCCAAGTAATATTCTTATAGTTGTCTGTCCAAACTTCCACTTCTAAGCTTCCTTTTTGTGTTGAAGCTCACCAAACAGTTTAGTGCTAAGTCAAGCTGGTTGCTTGCCACATTTGCTATTCTTCCTGCACAGTCAATAAGGTTTCTTTAAAATACAGCCAGCTCTCTTCAACTCCTTTCTACCTCAGACTAGCTGTCCAGGGGATCCTACCCATCAGTTCTCTGAGGGACTATAAGTCAACTTTTCTGAAGTCCAGGTTCAATACTCTGCTGCTCTACTTTCTTCCTTTTCTCAGGATCATGAGTTTGATCATCTCATGGTCACTGCTGCCCAACTTGTCATCCACTTCTACATCTCCCACCAATTCTTCACTGTCTGTGAGCAACAGGTCAAGAAAAGCATGGCCCCTAGTTGGTCTCTCCAACACTTGTATCAGGAAGTGGTCTCCAATACTATCCAAAACTTACTGGATTATCTGTGTACTGCTGTATTGCCCTCCTAGCAGATGTTGGGGTGAGTAAAGTCCCTCATGAGAATCAGGGCCTTTGATAGGGAAAATTCTTTTCGTTGTATGAAGAAAGCCTTATCTATCTCATCCTTCTGGTCTGGTGGTCTATAGCAGACACCCACCATGACATCACCCTTGATGCCCTCCCTTCTAAACAACTCAGAGACTTTGAACAGACCTATCTCCAGTTTTCATACTGGAGATCTGAGCAATCATACAGTTCTTTTACATAAAGTGCAACTTCTCCTCATCATCTCCTGCCTGTCCTTCCTGAACAGTTTGTATCCATCCATGATAGTGTCCCAGTCATGCAAGCTATCCCACCAAGTCTCTGTTATTCCAATCATGTCATAGTTCCTTGACTGTGTGAGGACTTCAAATTCTTCAATTGCTTCATCACAGGCAGGTCTTCTCTTACCAATCTCATCTCCTTCTATGACCAGGTAACTCACAACCTGAATAAGAGAGAGGAAGTCAACATTGTATACCTAGACTTCCAAAAGGCCTTTGATCTGGTATCCCCTGATGTTCTCATGGGAAAATTGGAGGATTGTGGGCTTAAATGCTTGACAGTGAGGTGGGTAGGAAGCTGGTTGTGGGATAGGACCCAGAGAGTTCTAATGAATGAATCAATGTCCTGGTGAGAAGTGGCCAGTGGTATCCTTCAGGGGTCCATGCTTGTTTTGGTGTTTTTCAACATCTTTATCAATGATTTGGATGTGGGGGTGAAGAGCTCACTGGCCAAGTTCACAGATGACACCAAATTATGGGGGAGGGTGGCCATGCTTGAAAATAGGTTGCAGATACAGGCAGACCTAGACAGGCTGGCAAGTTGAGCAGATTGGAACCAGATGAAGTTCAACATTGATTGAAGTGTAAAGTGCTCCATCTAGGGACAGATAATCCCCAACATACTTACAGGATTAGTGGTGTCAAACTGACTAGCACCATAAAGGGATCTAGGGGTAGTAATAGACCATAGTATGAACATGAGCTGTCAGTGTGATGCTGTAGCCAGTAGGGCAAACAATACTCTGGCATGCATCAACTGATGCATCACAAGAAAAACCAAAAAAGTGATTCTTCTGCTTTACTCAGAATTGGTGAGACCACAGCTGGAGTGCTGCATCCAGTTTTGGGTGCCACACTTCAACAAGGATGTGAAAAAGCATAAGAGAGTCCAGAGAAGAGCCACCCATATGATCAGAGACTTGCAAGGCAAGCCATATGAGGAAGGGATGAGGGACTTGGGCTCTTCAACCTAAAAAAGAGAAGGCTGAGAGGGGACTTGGTAGCAGCTTAAAGCTATATCAGGGGAATAAATTAAGGGCTTGGAAACAACTGTTTATCAAGGCACCCTTGGGGAAAACCAGGATTAATGGTCACAAACTCCTGGAAGACTGTTTCAGGCTTAACACTAGGAAAAACATCTTCAGAATTAGGGTGTCCAGTCTGTGGAATAAACTCCCTCCAGAGGTGGTAGAATCACCTACCCTGGAAATCATCAAGAAGAGACTGGACTGTCACCTCAATGAGCTCACCTTACCCCAGTTGTCTTTCCTGCCTAGTGGAGGGGGGCTAGACCCGATGATCTTGCGAGGTCCCTTCCATCTCCGTACAATCTCAGAATACAATTTCAGAATACAAGGGGATTGTGGGGAAAGAGACCTAACAGTGGGAGTCTACTGAAGGCCACCCAACCAGGGGGAAGAGCTGGACCGGAAATTCTCAGGTCAGCTTGCAGAGGCAGTTAAGTGAAGGGACATGCTCATCATGGGTGAGCTAAACTATCTGGCTATCTGCTGGGAAAAGCAGTCAGTCAGGTCTGACTACTCATGTAGGTTCCTAGCTGAGTTACAGGACCTCCATCTAACCCAGGAGGTATACAGTCCCACCAAGGGAAATGCCGTGTTGGATCTGGTCCTGGCCAGCCGCAGGCAACAACCCTGGTGAGGGGACTGCAGGTTCTCCACCACCTGGGCGATAGCAATCATTGCCTACTGAAATTCACCATCCAGTGCAGGGTAACGAAGGCCTGCAGCAAGGCAGCAGCCCTGGACTTCAGGAAGGTGGATTTCAATGAGGTAAGGAGACTAGTTAAGGAGGCACTGAGGTCCCGGAGAGGAGGGGAGTTGGAAGTCCAAGAAGAGTGGTTGTTCCTTAAGGAGACGATCCTCCAGTTCCAAAGGGTGACAATCCCTATGTGGAACAAAGGGGACAAGAGTGCTCGAAAGCCCCCATGGCTCACCAAAAGCATCCAGGAATGTCTGAAAGCTAAAAAGGAGGCGTACACCCAATGGAAGGAAGGGGCCATCACCAAGGAAGGTTATACCTCCATTGTTCGAGATTGTAGGTGGGCTGTTAGGCAGGCTAAGGCAGAGATGGAACTGGGACTAGCAACCTGGATCAAAGATAACAAGAAGTCCTTTCTAAATACATAGGGGGTAAAAAGAAGGTACCAAGTAACATGGGGCCTCTGCAGGACATGCCTGATAATCTAGTGGTAGCACCAGACGACAAAGGTAATCTCTTTAACACATTCTTTGCTTCCATTTTTCTGAGCAGGGGCAGGGACATCCCCCCCACTGGGATTATGAATGGACCCAGGGGAGGCACAGCCAGGCCCAGAGTCAATGAGGACCTAGTCAGGGAGCTTATGGAGGGACTAGACATATTCAAATCAGCAGGTCCTGACTATCTCCAGAGTGCTGAGGGAATTGGAAGTTCATTCCAGGACCCCTGGCACAGCTTTACGAGCACTCGTGGTGCTCTTGTGAGGTGCCAGAGGACTGGAAAAGGGCCAATGTGGTTCCCATTTTCAAATAAAGGAGGAAAGAGGACCCAGAAAACTATAGGCTCGTTAGTGTTACCTCAGTCCTGGGGAAGGTCTTTGAGAAAATTATCCAGGAGCACATCTACAAGGGAACAGCAGGTGAGATTAACATGGGTTCATTAGAGGCAGGTTCTGTCAGACCAATCTGGTTGCCTTCTATGACCAGGTCACAAAAGTCTTGGATGCAGGTGTCGTGGTGGACGTAGTCTTTCTGGACTTTAGGAAGGCCTACAATACTGTCTCTCACTCCATCCTCATTAAAAAATTAGGTGACTGTGGTGTTGACGCCTACACAGTTAGAAGGGTCACAAACTGGCTGGAGAGCTGCACCTAGAGATTGGTGGTGGACAGGTCATTTTTGACCAGGAGGGATGTGGGCAGTGGGCCCACAGCCAGGGCTCGGTCCTTGGGCCCACACTGTTCAAGGTGTTCATCGGTGACTTGGACAAGGGGGTGAAAAGCACCCTGTTCAAGTTCACAGATGACACTGAGTTGTGGGGAGAAGGGAGCATGCTAGAAGAGAGGGACAGGTTTCAGAGGTGGGCAGATGAGAATAGGATGCTTTTCAATATG
Source organism: Crocodylus porosus (assembly GCF_001723895.1). Taxonomy (NCBI): domain Eukaryota; kingdom Metazoa; phylum Chordata; order Crocodylia; family Crocodylidae; genus Crocodylus; species Crocodylus porosus. The sequence goes on from NW_017728886.1 coordinate 221,439,723, forward strand.
GACAAGTGCAAGGTATTGTACCTGGGAAGGAAGAACCAGCAGCATACCTACAGGCTGGGGAACTCCTGTCTCATCAGCACAGAGCCAGAAAAGGATCTTGGAATCACTATTGATACCAAGATGAACATGAGCTGCCCATATGGGGACATGCACCTTGTCAAGCATCCATAGAAGCATCACAAGCAGGTCCAGGGAGGTGATCCTCCTCCTCTATGCGGCACTGGATAGCATTGAGAGGGTTCAGAGGAGGGCCACTCGCATGATCAAGGGGCAGCAAGGTAGGCCCTATGAGGAGAGGCTATGGGACCTGAACCTGTTCAGCCTCCACAAAAGAAGACTGAGAGAGGATCTGGTGGCCACCTATAAACTTGCCAAGGGGGACCAGCAGGCAATTGGAGAGTCCCTCTTCCCCAGAACACTACCAGGAGTAACAAGGAATAACAGCCACAAGTTGACTGAGAGTAGATTCAGGCTAGACATCAGGAGGCGCTACTTCACAGTCAGGGTGGCTAAGAGCTGGAACCAACTTCCAAGGGAAGTGGTGCTCATCCCTACCCTGGGGGTCTTCAAAAGGAGGCTAGACTATCACCTAGCCGGGGTCATTCCTTTCCTGCCTATGGACTTGATGATCTGCTTAGGTCCATTCTGACCCTACCAACTCTAAATCTATGAATCTTCCTGCTCGTCTCCCAGGCTACATGCATTTATGGACAAACACCTGAGGTGACAAGCTGATTTCCCTACTTTCTCAGGAAGAATGAGGTCTCCCTGTTGCCCCCTTCTGCTTGTGTTTTCTCCAGGTCCCCTGCTTCCTCACTTACCTCAAGGCTTTGTTCTCCATCCTTCTGCAGACCTAGTGTAAAACCCTCCTCATTAGGTTAAAGATCCTGTCTACAAAGATGCTCTTCTCTCTCTTCATCAGGTGGATCCCATCCCTTCCTTGCAATCCTTTTTCTTGCAACAGTATCCCATGGTTGAAGAATCCAAATCCCTGCTGGTGACACCACCTGCACAGCCATGCACTGGATTTGCAGGATGCATCTGATCCTAGCAGGGGCCTTCCCCTTGCCTGGAAGGATTGAGGAGAACACCACCTGTGCCCCCACCCTCTTCACCCTTTTACCCAGAGAACTGTAGTCACTCTTTGATCTGCTCAGGGTCACCCCAGCATTATCATCCGTGCCCACATAGATGAGCAGCATGGAGTAGTAGTCGAGTCTTGGTAATCATAGAAAGATAGGATTGGAAGGCACCTCAGGAGGTCATCTAGTTCAACCTCCTGATCAAAGCAGGAGCATCCCCTGCCAAAGCTAGCCAAAGCTTTGTCTAGCCAGGTTTTAAAAACATCCCTGAATGCAGCTTCTACCACCTCTCTGGTTAACCTGAACCAGTCTTTTACTACATTCCTCATGAGAAAATTCTTTCTAATATCTAACTTAAACTTCCCTTGTTGCGACTTGAGACAATTGCTTCTTGTTCTGTCATCTGCCACCACTGAGAACAGTATAGCTCCATTCTCTTTTGACTACCCCCCTTCAGGTAGTTGAAGACTCCTGTTAAATCCCCTCTCAGTCTTCTCTTCTCTAAACTAAATAAGCCCAGTTCCCTCAGTCTTGTAAGTCACGTTCCCCAGCCCCCTTATTATTTTTGTTGCCCTCCACTGGACTCTCTCTCCAATTTGTCCACATCCTTTCTGTAGTGGGGTGCCCAAAACTGAACACAGTACTTCAGTTGTGGCCTCACTAGTGCTGAATAGAGGGGAACAATAACTTCCCTTGACCTACTGACAACACACTTACCAATGCAGCCAAGAATCCAGTTAGTCTTCTCAGCAACTAGGGCACGCTACTGGTTCATATTCAGCTTATTGTCTACTGTAATCCCGGATCCTTTGGTGACATCTCAGATCTGGGCTCTAGGCAGCAGCAGACCCCCTGGGACAACAGGTCAGGCCAGCAGATGGATCCCCCCATCCTGCGAAGTAGGGAGTCTTTAACCACCACCACCCATTACTTCCTCTTTGTGGCAGTGGTTTTAATCCTCCCCACCTTGGGGATTCCTGGCCTGGCCTCCTCCACTAATGGAATGTGCTTCTCCTCCTCTGTTGCTAGCACTTCATATGTGTTCTCCAGACAAACCACTGTACATGGGGATGGTGACTTCTTGCTGCTAGAAGATACAAGCTTCCACCTTCCTGGCAGCCCATGCCATCTTCCTTTTCTATCATCACCTCTGGCAGTCCTTCCTTCACAGTTCCAGACATTTCCTCCAGCATGGAATTGATAAAATCCTGATGGAAGAAGAGATTTGATACCTCCTCCTGTTGCTCTCTTGCCTTTTCCATGAGGGACATCACCAGAAGGCAGGCACTCCCCCACCAAGCTGGCATGGGAAGGAATCTGGAAGCTGCAGTCTGCACAGCACCAAACCAGGATCTTGGTGGAAGCCTCAGTGGTGTATGGTCCTGCCTGGACAGACACCTCACAGGTGGAAGCAGAGGAAGAACTGGCAGTGGCAGTGGCTCTGAGATTGTGATGTCCTCCAGCCATTTCTCTAGGTCATCTAATCTGCTGCCTTTCACTTATTGCCTCCCTTTCCAAGCAGACCTTCCCTAGCAAAGGTATCTGTAGACCTTCTTGGGACCATGGGCTCCTCTGTGGGGAGCAGGGGCCAGCTGGAAAGTAAATTGGTGCTGGCTGGAAGCCCTGCCCCACTCTCATCACACCATCCCTGGTATTGGGCTGCCACCCGGGTTACAAAAATTTGAAAGGAAAAATATTAATATAGCTTTTTCTTTTAATGTTTTATGTTTCATTTTGATCTTTTTCACTGTTTCATGTCATAGGAGTAGAAGTGTATAATATGTCAAAATATGTTGAGTCATGTCATATGTATTACTACTACTGATATCTCACAATACTATGATAATTCTTGTTGCAAATGTAAGAGTACAAATCAACATACTATTTACATTCCTGCTATGATGGTTCCTCTTTACATATCAGTTTGAAACCTCAGGGTTCTCTTACATCTGAAAGCAAATGTTCATCCAAAAGAAGAGGAAGAAAAAGAAGAGAATGGCACTTTGGGTGAAAGAAATGAAAAAGTAGAATGAAAGGATCTCTTTTGTTCCCCTAGGAGTCAGTGCCTTTTGAATTGACATACAAGTCATATCTTCCCCAGCCTACAATCCTTAGTAATATTTAAGTTTCATAGTAAAATGGCCGTATTTAGCTCATTAAATCTAAATGCTTCTTGTCACTGCTGAACATTAGCCTCTAGTTTCAATCTCCTAACACAAACAATCAGCTTTGTGCATTAATTTGTAACTGGGTCCTCTCCATATTTGTGGCAAACTTTAGGGTGCAATGAAAAGTCTACCCGTCCCCTTGAATTTTCTATATCAGTAACTCTAAAAGTGTCTTTAAAAATAACCATTTTATGGAAGTACTAGGTGCAATGTGCAAAACATTTGCAATTAATTTTTTATTGCAAAAGTATTTCTTTAAATACAGGATTTTTAGTTATCCTTTGACCAAATACTTTAATGGAATCAAAACGTCTCACCCTTGAAAAGGCTACATGAAGCTGTCTATGTGTAAACACAGGCTTTGGAATATAAATACATAATTTGTCTGAAGTCTGACTTTGTGACTTGTTTATAGTCATAGAATAAGATGGCCCTTGTACATGTGAGGAAATTGCCCCTTTTAGTGGTTTAATTGCCCTTTTTAATGAACTAGCTGTGTAACAGTGTACACGTTTGGTGGTGTATTTCAATTTTAAATTACTTTTTTACATAGCAAACTAAAACACATCCTATGTATTTTAGTTTTCTCTGTAACAAATTACAGTGCTATCCCTTGTGTGTACAAGGGCCCTCTTCAAAGATGGCAGCAGGGACAGTACATGAGGCACTAGAAGCCTGGGTGTGCTTGGGGTAGCTTGGGTTTGGAAATCTTTCAGAGCCCCATGCACTGTCCCTGCTGCCTTCTCCTGCTGCCAGCACACCCAGCCACCATCCCACCATCTTCCTGGGGCAGCTAGCCCATTGTTAGGTGGTCCCAGATGGTGGGAAGGTGGTGAGGATGGTGCATGGGGTGTTGGAAGCCCACCAAGCCCGAGCTTCCCAAAGCATGCCCAGGCTTCCAGCGTCCCATGTACTGTTGAAAATGGCAGGTGCTGCCTGCAAGCTGGGGCTGCACCCATGCAGCTAGCAACCTGCTCAGGAGGCCTTAGGAGGCACTCCCACTGTGGAGGGAAGCACCAGATCCCCTCACAGCTCAGGGCTGCGCAACCCCATGGCAGCCCATGTGGGCAGACTGTACCAAGGGGAGGAAAAAAAAGTGGTGAGGGACCTGATTTTTTGTTTTTATTTTATTTTTCCCGGAGCCTGCCTGCATCTCCTGCAGTTGGGGAGTGAGCTGTCAGCAGGCCGCGCATCCCCTGAGCTGCAGAGGACCCTGGTGCTTCTCTCTGCAGTAGTGGCACCCTCTAGGCAATGCCCACCTGCTGGCACCCTGCTTGGGTGGTCCCAGAAGGGCTCTGCCACCATGGAGGGAAGCACTGCCCCCCTTCCCTCATAGCTCAGGCCCCTCACTGGCTTTTTGTTTCCCCCCACTTCAGTGGAGCCTGCCTGCTCCATGAAGCCCTGGTGCTTCAGTCTAGCTCTGACTTGCCTGCATATCTGTTTGAAATGCCCCAGGATCTTCTATAGTAATAACACGCTTGTTCTGACTGTCCAGAGCACTCTGGTTGTTTCAGTAAGCTTTGTGACTGGCTGTCAAGACAACCAGTGAGAGTGCTCTGGACAGACAGAATAAGTCTATTATTATTATAGATGGAACAGAAGAGTGCGCCAAGCAAAGTTCAGTTGATTTGTTAGACCCATATAATGGTGATTGAGACAGCATGGTGGAAAGTGCAGTATTTCTATTTTCACTGCTCACTTCATTGTATCGTTATGTTCAAAATTAAATATTTTCCTCTTCAGTTTTATATTCTCCAATGCTTTTCCTTTATGATACTGAAAGGTTTGTTGGAGTGACCGTAGGCTACATCTTTTTTTGTTATTTTCATATTTATTTAAACAACTGCTGTTTTCGAAAGATAGTATAGATTTTCTGGAAGACAATTAATTCTAATGTCAATTCTAGTAATTCTCCTTTATATTATTTTTGTAACTTTCCTTTTTTTCTTTTCTTTCATCTTGTATTGCCTGTGGAGTATTTTATTTAGATACATAATACTTTAAATGCTTGGTGCATTTGCCATACCATCCACATTAATTTTTAGTGGTCTTGTTAAAAACTGACAGTATTTTCTTATGATGCCATGTAGGATGTTCCTATGTGCTATTAAAAAGTTTCTGATGCCTCCTATGATTTTTTTTTAATATTCTGAATAATAATATATCTTCAATGTCCTGTTTTGCATTTCTAACCTATTTAGGATTTTCTTAAAATACTGTGAGAAAATTGATAATAGTATTGAAAAGATTGTTTTCTTTCCTATTGAGATTTTTAGGCTCCATGGACTCTTTTAAGTTTTTCTTAAATAGTGGATAGGGAGGAGAAAACATACTGTTGAGGATAATTTCTGCAGCATTAGTTTTTTTTGACTCATTCAAAAATGCCCATATAATAGAGGCATAGAACAGTAGGGTTGGAAGGGACCTCAGATGGTCAGGCCTTTGCTCAAGGCAGGATCATCCTTGACTAAACTATCTAGGGATGGTTGTGAAATGCTTGTCTAACTTGCTTAAAAACCACTGGTAAGCCTGGTCATCATGTTTTACCATGGTGAGAAGGTTTAATTAAAAGTACTGTAGCTGACGTTACGTTGAATATGGCCGTTGTTGATCACAGCATCATTTAGCAATGTGTCAGTTCATTTTATTTTTCACACAGACATGTTCAAACATGGTAAATGTCTCTATTTTAGTGGTGAGTACAGGAAATGATAAAAGCTTGATTACAACGGTGGGCTTGAAGGTGATTTTGTAGAGCAGGCAGAAAATAGGAAATAATTTGCTGATAGTCTAGACATGATCCTAATGTGAGGATATTGCAAGTTACTGACAGAACAATATGTTCTTTAAATTAAAGCTCAAAGATCAGAATGGTGACCCTTTCCTTAAACAGATGAAGGAACATAAGTATCACCAGACTAGTAATGAGAGTCTGGATTCATCTCAGAAATGTAATCAACCCCTTAATATCTAGTTCTTATATCTTATCTTGTATCTTATATCTTAATATATTAGTTCCATTTAGCTAATATTGGTATTAAAGCTTTTCTACTTCTTTTGTCTTTGACTTCTATAATTGTGTTTTCTGCAGCCTTGGGTTCTCTGAGATGGTAACAGAATGACATTGAGACAAAGTTCAAAAGCATTATTTTCATAGCAGTTGAGCAGTGTAGAATCTGTAGTAATAATAATAATAGTCACCAAATGTTGAAGAGTTCTGGTGAAAGGATATGGCCATGTAGCTTTATCAGAGGTGGAAGATTAAGAATCATGGTGTAACTGTTGAAGCAATTCCCTTCTAAACCTAGAGAAGCTCTGCTTCATCCATAACTTCATTCAGCAAGGCATTAAGCATTCTTGTCCTAATCCAACAAAGCACTTAAATGCATTTAACTTTTGGCATGTGTAATGCCATTGAAGTGCATGGGTATCTTACAGAATCAAGCCCTTAGTGCTCACTACAACCCCTTCAGAAGAACAGTGCTTCACAGAAGCATTGATTTGGGAGCACTTTATACCTACTTTATCCAGTTATAAATATGGTAAATTATGCGAGTGAATGACAATGGAGGATCAAGCTCTAAGTGTGTATTTTCTAGATTAAAATTGCATAACTCCTGAGGTTAATAGAAGAAAGCATATAATGGACCTTGTCAGGGGTAGAAGATAGGGCATGCCTGTAATGTTTGACCTCTTTACTAAAACAATAAAATGCCTAGAATTAAATTATATTATACTAGCAGAGCATTACATTTAGATGGTGAAGCATTTGAACCTTTGGCGATTAATTACTACAAAAATGTAATGTTTCATAACTTTGAAATTTATAAATTTGGCTTTATTTGGATAAGTACTTAAAAGTCTGTATTTTATGGTATTTCTTCATTCTACTAAATTTGACCATAAAGTTGACTTGTAAAAATAAAAAGCAGGACTTTTGGCAGAGATTTTCATTGGCTTCTATTTCAAACATGAGTTGTTGATCCCTATAGATATGTTCAAATGGACTAATAATGGAAGTTTGTGAGAGAAAGATGGATTAAGTAGGTTGTTGGAGCTGTTAATAATTTTGCTTTAATATGGCCAAAAGCCAAAAAGAAATGTATTAAATAGATTAAATGCTGAAGCTAATAGTAATATTTCATACCTCAGTCCAAAATGGGAAATAAAGCTTCCCCAGAAAGTTGGAAAGTTCATCTGTAAATGGTGACTTCTTAAATATGTAGTATGCCTTCAGGCACCTTTTAATACAACTATAATTAAGATGTGTGGAGGAAAATGTATATTCACTTGGTTCAGCAATAATTGGATTAAGACTCACTTGACATTTCTGAATAAGTAATATTGGTCACTGTCAAAGAATAAAGAACAGACCTTATTAAAACTGATTATAGATTAACCTAAAAGGTTGTGGGCCATGTAAGATCCTCAAATTTTGGATTCCTTTCTAAATTTTCTCCCTCTTGCATCTTTATTTCTCCTCTCAAACAAATCAGATACTAATTATTTCCCTGAACTTGTTTTGTATCCGTCTTTGGCTTCACCCTAACTCAGCTCTGTACTTTTTTAAGTAAAATTTGCTCTCCAATCTTGACCAAGTAATTTTAAAGCCCCTGCCACATGTTAGATATAGTAGGCAATGGACTGGTTAATTATGCAATAAATTTAGACCAACCACAAATACAAAGTAATTACCAAACTGTAAAAATGTCCATCTAGCTATATGAAGAGCCAACCAGCTACAAAGTTAGTATGTGAAAATGTGTAACAACTTCAGAGCAGGTTTCTATCCAGCTTTAATTTGAACATGTGGCAGGGCCCTTGTTCTCCATCATACCAGATTCTCCACTTTCCCCTCTCTCCATCTCTTTGTCTTTTCTTAATCTCACCCATGCTCATTCTGGAGTCTGCCTTTCCCTGTAAACCTTCCTCTATGGGATCTCAGCAGTATGGAGGACCTCTGACCTTATGGAAACTGGAGAGGATGTACAATGTGATGACGTAATATAGAAATAGCACACCTTAAATCTCACATTTTCAGTATATTAGGAACTATAATGAGCCAGAAACATCAGAGAATGGAGATGGCATTAAATCATTATCAGCATGGTCACATGCTATTCATGACTGACAACGGGAATCGCATGAATGACAACGGGAGTTCCCATGGATCAATGTCAACAGGCATTGAAAATGATTTAGTTGAAAGGGAACTTGCACTAAATCATTTTAAATACCGTAACAGAAAACAGTGGGATATCATGTCTATCATCCTTTTTGTGACAAGGCTAATAATGGCTTAGCCCCATGTCCATTTGGGGCCAAATCCAGTACTAGTTGGAAAGCTTAAAGAGGAAACCACAACTGACAACTTACACAGTCATATCCTGAGCTATGATTGGGAAGCTTTTTGCTTGAAATGTTCCCAGCCAAAAATCTCATAATATTTACCAAATACATTCATAATCGAATTTCTTCACACACTAAAGCTAATACTTCCTTTAATGCAATTTATTACGGTTATTACTTGCACCTTTGTATTTTATAATGAGTCTAATGTGGGCTATAATGTTTCCTATATTTAACTCTACCTGCTTTTCTAATAAAATGTTTACATTTGGTTTATGGTTTGGACTTAAGATACAGAATGGCTTATATTTTTCTCAACATCAATGTGTCCATTTATAATAAAAAATAATTTTACTTAAGTCTGCAGTTTAAAACTTTCTTCTCTTACATATGACATCTAATTACACTTTAAATTAGGTGCAGTGAATTAGAAGAACAAACTCTTATGGTGCTTCCTGGTGCTATGTCTCTTGAATTAGCTCTGAGGTAAATCTCATAATACAGATTTTTTATACTCTTTTGCAGTTATTTGTGATGCTCAGAAATTGCCATGGTTTTTAAAGTGATTTTCCCTTCTTCCTTTATTTTTCCGTTCCCTCCTTAATTTTTGTTTGAAGAGGCTCTTGCCTGGTATCTCATTTGTTCATCTGTCATTAAGTATCATGAGACATCTGTAATATGTATCTATGAATTTCAGTATCACAACTTGAAAAAAATGCCCGGCACTTCAAAGACTTATTTCTCTCTGCTAGAGGGGCTGATTTTCAAAACCATAAAACTATAAACATCCTGCATAAAAGTACCTCTGAGAGACTATGTTTTATATTTATGATCTGCGTAATATGAAGCAATGAGACTACTGCAGTTTAGATTTCCTTTGCTCTTTTCTTGTCAGATGGGGCACTGTCATTTATATTACATTATGAATTAGATTGGCTATTGTGTGATCCAAGGCAGAGTATAGTATGTTAATAGAAGAATAAAATGCAGCCTTCCAGTTGAAAGAACACTCTTCTTTAGATTGGAAATTTGCTGTAAAGTCACAGGCAGAATTTTTAATTTACAATTATGACAGTGGGTTTTTTTATCAAAGCATATGGGGAGAAAACACAGGAAATGTGGACATTTTACCAATGCAAACACTTTGTTTCATAGACTAAGAGGGGGACTAATATTGTAAGGGATGAAATAAGAGAAGCTTTGATTCCATATAGGAGACAGGCAAAGGTCATATCTACATGTTCATTAATGCATTGTATTTACAGTGCATTAAATTTAGTACTTGTATAATCAGGTACTAAATGCAGTAACTGGTATTACTATGCAGTAGTGCCAGCACATACCTGTTTAGTGACACAACTATGCAGAAGCCTAATAATGCTGCACAGTAGCATATTAGAACTATGCTGTGATGTTCTACAGCAGTATTATTAGGCTACTGAGCAGTTAGCTTCTTGTGTAGACATGCCCAGAAAGCCAGGTCCTCAGCTGATGCAAAGAATTGTAAATCCATTGACTTCAGATGAACTATATTAACAGACTGAGGAGCCAGCTCAGAGTTTTTAGTTTCATTTTTACCTATTTACTTGATTTATATTCTGCCAAAGGCTCAGAGCAGCTTACGTGGTTGCATGTGCCACTTTTAGGGAACATTTAAATGCTGCCGTATGGTGATGTTGCTACGGCACCATGCTTTAGTATTTCCTTTTGGAAGTACTAAAGCATGACACAATACAGGTGGTTACTGCGCTGTGCATGCAGCACACAGTTAGATTTTGCCCCTGCGTCACCATAGCAGCACACTATACTGGGGGAGTGTGCTCCTGCAGTGATGTAACTGGTAGACATGAGTAGACCTGCACGATCGCTATGTCATTGTAGCATACCATAAGGTGACACAGACCATCACTACAGGGTGACTTGTAGATGTGCCCTTAATGTAGCAGTGGATCATAGAAGGACTGTTCCTGATTCCATTATGTACTCAACACTTGTAATGACTTCTGTACATATATTCAGAATGCATGATCAAGCCTGATATGGTTGTTTGGGTCTGGTACTGTTTTTCAGTCCTGCACCCTGATTGATGGTTTAGTTTCACTTGTTGCTGCACTCATTAATTCAGCATTTCTCTGTAGCGCTGAATGAGATTATATTTGCATTTTTTGTTGTTACTTTAATACATAATTGGAGATTTTTCAAGATATTTCTATTGAATCAACCATATGGGAAGGGGAGGGGGCTGTTTTAATTTAGACAGTACTCCAGGAGGACTTGTACTTTAAGATTACTTATACAAAAAGAGGGGGGAATAAGTTTATTTGAATTGGTCAGATTCTGATCTGGACTTTGGCCTTTTAACCATTTCTTACATGAATATTTCAAGCTTTCCCAGGACCACAATGCATTTTAAATGGCAGTCATTCCTGAACTTGAATCTTTGAAATATTATTTACAGGAGGCTTTTAATATTCATGTACTAGATCATTTGTGCATTATTAGTCTGGTCTTCACCTCACAATTCAATCCTCGAAATGCAGTTCTGGATATTTTTTTTGTATTGAATTTTGGACCATATTCTGATGAGAATCAAAGTAAATTTAAGATGGTATAAATTACACCTCCCTTTGGCATCTCAGCTTACACATTAAATCTGTTTAGCTTACAGTTACCTGTTCAAATCTTTTCCTTTTTTTTTTTATAGATTTAGCATTGTAACAGTTATTTTACATTGTTTTTACCAGAGGGATTAGAATGTGTATAGAAATGGGTTAAATTTTTAATGTTTATTATTATCATTGAGCTGTATTTTTCCTCTCATTTCTATTGAGTATTGGACTATTACAGCAATGTTGATAGCACTGTCTAGTATTAAACTTGCAGACCATTCCTTCGTATGAGACCATGTTTTCAGTTGTTAGTAATACTTCCATATGTTAAAGGTTTAATCAGAAATGAAAGACTACCTTGACTCATGTGTCCAATGGTGGGCTTTCACCCCCAAAGTCCTGCCCTTATCTGTGGTAGGGGCTTGTCTCTATCGGTCTAGGTGTTGTCAATTTCTGGAGCTCATCACTTGTCTGAGCCCTTTTCTTCCTATCTGACTATCTTCTACACCAAGACAACTTTAACATAACGCCTAACAAGCTGAAGGCCACTGGGACATCTCGATGGACCCTCCCACACGTCCACGATCTCTCCTGCCACGACTTGTTGTTACAAGAGAAAATAGAATGCTGGGGTGTGTGGGTCTTGATGCTTTGGCTCTTGCAGTTTGTCTTAGTGTAGTGAGGGCTCCACGAACCCCTACATCCTTGCCCATTCCACTGTGTGGTAATTCAGTTGTCTCCACAATCTGCCTTTGAGCAGTAAAAAAAAAGTGCTCCTTGGGTCTCTAGTTCTGGCCACTCAGTATCCCCCATGGGCGTGGTTGTACTTCACCTGGTTGGCACCTGGCATAGACCTGCCAGTAATCCTAGCCAGTCTTTTTCCTGGCTTATTGTCTTGATAGTTGCCAATGCACTATCTGGGGTGACTTTTCTCTCACCCAACAAAAAAACAAACTGGCACTTCTTCTGCCCTTGTACTCCCAACTTTGCAGTACCTTTTTTCTTCAGCCCTGCTATTAGGGTCTTTACGGTACCTTCTAACTGCCTTCTGGCAGTTTCTGTTTCTCTCTGGGCCTTTCCTTCAGGGTTATTTCCCCCAGCAGCTCCCTCTACAGAGTTGCTTTCCTGAAACCCAGTCTCCCTTGCTTCCTCAGCATCACCGACTCTCCCTGTCATCCCTGTCATCTCGCTGCCTCAGTTGGTCTCTTCTGGTTTCCTGTGTTGCACTTTTTCCTGACCCGCGTCTCCTTTTATCCTGGAGTTCTGGCTGACTCCCCCTCCCCACCTGAAACACCGGGTGAAGAAGGAGCCCTGCGGAGTTCTTTGCAATATAGGTGGGGCCATTTTACTTCTTTGGGGCTCTTCTCTCTCCTCACATGGTGGAACATCAAGTCCATTAAAAAGGACAGAGGGTCATTAAGATCTGTGGAATGAAGAGTGTAGAAGGGATCATGTAGATTTTAATGAACCAGGAAGTTAATTGACTTCCTCAGCACTGCCTGACTAGAAATGCTGCTGTCACTGCCAGGCAGTGGGTTTTAAACTTCAGGTGGAACAGGAATCAAAGCGGGGTACAAGTGTACCAGTGAACCTCCCCTGGATCTGCCTCTGATCTTACCCTTACAATTAAGTTACAAAAAAAGAGAAGGAGGTGAACCCATCCACCTAATACTACAAATGGCAGCTGGGGCACTTGAAATAAAGCTCATCGAATGAGCTTTAAGTGTCCCACTGCCATTTTTAAATGCAGGGATGCTCATACATGAGATGTGGTGGCACATTAATTAGAGTGGCTCTGAGGGCAGTTGTTCAGAAGCATATCCTGTATATATTATTAATTTACTTTTGTGCTTCTAATAGAGTGAACACTGCTTCAGATCGTTTTGTTTCCTTCCTTTTTTGTTCAAAAGCATAATTGATGTTCTAGGACTTACAGTGTGTTTTACTACACCATGAATCATACAGTTTTTGTACTATTTTTTGTTCATGTATTGGACATTTGTATCCATTGCATATGTCTTTCAAGTTAATGTAAAATATATGTGGAAGTTAAATGATGGTATTTGATGTTGCCAATTCAAACAATGACAGTGCAGAACATGGGAGGTGTAAAAGCAGCAGTTTAAAACTAAAAGTCATGTTGTGAGAATGAAGAGGCGTCAACTAGGGATTGGTGTAGGAGTGGATCTTAGATCTCTGCTGTCTTTAATTGGACAAAGTATTACTTTTGCTGTTGAGAGGAAACTAGAAGACTATGAGATGAAGACAGTAGAAAAAATATAAGCTTTTGCAGACCTGTTTTGAAAAATGGATAATTTGTGGCAAATGCAAACACTTCAGTTGCATAGTGCAGTAATGCACAACAGGCTCAAGCACACAAGTAGAACAATGATTTTATTGTGTTAAGGCAGGACAAATGTCCTGAATGTCCAGGCAGACCTATTAAAGAATCATAAAGTTAAACTTTATTTAAAATGGGGGGAAAAAAGAGGACCCAGGGAACGATAGATAAACCAATTTAACTTAAATTCCTGGAAAGACACTTGAACAAACAAATGATCTAGATGGGAGGAATAGGTTGCAATTGGACCTAGACAGGTTACAGGGGTGGGTGGATGAGAATAGGATAGGTTTCAACACCAACACGCGCAAAGTGATGCACCTGGGGAGGAACAACCAGCACCATACCTACAGGCTGGGGAATTCCCTTCTTGTCAGTACAAGAGCCAGAAAAGGATCTTGGAGTCATCATTGATGCCAAGATGAACAGTGTGGGGATGCAGTCGGGAAGGCCAACCGCACTTTGTCATGCATCCACAGATGCATCTCAAGCAGGTCCAGGAAGCTGATACTTCCCCTCTATGTGGCGGTGGCCAGACTGCAGCTGGAGTACTCCATCCAGTTCTGGGTGCCGCAATTCAAGAGGGATGTGGACAACATGGAGAGGGTCCAGAGGAGGGCCACTCGCATGATCAGAGGGCACCAGGGCAGGCCCTATGAGGAGAGGCTACGGGACCTGAACCTGTTCAGCCTCCACAAGAGAAGGCTGAGGGGGGATCTAGTGGCCTGTTACAAACTAGTCAGAGGGGACCAGCAGGCATTGGGGGAGTCCCTGTTCCCCCGAGCACCACCAGGAGTGACCAGGAATAATGGTCACAAGCTGGCAGAGGGTAGATTTAGGTTAGATATCAGAAGGCACTACTTCACGGTCAGGGCGGCTAGGATCTGGAACCAACTTCCAAGGGAAGTGGTGCTGGCTCCTACTCTGGGGGTCTTTAAGAGGAGGCTAGATATACACCTTGCTGGGGTCGTTTGACCTCAGTACTCTTTCCTGCCATGGCAGAGGGTCAGACTCAATGATCCGCTCAGGTCCCTTCCAACCCTAGAAACTATGAAACTATGATTTATTTGTAAGCACCCATAAGACAACAAAGTTATAGTAATAGTCAATATTAATTTATCAAGGACACACTTTAAAAACTTTTAAAATCAATATAATTTTCTTTTAAAACAGGGCAATGGGCTTGTACTTGGGGACAGCGGGTATTTTAAAATTCCTTCCATTCCCATTTTTCTATGATTTCTTCTTTCTTGTTGTACAGTAAATTACATTGTATAATAAATTCAAAGAGATGCTATGAAATAGAGCTGTAGTTTTTTTTTGTTCCAGATCCATGTAACAACTTGGGAATCTTTTGGAGGTTTTAGTCCCATCAACCAATTCTCACTGGCCACAGAGTCAAACAGTATGCTGCATGCTATATGCCACCACCTCCTCTCCAAGTTCCATGCTTGTGATTTCAAATAATAAAAGCACAATGTAGTGCTGAGTAAACAAATGTTACTGGTTCTGGCCAGTATGACCTGCAGTGCTCATATTTCCTTTTTACATCTTTGTTGCCCTGTGGGGTTAGGCCAACACTCAGGATCTCAGTATCGGACTGTTAGACAGGAGGGTGTGGTATACAATTGCACATGCACATATACCACCAATTCAAGCACATACACATCCTAATTATAATGACGTGAAATCATACACAATACAGACATACATACACATATGCACACAGGTTAAACACTGACTCAGGTGACAGTGTGTGTGTGTATGTGTGTGTTGGTGCCTGTAGTACCTATGCTTGGGGTGCTTGGTAACTAAAGAGCACGTGGCAGAGATCAGGGGAAAAGGCAGTGGAGATGAGGCAACAGCAGTGGCAGAGATCGGGGGAAAGGCAGTGGGGACAAGGCAATAGCAAGAAAACAGCAGTTTGCAGGCAGAGAGGATCTCAGGATGGCTGGAGCCACAGGAGCATGGGACAGGTGTTGGAGGTAGTGGTGACCCAGAAGCAGGAGAGGGAGAAATGAGACAGAAATTAGAGGGGCGAGGAGCAGGGATTGGAGCAGGGCCAGAACTTTAGTAAAGCAAAAATCCAACTCGGGTCCCAAATAACAGTTTTATTAAATGAACACTGTACTGTACAGCTTGGTTCCTACATACATTCACACAATGGCAGCAGGAGAAAGAGACTCAGTGGAAGGGTTAGAGTCCAGGTAGGGAAGAGAAACAAAGTCTAAGTCCTTGGTTAAAGATAGGAGGGGGGTGATAGCTACCTATCCAGTCTGGGAGGGGGTCCTCAATGGCCAGCTGGGGCCTTTCTCCAGCAGGTTTTGTCCAGAGGGGGTCACCAACAGGGCCTCTGGGTTCATAGGCAGCGTGATGTGGAGCAGGTCTGGTCCAGGTGAAGATAGCGTCCCAAGGAGTCAGTCTTCACTACCTTTTTTATGGGGGAAGACTACCTATGTTCTCCTATGGCGAGGGCATGTCCAGGCAAAGTCAGTCCTGTTCCTGAGGGTTCCAGATGTTCATACTGAGCATGTGCAGCATTGGCACAATGGTGAGTTGCCTCATCTTTTGTTTCTTGAATGCTGAGGGTGGTTCCAATGGCTGGGTCATTGGTGTAGGTATTGGTTTTGATGGTGGGGTGATCTAGTAGGGGGTTCTGCTATCATTGTGTTTCACTCATCCATTCACTTTTTTGCTTCAGGTATTCAAGGACAACCAATTTACATGGGAGAGGTTACAGACTTAAATGTGAGTCATAACTGTAACATACTTACACAACAGGGCATGGGGACAAGATGGGAACAAAATGGGAACCTGATACACAAAATAGATACTTGACATCACTCATGCCAACCCACATTGCAGGCCTAAATTATACAATGTTAATATGAAACAATAAATATCAATGCACAAATGATAGGAATACAATATAATACAATATAGAACAGTAAAAAACAAGACAAACATAACAGAACACTATTTACGATACAGAAAGGGGCTTTTTACAATCATAGCATAGAAGAACTTAGCTTACCTAGAACTACTTGTAATTACTTAAAAGGATAGAGAGGGCAGAGAGCAAGTCAGAAATGGTTAGGGGAAGGGGAGGGAATGTATTTTTAAATAAAAAAAAGAAAAACTGGGGGTTTAGCTACATCTTAGATTCATGTAATATGACTTTGTAAACTTAAGGCATTTTCTGAAATGTCCAATTCAGTAAAAAAGGCATTAAATAAAATTTGGTCAACACATATTTTGATTAAAGGTGGATTGATTAATCCTCTGAATTTGGTAACAGCTGACATTGCATTTAATGCAATGATATCATATCCCATCTTTTATATGTATGCATAAAATAAGGCATATGTTCTACTACTCAAATCAAGTGAAGTTAATACAAAAGGGGGAAGGGCAGAGGAAGGGAAGAAGGGGGAAAGGAGCAGTAAACAAGAAAAGAACCCGTAGGAACAAAGGGTGCCTATACATGTGCTGTGAAGCTGCTCTGATGCGCTGTGATTACAGCACATCGGAGCAGACTCAGTTAATTGAATCTGCTGGAGCATGGTAATGACAGTGCTCCTGCAGACTCCAGTGTCACATGGTGGTGGGGGCACTTTAACTAAAGCTCGTTCGATGACCTTTCGTTAAAAGACCCCTGCCACCATTTTTCAGTGTGGGGATGCTTTTACACATGATGGTCTGGGTGCTTTAATTAGAGCGGCTCTCAGAGCCACTCTAATTAAAGTTCCTTCCCCCCAACTCCTGGAGCACATATATAAATGCCCAAAGGGGTCAGAAAAGCTAATCCAGGTAATGGACTAAGAATCTATAACACCTATTTAAATGATACTTAACATAATCCAGTCTGTGGATGATTTCTTGTTCCACAGTTTCCTGTTCAAACTAATTTTTAGCATGTTGTTGCCTGAGAACAGCAAGCCTCAGGTTGGTGATGCAGGGTGCATCTGCATCAAGACACTTTAATGTGCAGTAGCATAGTTGACTATGCTAATAGGGCTCAGGCTGGGAGATCCTTAACTCCAAGCACTAGCCCTGTGACTGTGGACCTGGTGCTGGGAGATAAAAATCTTCCAGGGCAGGCCCCATGGTCACAGAGCTGGTGCTGGGAGCTCCCTACTGGTTGGGGCTGGGGAGCCTCTTCCCCACCCAGTTCCATGAGTGCAGTGCTGGGTGGGGAACAAGATGGGGAACTCCATAAACATGGAGATGAGCAGGGAACAGCTCCCCAGCCTGTTCCCCACCAAGCTCTGTACTTGAGGAGCTGAGCAGTGAATAGGCTCTGCAGCCCCCCCTCCACGATCATGGAGCAGAGGCTGTGAACTGTCCCAGCCCCATGCCCCAATCAGGTGAGTGAGGCACGGTGCTTGGAAAGAGCTGCAAGAGTGGGGTAGGTCCCAGTCCGCTGCCCCAATCTGCCAGTGGCGCCACTCCCCGTAAGCTCCTTCCAAGTCCCCTGACCTTGATTAGGGAGCTGGCACCAGGAGCTCCCTGTTGCCAGGACAGGGGGACATTGTCTTGGCCCTAGCAGCTGGAAGTCCCTCAGGGCAGGGTGCAGTGTTCCAGCCCTGACCAGGAGACAGCTGCCCATGTGGACACCTTCCTGGGAGCATTTACTTGCTAGTAGTTTATTCATGAATAAATTGCTCCCAGAGCTAATGCACGTGTAGACACACTTCGAATGTCCAGGGAGTGTAAAGTGTTCTGCCAGAGACTTTTGTGTCTTTCTGCAGCAGATGTCAAATAGGTGTTTATTCATTCTTACATATAAAAATTGCCCTATTTGTCCTATGTAGTCTTTTATTACAGCAGTATTATTCTCTTTACATTTTTGAAGGTCAGTGTGACAGGAGTAACTCTGCTGGAGCCTTTCTGTTCGTGGCTCTGCCCTCCTGTCCTGGGCTAACCGCCTGCTTACTTTCCTGCCACACCTTGATCTTAATTGATTGAGTGATGTAATTAGTGGGAGGCTGCCCACTAATACACCCGGTGCCAGGGGGCGCTATCTGCGGCTCCTTTTCCTCCCCTGCACTCCAGCCCAAGGCTTGCAGATGATACTTGATGTGGTTTGCCCTGGGCCCTGTTATGCCTTGGCCCTTTCCTTTACTTCTGGGGCTCCTCGCTCCCGCCTTTTGCTCTGGGGTTTCCTCACTGCCCTCTCACGCCTTGGGGCTCCTTGCTGCCCCACTCTCGCCCTGGGGCTCCTCACTGCCCCCTCCTGCTCTGAGGGTTCTTCACTGCCCCCTCCTGCTCTGGGGCTTCTCACTGCCTCCTCTCGCTCCAGGGCTCCTCACTGCCCCCTCCTGCTCTGGGGCTGAGGCCAATGCACTCCCAAAATACTGAGCCCTCTCAGTCCCCATGCTACTGTGGAGCTCCTATGAGGCCTCCTTCAACCCCTCACAGCCTCACCCGGTCCTCCTGTTAAAACAGTAAACACAAAAACACAAAGCCCCTAGGCTACAACATAAAACTAAACTGTCCAGTCAAAACAACATTCTACCCCTACCAGGAAAATATTCCAACTCATAGCTACAACCAGGGGATGCTCATGCAGTCTATCTTCTTCTTTCTCTCTGCACTGGCCGAGCTCCCCCCTCCTTGGTCGCCAGAGGGGAACTGCTCTCCTGGCCTCATGCCTGGGCTTAAGAAGGGCCAAGCCCTGCCCCTTCCTGTCAGCTGATTCCCTTGGTTGCCCTAGCAACCTGCACCTCTGCTGCCCTGGTGACTGGCAGTTGAGCCTCCCCCTTCTCACCACTAGGGGTCTCTCCTGAGCCATTTCTGCTTTCAGGCGCAGGGCACCTGAGTGCTTTGCAACAATCAGAAAAGGTATTTCTTAGTTTGTATTCACTTTGTATCTCTTAAACAGTAAGCATTCAGTATTTTCTTTTTTGGCTCCTTTGGCATTGACTGACCTGTCCAAGAATGGAGAGATAATGTTACACATTTTTTCCTACTCCTTTACTGAGTTCTTTGCAGAGAAAAAAATTCTTTGCCTTCTTAATATAAAGTATATACTTGCATCATATGCAAAAAGTTTAAAATATCAGTGGTATATGTTTCTTTTAGAATTTTCTGCATAATTTTCCCTATCATTGAAGAAACACTTAGATTGGCTCTTGAGTTTTGCTCTTTTGAACACATCTAAATTCTAAATTACATGGATAATTACTTTGAGTTTTAGTCTCCTTTCACATTAACATTACACGTTAGCTACCATGAAGTTTCTTTTGATTTACACTCTTGTAAGTAAGGGGAAAATTAAGTACTCAATGTATTTAGGAATAAACGACATGTATGGGATTATTTTAAACCTTCTAGGACATGTTATAGAAAATCAATATTACTAAATTCATTAAATATATGCCTGATAGTTGCAAACATATGGCACTCTGGTTCAATCAATTTATCTTGAAAGACATTTTTCAATAGTTCAAGTTCCTTACATGTTTTAGCAGAAGGAAGGTACCCAATTTTGAAATCAATATAATAATTATTATTTAAAATACATAAAAATGTTTATTGTGATGGCAGAACAGGTCCTGGTACCAAATATTTAATAGCTTATTATTGCATGGCTGGCACAATATGGTGAAAATTTTTTTCCCCATAAACACTGCAGAAAACCCAAGATGTTACCCCTTTGTAGTTCATTCTATGTATAAATTCTATATAAAGGAAAAATCAATCCACAATTTTGAGAGGCAAAAAGTACTATCCTATAACTTAATCCACAACAATAAAACAACACATACTTTTTGTAGAGAAAGGATGTGGACAAGCTTTTATGTTTTTTTCATAGGGACTCATAACAGTCTTTTTTCTTGTCTTTCCTTCTAAATGATCACATACTCAAATCAAATGGAAGTTTGGTCAGATTTTTCCCCATTTTCCTATAGTATGTGAAGTGTTTTATCATAGTATTCTAGGTTTCTTTTTTTCCTAAAGACTCACAATGTTTACATCTAAATAAAATATTTCTCAGGCTGTGTACACATGTTAAAATGATCTGGGAGAATTATTCCAGGCCTGTTCTCCTGGTGGAAAAACTTACCTGAAGATACATGAACAGACATCCTAGTACTAAGTCCCTGAAGAACAGAGTGCCTGTAGTGCTGATGCCTTGCATCCAGGAGGGCTCTGTGCACGTATCTCAACATGCTGTGTAGGCTCCCCAGTCTGCCTGGTAACAGATAGCAGCAGTACACAGGACAGTCCTGACTGGCTGGCCCACACTGCTCAGTCAGCCTTTGTCTTCCTGCAGTACAATATGGGAATTGTGAAAGGGTCATTGTAAAAGGAAACCCTAGCCCTGTTACCAGAATGCAGGTTGGCCCCTTTAAAACCAGAACTTTCTGGGCACAGCATGCAGGTAAGGTGGGGGTTTAAAGCTGAGCCAGGCCAGCCAGTCAGGTGACTGGAAGGGGGCAGGCCAAGACTATAAAAACCTTGGGCTGGGCAGCAGTAAGGGGCCAGCAGCTGAAGGGGAAGGAGGATGTATAGGAGCTCCACAGAGAGGCTTGGTGAGCAGTTCAAAGGCTGGAGGAGGGGAACTGTGGAGGACACTGGAGAAGTGGCAGCAACCACGGAAGAAGAACTGTAGCCTACGGTGGGGAGCAGAAGCATGAACCCCTGTGTAAATGTAAGCTGGCATGCTGCCTTCTTTAATCATATTTCTCTTAGTGGCAGTTATTGCCCATGGACAGGACTGTTCATATTTTTTTTTGTTAATGAACAAGACTGGTGGCTTGGGTGAGGCTATGCGGGGAAGGAGGAGGCCTCATTGGAGCCCCACTATAGTGTGGGAACTCCAGTGTCTGCGTAAGCACAGTATTCAGGGGCACAGGCCCGGTGCCAGAGAGGGCAAGTCTAAAAGGCCAGGGTGGCCTGGTGTACCTGGGGTATGACTGTTTTTTTGTTTTTTTTAAACTGGTACAGTGGAGGTATGGGGCCATTGCCTGGCTCTGAACTTGTGACCCCCTGGCTGTAGGGCCAGTGGGCCAGGGGGGCGGTGCTCCAGATTGGAACAAAAAGGAGGGCCACGAGCCCCAAGACTAAAGAGCTAGAGCTTTGGAATCAAACCCTATCTGGTGGGTTCAGACGGGGAGGCCTAGCTAGAGAAAGACTGGGGTCAAGGCCAGTGGTGGCAGAGGACCCCAACACACAAAAACAATAGGCAGTCTTGTGCTTATAAGAACATAAGCATAAAATTTTCATCAAGATGTCTCAGATGAGTAGAGAGCAGGACACAAGAAACCTTAAAGGGGACTCCAAGGGTCCCCAACTTAGGGCGTGGATAATGCAAAAGATGGTACTGGTGAGGGCGACCTGTTACAGTTCTGGTCTGTTCCTTGCTTACTGGAGCAGTACAGTTCAGAAAATGATACACTGTCTCCAGGTGTGGAGGGAGGAGAAGAAGAGGGCAGGGAGAAAAGCAGGCTAGGATCCTGCAGAATTGTGCTGTGGCTTCTCTGAGAAGAGAACATGTACAGGTATTTGGTTTCGCAGGATAATCTTTCCTGTGAGTGATTTAACTCTGGTTATTTTGTTCTGGGATAAAAATCCTGAACATTTCTACATTTGTGTTTTCTTCTGGGTCAGCAGTGAAATGGAAAACTGAATGTCCCAGGAGAAACTGAATGTCTTTACTCAGCCTTACATTGGTGCCAAGGAACAAAAATGAACATTGTGGCATATGTGCTTAAAGACAAAACACATTCAAAATTATGCATTTCTTCTTTTCTACCGAGACAGGCAGCAAAGTATGGCAAGGTACCTCTGTAAGCACAGTGAATTTAATGCAACTGAGTAGGAGGGAGGAAGATGGCTATATCAGCCACAAACGGGGCAAGGCCTACAAAGTCTTATGCCTAGTACAAATTATAATATGTCTAGTCTAAATCTCACATTGAAAGGAAAAACAACAAATACACTACTCTTCTCATATTTTTCAGCAACTACCTACATCAAAGGGTGTTGAATCAATACTGGGGCAGTGAATTGCTATTCTGACTCCAACTGTGGTTCAACAGTTTTGACCAAACAAAATATGTTATCTTTGGGCTTTTTTCCACTGGACTAGCTAGCCCTGATGAAGCAGTAAATTAATCCAAGTACTTCATAACCAAATCTGTGCCTGGAATTTGGCCATATAGTGCTATTGATTTAAAACTATAACTCTCCATTAAAATCACTGGTGATAGCTCCATAAACTATAGGGCCCTTAAACAAGAAGAATAGCACATAAACTATCAGAAACCTCATTCACATAAATCAGAAATAGAAAGCAAAATCAACTTCTTTTAGAAAGCCAAAGAGAGATTTGAAAAGCAACTTTCAAGAGAATGCTTCATAAATGGGGAATAATTATGGGGTGCTGAAAAAAATCACTCAGTTTCCATATATGATAAAAGGAGGACTACTTTCCCATCCAACAGGTGATTCACATGGATGCACTTTTGTGCTAGAAGGAAGACAAGTGTTTTTTCCCCTGGTCCAGTAGATAAGGTTTTAAGGATCACAGCTCCAAACCATAAAAGCCAGAAGATTTTAGCTTAATGCTTTTAATCATGTTGATACTTCCTCAACTGTAAATGCCTTCAGGTAGTGCTTTTATTGATTGATTCCTTATACAGTCAGAATAAGGCAATGTAGAATGGAAATGTTCTTATTATCACCTGCAGTACTTAATGATAAAAAAATAAAGAATCAAGAATTTTATTATGATTTATAATTTATATAGTATTTTGGTGTCCATAATATTTCACATGCCTGGTTCCATTTTCCAGGTTTTTAGAAACTGAATTAAATAGCTGTGACTGGAATGGTTTAATCAAGGATGATCCTGCTTTGAGCATGGGGCTGGATTAGACGACCGTGTGAGACCACTTCCAGCCCTACTTTGCTATGATCCTATGACACTATAAATGATCAATCAGGGTAGTAGAGCTGAAGACTAAGCTAGATATAAGGTGATGGATGTACCATTTTAACCGTCAAGGACTTTAACGGTCTATTCAAAAGCAAGATAGCATCTCTTAATGAGTAACATAAAATAGATTTCTGTGCTGAATAACTCATGATGCCGCCCTTCTACCATCTGGTAAGTCCATGACATGGGGTTTATGTTTTGCATGCATATGATGAATTGTTCTTTGTATTTTAATAATACCTAGTGGCCTTGATTAAAGATCAAAGCCACAGTGTGCTGGATCCTGTATATACATGTAAAAGACGACTCAAATATAAATGAGCACTATATCAGAAAAGTAACAAATCAGAGCACCTAAATGGAATGGGCCATATTAAATTAAAAACAGGGCGAGATTCTAATTTTAATTATGATAAAAGCTAAGTAATTGCTTTTGGGAAAAATAATAATTTTTCCCAAAAGCCCAGGAACACCCAAGGGTATGTAGCCCAGGAACATGCAGGGTAATGACTGTCCTCCGTTGGAAGGGATAGATGAGGCAGGTGACAGTGCTGTAAGAGGGACACCAGTGATATGAGTGCAGGTCCGTCTTTCCTCTATACAGTCAACTCCACGCCAACGCTCTTAACTATTTACAGTTTATTGAATTATAATATACATATTATTTCTTATTATATACACACACACACACACACACACACACACACACACACACACACACATATATATAAAAATAGGTAAATATTTTAATAGGTAACAAAAAAAACTTTCCAAAAATATTCTTAGCAATATCTTTTAACAATACAAACTGTATACAGATAAATAGTTACAAAATGATAAGCCAAAAACTGATTATACCAAACTAACTGAATTCCATAACATTTTGCACAACATATTCATAATTATGATAACAATTATACAAAATACGAGGCACAGTTTTACATGATATAAGGTGCGTTTACCCTTAGCTGAGAGGGAAACTTTTACCTGGGGCTTCCCTATGTGGGGGCACCTTATTTAAGGAATACATCCCCTGTGGGACCTGACTCCACCAGCAACTTACAGTTTTCTTCGAGGAGCTGTTGACCAGGCCTCAAAGTAGGGCTGTGGGAAGAGGGCCCTATTCAATTTGGAGTTGGCCGAATCCAATCAGGGACAGTGATTCGATTAATTGATTCAGATCACTGTCCCTGATTGGATTTGGCCAAATTTGAAGATTCGATGTCGATTGGGACATAGAAACAGCTTTAGAAGTTTTTTCTACATACCTCAAGGTACCAGTGTGGCTTGTGAATGCTGTGATGCTGGGATGGGTGGAGGGTCCCACAGGAGTGGTGGGGGGGACCTTCCACATGCTCGGCAGTGAACCAGGAAGAGGACCAGAAGTCATTGCCTGTGCCCCCCCCCGGGTTGGCAGTTGGCCACAGGGGGACCCTGGGTGCCCCGCCCAGTCCCAGGAGACACCGGTCACGGAGCAAGGAGGGGTGCAGAGGCCCCCCCCGTGTGTTCTCCAATGGACCTGGAAGGGGACAAAAAGTGCTTTTGGTTCACTTCCGGGTCTGCTGCTGAGTGTGCTGGGGAGCCCCTCATGCTTCTGTGGGACACTCCATTTGCCCAGCATCACAGCATTCATGAGCTGCCTGGTACCTAGAGGTATATAGACAAAATATTTAAAGCTGTGTCTATGACTGAATTGCTAAATCTTTCTGAATCTCTCCAAATTGATTTGGAGGATTCTGATTTGATTTGGAGAGATTGAAGGGTGTGCTGAATCAAATCAGGGACTGAAGTTTTGCACAGCCCTACCTCAGAGCCCTTTGCTCAATCAGAGGCCCAAGCAGCATTGCCTGCATCACTCTGAGACCTCCCCTCCTGGCCCTTTGCCTCAGTTTGGGCACCAAGGGCTCTTCCAGCTCTAATGGAGGGGGGGAGGTAAGAATTTAGCTGCTGCTGGCTGGATTTACCCAGCCTTATGCCTAAGCCTCCCCTTTCCTTGGCCATGCTCTAGACTCCGGGGCTCTTTTAGTTCTTTGGCCAGGCCATATTGCAGGGCTCCAGTTATCCGGCTTATGCTGGAGCTAACCTTTTGGCTGTGCTCACTGTGGGGCTCCAGTTATCTGGCTTATGCCAGAGCTAACCTGAGCAGCCTCAAGCTGCTCCCAGGGCAGGTTCTCCATGTGCTGGACTGCACACTGCATAGGGCCCAAGCAGCCTTCAGCTGCTTCCAGAGCTAGCTCTCTGTGTGCCGGTCTGCACATTGCTCTGCGCAGCCCTCTCCTGAGGATGCAGGCTCGAGCTGCCTCAACGTGGCTCCCAGAGCCTGAGCCCTGTGCACCAGACTGTGCACTGCCCGGGAGGAAGAAAGGATGTTGTGGAGGCTCTTTCCTCTCCAATGTCCCTTGCTGTCTCTGCCATTATCTACACTGGAGGCCCCACCCCTGAAGTCTGCCAGACCTGCAAAGTGCAGTCTTCAATCAGGTCCAGGGGCTCCTCACCTCTGTCTGAGCAGGGCCAGGGCAAGCCCCTCCCAGCTGTTACCTGATTGGTAGAAATGTTACACCAATCCAAAGTCTCCTTCTCCAAGCCAAGCTTGCTGTGCAAAAGTGGTGAGCCCACCACACTAACAGTATTATTATCTTGATCAGCTTTCAAAACAAAAATAAGCAGTGTTTTACATTTATATATGGTGTGTACAAGAGCTACAGTTTTACTGGTAGAACCACAATTACCCTGGTAGAAATCCCACTGTATAAATTTGCACACAGTTTATACCAAACCAAAAATGTTGGTTCCAATAAAAAACTAAGTAAAAAAAACCCTACTACAGTGAAGTAGAAGTGGCCCTGGTAGAATTTCTATCATGGGAATGGATGTATGTACACTTTATGCTATTGATAGAAGATACAGCAGTATCCTCCAGCATCCCAACCAGTACCCTTGTGACTTCAGGGAAACAGTTTCTGACTCAGGATGCACTCTACTTCTTCAGCCTACTGCAAAGCAAACCATTCCTCCTGATAAGTTAGGAGCTGGGAAAGCCCAACCCCACCTCTTCAGTCCTGGGGCTGTGCAGCTGTGTGCCCTGTGACCCTGAGCAGGTGGGGCAACCTGACATGGCTGGCCCAACCTGACCTGCCATGCCCAACTTTGACCTGGTGTGACAGGAATAGAGTTCCAGAGGAGAACTTACCCAGGGGGAAAGATGAGAGGAGCCGGTGGGAAGCTATGCCGAGCTGCAGGCAGGGAGGATGCTGCACCAGGTGGAAAAAAGCCCCAAAAGCAGCTGACCTGGGAGGAGTTGGGACCAGCTCCCCGCTGGCATGGACATGTTTTATGGCTACATGCTGGTGCTGATTCACTGGCTGGCCCCTTGAAAGGGGAATAAAAAACCTGCCAGACAAGAGACAGGGGGACCTGGAAGTGGGTTCCCCAGAGGGCACCAAAAAGCCCAGGATGGAGCAAAGCCCCACGGAGTGGAAAGTGATGGCAGCCCTAGGAAGTGGCTCTTGGAGATAATTCAAGCCCAAGGGCTATATTACTCACCTGAAGCAGAGCTATGGACTCTGGACCTCTCCCGACTGGATTGGGCCCACCAGGAACCTGCAGAGAGAAGGAGAGACAGATGTCCATGTCATGGCAACTACAGGCCAGTGAGAGAGGAACTGGTGCCGGGAGACCAGGTAACCCAGGGTCAGGAAAAGGCTAGGCCAGTCTCACTATGGCCTAAGCAGAGCAGGATGAACTGATGTCCTTATATGTCTACATCAATTCCTACATCAATTCAAAAGACCAAGGCATGTGTAACAGTACTGTAAGCAAATCCATAAGACTGCCACTTAATGTCATTGGTTGGCATTAGGTGGGGTGTAGGGGAGGTGGAGCCCTAAATGGGAAGATTGAAGGAGTGGACCAGGAGGGATGGAACATGTTAGGATGACAATATTTGGACCTTAGAGAGCACTGGATTTGCAGATGAATACAAGGCTTTACCTGTGGCTTAGCAGAACTGCTAACCACAAGGCAGATTGATATCTATGCCAGCCATTTGCTTATGCTAAGTAACCATTTTAACTGTCAACCATTTTCTAAGGGAAAAGCAGCAAGTGAATCTGTGTAAGTCTGTGTGCTGTGAACCAGCTACAGTGAGGAACAAGATAAGATAAAGGGGCCCAAAAAAAGGTGGAAGATGGCACAACCTAAGATGGAAAAACAGACTGGAATATGAAAAACAACACGTAATTGGTAACAGAATCTAAGATGAACATATGCAAAAAGGTGAATGGTGATTGGTGAAGAAGCCTTCAGAAGCTTCCAAGTTTTAGTCAAAGTCTGCCCATTGACCGAAGAAGAAAAGTCAAGGTCTTAGACATGCGCTCATAGCAAAAAGGCATGTAAATGAATGAAATGCATAGGCAATTCCATGCTAATGAAGCAATCAGTAAATAGAAAAGGAGCTTGAGATGGGAAGAGAAATGGGTGGAACAGAAGGCAAGATGGAAGTAGAGTAAATGTTAATGAGTATAAACCAAAGTGTATAAATATGAGAAGAAACTATTGTTTATTGCAGCTCCCCATATTCCATGAGTGTAGGAGCTAGTCTGAAGCTGTCTCCATTCTGAATAAAGCTGTTGCAAGCAATGTATGCTAGTGTTTGCTCCCTGCTCTGCTCCGGCTAATGAGTAACAGGATCCCTGGGTATTTGCACTGTTGTCTCCCTAGTTGTTGGGCGCCACATGGAATCGGGGTCTAACAGAACATACATCTTCCTCCCAACTAAATAAATTTATTACAGCAAAGGCATGGCAAGGAAGAACCCCTGAGGACCCTCTGGAATCTGACTCAATAGCAGGCTGTCTTTTCCTCAAGCAATGGCGACATCCGAAATACCCATATGGACCAGATGCACTGGTGAATGGCACAGCTAATTATACCTGGCAATATCTAATCCATCAGCACTTGAGTCCAACCCACCAGCACCCAACCTGGCAACACCTGACCTTAACAAGACTCACCCAAGCTAAGCTGAAACTGGTTCTGTTGGCTGGTGCCAGAGGATGGGGGATCCATTATGGGCTACTAAAAAATTGACAGGCTTGAAAGGTACTAGATATACTCTGGATCTCCTGGTCCCAAAGCGTGACAGACAAGAGAGATGGAGGGGGTGCTGTATGCCTGAGATCCACGGGGAACATTGTCTCTTGGAGTAGTCAATCAATCAGTACTGCTGTCATCCATTTCTGGCAACCAGGAGAGACTGCAAAGCATGCTAGGATACAAACATATGCAAGGACAGATCCAGGGGGGGTACACTTGCATCAAACTTCCTCTTTCATTCCTGCTTCACCCAGTGTTTAAAACCATCTGCCCAGTACAAGCAGCAGCTGTTCTAGTCAGGCACTGGTGATGTGTTCAGTTGACTTCATGGCTTATTATAATCTATCTAATGTATCTGATCACTTCTAAATTCTTTGTTCTACAGATGTTAATGACTCTTCTTTTAATGTGCTGTTTCTAAGCTACTTCTGGTAATGAAGCTCCTATTTCACAGCCCTGATCATTTCAATACGGTTATATTTGTTTTTGCTTTAATCTTTTTTTCTTTTGTATGAAAAAAACAGTGTCCATATCTTTATCTTTGTGCACTATGGCATTTTTGTCAATTTGGGAGCTCCTGGCTGTCAGAGATGTTACCAGGGTTCACTACATGGAAGTGGCTGTCATTGATCCCCTGCTTTAATCTTAAAATGAATAATACAGCCCTGGGCCCCTACTATGTTGGTAAAGCTTCTAGTTTATTTTTAACTGGAGAAAAATGTGTTGCTTTGTATGTGCTGATGCACTCCCCATTTCAAAATTCTAGATTCACCCATATATGCATGGGCCCCCTGGCTGTCTGTGGAGCACCCATATGGCCCTGTAAAATTTGTAAAGTTATCCCTCCTGTGATAGGTTTCTCCATTGGGAGAACAAAATCAATAGAAGTTTCTCACATCTTCTGAATGCTTGTATATGCCCCTAGTTAAAGGGCATAGGACTAAGTGAGTCTCCTGGGCCATCAAGTACAAACCCTTGCTATCTTTGGCAGCTACTTCATAAAGTGGTGAAGCTCAGGTCAGTTTTATTAAGATCCTAACTACAATAAACATTAAAACATATTAAAATAGGTTAAGTGAAATCAGTATGAAGACTTGAATATTACAATGTTATATTCCTGAAACATATTCCTTATATTTAAAGATAAGGACAGGTATTGAGCTAACACTTTGTTTTTCATCCTTTTATGACTTCTAGATAAAAAATCTACCTTTGAAGATCACTGCAGAGTTCCCACTAGTGCAGAATGCAAATGTCCGACTGGTTAGTTGTTTGGATCAAAGGTGCACAGCCCACAGTTCCTTAGGGTCTGTACTGATTTCTTTACTGCTAGGTTGATTCTACAGATAGAAAGCCTATTTACTTTCCTTTTTGTGTACAACTGCAGCTGTTGAGATTAGCTGGGACAGCCAAGCCAGCAATCCCTAGATTTAATTGTCTAGTGACTACCTCAGCTGTGTAATTGGTTTCTCCTGCTGACCCAGCAGACTCCAAGTCAAATTAAACTGTCTAAAACACCAGTACTTTACTGAATATCTCATACCAAAATAAGGTTGCTGAATGTGTATTTTTATATATTCAATCACCAATATCAGAAATTCACAAATATCTAAAATGTCATGTTCAGCTTCTGTAGATGTTTAAGGTGCAGTGAAAGTAAATCTCATGAGAATGAGGGGACTGGTAAATTAGTTCATCATGGTTGCCTTCAATGTTTAGCAGTCCCTGGTAATGTACTGCTGGTCAGTGGGAAGTGAACCAATAGCAGCACACAGAGTTGCAAACTGCTATGCTGCCAAACATCTATGGTGCCTGATAGAGCATATGACTGGCAGAACTTGGCCAGTTCTTTACATGGTAGTTCTCCCCAGTTTTTGGTAGTCTTGTTCTGTGGCTCTTTCTCTCTGTAGCTGATTGTCTCCCAGAAAAGTTGTTACCAGGATCATACAGCTTTAAGGGTCTCCTTAAAAATTGATCTCCTTCCAGGCTGTTTAGTGGAGAAAGTAGAACATACAGTCCTAAAAGATACCGGTATTAGACAAAGCAAACTCTCACTGTTTTGTTTTGTTTTGAGGTTTTTTTTTTTTGGTTCCTTCAAAGTGTTACAAGGCTTAATCTGGCTATCATACTGCTTCCCTATGAATGGTTCAGACTGTGCATATGAGGCAGATATCTTACAATGAATATTGCACTGTGTTAGCATTGGTTCTGACAGAGCTCAGACTTAGAGTGCCAGCTGGGAGAGTCTAATTTTACCATTATTTCAGATATATCCTTCATAATTACTTTAGTAAGACATTCAGACTTCCCCAGTAAAGCAAAACAAAAAAGCAAATAAGAGAGATGATGGAACACCTTGTACACCTTGCTTATGAAAGCAATGTTCACTGTTGCTTTTCCACTTGCCACATTTACATGTAAGTTCAATTATGATAATATAGATGAGTGTTTCT
Source organism: Crocodylus porosus (assembly GCF_001723895.1). Taxonomy (NCBI): domain Eukaryota; kingdom Metazoa; phylum Chordata; order Crocodylia; family Crocodylidae; genus Crocodylus; species Crocodylus porosus. The sequence continues at coordinate 221,470,765 of NW_017728886.1, forward strand.
GTAGATGCAGCCATTTACAGCCACTTACAGCATCATCATTTCCTCTGTTGAATAATTAGGCAAATATGCTGTTCTGGGGCAATGTTATAATTTTTGGCCAGGTACAAAAGTTACATTTATGTCAGTAAGCACACAGAAAGCTCTCTACAGCTATAACTGAACAGTCAGGGCATATAGATCACTGTAAAAATGGTGGATCCTCCTCAAAGATGACCTTCAGACTTCAGTTCTGGAGGTTAGAGCACTGTAATGAACATCTGTATTACATCCCATCCTGACTCATGGTAGGTTGCATTTCATCAGCAATCCATGGGGCTTTGTGGCACCTTCTCCCCCCTCACCATCTCCAGGGTGGCACTTTAGCCTTGGCCAGAGCTCATGTGGTCTGCTTGAGTGCTGGGCCAGCCCCACCCCTGGGATGTTATGGACAAGGATCAGAGAAGCCTCTGTCCCCAAGCCTGCCCTCGTCCTCTGTCTGGCTAGCATAGATCCATCCACACAAAGAAAACTTCTTATTGTTGAATTTCTCTTAATGCATATTGTCATGGGTGCAGGTGAGCAAGTGCTGAATGTAGGTCTGCTGCTGTTTTGCTTCTGCTCACAGTTAACTTGCCTTAAGAACTCTGCACTGACTTCTGGCTATGGGCAAGTTCCCTAATGGAAGTAAAAATGTACCTGAACATACACAAAATCTACACCACACACCTATATATACCAAAATGTAGCATCACTGCTTTCTGACTTGGCTGTGGAGGCCAAATGCATGTATAAAATAGACTGTGAGATGTACTTAGGCTGCCTGTGCTTAATATAGGATGCAGGACCAGAAGCCCTCCAGCTCATAAATGTGAAGTCCCAGAAACCTTGGATACATTCAATGGTCCATAAAGAAGCAGAATGTTTCTCTGTTCTCATGTCTTAAAGACAATTTCTAATAATCCTGGTCACTTTAAGTAATGGGTTGGAGCCATTTGCATCTGATAGAAAGCTGGTTCAGATAGTCTGTTAGAGTTTGAGGTAGGCAGTTGGAAATCTCATAGATACATATGAGATTTTTTTGTCAAGCTGCCAAATTGTTTGTTTTATTAGTTACTGTTGTTCAGTTGTCTCTTTCCTTGGCTACGTAAATTATAATATCCAATGGTCTTGCAAGCCTTAATGTAGTATTCCCTTCCTAGTATTCCCTATAAAACAAAAAATCTTGGACACAGTGTCTATGATATTCCCCTTAGGAAAAACCTCACAATCTTCAATGGGAGGAGAGGAAACACTTTCCCTGCCCTCCCCATCTGCTGTCTGCAAAAGAAATAGTGTTTTGATTTTTCCCTTCTGAACACACAGATTTCCTACAATCTATACAGAATTTTGCAAGCTAGTGAGTGGAAGCAGTCAGGTAGTCCCATTTGCCAGCTCATATCCTGGAAAAGATGACTTAGGATCACCAGTTACTTGTTACTGTATCAATAATCCATAAATTCTTTTTTTAATGGTTAATTAGCTGGACCCCTAATATTTCCAGCCAACTGGAGGCATTGTGTGTTTGCAGGACAGGCAGCGGAGCCCTGATCCCACCGCCCAGGACAATACACTGTTTATGAAAACATTGTTAGAAGGTTTTAAAAAACATTGAATGTTTGTACTCATGGCAATTGCATTTCCAAGTGTGTGGTTTTTGAAGTAGTCTAATGAATGTGCAGCGAACTTTGGGCAAGGGAGGGTAGGGGAGGCGGGGGAGGTTGGGTTTTTTTTTTTTAAGTTTATTGCACAGTCCTTCAGTCACATGGAAGCTTTTGAAATGTAGTACCACAAATCTGAAATTGGGATAATTTTCCCTTGATTTCAAGAGAGGCAGTATTGGGTCTTTGTACTGTACTGTTTACTCTATAAAGGTACATCTTAGTCCTGCCCTTGTTTTGTCTTCTTGCAATACATTAGAGAAATTGCTTGAGCTGGGTAATCATTAAAAGCAGTTACAAGCATGCAAAAATTCTACAGTTTGGGGGAAACTGGAAGGAGAGGACAGCGCACTCAGGAATAAATGAAGCCAATTGAAGGTTATCAGATGAAGCTGTTGAACTCTGTACACCTTTAAAGAAAATAAGAATAAGAGCCAGTTACATGTGTGGGGTAAATTAGGAAGCAAAATCTTGCTTGAAATATTTTAATACCACTCCACTTTCTTTCTCCATCTTAAAGCTTTTGAGGGGGGGAAATAATCAAAAAGTAAACTGTTTCTTGTTTTCAGTACCTACAATCCATAATATTTACTCTTAACATTCTGCACTCTGTAACATGATTTCGGAGGTATCTGATGCAGTAATCAGCTGCTTACTCTCAGAAGTATTTTGTAATGTCCTGATGTGAATAGTGTCTTGTTTAAACTAAGTTTGTGCTTGCCTGAGATTTAGGTTAATTCCCAAATCTGAAGCAAAAAATGCTGGGACTTTCCTAGTTACTCAAAAATTACTTTCCCATACATAATATAACATCTAAATTTAGGTGCATGGGGGAGTGTTTGCATTAGGGTCTTGGATCTGAACCTGGCATACGGGTTTGGTTCCAGCATTAGGATAGTCTGCTTTTCTCTTTTTCAAGGGTTACAGCTCTGGATCATGGAAAGTAATGAAAGGAGATGATTTATTCTTTATCTCTGTCTCGGACCTCTTCTGTAATCATCCTTTTAAAATCGCATGCCTTTCAATACCATATCTGCCACCAGGAGTCACCCCAACTTTCTACTTTGGTCAGGTTTATAAAATACAAATCTAAAATGTATTTATTTCATTTTAAAATATTGAAATTAATTCATACTAGCACAGAACAGCCCCTTGACATTGTGGTGCCTTGTGCCTCTTCACTTGTGACATCAATATTATATTGAATTATCCTCAAAACAGGGATTTTATGCAGTGCTAGTTATTGGATAGGGGAAAAAAAAGTAAAGATGAAAAAAAAAAGAAAATTAATAAAAGTTGGCGAGTACTATTTGGGGTTGAAATTTTATAACATGCCACTAATAGAATCCACTATACTAAAGTCTTCCATGTTATAAGGGTATAAAGCACAGGTGGATGAGTTGGGCCCTAAATATTTGCCATCCTGCCCATGTTTTTTTCTTTCAGAGGGAAGCTCCTGTTATATCATACATTCTCATTCAATGCAGATCGACTTCCCATCTTCTTGATCACTGATCGGATACTTAGTAGATGATCAGTTAGGTAGTTTAGTGTGTGTGTGGGATGTGTTAGGTGGAGGACACAGAACCTCCAAGCTGGGGCAAGCTGAGATACACTCTGTGATCCTAAGGCATCATGTGGGCTACAGACCCTTGAATTTTACAGCCCAGGCAGGGCGTGTGGCATTGCAAGATCTGACAACCTTAGGGTTGAGGCTCTTACACCCCATGATGACCCAGCCGGCTTATGGAGGCTGTTGCAGGTTTTAACTTTCTTTACTGTCTTTTTCAAGTGTTCATGATAGCTCAGTGTCCAGTGCAGCATCACACTCATGTAGACAGGTGCTTTATGCCTCAGTCTCTGACCATCCAGGTAGATGTTCAGCTCCTGGGCAGCACTGGCATTGCATAGGTGGAAACTGCTGGAAATTGTCTTACTGATGCTTGGCTAGAGGCACCACATCTTGAAGTAGTCAGCCAGTTTTGCGACATCACTGTTCAGAATGTGTTCTAGTTTGAGAAAATCTGGGCCTGGAATCCACAGCAGATGTTGTCAGCACAGTCTGTTGGTCTGTCTTCTCTAAGTACTTGTCTTTTCACCCATGTGCAGCCTGAATTGTCGTTGTGGAGGAACAGTTTGACAACATCAAACACCCATGCAGGTAGGACTCTTGTTATCTTTGCAAGCAGACTGGTGTGCCAGCAGTACCCATTAGACACAGCCGGAGGAGCCTGTGGCAGGAGATCCATGGCTGGGTGCCAGGGCACGGGCACTTGAAGCCTGCTAACTCTACTCATCTGGGGAGGGCTCTAGGTACCCACAAGTGAGGAGTTACTCAGCCAGGGCTTTGCAGATCCAGACAGCCTGCCAGCGTACATGGCTGAGACTACTCACATTGGTGGGGAACTTGCTTTCTCCCCCATGCCTGTGCCATGTATGCTCACTGTGCCAGGCCTGGTCTGTAGCTGAAGTGCTTCTTCTGACAGTCCAGCTGCCCCCATAGGGCCACATATGCCAAGGGAGAAGGAGATAGGCTGGGCCCCGATGAGGATTGGAAGGGTGATGATGTCACTAATAATGAAATTAGGGACCCTAAGAACATAGTACCCACTCTCCCTCACCCCAAAGAACAGGAATTTGGCTAGAGGTGGGCATTGTCCTCATCAGCTGTGTGAAAAATGGTGGTCCAGTTGTGCACTGGATGCCTGGGTTTTGTGTGTGTGTGCATGTGCAGTGCCCACAAATAATGCAGGCATTTGGGACACACATACACAGACTCACATAGACGGAACCCAGGCATCCAGGACACACACACACACACACACACACACTTTGCGGGTGCAGGGCATGCTGAGTGGGTGTGTGGGTTGCTTATGGCCATGAAGGCTCATGGCGTGATGAGCCACTGTCCTATGAGGTCCAGGTGGGCGACTGTGATGTCCCTGCCAGGCGATCAGGGGTGGGTTGGCTGTCTGGCTCTGCTTGGGAGTCTTCAGCAGTCTGGGGAGCCTATGGAGCATGCTGGGAGGTGTGCAAGACTCCCCACTACCTTCTGTGTTCATACCATGCAAGCAGGCTCTGATCCCTTGCCCACCCCTACAAGGGTTAATGAGTGCTCTGATTCCTCCCAACCTAAACAGGGATGCTTAGAGGAAAGCTCAAAAGTTGGAGTGCTTCTGCCGTGGGCTTCGTGAATGCTTGTACTTAATCTCTGTGACTAACTTTGAGGTGCACACCTGAATGGATATAATTTAGTGTGAAAATTCAGTTATCTCATCTAGATTAGTTTGTCTGCTACTATCATTACCAAGGGCACATTCATTTCCCCAGATAATGCAAGCTAAAGAATCCATCTAGTTATTGAAAATAATGGACCAGGAAAAATATGTACAGTGTTGCTATATGTCCTGAAACCTAAATTGCCTAGAGTAACTCTGATTTCAAGCTTGTGACTCATCTATACTCAAGCCATAGAAATTCCAGAGGGCAAATTGTTAAATAATGCATTAGTGATATAATTTCATTGTATATATCAGTAGTAAAATGCTTCAGGAAGCAGGGAAAAAAAACCCAGTCCTTTTTTCCTTGCAACAGTTCCTTTTTTTTAATTGTCACACCCAAGGGGTTAATTTACAAATAGGAAGGAAGGCAAATATCCAACTAAGTATGATGTTGTGCTTTCTCTCTATTTAAAGTATGTGCCTCTATGTATTACAGATGATATACAGAGAAAATGTCTGAGAAGTGTTTACTTGACCCATGGGAGTGATCATACTTGACCGTGAGGGATCATTGTTGCTGACGACAGAAAGACAAAAGGAAGATCTGTCTTGCCGCAAAATATTTCAGATGTCTTCCACCTAATACATTTAAATTATCTTCTTGGTTTAAGGTTATTAAAGCCTTTTTTATTAGCTCTAGTACAGTATAATATTTCAGTAGGCAACCTGGTTATGCAAATAACGATCTTTTATCTACAGTTATCCATCTGTAATTAGCAGTGTCAGTCACCTTATCTTGTAAACAGTCTGTTCTTTGTAAACAAATAGAGGAATCGGTGCAAATGTGTCTATGTATGGTAGTAAGCCAATATATCAGTTTTGCTGCAATTTAAAGCCTGCAATTTCATGCTTAGCACTTGGCATTGTAACCATGGTTATCTTCAGTTAGCTACAGGATCCAGAGGCATCAAGTGGACAGGTTTTTTTTCTCCCTCATGCTTCTCATAGACAATTGGAACACAGAAAGGGGGTGGAACTGAATGATTATGGGTAAAAAAATGTATGCTTTTATGTTTATTTTTCATGTCTCAGTTTTTGGATTTTTTTGGGAGGACAGCAAGTCAGAGGAAGTGTGACTCATAAGTGTGAACACAGTCCTGGAAGGGAGGATACCCTCAATTCCTGTCCCTGCTGCTACCCCAACTTGTGGTTTTTTTACATGTTATAGTCATTGGGTAAACAGTCATGGTGACCAGAAGCCGGAGTCCCCTCCCTCCTAGTGCAAAGTGCATGTGCTTGCTCACATCCAGGCTCTACTTATTTTTCCATCAGGGCTGCCCCATGGGCCAGCTTCAACAGGAGAGGTGGAGCTTGTTCTTGGTAATGCCTAACTCATGAGTCAGTTAGGATACTTTTCTGGGAAGTGAAGGGTCAAACCCCTCTGGGGTCCTAGAACCTGGATTTCCTACTCTACAGATAAGTGCCATAACTACTAGGCTAAGTCTAGGTGTGGAAGGGTTTTAGTCAACCTTCTCTGCCATCAAAGAAATACTAGTTATGGCTTCTCTGTGACACGTCCAGGATCAAACAGAGTGTAAGTGCAGAAGAACTTGAGGAATGAGATACTGGGGAATGCTAAAGGAAGACTACATATGCAGGGCTTATCCAGACTGACCTGTCTCCTGGCCTTCTCCGCTTACCCTATGTAAGAAGGAGTTCCCTTTATGAAGAAACAGCCCAATTGACAAAGATGTATGGGGGCAGGGAGGGGAAGGGGGTCTGGGGTAAGCAAGAAGTGCCTACTGAGAGCTTTAAAATGTCCCAGAAAAGTAAGCAGAAGAGAGAAGGAAGCAAGCTGTCAGTGGAACAGCATGCTGGAAGCAGGGGTCAGGCTGCGTGCTGTACTGTGGTGTGCTGTGCTGGGGCCAGAGCAAAGGGGACTCCCTTTCTTGTGTCTGAGACAGGACTGAATGATTTGGTTTTGTTTGTTTGACTGTGCTTTGCTTGGGAGGACTGGCTGAGGAGCTCCTCAGGAAACAGACCCTCCTGCAGAAGCCAGACTAAGCAACCTACTTAAATCCCACCATTTGGAGGTCTAGGAAGTCCTAATCTGTAGGCTGCACCCCTAACTATCATGTTTAAGGTCCAGTGATGGCCAGCAACTGACAACAGGTTGCAAAGGTGGCAGGACAACCTACATTTGCATAAGCAGTAAAGACAGTAGTGTCAACGTGCTACTTACCCAGCTAAAATTAACCACATAAGTGCTGCGTACCCTCTAAAAGGTAGCTGGATTTGGGCAATGCCAGGGAATTGCAAACCACTTCACTCGGCAAAGTAATACTGATACTTGTTATAAGGATACTTGTTATAACTTGTTGTAAGACAAGTTGGGTAAGTGCAAGTCAATATTGAAACAATATTTGCTTCGTATCTGTCATCTTTATTCATTCACTGGGGCACTGACCTGAACATTTCAGTTAATAACTGCTTTTATGATTAAGCATACACTAAACTGACTGAGCACACTAGAGTGCAATCTGCTGTGACTGACTGAGGACCAGAGTCCACTATTAGAAATATTGTGGTTGAGTTGGGGTGAATTAAAGCGAAATTCTGGACCTCTGGCATCAGGATGCAGCTGAATTTGTGCAGTGAGATGGACAGATAGTGTTGTCTCCAAGTGAAAGCCCTTGTCAGTGTTTCAAAACAGCTGTCAATGCATCCTGCATTTAATACAAGCAAAGCACAATAGGACTGAAATGATATAGCATAGCACAAAGTGAGACATGGAAAAGGTAGCATTAAAACTGCAGTATGGGACAAGACATGGAAAAAAACCATTTCTTTAGGTCTAGCTAGAGCTGAACCACTGGCAGTGTGCGGAAAAACTGATAAAAAAAACACTTTACTTGGGGCCAAAGACAAAGAACATCAGTACTATCTAGAAGGAAGATGTTGCATGCAATTACAGGGTTTTTTGAAAGAAACTAGGCTGGGGAACTATGTGTTAAACATTGTTATCAGGTCTGAATGAAGAAGGAGAGAAATTTGAATTAAAACAGCTCAAAGAAAATAAGTGTAAATGCTGGCTAGGGAAGATGAGAGGGACGCATGGCAGGGGGGTCGGACTAGATGATCTGCTCAGGTCCCTTCCGACCCTACAAACTATGAAACTATAATGCAGAAATCCTTTCCTGTAGCCCAGGGAAAGTAAAAAACAGGGAAAGTGGTTTCTTTCTCCAGAATGTAATGCTTTTCATCAGATACACTGGTATAATGTGTGTGCAGGGAAGTGGGGGGTCAGAAGGGAGAAGTGGGGAAAGTGTTATGGATTAATAGAACACCATCCATACCCAGCTATGTAGACCCTGAACTGAAGCTGTTATTTGGATTGTGGTACTGCCTAGAGGTCTCACTGAAATACGCACTGTAGTGAATGATGGTCCTTGCCCAAAAGAGGTTATAGGTCAGGAGCTACCTGGTAGGGTCCAGTAAGCACTGGGGAGAAGTCCAAGGTAATGGTGGGAATTCCTGGTCAGCCGAGTATGCAGCAATTGCAGCACAACAGTTATTTCCACATTGTCAAGTGTTTTGTAGGCATCACAGTACTTAAAGAGAGTTATAAAGGAGAGCTTTTCTTTTCCCCCTTTTTTCCCTGGCAGAACGATGTAGAACCACGGTGTCCAAGCCTCAGCTCATGAGCCACGTGTGGCTCACCGGCATGGTACTTGCAGCTGTTACCCCACTTCTTGAAGTCCTGCCCTCTTCTCCCAGGACTGCCAGCTCAGAACATCAATTAAATGTTGTTCTTTCGTTCATTCTTTCCATTTTGGATCAGTCCTATATAATTTACTAGGAATGAATCTATTGCTATAGAGCTCCATTAGTTTCATTCAATGGGGTTCCATAGTAAATACCCCCTAAACCTTACTGATTTAATACACAGAGATGGCTTTTGTGATTTTTTTAAAGTAACTTTAAACAATAGTAAGGATATGAGTCAAATTTCATGGGACTAGAACATTTATAAATCATTTGTAAGTTCTTCACACCTTTTCTGTGAGGATCTGTTGAGTGTTTCAAGATTCACTTGAGCCTAGTGGCCTACCGTACCAGTGTGACAAGGAACATCAGTTTCTGTAGCTAACCACACACGAGCAAATCACCCCTAGCCACCTCTGACTGCCCAGCATGAATGGCAAGAAATCCATGTATAGCTGGGTCAACAGAGGGGTTCCTATGACATAAGACCATAGTGAGGCTCAACTTCTTGTTTGCCATAGTATGACATCCTAAGTTATGCCACTGGCCTGCTAAGTACTTTCTTAGCCCCAAATGACATGCAGGCTGTTATTGGTTATCCTTTAAAACTTCATCTTAACAATAGACCTAGCAAAATTACCACCATGATACAGAACTGCTATGCAAAACTCCTATACTAAAATAAGGTCAATTCCAAAACTAAAAAAGCCCGAGTATTATGGGCTAAGTACTTAAAATTCATCCTAGATACACTGAAAAGCTTGTGAAACTTTCTAATGAGCCTGGTCTGGATTATGCATTTTTTTCCTGAAATACTGAAATCAGTTTTAACTGTTTCATGCAGCCTTATGAAATAGCAAGAGAATTTCACCTTGAATTTCAAATGAGTTTCTCTTTGAATTTTTGGTTCATCTGAATATACAATTCAAAGTAAAATTCAGAGTATGTGAGATTCTTTGAATCAGAGGTGAAGAAAAAGTTTGCATGACTCTGCAACATGAAATAGTTGGATCCTACATAGATCAGCTTATTACCGAATGATAATTTAGTCTCATTTCTATTCAGCATCTCCTGTGATAACATAATGATAAGAAAAAAAACACACAGAAACCTGAGAGGCAAAGTCAGTGGCTTAGAAGTGAAACTGTTAGAAGAAAGAAACCTTAGGTGTGACATGAACTTTGTCTTTCTTTCAAAAAACATTTAAGTCAAGCAACCGTGGCATTTTCTGCAAATGGATTATCATGCACGCACACCGTGCTGTGTACACATCCTGTGTGAAAGTCTGAATTTGTATCTGCCAGTAGCTCATAGAATGGGTTTTTCTTTCTTTCTTTTTTTTTTAATTTCAAAGGGAAAAGGCTGCCATAAAAAGAGACTAAAAGAAAGCTGTTTAACGTCACTAATTTTAATAATAATCCTTTTCCATAGGAGGTTCAGGATTAAAGCTAGTGCTATTTGAAGTATCTTAATTTCCACTTGATTCTGAGTCATTCACCATAAAATTATTCACCCTTTCCCTCTGCTGGAGGAAATGTTCTATTATTATTATTTGTATAGTGAACATAATTGTGTTTAATGCCTCACAAAACACTATGAGGACAGGTCACTCACATACAGAGACTGCAGTCTAAAAGACCACATACAGAGTAAGAAAAGAAAGCCTGAAGGTGGTTCAGTAAAAAATCATTAATGTTTTCCATGCTTTCCCCAGTTTTTGACTGCATTCATTTTAAAGTATTTTTCATTTGTTTCTTTAGCCTTTTTTTGGTAACCATTTTTGTCTATTTCAGGTATTTAACTCATTTGTATTTGCCTTTTTTGTTATCACTCTGGCCTCAATCCTGCCAGCACCTATATTCCTCTTTAACTTTAAAACAATAGGCTATGTGCATGCTTAATGACATGTATAAATGTTTGTAAGCTCAAGGTATTGGGATATTTTACTCAATTGGCTCTTTTTTTTAATTACAGAAGTCTTTCAATAACTCGCTTGATTGATTTCCTGAAAATTATTTTTTCCTAACATTGTATGTCTAGTGGTTCAAGTTTATACTGTAATTTAATCAGGTTCCCATGGTTCTTTCCAATTTTTTTAGGTTTGTACAATCAAGGAATCTGGTTAGCATGCTCAATGCAGTCATGACATGCAGATATGAAAATTTTATCCTAGGAATATAGTATGTAGAAATGACAACCATTTGGTGAAAAAGATGTATTATGCCTTTTCAGCTATGCAGTTCTTTTCACTGTGTTCAGCTGAGGTTAACATAACTGCTTTTTATCCTTTTACTGTTATATTTCATATATACAAATTCATGATTGCAGACAGGTTGAGGACAATTAACAGCCAATCAGAAGGCTCAGGTTTATGTTGGCTTCAGACAAAGTACATTTGGGTCTTAGCTTGCAGTGTAACTGATGTGAAGATGTAAGATATTTTGGCAAACTATAAACTACTGTGCAAAATACTGGGATAATATATACTGGAGGAAGGTAAGCAGCTGTGCACCACTGAGAAAATGAATAGAACGCAACACACATGTAAGTATGGCAGCCCATATTTACTTTATGTTGCAGAGCATGGAAAGGGAAAAGCTACATAGAACATTACATGGAGGAAATGTTGGTAGAGATTTTTTTTTTACTACATAGCCCAATAATTGGCTATAGATTTTTTTCTGTGGCCAAAACAGCAATCAATAAGTGCTGAGGGCATTTCATTAGATTTATGGATAGTTGTAAATGTTGGACTATTAATTGCCCCCAAAATACCCTAAATCATTGTCCTTATTGCTCCTGTAATCATACATGTATACACGTGCTCTGGGGTGGGGGTGGAGGTGCTTTAATTAGAGTGGCTCTAAGAGCCACTCTAATTACAGTGCCCACAGTATTACATGTAGTATTCAGCATCCCTGCAGTCATGGCGTGGGATCCCCAGGGATGGCCATAATACCCCTAGGACTCCTCGATCATGCCAATCTGGCCCCACAGGCACCCTGTCTTTCCTGCCATGTCTTGCTGGTAATTCTAATAAATTGGGAAGCTGCCCTCGAGCTTGTATTTTGGACACAGTCTTGACGGACCCCACTGAACCCTGTGGGTTCTTAGACTCCTTTTGGGTCCCGCTTCAACATGGATGCCTCACTGGACACCCTCAGCCTTATGGGATAGATGTGGAGCTCCAAAACCACCCCTTTACCACTCTGATGGTATTTAAACTTTGTCTTTCCTGGGGCCTTGCTATAGCTTGGCCTCATTGGGCTCTCCACATCCCTGTCTCTGCACCCACACTGGTGCTGAGTTCTGTTCACCCTCTTTGGCAGTGCACCCTCGGCGCTGGGGTCTGCTCACCCTTTTGTTGCATCCTTCTTCGGTGCTAGGGTTCCCACAACTGTAGTGGGACCCCAGTGAGGCCTCCTTTTTCCCCAGTAGCTTCAGCCCGATCCACCGGTGTATAAACAGCAAGTAAAATATGAGCCCCTGGTATATCATAATATAAGGAGTTCAGGGGTGCTCTGTCCCTTTGACAAAAATCAAACAGCACTAAGTGCCTTGTAAGCCAGGGTATCTGGTGAGCTCCTGGAGTCCCTTTATCCTACCCAGAGTAGAACAGGCAGCAAGCCTCTCTGGTGAGCTTCCTCTCTGACAGCTCCTTCCCCCTTGGCTGCTGACAGAGAACTAAGCCTCTAGTCCCAGCCCTGAGGTTTATATATACCTAGGGCCCTGCCTCTTCCTGTCAGCTGATTGGGTGCAGGTGCAGGCTAATTTATTCGTTAGCTTGTTGCCATAGTAACCTGCATCTGTGCGCTTCTGTCTGGCTCCTAGGGCCCTCCCCCTAGGCAGTTTTTGCTCTTAAAGAAGCAGGCACCTTAGTGCCCTGTGAAACCTGCATTTCAAACTGGCAGAAGCACTTTAACTAAAGCAGGCGGCTTTTGGAGGCTATTGGAGCATGCTAATTAGCACATGCTGCCAGACTCCCAGCAGACTAAATTAATTAATTGAGTCTGCTCTGAAGCATGCTAACTAGCACGCATTAGAGCAGAGCTCTGTCTCATGTATAGGTGCCCATTTGATCTAATATTAAATCAGTTAATTTCAAGATCTCTTCAAATGCTATTATCTTTCTATTAAATCACCATGGGAGTTCAAAGCTGTTGAAATCACTGTTTGTCATTCTCTAATATATTTCCAGATATTATAATATAATATAATATATTAATATATATTAAATCACTGGCTTTAAATGCAAAGAAACAAACTAAAGGATCAGGAAGAGGATGAAGAAGAAGAAACTTCAGTGAAACATGAAGGTTACATCCTTACTACCCAAAAGTAGATCTGCTCCTGAACTATTTGCAAGCCAACCGTGGAAGAATTCCAGTATGTCAGCAACTACAGAGGTAATACATCCTTTTAGGATCCAGTTCAGAAAGCTACTTAGGCATATGTCTGAAATATGGAAGTGTTCCTTGTGAATCAGTGCCTACTTTCTTAAGGTTCTACACTTTTCCCAAAAGAGCTGTACAGAAATTTCCTCTGTAAGAGCGCGCCGGCGTTTGCGGCGGCGTTCGCGCCGGCGGGTGAGCAGGCGGGACCCAGAGGCTGACCCCTGCTCTGCTAGTAAGGGCAGCAACTCCTGCGATGGTGTCGACATGGAGTTCTGCCAGGGCCCCTGCCCGGGGGGCGCGGCCTTCCCGGGGCTTGTCCGAGGCCTCC
>NW_017728886.1:221484159-221541425 GCF_001723895.1 Crocodylus porosus
TCTAGCTACTATGAAACTATGAAACAAAACTTTTTCCATGAGAAAATGCTGATTCATCAAAATCTAAATTTTATGAGGTCTTAGATTTTTGGGCTGCATGGATACTATGACAATTCTCTTAGAGCTGTCAAATCTTTGTAATACTCTGGTTCTAGGGAAGACCTGTTCTGGACTGGGGATCTCTGGGCTTCCAGAGTCTGTGGTTCCAGGGGACCCCTGCTTTGGTGAACCTGGGATTTCTGTAGCAGAACAGGAAGTCTTAGGTCTAAGTACAGACAGTCAAAAAGCCCAAGGTTGAATCCATTCAGTCTTTGCAGGTTAGTTTAAGATGCAGAGAATAAACTGAGAAAGAACTGGACACACATTTACTTTTGATGCAAGAAATGCAGTCACATGCCTGCAGTGGCTCAGGCCAGAAGCTGGGGGTGGTGGGGTCTGTGCTAGAGTGCGGCTTTCTGGCATGTAGCCAGCATGGGCTGTGTACTTACTTCCTGTTCCTGCTGTTCCCAAGGTCTCTGGGATTTGCAGTCCACAATCACAGCAGTAGGACTCTTCAGGGTTGCTTGTCACTTCCTTTTCCTGCTTCCAGGTTCCTCTGGGATTTGTAGTCCACAGTAACAGCCAGCAGTAACTTTCAGTAAGTTTAGCAGGGCAGGGCAGGGCAACTCTGTACTTGGGAGGAGTGGGGTATGACAGGAGGCCAGCTCAGGGCCGGGTCTTAACATCAGCCTGCCCTCCTTTCTACGTGGAGCAGTCCACCCAGTCTCACTTGCCATGATTTGCTGTTTAATAAACTGATGTAAAGTGAAGGAGGCTGCCCATTTTAATGCCCTGATGGCAAGGGCTATATACAGCATTCTGTACAATCCCTACAACATGTCCCATGCCTTTCAGATGGTATTCTGAGTTGATATCTGTTCTGATGTCAGGGCAGACCAAATTCTGCCCCTTACTGGGCCTCTGACATTCTGCCCTTCTCAGGCCTCATACATACACAGGGTCTCTTCCGCTCTACCCCCTTTCATAGGGCCTCTTTCATACTGCCCCTCACTAGGCATCACATATCCTTCCCTACTCCACACAGCCCTTAGGGTACCTCTTGGGCCCTACTCTACACAGCCCTTCAGGCTTCTTCGCTCACACACTTTAGCTGGTAAGCATACAGCCCTACTCTTCATGGCTGCCAGCCTTCTGCCCCACACTGGGCTGAACTCAGTCACTGGCCCCTCTCTGGGTCACTCTCTGTCCCTTCCTTGGGGCTTTTCTCTCTGCTCCTTTGCTGGGGTCAGCAGGGTCTTATACCACCATGGCTCCTCATTTGGCTTTTCCTGAGCCCTCCTTTCTGCAGGCTACAGGCACTTAGCCCATGGAGCTCCCCACCCCCCCACTAGCTACTCTCTAAATTAAATTACCCACTGAATGGTGGGAGCTGGGGTTATAAGGTGCCCCTTTCCACCTTTAACTGGGAAGGCAACTGGCCTGGCATTTCTGGGGAAGTACCCCACCACAGGCAGTCCCACCAGGCCATCCTTCCCCAGCAGGATGCAGTTTTAGGTCTTACCCAGGACCGGGAGCCTCCTACCATTGCCATAGCTCCTGCCCTTACCTGCCTTTACCTCCAAGATGTTCCTGAGCTGCTGCTCAGCTGGGTGGTGTCTTTCTGGCTGCCAGCAGCAGAATTCTGGCTCAGCCCTGAGGGCCTGGATCTAAAATGCTCAGCTAACTCCTCCAATCCCAATCAGTGATCACCTCATTAGGGCTAGCCCACGCTTGCAGGCTGCCCTGCTACCTGCTTTCAAGCCTTAAAGTGGCAGGCACCAAAGGTGCTCTGCCACAGAGGGTTTAACCAGGGCATTTAACTGGTTTAACCCTGGCTCCAGACTCCGGCTGGGGTATGCCTGGTGGGGGACAGTTCCTGCCTCCCCACTCAACCCTTCTCTGCTGGAGCAGACAGCACAGCTCAGCACAGCCCAGGGCTGTAGAGCATTCTGGGTGACTCTGATATAACTTAAACCCAGAAGTGGTCTGGAACAGAAGTTTCATAAACTGGTTTAATCCAAATCACTTAAGTCTGATACTATATTCAACCAGGTTTATCTTAAACCAGTTTCAGATATTTTTTATATGTGCACTGAACTTCTGTTCTGTTAGAGGTTAAACCAGTTTCTGATGACTTAAACTGGTTTATGTGTAACTTCTTTCCCTAGCCTAGCCTAGAAGGTCTGAGTGTCTGTGGCTCATGTCTCAGTTCTGCAGCAGGAAACCTGGAAGTTGGGGTCCTTGCTGTGGAGATGAAAACCCAATCCTTTCAAATTATAAGAAGTAACAATAAAAGAACAAATACACTTAGGTAGTATTTAAATAAGGGATTGTCTAAATATAAAAGTTGTGGGGATGGGGGAGTCAGTTATTCCAGTAAAAAGGTGCTTATACTGGTACAGCTATTCCCATATGAGAATAAAATGTATCAGCATGGTATAAATATGAACATGTCTACTGTATAATATGTCAGTATAGCTATGAGTAGATAATCACATCCATGAAAATAGTGTCGGTACAATAACTGTGTGTAGACCCAGGCTTCAGTGACAACAGCTCATTGCTCATTTCTATGGTTAGAACATTAATAATGATAAAGTCCTGTGAAACTAATGTGAAACGTGAAAGTAATTCTGAAGGGCATCCATTTTAAAACTAATGATATTTTTCAATAGTATGACTAACTTCATTGCCTGTACTGTGTGCAGCAATGATGAGATCCACTTTGGCCCTGACTCATCAAACTACTCAAGCAGGCACTGACAGATGTCTTCAGTGGAACAACATGCAGAAAAATAAAATTAATCACATAATTACCTGTTTTGCTGGATCCAGGGCTTCTGTGAAAAGTGGACAATGAATCTGGAAACTTTCAGGAAACTTTATAAACATTTTAGCTAGTTTTTCCATGTTATTCTGAAATACACTATAAAAATCCAGTGTCATTATTTGCATTTTGCTGTTGGGAAGAATCAAGTATGGAAAAAGAACTGAATGTCCAATCATTATTTATACATGTTCATCATCTCCTCTTATTCGTTATTAAGGTAATTAATCTGATACTTTTTAATTATTCTTCATATGAAAAGTTTTCTATGCCTTTAATCATACCTGTAATCCTGCTTAAAATCCCCTTCAATTTTGTACTATGCTTTTGTGATGGTGTGATCAGTATTGTACATAGGTGTACTAATAATTCAGATAATGGTATTATATTTTTTCCCTGTATTATTCTTCATTCTGCTCCTTGTGTATTCTAATATCTTTGTTTATGAACACAGCTATATTTACACAAAGTTCTTTTTTGAGCTGTCCATAATGGTATCTGGAACCATTACCTGAAATTCATAAAGCTACAACTCTTTAAAGTATGTAAGTAATTCAGCATTTCCCCTCTGATAAGCAAGGGAGGTCTGTAACCTTGGAAATCATAGCTTATAGGGAAGGCGCTAGGTGGAAAGGCAGCGGAAAGAGGACAGCAGTAAAGGCATCTGTTGTTCTTTGATAGGACCCTAAAGGGTGTTGCTTTCCCCAACTGGCACAGACTGGCTTTTCTAAGCCAGGCTGCTGCTCATCACATATACTGCCTCTCTGTATGACCTGTGCTTCAGTAAGTGAAAGAAAATCCTCTGAGCTTTCTCCACTCCATGCGGAAAGTATATGGGATTGACTGTGACATCACACTGGTGAGTCACTTTATTGACTGCTATGGTATTCCTCCCAATTTACATTGCTGTAAGCAAGAGCAGAAAAGATCTCGTGTTTTGTGGTTTAATTCCATTTGCTTGGTCTATATTTTAATTTCATAACTAAAGGGAAAAAACAGATAAAGGTGAATGCATCCAGAATACTATAAAGCTGAAACTTTATACCGAATTAACCTTATTGCACCAGTGGCAGTTATTAGGATCTGTCTTCTGATGTGAATGATATAGTAAATTATATGCATTTCTGCAGCTGAGAAAAACTGCAGAATAGTCAAATAGCTATTTGATACTGCTCCTTCTCCTGTATCCAGAGTCACCTTTTTGGTCTGCTTTGTTAAAGACATTAGTACAGACCAAAGCAAGTTTAAATATAGAACATACAAGGTCTGAAGCAAACCCCACTCCAATCAATGAAAAGACTTCCATGGATTTTACTGGCCTTTAGATCAAGCCATTAATGCTTAAAGAATTTAGACCATAAAATTAACATTCAGCAAGAAGAGGAAATGGTGCTGATCCTGCATCTTTTTAAAGCAGAATGACCAGAGCCATCACTCTATATTCTGCAGACACAACAGTCTGTGGGTTTGCAACATCCCACTGGCAAATGTTACAGAGAATGAAAATAACAGTCTTGACAGTAAACACTGGACAGCATTTTTCAGAACTCACGCAGACAGAGTATTCTGGGAAATGAGAAGCATTGCTAACTGGAGTAAGAGAAACCATTATGGTAAACTATAAAACATTTTAAGCATTTACTTTTAAAGGAAAATGTAATATTTATAACATAAATATGTAGAATACATTGTCATGACATTGCATTGCACTGTTTCACTTGTATTTAGTGTTTAGAGCTGAAGTAATTAATACAACAGTAGGTTGAGGGTGGTCATGCAAGAATACAATCCTGCAGCCTCAAAGCTAGGCAATATTTGGCACTTGACAATTGTCTGCCTCCTCAGTCATGGTCAGACCCAATTTATTAAGGGTGAATTAAGTCAGTAGGGTTATACAGAGCACTGGCCAATCCATTAATCAGTGTAATGGGGTTTCTTTGAAGGGAGGACTGAATTTCAGGATTGATTTGACTACGCTATGATAACTTTGTGGTTTTCACTAGGATAAGTGATGCTTATTAAATCTGGGAAGAGACAGAGACATATTCTTCAGGAAATGTAGTGGCAATTACTACCTGGAAAGATGTGAGAGAGTGAGAAAAGTAGAAATGAGGCAATGATTCATGTGGATAATTACCACTTAATATATGACATGGATAAAATTTGCGGGGAAACAGCCTGGTGACCATTTGAATCCAGCTTTACTCTGGAATCTTGATTCTTGACAGCTTTTGTCTTAGGTACAAAGCAACTGGCACTTTAGGTGTTCAACTGTATATTGGGGAAGTGGAGAAAATAAGTCAGCTCCACTGGAGTGCAGTGTTGAGCCTGCTCAGAGTTGACAATACACTCTTTCTGGGCATTCTCTGGTGACATGGAGGGGTGGTCCCTATTAAAGCTGATGGGGTCAAGAGGAAAGATTTAGACAAAGCTTTGGAAATTAGGGACCATACATGTCTGAACAAAAAGGGAAGAAACTGTTAAGTATCTAGGAACCTGGATAGGTGTGGTGATCAGGAGACTGCCAAATTAATTGCTGGTACCTTCCTATGGTGGATGTTCAGAAAAAGTACTTGTTCCGTAGAGTATCTGTTCCATAATGTAATAAACTAGAATTGGAAATGGACTTCAGGGAACTTACCACCTAAAGGAACTGGAACACAGTGTTGGGGCCCTAATGTCTGGTACTCTTGGAGAAAACCCCTCTTTTCTAGTCCCTAAACCCTTGTAAGAAGGTAAGGCAGGTATGTCATAGAAAGAGACTGGGGATTGACTGGACAAGTTAGATGAGATGCAAATCATTAGAGAATAAATTTTAATCTGCATTATATGAGTTATTGCTGGATAACTCTCAGATAAGTCAAGCTAACAAAGCTAATACAACCTAATAAAATCACATTCCTTGCACCCTATCTTTCTTCCTGTCTGTCTGGAACAATTCTTCCTTCTTTCCTTATGTACACATCCTTGTGTGGTTATAATTGCAGGCACAGTTAAGGAAAATATAAAAACCTTAATTTTTCAATGAGTTTGATGCTAATACATTTTTGCCTGGGGTCATTGGCTTTTCAATTAGCTCCCTTCTGTATACTTTTCCTTTCTTCTTTTATTATGATTTCTCCCAGTTTGTTTTCCTGTTTGCTTGGGTTTTTCATTTTTTTAGAGTTTTTTTTTTATTAAGCTTTTGTCCCTTTTCTATTACTATAAAATGGACTATTCACTTTTCCACATCGTTGCCCTCTGCAATCAGGTACTTTTTTTTACTGATGTGGGGTGTACATTGATATTTCACATTTTTTGTCACTTTACTCCCACCCTGGTAAATGGGTTGTAAAGAGCTATCATTTTCATTTCATATTCCAGGAATGAATTGACAAAGACAACTTTTTTACAACCCAGATGCTTGGAAGTAGGGTGACATGAATAGCATTTTGCAACACATACATACCAAGGCAGTATTTTTCACTACAAGAAAACTCTTAAATGTTTATGAAGAAAGGTATTGTTTGATGCTTTCAAAGAGCAAGACTTAACTTGTTAAACCTACGTCTTGGGTGAATAAAGCTTTTCAAATTACAATTATATGTCTCAGAATGACTTTGCAATTGACTAACACTTGGAAAATGTGCAGTTTTCTACTAAATACACTGGTGACATATGACGAGGTGACTGGCTCTGTGGATGCAGGGAGACCAGTGGATGCGGTATATCTTGATTTTAGCAAGGCTTCTGATACGATCTCCCACAGTGTTCTCTCAGGCAAGCAAAGAAAGTATTGCCTGGATAAATGGATTGTAAGGTTGATAGAAAACTGGCTGAAGCATCGGGCTCAGAGAGTAGTAATCAATGGCTCGATGTCTAGCTGGCAGCCAGTGTCAAGTGGGGTGCCCCAGGAGTTGCTCTTGAGGCCAATTTTTTTAATGTCTTCATCAACGACTTGGAAGATGCCATAGAGTTCACTTTTAGCAAGTTTGCAGGTAAGTTTGCACCAAGCTGGGGGGAGTAGTATATATGTGGGAGGGCAGGGCTAGGATTCAGAGTGATTTAGACCAGTTGAAGGATTGGGCCAAAACAAATGCTATTCCACAAGGACAAGTGCAAAGTCCTACACTTAGGACAGAACAACCCCATGCACCAGGACAGGCTGTGGGCTGACTGGCTGGGAAGCAGCTCTGCAGAAAAGGACTTGGGGGTTACAGTAGACAAGAAGCTGAATATGAACCAGCAGTGTACCCTTGTTGCCCAGAAGGCTAATGGCAACCTGGACTGCATTGGTAGGCGTGTTAATTCCTTGTTTAATATCAACACTGTCTAGCACATAGTGTGCCTTAGCCTGATTCTACAATTCTATGACATAAGCCAAAGGGCCAGTTGCAGATCAGCCCATCACAAAATACTAAGGGCCTTGAATGCAATGTTTAAAAGGTTGTACATTTCTGAAATGCAGTCTTCTAAAAGGATTATAATGGGCTCACTGGTATTCTGACTTTCAAGTATGTTAAGTCAACTGAGAGAAATATGCCAGAGATATATTGTAGGCAATGCACAAACATGGCTACAGGCACACGGTGTTGATATTATAACGAGGAATTAAAAGGTTTGCCATTAATAGTAGTAATAAATATATTCTTGCTGAAAACATTTTCTCATTCAATAATATAACATTTGTAGAATATATTGCAAACATTTTTGGCTTTGGGAGGCAACATGACCTTGTCATTACTGTGTGTTCCTCACATTTATTCCATAGGAAAATCGTACTTCTCTTTTGGTTCAGTAGCAGTTACTTATGACTATATTTCTTTCTGACAAATAAAGCTGAAATGGTAGAAGAAACCTTTTACCTATGGGCACCTTATTCTTATTAATTTCTACTATTTTTTGTCAGCACCAGAAAATATATTGTCACAAATGTCACCAAAAATAAATTCATGTGGAAGGTATTTAATTTCACCCTGCCATATACTGCTGACTCCATGTGCGTCCTTCATCAATCAGCACAGGAGTCAAAATTTAAGAATTATAAAGTAGTAGAAAACCAGCCTGATTTCTGAGGTTATATCTATATAGATATATAGATAGATGTCTGATTATTTAGATATATATCTGAATCTCCTTCTCTTTCTCTCTCTCTCTCTATATATAGAGCTAGATCTAGATATCTATATATGTATTTTGATACTGAGTATACAGGCAAAATAAAAAATCACTGTATATATAGAGAGAGATATAGATCTCTACATATCTATATCTCTATCTGTATATCTATATACACTGCTGAATTCACATCTATACTCAGCATCAAAATGATGGATCTGTATTAAATTCCAGTATGCTCCACAAGTATTGCCAAAGCTACTTTATACAGCACAAAGTAAATTATACATGGATTGTTCAGCCCATCACCTGGATTTTTCCTTTCGAGTGATTGGCCAATTTCAGTGAAATGCAGCCTGGAGTGAGGGGGTATAACTCCTACAGATTTCTTTTTGAGCCAAATTCAGCTATGACATAAATGAAGGTGAAAGTTATGTTCCAGTTTAGTTGTAAAGCTTCCATGCAAGGTAATGCATGCAAGGAAAAATAAGGCAGGCAAGGGGAAAGCTCAGCAATAGCCAAATTAAAGTTGTAAAATTGTAATACACTTAAAAGGCATTGCTTATTTTATCTAGAATGTTTATTAAATATCAAAAGGACTCACTTGTTAGCCTGCTACCTGCACTACCTGTGTTACATTAAAAACCCCCAAAACTATAGTTTGCATGAGGAAGGCAGCCACTTTCATGCTACTAGCTGCTTCCCTATTAGGTGGGTGAATAATGGTTGAGTATTAATGAGACCAAGGGAGAAGGCAGCAACAAGAATTCTAACTTGATTTCTCTGTGGTTCTCCTTTTGTTTGCTAGGTTCCACCCAGGGTCCCAGAATGACTCCTGTCACTTCAGAATAATGGTAAAAAATGTCACTTAGCGGGAATGTATTAATTTCAACATTCACATAGGAAAGGTAGATATTTCATAGCTTTCACTACTCCATAAAGAGAGAGTTTCACATAAAAGACCTAATTAAATAAGCAGTATCAATAGTGTATATGATGTTAATCTAAGCATGGAAATCAGGTCTCCATAGATAACTGCATAGAGGGTAGGTTGTCAAAGAATATATCATATAAAATTAAATGAAAATAAGAAACATCCCTTTTTAGGCACTGAGTAAGAATCATGCAAAATGGAGTCTAGAAGGACAAACTACTGAAACAAACTTAAAACAATGAAAACACATATGGCAAAAATCAGGATGCTGACTAGCGGGAGAGCGAGCCGACTTTGCCCTCTGGAATTTCTTAGGTATTAATGTTGCATAAAACTTTGCTGCAACTCCTTCCATATGAATAAAATTTAAACTTGAAACCTAATAGGATATTTATACATGTAGCCATAGCTGGGCTTTTCATGCAGTCATCAGCTTTCATATCTGTAATATATAGAAACCTTCCATTGGAAAAGAAAGCTTGATCGCATTTTCAGATTAGTATGTTGTATTACTTGTGTTGATATGTGAACTTAAATGTTGCATTCGAGAACTGGCTGACAACCAAGAAGAGGCCCCATTGGACTTTAAAAACTCCACAGAGTGCTGTAGAATTCAGCCACAACCTTGTGTTGTCATCCATTTGGACCTAATTAGATGCAGCAGTATCAAAGCCTTTAACAGGTTTCCTGATTATTTTAAAGCTTACAATAGTGGTTTTTGAGTCTCTCTCTCTCCACATTTCAAAAGCATCCTGTTAACTAATTCTGCACTTCACTAGATAGAAATAAAAATGCAAGATGGACTGGGCTCCTAGGGCCACATCTTAAGGTGTCATTGATCTGCCTGAGAGCTGCTGTAACTTCCATGTAGCCTCACAGAAATAAAGGGTAGCTGGGCTTCAGTGTGGTAGTTTGACATTACATTGATGCCCCCTACCAGTTAGCTCCCTATGTCCTTCTGTAATGAAAGTAGGATGGGGGCCTTTGTGTGGGCTCTAATTACCAGGGGATTTCCATTCTACCTTGTGCATAAAAATCTAAAACAAAATATTGATGTTTTCTTATCTTTCTGTTTCGGGGGAAGAGTGTAAAGGTTGGAGAAAGGGTATTGTGGTATTACCACATAAAGTTATTTTAAAAAGCACATTACTAGAGGCCAGGAAAGTATACGCAAGACAGAAAGAAAGGATATTTTAGTTGACTAGTTGAAAGGACGCTCCTAAAAGAAAAACATTATCAAAGATACCTCACTGACACAGACAGCCTTCCTGTCTCTTAAAATGCAAGTATTTCTTGATAGGGTTACCTCAAAATTTAAAAATGAGATATAGATTATGTTTCTTTCAAGGACAGGTCCAGAGAGTATGAGATGCCTTTATAACGGTGACGTAAAAGATTTTTCTTTAGAACAAGTGGCAACAGTTCATGTTTTTAGTGTTAGGTACCCTCGACTCAATTTCCAGCAGCTTCCCACGCCAACATGCTTTATGCATACCTGCCAACTGGTAGGGTCTGAGAAACCCAGCAAAAAACTTTGTCTGATTAAAAATATGTACATTCATGTAAAACGTGATTATATTCTGGCCTTCATTTTTGTAGGCAGTGCATTCTTTGCTCTTAGGTTTTAAACAACAGTGGGTAATTTCTTTATAAAACAGACGTACCAAACATGAAAGAGAGCTATGTCTAAGTTGACTGAGTTTATTTTTTGGGGGTCATTGATAGTATAGCAGTTCTGTTAGCAAAGTGGTGATGCTTGATGGAAAGGATGAAGGGAGCAATTTATCAGTTGCTAAATAAAATTTTCCACCTATCTAAAATGTCTATTTTTAAAAGCATGTTTTTTAAAAACACTTAAAAACATGAGAGCTACAAATTCTCATGAGAAATAAAAATCTTTTCTTTATAGTAAAGGAAAGATTTGAAAAACAGCTATGTAGTGCTTTTGAGGGAAGAAGAGAAATGGTTAAGACAATACAAGAACAGAGCCCAAATGTGGCCAATACATGCATCAGTACAACATCCTGCCACTCTCTGAAGCTTCTTTCTTGATATCCAACATCATTCTTAAAAAAACGTCCTCAGTTGTTAGGTTGCAAAGAAAACCTAACCAAACTGAAGTGTTAACTGAGGCAGAGAAGTGTCCAGATCTACATTCAAAAGGTTTGCCAGGGTAACTAAAGCAGCAAATCCTCTTAGTATAGGCTTATACTGCTCTGAAATGCTTTTGCCAATGTATCTTATACCATTTTGCTAGCAAAGTGAGATCTAGTGGTAAAAACCACTTTTAGGTTGGTATAACTATATCTTCAGGAAGGGTTTTTCTGGTGTAAAATGTTGCAAAAATTAACATATTCAACAAATATTATTGGCAAAAAGTCTAGTTTGAAGTTTGTTGGCTTGAGTCTTCAGTGAGCCTGAAACACTGGCTCCAAGAACTGCCCTATTTAGCTCACTAAGGAGTTAACTGAGATACCTGATGATGAAAGTTTGAACATCAACATTTTTAGATATTTTTTCCTCTTGTAATGAAAGAGAGGGGAGGTCATATAGTCTGAATGAATCTCATTTTGATACCAGTAATGGGTGGTCCTTGGGAGATCCTACATCTTATATTCAATTCCCAACCAAGAAGACCTGATGCCTGATAGGCCCATGGTGAAGCTTGGGGACATATTCAAGAATTACATAACCTATTGTGCATAGTCTTATTTGGCAACATGCTGAAGGTGAAGCTAGGAAGACTGCCACCACTTTCTTCCCAGTTTGACCCTACATTGTGTAAGGGTTTTCATAATCTAATTGTGGCAGCTACAATTTTTTGATAAAGTTAAGCATATGAGATTTACACGTGTTAAAAGCTCTTCCTCTTCCAGATTCAGTCCTTCTGATTTTTTCAGAAAAATATCCAGGATTTCTCCTTGATATGAAAGGTTTTGAGTCCCCTTTTCTTCCTGGGAATGTACCCAGTTCTCATTTTCAAGGATGTGCATGCACATTGAAGTATGTTCAGTGTTACTACACATGTGCAAATGTCTTTTGTAGGACTGAAATAACTGAAAAATGGAGAAATGTTTAAATTTCTAAACAAGATTCTATTTCCAGTTTGAAACTAAAATCTTTCAGAAAAAAATATACAAAAAGTATGAGAAATGAAAAATATGTGAAAATCAAACAAAAACAATGCTTTCAAATTCATAGTAATTTCCATGCACTTTTAGTTTCATTTACTGACCAGCTTTGCTAATAATAAAGGAATTGCCTTAGAGGTCATTAAAACTGAATGAACTATCTACATCAGACTTTCCAAACCAACTCATTGTTATTAACATACCCACTGGGCAAATATTTTTTTAAACCTGTCAATAGTTTCAATTCTCGAATCTCTTTTGATAGTGTATGTATCCTGTAATTATCATATGAACCTTAGGTGCATTTATTTTGGACCTTACACTGCCACAGATAACTTTTTTTAAAGCAACAAGGTTTCTTCATCCCAGTGAGCACATCTACACATGCCATTAATGCACAGAAATAAACTGTGAAGATTATTACTCTACAGTTTATTGCTCCCAGGGAGCTCCCAGGCATGCAGTTTACATGTGTGCCTGGACTGCAGTACACTGAGCTGGGTTGCAGCAGCTCCGGTTGGCAGGGGGTTCAGCTTGCCAGCTTGGGACTGCTCTGACTGTGCTCAGTTGCTCTGGAGGGACTGGCTAGGGCATGAGGGTGTGCTGGTGTAGATTTCATAAATGTTTAGGGTCGAAAGGGACCTTAGTAGATCACTGAGTCCAACCCCCTGACCTGGGTAGGAAAGAGTGCTGGGGTCAGGTGACCCCAGCCAGGTGCTTGTCCAGTCTCCTCTGAAAGACCTCCAGGGTAGGGGAGAGCACCACCTCCCTTGGAAGCCCATTCCATATTCTGGTAACCCTCACCTTAAAGAAGTTCTTCCCAATGTCTAATCTAAATCTGCTCTCTGTCGGTTTGTGGCCGTTGTTTCTAGTAACTCCAAGGCGTGCCCTGGTAAACACAGCATCTCCTATTCCTTGCTGTCCCCCCGATGAATTTGTAGAAGGGCACTAGCTCCCCTCTCAGCCTTCTCTTGCAGAGGCTGAAGAGATGTAGGTCCCTCAGTCTCTCCTTGTAGGGCCTTACCTACAGGCCCCTAACCACCTGAATAGCCCTCCTTTGGAACCTTTCAAGGTTTTCCACATCCCTCTTGAAGCGAGGTGCCTAAAATTGAATGCAGTATTCCAGCTGCAGCCTTATCAATGCTGCATAGAGGGGAAATATCACCTCCTTGGACCTGTTTGTGATGCACCTGCTAATGCATGATAGACTGCGGTTAGCTTTACTGATCTATTAGTTACGTTGACAACTCATGTTCATATTGGAGTTGCCTATGACTCCAAGATCCTTTTCTGCTGCTGTGCTGCTTAGGAAGTCATCTTACAGTCTGTATGTGTGTTGGTAATTCTTTCTTCCTAGGTGCAGTATTTTGCACTTATCTTTGTTAACCTGCATCCTATTCTGTTCTGCCCATTTTACCAACCTGTCCATATCCACCTGAATCCATTCCCTGTCACTAGTGTGCTTATTTTGCCCCATAATTTGGTGTCACCTGCAAATTTGGCTGGCAGGCAGCCCCCACACTGAAGCACCCATATGCCCCAGCCAGCCGAGTTGGTGTCTACATGTGCACTGCTGCACATGAAAAAACTCTGTAGCAGGAGTAGTATTTGTATTTACAAATATTACCCTGCCTCAGACTTCATTAGTTTTGTGTGTCCTAATAGAGGCACATGTAGATGACAAAATATTTTCTGTGTAGTTAGTCAACTTGTAGCAAAACCCCCAGTTTTTCTTTTTTTTCCTTTTAAAATGCATTCCTCCCCTTCACCAACCATTCCTGACTTTGTCTCTCCCTCTCTATTCCCTATAGATAAGTATAAGTAAGCTAAGATATAGGATAAGTTTTAACATTTTATTTTAGGTAGTAAGTTTTATTTTTCTCTCTCCTCTTTGCAAATAAGAGCCCTGCTATTTTGATATAGATATTCACTGTTTTATAAGCGATAATTATTATGTTTGTATTGATTTTTTACTGCTTTTATATTGTGTGATTACTGGTTTAGGCCTATATATGTAAGTTAGCATAAGTCATGTCAAGTTTCCATCTTGTAATGTCAAGCCTCCATCGTATCCCCATGCCTGGTTGTATAACCTATGACTCATACTACCCCTCCTATGTAACTTGGATTTTGAATGAATGGGGATGAATGAGGGTGCTTGAGAGACAATGGCAGTAGGTCTAAAAATAGTTCCTTCTGAATGACCGAACTATCGACACTAATACCTGGACCAATGACCCAGCCATTGGAACCACCACTCGCTCTCAAGAAACAAAAGATGAGGCAACTCACCATTGTGCTAAGGCTAGACATCTCAGTAGAAACATCTGGAACCCTCTGGAACAGGGCTGACCTTGCTTGGACAGGCCTTCCCATAGGAGATCATAGGTAGTCTACCCCATAAAAAGGCTTAGTGAAGACTGACTCCTTGGGAACGCCATTTCCATCTGGACCAGACCAGCTTCATGTCACACTGCCTATCCACCCCATTGGCCCTGCTGGAAACCCCCCTCTGGACCACACTGAGCTGAAGGAGACCCCAACTGGCCATCGAGGACCCACTTTCAGCCTGGGATAGGTAGGTATCACCTGCATGTTTCCCACTCCAATCTGGACTCTATCTCTCTCCTCCCAGACTTCAGCCCCTGCACCAAGTCTCTTTAACTCATGCTGCCATTGTGTGTGTGTGTGTGTGTGTGTGTGTGTGTGTGTGTGTGTGTGTGTGTGTGTGTGTGTGTGCATGCGTGCGCACACAAGGGAACTAATAAAATATCATGTCACCATCTCCCCTGTTCAATAAAACCACTATCATTTGTAACCCCAAGTTGGGTTGTGTTTTACTGAGCCCTGGTCCTTTCCCTACCTTAAATTCCAGTTTCTGTCTCTCCCTCTCAGCTCTCATCCCTGTTTCCACCAGTTTTGCCTCCTCTATGTCCCTTTTCTGCAGACTCTCAGCCCTGTTGCTTTCTGCAGGCTCTCAGCTTCACTTTCACCACTTTTTGCCTCTTGCCACCTCTTCCCAATCCCTATCTCTCTGCCTTCTCTTTCACTCTGTCTTCTCCAGCCTCCACCCCACTCGCAGCTCCACTCCCAGTTTTCCTCTCCCCACATACCTCTTGGCTCCCCTGTAGCATCCTTGCTCCGGTTCCAGCCTCTGGGCTTCTCCCTGGCATTGCTCCTTTGCTTTGCTGACTTTCTGCTTTCAATTGACACCAATTAACCTTAAGTAACCCCAACTTCCCTCCAGCCTGCTGGTTCTAATCCTGGCACTGGCAACTTTTATCTCAGTCTCCACCAGCAGTAACCTAAAGTAACCCCAAGCCTCAGGTCCTCAGCCCAGCTCTCTCTAGTCTACCAGTTCTAATCCTGGTCCCAGAAACTTTCACCCCCTGCACTTTCACTCTCTCTCTTACCTTAACCATCCCCCATGTATCCCAAGTACACCAAGCACATACATACACATCACAACACTGAAGTTAGGAACTCACCTGTGTAGGTGAGTGGTATGTATGTGAACTGATTGTATGTTACTGTGTGCATGATATATGAATTAGTGATCCATGTATGTGTATTGGGTGTACAGGTATTGGTAATTGATTCTGGTCTAATTTCTCTTGGTCTGTATAGTGTGTGTAGGTGCTTGAACTGGTGATAGGTATGCATTTGCCTAGGCTGATAATTTTGGATGTGTTTGTGCCTGAATTGGTAGTGTGTGTGTGCATGCCTGGTGGGGGTGTGTGCACCTAAAGTGTGTGTATGTGTCTAGTGTGTGTGTATGCACCTAATTGATTTTTGAGTGTGTGCCTGTGCAGTTGTACACCATGCCCTTCTGTCTAACAGCGCAATATTGAGATCCTGAGAGTTGGCCTGAACCCACAGGGCAACAAACTGAGCAGTAAACATTTTGTGTAGATGCACTCACTAAGGCCATTTACATGTACCCCAAATATGTTTCATGTTAGAAAGTATGTGATCTGACCAGGGTTAATCTTAGAAGCCTTAATATGTTCTCGATCATGATGCATTTTCCTGTAATGCGCAGATACTATCTAGATAGTGTCTATATCACATATTAAATATGAATGAATAAGTTATCATTAAGTGTTTTATGAGCATGTTCAGAGGCCTTTATCAGACTTGATATCCCCTGGTTATAGGTGCTGTACAAATGTGTTCTTAGGCATTTTCCCATCTGAAGCTAGTTATAGAAGTGGGACCACAAAGCTGTCAGAATTTGTTCTCATAATTTTCAGTTACTAATCTTGCAGCTCACTTATGAATCAGATATGGCATGTCTCTCGGGCGGTGTGTAGTTCACTAAATATGAGTATGCAATGAATAATAATCTGTAAATTGTACTCAGAGAACATCTCCTCTTTGGAGGTCTTCCATTGCTTCTTAGATAGGATATTTTTATTCAATTAATTAGAACAGTGTAGATTATTGTTAATTATTAATGGTGTACATTTGTCATAAATACTGGCTTGGGATGACTATTCAGATTAGATTGCATATGTCAGGGGCATAATCTTTATCTAATAAACAATGAATCCTCTCATTATTATGAGCAGTATAGACAAACATTCTGTTGTGGTGCTATCATACTTTGCTGTTTCTAATAGAGAGGCAATTTTTCTTTCCCATGTATTCCTGTAAATGAAGAAAGAATGGCATCAAAGTAAATAATTTTATGGCTGATTTCCCTGAAAAACTTCTCTGGAATCTGATGGCTTGAAAATAATAAAAAAAATTGAGAGAGATTGAATAGGATAAGTAATAAGAACCATGGTGAGCAGACAACCTGAAGATAAATCTACCGCAGTACATAAAGCTTCAGCTGAACTTGTTGAAACAGACCTCCCTTAAAGCACTGGATCCCAGAGTGCAATTTGCAATGATGCCAGCTTGGTAGAAATTGCTTTTCTATAAAGCACTCTACAGTGTTTGCTTGATTAATTATTAACAACAATGGGGTAACAATCCATAACTATATATATGTATGTATGTATGTATATTTATACATACATACATACATACACACACACACACACATATATATTTGTTTATGTATATAGACAGAAACCACAGCTGTTATTTACGATCATACCATAATCACCCAGATAGCTGAAGCCTTCAGGAGTATGAGTGCCATTTGCAAATGCTATTTTCCTTTGTTTTTTTGTATGTCACTGTTGTCTACTACTGTTCATACCACTGTCATCAGCTCAAGATAAGCCTGGTTCCACATCATGATGCCAGACACCTTTGAGCTGTTGAAGGTTCAGAATTCCAAATCTAGCTCTTAATGCTACAAATAAACATGTGACCTACAGAATAGATCTTCTCGTACCCTGGGAGTGGATACTCCAACTGAAGGATGTTCCTGAGAGGATGCCCTGCTGAATCAGAAAATGGCTTGGGGTGAATTTCTAGCCCCAGTCAATAGGAGCTTAACTTTAACTACAGTGGGATCAGGACTTCGCTCCTACAGAGCTATAAGTTAATTCCTACTCAGGGTTCAGAGCAGTAAGGGGAGATTCTTTTACCCATGAGATAATTTGTTACAGCTGTGTCTTTTTAGGTTTAGCTCCATAAAAACAGACTGGCTGCACTCATGATAGAGTTGCATAGATCAGATAAGTTAAAAGAGGAAATGGGAGACTAGACTTCTTTGGCTTATGTTGTCTTTGTGAGTTTATTAATTGTAATAGTGCATGAAGGAAAAACAGCTAGAGATTTTAGCTAAGTGAGTGTCAGTCTGAGTTAACTAAGACCTCCTGCACAGCAGCCAGAGGAGGATGACTTGTCTTCAAATCTGGGTTTTCTGTGAACTATTTCATCATTGCTTCCTGTTGCTCCAGAACTTTAAATCCATATACCCCCTGCCTCTCTCCAGCTGAGTTTTCTAACCACTAGGACATAGCATCATGCTACCTGTTTACGCTCTGCCTATTCCTAGACATCAACAAGAAAGCAATCCACTGGAGAAATTTCTAAAGAACAAATTAAAGATGTGAAGGGAATCTTATGCAGTCCTGCTTAACCATGAGACCTGGCTGTGAGGCAGAAGTTGCAAGACAAAATAGGAGGGAAGCTGGATTTTTTTTACTATTTGCAGTGTGGTGGTGCTCAAAGGCTCACACTTATTGAATAAACAATTGCACATACAGGTGACAAAGAGATGGTCTGGGAAACATCAAAAGAATTGCATTTGGGGAAAAAAGCTACAGGAACTGTTATCATTGCAAATTAAGCTTTTATTTTATAATTAAACTTTTCTTGCTTTTTATTTAGTTATTATTTTTATTGGTTTATTTTTCTTTTCACAATTTTTCTAATCCATACCTCTCCTCAGGGGGGTTTACTGCTTTAAGAGGTGATCGTATTGGTAGGAATCAGAGTGACAATATGGAATGCTGGAATAAACGGTATGCAAAATGGAATATCATACAGCAAGCTGTGAGCAGAGATGCAGAAGTTTCATTTCCTTAGTGAAAAGCAATGTCTTCTCTGTTGAAAATTGATTTCCCTTACAGCCAAAGCTAAAAAAGGGCATCAGGGGGAAAAAAAAAAAAAAGAATCCTTCTTTAGTCAAGTAAATTTTGCTACTTTTGCTTTACGTGAGAAGTTTGGGAATTTCATTCTTTTAGAAAATGCTATTAAGTTAGGGAATGTATTTTTAAAAGTGCAGAGGAGGCAAAACCAAGAAAAGATAAAAAAAATGTAGGACTCAGACTCAACCCAACCCATTAGATATGGCTCAGCAACATGCAGTGTATTAATTCAACAGCACAGAGTTGTTAAACCTGATTAAAGAACAGGCTGACAGATTAACTTCAACCATCTTAACATTGCAGATGAAAGGAAAGTCCTCCATTGCAATCCTTAGATAGAGAAGAGTAGTTAGGACTATTCTGGATTTAATTTTCCAACATTTACTCTAGGAATAAATAGATTTTAGGGTATAAATAAGAAGAATCCAGCTTTACACTTTATAACCTGTAAAATCTCTTGCTCTAAATATAGATTTACTCTATCTGCAGTCTACTAAGGGGCAAATAAAAACATTAATTTAAATATATAAATGGTACACGACCAATTTCAAACCATTTAAAAATATTTTCCTTCTTTTTACCTAATTTATAGCTTGTAAAGAGAGCTTTATTTTTCTACATAAGGAGATTAGACATTTCTGTTTTCAAAAGGTTTTCATTTTATTTCTTTACTATAGATACAAAGTAAGATACGTTTTTGGTAGAATGAAATAAGGAAATTATTCTGTCATGAAATAATATATATGTTTAATATTTTAAGCATATTTTTACAAGTGGATTTTTTCCTACTTTAGTAAAAATGTTTTCTATTGCTGGGCTGTTTAATTTGTAATGTTGGATGTGAGTCAGTTGGGATGAAATGCTGTCTGCAGTCAAGCAGTTGGGATAGATGCCCTCATTTCATTTGATTTTATGGGCTTTTGCCTCTCACATTGCTGGCTGCTGGCATACACAAATTAAAATGCTTCCTTGGACAGTGATGGTAGCAAAAGAAAACAGCTTTATCTGATTTTTTTAAACTGGATATAAAGGAATGAGAATGCTTCAGGAATAATTTAAGGCGGGCTCCCAGAAAATCGCCATACCACTGGAAAAGACTCAGGAGATGGTGGGGCCACTTTTCTAGGGTGAGTCACTCATTACAGAGGTAATATCAGTTGACAGAGGACTGGATCAGTTAAATCAAACCCTGACAAAGTTTATTGACAGTGCATGCAGAGTGGTGTTAAGCAAGTAATTTATAGCAAATAATTTACTCTACACATTTTGCCTCTTTCTCCATTTAGGGCATACTCATGATAATGACCGTGACTTCGTTGAATACATTTGTTATTGACTTAATAGCTGAGCTTCATTGGACAAAAATAAAAGGGGGGGATGGGGGTGGAGGGGGTTATGCTCAGTGGATAGACCACAAATAATGTTAGTTTGTTACTGGTTACACAAGTCACATTACATTTTTCTGTTCCCTGTTTGAACTTTGCTTTTATAACAAGGAAGAGGGGTTGAAGAGAATAGCGAAGTTTTGAATCTCTGAAGATGAAAAATCTATTTTGGGATTATACCACCTAAATAGGATAACATATTAATGCATTTTCCCCTTTAGAGTCTTTTGGACTTTTACAACACTTCTAACTTCCGACTAAAAACAGTCTAGGTTTGATTTGTTTTTGAGTTTTAGATAATGATTCATAGTGTTTATTTTGTCCCATCCATATAAACTTTATTCATTTTAGATACAATTTTAGATATATTTCTCATGTATATTCAGTGGGACTATTACATTTTACATTTTCCTCAGTTCCTTGCAATTATTGTTGTGTATGTTTTGGGTATCAGTGCAGTTATTCTGAATGACAGCAACATCCTAAGGGGAGTCAGCCTAACTGTCATTAAAGCCAATTCTCCCTTTCCTTTTCTTGATAATTCCTAAGTAGATTTACACCCAGTGTTGCCTTAGAAATGGTCAGCAAAGTACTTCATTATGATGATTATTTTTTATTTCTACTCTTTCCCTGTCACTGCAGTCAAGCTACAAGTCTTTGCACAAGACAGTATATTCTGAGCTGAATTAAAAAGATGCTTGCATATCTCCAAGGAAGCAGACATCTCAACCTGCACAAAGGAAGTTATTCCAGACTTAGCTCAGAGATTCTATTCATAGCCTTATGTGGGCTCTAATTTACAGTTCTTTGCATGGGAAACAGAGGTCAAGTCTTAGATTCCATAGTCACAGGACTTATTAACCATTTTACTGTAGTCTAATCACACATTGCTTACAGGCTGGCTTTGGGAACTGCTATTATCCAGCCGTGTCATCCTACTGCAGCCAGAAGCACTGGAGTTTTGCTATCTACCCAGGCCAGTATGTTAAGGAGGAAAGCGAGCCACCTATGCTTACAACAATCTGTTCTCTACAGTATTTGCCCTTTGCTCCATCATTCAGCTCATGTCTCCTTCAACAAGTATGTGTCTGGCATATTAAAGGCATATTATAACCTATATTTTAAATCTGCAAAATTACAAAAAAACAGCACTCATCTTTAAACTATGTTACAAAGATGCAAAAATTAAGTTCATGGTGACAATAATGGAAGAAGCAATATAAAATGATGTGGGGATTACCTATTATATATTGCTTTGTTCCTCCTTAAAGAAAGTCTCAGTAAATTATGTAGGGATTAAACCCTGTGATTCCATTGCAAATTAATAGCTTTTTAAGCAATTATTTTAATAATTTATTGACTCTGAGATTTTTAATTTTTCTCATTTCCTGAACCATGCTATAGAATACCACAACAGGGATATAATTTTCCATTAAATTTTATCTTCTGGTTCAAAAATCTAGAAATTTAAAATCTAGAGGAACATAATACAACACTTCTTGTTTAACGTTTGCTATTACTAATCATGCCGGTCAAATGTACCATCTTGGAAGTTTTACAGCTGTTTCTAAAATCAGTATCCAGTGTAATAAGACTAGTTTTGGACATGAGTGAGGCAAATTTTGATCTAAAATCAGTAAAGTACATGACAGTTGATGTCTTTTTGAATTATGGAGGAAACCATTGACTCTGTGGGATTTTATCTATAATAGTATAGTTTCATAGTATCATAGTGCTTAGGGTTGGAAGGGACCTAGACAATCATCAGGTCGTACCCTCTGCCCTGGGCAGGAATGGGTGCCATGGTCATATCACCCCAGCCAAATATCTGTTCAGCCTCCTCTTGAAGACCCCCAAGGTAGGAGAGAGCACCACCTCACTTGGGAGCCCATTCCAGAGCCTGGCAGCCCTCACTTTTCATTATATTATGCTTTTTGTTTCAGCCATGAACAGGAACTTTTGTTTTAAACATCAGTTATAGCCTAACTTTTCTTGTGCTTTGAGATTTTTATGCAGTAGAATTACTAGTCAACATGAGAATGGTCTAAAGTGAAATACATAGTAAGTAGTCTAGCTTTCTATTCTGCTCAACTTCAGAATAAATAATGAGTTGCTAATCTGTGTGTGGTCAGTCTCGCATTCCTGTTGTTAATAATCATACTTGCAGCACTAAACAATTACTGTACCTAGTAATATATCAACTCGCCAAGTGAACGTGAGCTGGTGAAGCCGCTGACAATTTTATCTAAAGTGCCCTCCCCCACAAATTCAGTGGAGCCTAACACTTCAAAATAAAGGTTAGCAGTTTAAACATTGCCAGTCATCTTTGGTTGGTTTCCAGTCTGAGTTCCATTTATCAGGGCTAGCTGCTGAAATGATCTCTGTATTTTCAAACTCTCTCTAATTTGTTTCACTGCAGTCAGTAAAAAGGAGACAATCATGTCTCTCTCTTCTCTTTGTTTTCCATTTCTTGCCCTCTCCAAACCCTATGTTCAGTAGCTACGGTTCACAATATCAGAACAGACAGAAAACTATTTAATTATTATCGTTTATGTCTTGTCAGTTGTTATAATCAGCATTTGTAATATACTCACACTTTAATATGTACCTTTAAGCTAGTGTAGCTCCACTAGTGTAGCTTAATGGAGCACTTTTTTCAAATGAATAAGGTTGGTGTCCTCTAACCAAACCACAAGGATATGTCACTGTCAAAAGATTTACACAATATGTTTTGCCTGTCTACTCATAGGCAGATCTAGGAAGTGGGGATTGGACACCTTTTAGCACAGTGTGCTTCTAGCTCAGAGGCTTTGTAAAACAGTTTAAAAATGAAAGTTAATGCATGTTTTGAGTTGATGAGAAAACAGGTAAGAATATAGAGATAATCAAGATAATAATAATATAGAGCTGGTATAAAGCTGGTCACTATTGTAGTAGTTTAGATCAGGGGTTGGCAAGTTTTAGTTCACGGACCAGATTCAGCCCGTGAAAAAACTGGATTCAGCCTGCGGCAGCTTGGGAAATTAGCAGCATGCTACAGCCCTGCCACCAGAGGAGGTGTCCCCAAGGTCCTACTACCTGCTATTCCCACTGAAGCATCTGCTGATTGCTAGGAGAGGGAGGGAGGAGGTGGGGGCAAGAGTGTGGAGATTTGCAGCCCAAGGCAGGGGGATTGTGTGCAAGAAGAAGCACACAGAATCAGTACCAAAGGTTGTCAACCCCTGTTTTAGATAAGACTGGAATCATCTGTTAGCTGAAAAGCTAAGTGGATGGTATACAGCTGTTTGCTTTTGTCCAGTTGATTTATATTCATGGCATAGCTAAGGGCATGCTCCTGCTCTGTTTTAAATCAGTGGGAGCTTTGCCATATTTTTCAGCAAGGAAGGTTAGGGCTTAACTTTTCCACGTTAATGGTATGTGCATCCACAGCCATCTACTGCTCCACATTCTCTCGCTGTGTTCCTTCAGTTTCTCAAGATAGTCAACCCCAGACTTTCAGTGCTTTGAGGTCACATCGAAGTCACAAAAGTGCATTACTGCCAGAGTTAATTAAAGTTTAAAAGGAAATATATAAAGCACTCATATGCCCTAAACTCTTGCCGAGTACAGCTTTTCCCCTCAGGGTCTGTTTTCTTTTACAACAGTCTTTAGCCCTTGTCTTGGGCTCAGCTTCTAGGTCTCTTCAATTCCTACGAGTCAATCCTTAGCCATATTACAAGACAATCATAAGACTGAAATGTGGGGGAATGTCCATGTCCAATCTCCTCTAACCCAGATTGCTTTTTCTTTCTTTTTTACAATCTTTAGTACGGTAATCTACCTGGCATCCTCCACAGCTTAATATATCTTACATTTTGATATAGCCTTCCTTTTGACTGTATATGGGCAATTCCTGCAGTGGAAGTAAAACAAAATAAAATATTTTTAGGCAACTGTTAGACATCAACAGGTCTCCATCAGTCACTCCTCCCCTTTGTATGTTTGTGCCAGAGCATCAGTTTTGTTACACTGATTCTTAGCCAGAAAATTCCTGGCCCATTGGCTTTTAATGCTCTCTCCTTAGAATTACAAAAGGTGTTCAAGTTTTGGTTTCATCAAATAACTGCAACTTCCAATATCTTTGGAAAGGAAACACAAAACTGTCTCTCTCTCCCTGTGTGTGTGTGATGAAATCTTCTGGTTTTTTTTAGCTTTCTTTAGTCTTGAAAGTGACATTCAGAATCAGCAGGTTGGGTAGGCAATGGCATCCACTGCAGAATTCTGTAAGGTCAACAGCAAGACTTGAAGTCTCCCTTGTAGAAAAGTAGGGGTGGATGTCACGGGGCGGGGACCCAGAAGCGGCCGTGATCTCTCCTGGAGCCCCTACCGTGTCAAGCTGCCTGTCTGGCACCCTTGTTCTCACCCGCCACGACTTTGATGGTTCTACAATATTAATGGGAGGCTGCCTTTACTTGGCCCCTTGGACCCGGTGCTCTTGCCCTTCTGGTCCCTACTCTCTACAAATAGGTTCTGGTGCCTCAACCCTATGGGCATCGCATGGCTCCTTCCACCCCAATACCACGCCCCAAGCCTCTCAGTTGTTCCGGAAGTTATCGTGTCTACAATCTTCCTTATTGGCCCTCCCCGAGGCCTCTACTCATAGGTTCGCACCGGGCTCCCTAATCTTGTACTGGCCCTCACTGGGCTGTCTAGTCATACACTTGCCCTCTCCCGGGGCCTCCCTGTGTATGCGCCCTCTCCCGGGGCTCCTCAATGTACGTGCCCTCACTGGGCCCTCTAATCTTGTATTTGCCCTTCTCTGGGCTTCTACTCGCACACTGCCCGCCCACACTTGGGCCTAAGCTTGCGCTTCACGCGCTCCCCGCCTGCACTCGGGCCTAAGCTTGCGTTTCGCATGCTTGGGGCTCAGGCGGCCTCGGCCTTACCTGGCCCCAGACCCCTTCCTCAGGTCCTACGCCCTACTCGGGCCTCTGCCTATGCCCCACTGGGCTCATCCCGACATCGCCCACACTGGGGCCAGGGTCTATGTGACTTCCAAAATGCAGCACCCTCCATGGCACCAGGAACGCCCCCCCTACTGCTGGGGAGCTCCCCTGAGGCCTCCTCCAACCCCTACAGCCTCGACCGGTCCTCCGGTATTACACAAACTACCAAACAAGAAACCCAAAGCTATAAGCCAACCAGCTGTAACACAAAATAAGCCTCCTGGCTATAACCTAAATTCTGTGCCATGCTGGCTCTCCATCATACCTCCCTGTCGGGGTTCTCTTCACCCCGTACCAACATGCAGACGCTCAGGCAGTCAGGCTGCTCTGCTCTGCTCTGCGCTGCTCTGTGCTGCGCTGCGCTGCGCTGCTTTTCTCTGCTGTGCTCTGCTCTGCCCTGCCCTACAGCAGAGCTCCTACTACTCAGGCTGCCAGAGGGGAACTGCCTTCTGGCCTCAGCCTGACTGCTTATAAAGGCCAGGCCCAGCCCCTTCTGGCCAGCTGACCAAATTGGTTGCCCTGTCAACCCTCACCTGTGCTGCCCTGCTGACTGGCAGCTCAGCCTCTATCACCATTGCCAGTAGCAAGCACCCTAGTGCCTGCTACAGTGGAATTAAATCATTGATTACCATAGAGCGATAGTGAATCCTTTATTCCAACTGAATTATAACCTAATTGGACAGTTAAAGGTAGATTTGTTAAGTCTGAAATGCATGACTGAATAAAGTGTGACTATAAAGATGGAACATTTTTTCATATATGTATTAAAGGTAAATCTCCAAATTTTTGCATTGTATTGCTCTCAGATTCCTAATAAAGGTAGGGAGGTGGAAAGAACGTAGAGGGATGGAGTGACTGATTTATGAAGAAAGATTCAAGGAACTAAATATTTATAGCTTTAACCACCTGTAAGTTCCTTAAGAGCATAAACATGAAGAAGGACATGGCATTCTTTCGGTAGGCCAAGAGGGTACAATTAAAAGTTATAATACTGAACACTAACAAGAATAACAAGAATAACAAGAATAAGAGTTATTATCTTGCTGTAGCAGTTGCCACCCAAAGATCTAAAATAGCTTTATAAACATTAATGAATTAAGCCTTACAGCATCAATGTGAAGAAGTTAAAAATAACCATCTTCACTTTTACAGCTGGGAAAAACATAGGTGTTTTGAGATTTGTTCAAGGTCACTCACTAAGTCTTTAGAAAAGCCAGGAATAGAAGTCAGATTGTTGACATATCCCTAGCATTGAAGTAATAGAATGAAAGTAAGTGAAGGGAACCTTAGGCAAAAATTATAAACAATTTTCTAAATTTTTCAACTGTGAGATCTATCTGTGCAATAATCTTTAGAAAGAATTAGAAGAAGGCTCATCACCTGATTTCTTTAAAGCTGGTGCAGTCAGCATCCTAGAGAGTGCCTTGTAGAAAGTTATCCTGCATCAGCAGCCTCTTATTTTAGATTATTTGTCAGACTCAAGAAATTTACACAACTAAATAAATAACACTTTTACCAAGACTGTAAATTTGTCTCTAAGCTTTTATGACATGAAACTGCTTGAGCTTTACCACCTTGCTTTACTGTGATGTCTTCAGAACTTGCAGTTCAGTGATACTTGTTATTGTACCTATCCTTTTACTATTTCATATTAAAGGTGTTCAAAATAGTTAATTAATATGAGGCCAAAAGAAATCATGCTTAGATTTTGTGCGTGTATGTGTGTGTGCCATACCATTTGATTGTTCTACAGTAGGCCTAATTTCCTTGGCTCCCAATTTCAGAGAACCGGGCATCAAGCAAAGCAGTAATTAATGTCAGTGTAAGTTTTTGTTTGTAGAATAAAATTATATGTTCATAGTTTGCTATATGTTGTTGTTTTCTGACAGTCAAAAAAGAGAGTAGTCTGAGGTTCTTTAAGAGGTATTATATACCAGAAGTGCCATTGTGTACCATGATAGCTAGTTGAGGATCATTTATTAAATGAGATAATCCATGATAGCACATCATACATGTATAATCTATTAATAAAATAAAACTAATTATCAGCTATTATAATATTATTAGATATTATAATAAACATATATAAATTAGAGTTTATAGATTAAACAATTGTGTCCTGGTTGAAAAGTGTGATCAACTGGCATGTAGCTTGGAGTATTTTATATTACACTGCTGGTTATTTTAAAAAAAAAATCAAGTTTTTTTTTTCTCAAGTACCTGGCATAATGTAGTACTATAACTGTTCAATAATAAAAGAACTTTTAGTTCTTACCGTGATTCATACCATACCATAATTTTGATCTGAGTTACACCTGTGCTAATGCATTTACTTCAGTGGGGTTACACTGGCATAAGTGGAGGTTAAATATGTGGTTAATACTATTTATACATTGGAACAAATGGGTGATGACACATGAAAGTGCCAAATGGGCATCTGAATACCCTTGTCAAAATGTACTTACAGTTCTGCCACTCATGTGTTATAATAATGTTAATCTCTAAACTGAGAAATTGTATGATGCATTTAAAGCCAGCCATGGTACAGCCACAGTACAATATCCTTTGGATGAAAACCAAAGACCCACAATTGCTCTAGTCGGTCCATAATTTAGGAGTGACCTTGAATTCCTTGCTCAGGCTTAGATCTCATATAGCAGCATCCATTAGTAATTTTTCTAATGTCTCCAGAGTCTCTAGTCTAGCCCAAGTTATACATGTCTTCATCACATCTCCCATTATGCCAGGGTA
Organism: Crocodylus porosus; assembly: GCF_001723895.1. NCBI lineage: Eukaryota > Metazoa > Chordata > Crocodylia > Crocodylidae > Crocodylus > Crocodylus porosus. The sequence goes on from NW_017728886.1 coordinate 221,511,863, forward strand.
TGAAGCATTTAGAACTTAGAAAATGCCAAATGGTACAAAATACTGCAGTTTTTCTCCCCAGAAACTCTGGCAAACCTGAACACTTTATATTTGCCCTCTCCTTTTTACACCGACTTTCCAAAGAATTTCAAACAAAGTTCAAGGTCTTAGTCCTTATTTTCAAGGAGTACCAGTGGTGTCTGCCCACAATATCTAAAATATCACTTACAGTGATTTAAGACATTAAATGTATTTACTTAAATCTAAGATGACCCAGAATTTATGATACCCCCTAATAGATTCTACATATGGAAAAATTTAAAAATTGTTATAATTTTTCAGGTATAGAATCTAAGTATTGGAGGGTTGCCCTGAATTCATCTCCTTTCTACTACTACAACAGGGAAAGCAGTGGCCTGTGGGGTTGGGGATCCTGGGGGAGGGGAGGGGATGTAGGCAGCTCCTTTGACCTCTTCTCCACCAAGTTCTCTCCCTTGCAGTCTTCTGCTTCCCCCACCATCTGCATCCCGCCACCTCCTCCTCTTCCTGTTCCAGCCAGAGCACAGCAGCTGCCTGCCTCCCCCTCCACTTTGTATGTGAATCTAAGATGAGGGGCTTTCTCCCCATACTGACTGGGGGAAAAAACCTCATATTAGATTCAAGTAAATATGGTAATAGAGAATGATTGTATGGGTGACACTTGCTAGACAATGCAGAGCTATGAGGCTATAGAATACCTCTGAATTTTGTTTGAGAGTGAATTATTGCTTGTGAAAAGGTACCATTTTGACAGCCCATAAGACTGGACACGGAATGGTTGGATATCAGATATGTATAGCATAGTCTGTATTTCATTCTCCATAACTTGGACCTTCATATCCTTGGCCTATAGGCAAATTTAATTCTGGGTTATAGTCAAGCCAAAAAGAAAATGGGATTTGATAACAAGGAAAAACAGTCATTAAGGAGAGTCAACAGGTTTTCCAGGTACTCAGGAGACCTGGGTTCAGTTTTTTATTTTGACACTGGCTTTCTTTGTAAATTGTCTCTCTGAGCCTCAGTACTCCACCACCAAAATGATTATAATAGCCGTACTCCACACTGAGGTATGAAGTTTGTTGTGACTGTGTATTTTTAGGAATGTGCTAGACAAGAAATTATATGGGATTGTTTGGATAGGAATGATCCTGCCTTGGGCAGGGAGTTGGACTAGATCACCTTCTCAGGTCCCTTCCACCCCTACTTTTCTATGATTCTGTGAGGAAAAAAACATTACATATTCTGAAATGCTTACATACTACAGATAAGGTACTACGTAACAGAAATAAAGTACTCATAGCAAAATACTCCCAGTTTCTTTCATGATGATTATTTGTATTAGAGTATCACCTCTATCTGCTTGTACACCTTAGTTATCTGTTTGCATATCTTAATTAAATAATTTAATTAACCATAGGTTTGGGCCATGTCCTAGACAGCTATTAATATGAGTGGTAGTGAAGTATGCTTATATTCACACAACTCATTTTAGAACAAAAATAAACTTTCCATCATTTTACCTAGTGATTAAAAATCTGTTTTTCTTACAAAAAGCAATATTCTGCAAGCTCAGAGCATTCAACACAAAGTACCAAAGTACTTGCAAGGTGCTATTAATTGAGGTATATCACTTCAGTGTTTGTGTGTTCATATACTTCTTTAAATAACAGTGTTTTCTTACTAGGAAATGAAAAAGTTGCTGTGGCCAACCCTGGCAACACATCTTGTTCTGTAGCTAAATTGCTCAACATCAACCATTTAATATCCCACTGTGGAATTCAGTCTAGGTATAATTGTGGTTTTTCACTTGTTTTCAGTGAAAAAGGATCCCATTTTTCAGTTAATGTGTTGGAGAAAAACACTGTGCTCATTCTAAATAAAATAAAATCTCCACAATTCAAAATCTGTTATATAGTAACACAGTCTTTAGACATAAAATAGGCATCCATAATTATTTACCCTGAATAAAGGGCAGATGTTGACGTCTAGGAGGCTTGTAGAACTGGTTAGTATAAACTGATTTTTAAAGTGATTTTTTCACTTTTACTCATAAGCGGCTACATGCTATTAGTTAGAAACAAAGTTAGAACTCATGCATAAAATTACATAATCATACAACTTTATATTATTTTAACTTTGCAGTTAATATATAGCTTTATATTATTTTTAAATGTTTTGGATGTTTTCAGCTTTAAATCAAACTTTATAGAGTATTGAACATTTTAGGAAAAAAAGCTTTCTTCACTCCAGCATAACACCATTACTCAGCAATGCTTTGAAAGGATCACCTTTATATAAAGGGAAAAGCAATCACTTTCTGTGGCTTTCAGCTTTTGGCTTCTTTGTCCACACTCTCAGCAAGAAAAACAATTGTGCCTTCTTTGAAGGATTTATTTGTGATGTGTGACATTCACTCAGAGACCAGACTGAGTTTATCAGATCATTCCACACAGCCCCCCAAACAGCTTATCACTAATTATCTGAGCAATATTTGAACCAGGATTTTAGAGAGAGGTAGTTAGCCTGAAGTCAGGCAGAGAGCAAGGTAGAGGTATACCTTATGAAATGAGCTGTTGCTCGCGAAAGCTTATGCATCTCTGATTCAGTAAAGGTGCATCTACACATGATGTTTACTGCAGAGTTGACTAATTAGCTGTGCTGTAAACAGCTCAGCATCTACATATGCACCCCTATTAAGCTGGAATGAATTAATTTACTGTGCAGAAGTGCATGTGTAGACACTGGAGGGGCTGGCTGGGGAATGAGGGTGCTTCAGTGTGGGAGCTGCCTGCCAGCTAGCCCCCTACTGAAGCACCTTCATGCCCTAGCCAGACCTTCTGCAGCATGTTGAGCATCAGCCCCCTGCTCTAACCCAGCTCCATGTGCTGCGCATGAATAAACTCCAGAGCAATTGCTCCCAGGTCCACATTCAAACTGAATGCCCAGGAGCAATACACTCTGAAGAAAAAGCTCTGGAGTTCATTAATGTGCAGTAATAGCATGTGTAGATACATCCTTAGTTTATAAAATGCACCTCTATGGCATATTAGAGGTAAAGTAACATAAAAAGAAACCCTTATTAATATTAGTAAAAAACATACCATTTCTGGTACCCTCCATAGGTGTGGTGTCTATAAAATGATCATTAGCTTTGGCTGACAAGTCAGAGACTTCTGTTTGCGTCTGAAAGACAAGCATAATCCCATATAGAAAATTATGCCAGCTTGGTCTGTCCCCATATGTCATTTCCTGTTTCTTCATCATATTATCACATTCTGTAAGATTCAAAATGACTTTGCTTTTAGTCTACATCATTTTATAGCATTCTCATGTTTTTATGTTACTGTGTTTGTCCAAATAATCTGGGTGTCCTGGACATCAGAGTTTTGTTTTTAAATCACAAGATTTATGTTAAACAGAATCCTCACTTAAACAGGTAATGCAAGGGAGATTGACTGGTAAATGAGATATAGAAGTATAAAGGAATGAGGAAAGTTGGTTAAGAAAATAAGGCTAGAAAAAGTATACAAACATAGGTAAGAACAGAAAAAGTTAATGCAAGCACAGGCATCCCTAATTGATATTTTAACAAAGACATTTTAAATCAATACTAGTTTTTTTCTCAAGTGCCCTGGAAAGGAAGATGATTTTAAAGCACCAACTGTTAAAAATATCGTTTGACCTAGACCTTTCAGGAACAAAAAAGGGTTGTCTTTTGATAATTTGTTGGTGTCCAGAATGACATGAACTTCTTCTTTTAGTCCATTTCCTAACAGAGAAGTAAGTATGAACATAAAGTAATCCATCCATAGTCCCATCATCACAGTTAGCAGTCACTATTGCCCCTTGCAGGAGAAAATCAAGGACTTTGTTAAGGGGGAGGCAGCAACAAGCAGCACTGCAAAAGTGGCTGCAACCCCCACTCACAGCTTTCCCCCCCATGTCACCCTGGGCAGACTGCCCTCTGGAAACAGAAGGTAGGGACTTTTTTAAAGTTCTCCAATTAGGTAAGAAACTTCCGTCCTACCTCCTGGCCCCCCCTCTATTCCCTTCCATGCTTAGTGGCACATCCCCTCAACTCCCCTCCTATTCCCACCCCCAATCTGTTGCTGTTGTTGCCCCTGCATTCCCTGGCTGACATGGGTGGTGGGGGAAAGGCTCCACAGCTGCTCCTGCATTGCTCTAGCTGGGCTTCTTGGGGAGCTGGGTTTAGCCAGGGACTGTAGCAGTGGCAGAAGGGTTTTTCCTCTTTGAGCCTGCTCCCAGGCTGGCAAAAAAACACCTGGGGGACTGGGCAGGGTGGAGAAACCAGCTCCCTTCCACTACTGCCATTGTTCCCAGCTAAGCCTGACTCTCCACAGAGACCAGCTGAAGCCATGCAGGACTAGCTCTAGAGCTACTCCACTTTTGAGGCAGCTGGGGATAACAGCAGTGACAGGTACAGGAAGGGGATGGGAAGTGAAGGGAGGTACCGCTGACCATGGGGGAGGAAAGGTTGGGGGGATTCTTACTTGCTTTTGGGACTTAAAAAAAGTCTTTGATTGCATCTCTTGCAGTATCAACTGAAAGTGGGGTGCATTCACACCACTACACCCTCCTCTAGATCTACCCATGGTCCCTTGTTGACAGTCTCGACCCAAGAGAGAAAAGAATGAACATTCATCAGCTGTCATTGACTTAGACTGAACTGAGCTCTTGCTCACCAGCATGATTACATGAGGCAATATGAGCAAACCAATGCTGCCAATACATTCCATATTCTTATTCGCTGGAAAAATGTATGTTTTCATTCTCAACCAGTTTCAAACAAATACTGTTTTCGAGCACTAATGGCCAAATCTTGTAGCCCTTTTCCATCCTTACTTAGAAATGACAGATATGACTTTAAATTCACTTAAAAAGACAAGGAAGTAAAAGTGGAAGCACTCTGTAAAAGTGAGTAATAATAACAGGACCTATTTTTCTCCTAGCTTAAAAGCACCCTAAAGGTAAAAAAACAAAACAAAACTAGTGAAACCCAAAGCCATCAGCCCCAGAATCAGCCATCAGCCATCAGAATTATCTGTTGATGCTAAAAGTAGCATCAAAGTGTTCCAAAAATCCAGAGAAGGCTATCTGTCTTTATTCTGAGAAAGGCCCAATGTTTTATATCCCAGACTCTTTATATACCATCCTGATGTGTACAAACCACCCCACTTCCTCTTTTGTGGGGGGGATACAAGGTGAAGTCAGTGGTTCAGTACCCTCAAAAACAATATAGAGACACTGGGATTATGAACTGTTCTTTTGGGATTTTCATTACTTTGATTAGGATGCCAGGTAAGAAATTGGCTCCCGACCAATAACAATCTGAGCATTTCATTCTAACTGTCATTACCGAGATTAGGACACAGTCAAGTCAAGCAACTCTAAAAATATTGAATATTGACTCTGAATAATTAATGTGCTATGGATTAAATTTTCTTTTCGATTTTATGTGTTTTTTTTTTGTATATTTTATTTTTCCTTCTTCTCCAAATATCTCTATTTCCTCTTTCTAATTTATTTTCTACTATTCAGCTGTCTTAGCACAACCACATACAGCATTGTATTAATTCTTTGTAGTGATACTAACTTGTAGCACTGGGTTAAACAAAGCTGGGCGATCGCATCCTTTCATTTTGCAATTCAAAATGCCATAAGAATGTTTTTTTCTCCTCATGTCATTTCAAGCTTGCTTTTAATTCATTTTACAGAATGCCTGTCCATTCATATTTAGATTATATTTTGGGATTAATTATAAATAAGAATTAATATTATCAAATATACAATAAAAGTATAACTAGTTAATACTGATCTTGGACGTGTATATGATGCACAACCCTAAACAGAACAACTGCATGTGTAGCGCCTAACTGAGAATTGACATTGCTTGATCTGGTCCTGGCTAAAGCAGAGGACCTGGTGAGCGATCTGAGAATTGAGGAGAAGCTTGGTGAGAGTGGCCATGAACTGGTCACCTTTTTAGTTCACCAAGGAGCAGGCAAACCCCTCAGTAAAAAAGAAGTCCTTAACTTTGGGAAGGCTGACTTTTACAAACTGAGCTAATTGGTCAGTCAGGCAATTAGAGGCCATACCCCTCCAGAAAAGGGAGTACATGAAGAATGGTCATCTCTCAAAAACATAATCCTAGAACCACAGAGGAAAGCCATACCATCTTGCAAGAAATGCAGTCAATGGGCCTATACCACGTGCAAAACAGGAAGCATCATCAAAGAGGATTACTCTGCAGTTACCCGCACCTGTAAAGAGTGGTCATGAAGAGCCAAGGCACTAACTGAACTCAAGGCTAGCTATGAGAATCAAGGACAACAAAAAGTCCTTCTTCAGATATGTGAGAAGTTGGAAAAAGAACAAAGATAGCACTGGAACCCTGTGAGATCCAACAGGGCAACTGACATCTGACACCCAAGAAAGGGCCAATCTCCTAAATGACTTTTTTGCATCGGTTTTTCACCTTCCCAGGAGGATCATATTGTCAGGACTGGGACAAACCATTGTGGGAGCAGGCAATGGGCCAAAATCAATGTGGATCAGATGAGGGAACACTTTGAGGAACCGGACATTCACAAGTCCATGGGCCCAGATGGAATGCATCCAAGAGTCTTCAAGGAGCTGGCAGACATCATTGCATCCCCCTTGGCAGAGATATTTGAAAATTTGTGGCACTTAGGCGAGTTCCCAGATGACTGGAAAAGAGCCATCATGGTCCCTATCTTCAAGAACGGGAGGAGGGATGACCTGTGGAACTACAGACCAGTCAGTCTGACATCTGTCCCTGGAAAAATCCTGGAGAAAATTGTCAAGGGATCCATCAACACCAGACTAATGGAAGGCAGGCTTCTGAATGCCAGCCAATGTCGCTTTGTGACTGGCAGGTATTGCCTGGCCAACCTCATCTCTTTCTATGATCAGGTAACATGTGCCCTGGACAAAGGAGATGATGTGGACGTCATATATCTGGATTTCAAGACAGCCTTTTTTCCTAGTTCCCCGTGATGTCTTTGTGGTTAAAATGGGGAACTGTGGCCTTGATCATCATATGGTCTGATAGCTAGGCAACTGGCTACGGAGTTGGACCCATAGAGTACTAGTTGACAGGAGCAATTCAACGTTGGACAAGGTGACCAGTGGAGTCCCTCAGGACTTGGTACTTGGGCTTTACATCTTCATCAATGATCTGGATTCAGGATTCAGATGTGAACTGGCCAAGTTCGTGAATGATACCAAATTATGGGGGAGGGCGGTCACACTGCAGGACACACTGGGGAATACAGCCCGATTTGGACACATTCTCAAGGTGGGCCAACCAAAATTTGATAGCTATTAATGCAGAGAAGTGTAAGGTGCTGCACCTTGGTAGGAAGAACCCTTAACATACTTCCAGACTCGGCAGTGCTTTGCTCACTAGAACCACGAACAAAAGAGACTTGGGGGTTTTGATTGACCACAAGATGAATATGAGCCACCAATGTGATGCTGTGGCTGGCAAAGCAAACCAAACTCTAGCATGCATTCACCGATGGATCTCAAGCAAAACCAGGGAAGTCATCTTCCTGCTTTACTCATCCCTGGTGAGACCGCAGTTAGAGTACTGCATCCAGTATTGGGCCCCCCACTTCTGCAAGGATGTGGAGAAGCTCAAGATAATCCAGAGGAGAGCCACTCATATGATCCAAGGTCTGGAGGGATGGCTGTACAAGGAGAGGCTGAGGGACATGGGACTCTTCAGTCTGGAGAAGAGAAGGTAGGGTGGGGAATTGGTGGCAGCCTACAACTACATAAGAGGGGTACATCAGGACCTGGGAGAATAGCTGTTCACCAGAGCTCCCCGAGGGATAACAGGGTCTAATGGCCATAAAATCCAGGAAGGCTGATTTATACTAGACAGCAGAACAAAGTTCTTTATGGTGAATGTGTCCAGGGTCTGGAACAAACTCCCCCCAGACATGGTGCAAGCACCTACTCTGGACTCTTTCATAAAACAGGTGGATATATTTTTTGCTGGGTCTGTTGATCCCAGCTGACTTCCTGCCTATGGTTGTGGGGATGGACCCAATGATCTCATGAGGTCCCTTCCAGCCCCTAATGTCTATGCAATCTATGAAATCTATTGAATTATTTGGTACAACCCTATTAAACTATATTCTTTTGAATCTGTTTACAGCTGAAAGTTTGAAAGTTGAAATGTGAAGATGGAAATGTAAAAATTAAAGTACTGGTATCATGTTAACTAAACTTGATGGAAACTGTTAATTCAAATGTTCTAGATACTTGCCATGAATATTGCCAAAAGGAAATCTACAGTAATTAGACATAAGAAAAATTACTACAGATCTGTACTTACTTACTGAAATGCAATGAATAAGAATAGATTTATGTCAGTTTGTTTTATTAGTTTTAAGCTGCCTGCAGAATGTTAAACTTTAAAAGGAAAAAAGAATATTCCTGTGAATGTCTATGGAAGACTAAATTTTTCAGTATCAGGTCATAACTGGATCTTTATTAATGTTGCTGCATATTTAAATTGAGGCCCCTGCATTGTGCTGTATGCACATGTAAAATATAAAAAAAAACTAAAAAGAAAATTTCATACATATACTTTTCAGATACTGTAGTCATTTGGCCGTATCTGATTACCCCATGCAATTAATTAAAACTAAATGCCAGCTCTCATTCATCATTTATCAGATATTCATTTGAATAATAAAAGGGATCAAACACAAGACTGCATCATGAAACAGAACTGGCATTCACTTCGGAAAATACAACTGCTCATTAGGGCCATATTAGGTCATGGCTGTATGAAGGGTATTTAAAAATGAAAAAGAATATGAACAAATAAATTATTTTCAGAAGCTGGTGATAGGAATTGAGATAACAGTTATTTTAAATAAAAGGAATTACAAGTTCCTCAGCCTCAATTACACAACTCAAGCTGCGCTAAAATTAACTTAGCCTCAGAAGATGAGGTCTCAATGAATAATCACTTTCCAAATGCAGAGCAACACACTGGAAAACTTTCAAAATTCTGTGTATTAAATGTTCTCGTTGGAAATAGAATACCTAACTTCTTTTTTGGCTGACATCATTCAGCTCAACTTCTTGTAAAAGAAACAGAGACATTGTAGCCTACAAAGGGGATATGGGACATGCATGTACAGAGCTTAGGAGGAAATGAGGATTGTATCACATTTGAACCACTGGCTTGTCCTGTGCCACACTTCTCCAAAAAGCTTGAACAATCATTTTCTTACCCTCAAAAAGAAAAGGCATGCCTCATTAGGTGGGAAGTTTAGGACATTTGTGGAACTGCAGAACAAATTATTCCAGAAGTAAATTTGGCATTGTTTGACTTGAATCAAACTACACCATCCATGACGCTCTGATAGGTATGTTTGCAAGTAGCGTTCTCTTGACAGTTCTGAACAGCCCTATTCCGATCTGCATGCAGGTTGCTAGAGAGATTTTAATTCTTTATTTGAGAAATCAGCATAATTGTGGATTGTGTGGGTTAAACTTCACTGAAACACTTTGTTTGGAAAATAATGTAAGAAACTGGTAAGCTTATTCATGGTGGTAGGTAGCTAAAGCATTGGAAGCCTCCATTCAAAGCATAGAAGCATATCACAGCCCAAAACATGCAGGTAGAAGGATTTCATTAAGTACTGAGAGTGAAGGGGTTTTATATGAGAGAGAGGAAAGCCATGACAGAGAGAGAAAAGTTTTTAAAGCTGCGTGCTGGTTGAGGCTTGGAATTATTAGTTAAAAAAAGAAATGTTCTGTTGTTTTATTCCACTGATGTAGAGGGAATCTGGACTTTATACAGTTTTTGTAATTACGCTGGATTTCATCAAAAATACCTGGTTTCATCATCACTTTCTCCTTTTAACCAAAATGACGTCATTTTAGCCAGTTATTTATGTAAAAAAAAGAGTAACAGTATTACTGTTAAGAGCAAAACTCCTTTTTTCTTTATTTTTTTTTGTTATATGCAAAGAACTGTGCACCTTGCCTTGTTAAATGAAGTGGTACCTTAGGGAGGACAATAGGATTGAGTAATGAGTAATGCATATATATGAGAGCACATGCTAATGGAAAGCAGAGTTGGAAAAGGCTTTCGAAAAGCTTTCTATTTCTTAACTTGCATCCAATTTCTAGAATATCCAAGGCCATCAGCAACTCTGTTAAACCATTGAAACAGGAGTTTCAGCCTTAAAGTATTGCTAGGAAGGGGGGCAGGCATAGGGAGGAGGACCAGGGGCAGGGGAGTAAAGAGCAGGGATCTGATCCCCCACCCCACCCCCGTCGTTGCTTTCCCCGTCACACCAGTGGGGACAAGGGTGAATTTAAGGTGGTGGTAATGTTGCACCTCTTCTTGCTGCCATCAGCTAGGTGGGGATGACAAAGGGAAGGCTGAATGGTTCTCATGCCTTTCCTCTTCCCCTTAGAGCAGGCAGTAGCTGTCCTGCTGGGTTGCTGCCATGTCTGCTAATGGAGCCATGCTTTGAATCACACCTCCAAGATGTTGTGGTCTGACTGCTAGCTTGCAGGATTGATATGGTAGGCAGTGGGTATTTTTCCCTCTTCCACACAGCTTCCTAGTTATAAGACCTGGTCAATAAGGAGTAAAGACAGTTTATCAATATAAAAGTTGATGGCTTGTTACTGGTGTTTGCTGTTTTGTTGCAACTTGTGACAGATGTAGGTGACAAGTACTGGATGTAAAGGTGAATAATAGACTGGGAAGATAAGCAGTGGGCATTTTTAAACTGGAAGGAAAAAAAAGTGAGACCTTAACTCCTTGCATTCCTGGTGTGCAGCCTCACTGTCCCTTACTGGGGGAGTGGCAAAGAAACAGAAGGGAACTGAATCCTAGGGATGATGCTGAATTGGAGTAGGACTCTGCTCAATAGCTACTGATTTTTGACATAAAGGGCATTTAAAACTGCAGTGGACTGAGGAAAATGCCTTGTATTTTCTAGGGAATTTGGTCTTTCCTCAACATTAAAGTTAAAAGTCAATGAAGTTACAACCTTCTAGAGATCCATCTCGGTGTCCGTGTTTTATTCTCCTTTGTGTCCATTTTTACAGCTCAGATTGCAGTTTGGTCTAGGTCAGTCAGAGGTAGTGCCCCCAGCTTTAAAACAACTTGCTTGCATATAAGAAATAGCAAGCAGACAAATGAGATATATATTGAAAAACAACCAATGCAGTCTATGGAAATTGTTTGACATTGTTAGTTGTTTTATTTTAAATTATTCATACTCTAGTAACAAAAAATTGGTAAATGAGCTAATATTTATTGGAATGTATTAATCTCCTGTAATTACTACAAATAAAATGATACTGGTGACTTGCACTTAAACAATGCTATGAGCATTATTTGCCAATTTGAGTTTGGTTAATTAATTAATTTTGTACAGGGGCTCTGGGAAAAATGTTATTTGAGGTTTTCTTTTTTCACAATCCACTCATTTCATGAGCACACACAAGCCCCTTAGGCATCAGTAGTTCTAAATTAAATGTTTTCTTTATTGCTACCCTGCTGACTTATGGTCTCAGCTATCCGTGAGTGAAATGTCAAAATACAGTCAAATCCCTGCAGTTCGATCCAGTGCCAAATTAACAGAATTTAGAAATGTTCTTTTTAAAAGGTATTTATATTCAAATCTGTCTATGCAAACAGTGAGCAAAGTACTGAATGGACTTTCAAGTACTGTCACATGGATTGCAATTAACTGAGGCTTCTGTATAAAGTACTCATTAGATGAATATTTTTTCATTACTCAAAGTGAGAAGTGCTACAATTAAGCTGAGATAACCTTTCAATTTTGGGATGACCTGTGTAATGCCGGAACTATTTGCAATCATAAAGTAGAAATTTCAAACAGCCATCTCAAATTTCATATGCTAAATTGAAGATGACCTTATTTTGTCATTGTTTAACAATTTTATAGAGGAATTCAAGGGATCAAGTTTTACCATTGGGAGATACCCCCTGTTCACAATTACAATATACAGGCTTGTCACAAAAACACTGCAATTATAAGCAATCAGACTAAGTGAACCAGCAGTAAAGTAATATAATATAAAATAAATCAAATCACGTTGCAGCTGACTGTAATAAGAAAGATGAAGGGGGAGAAATATCCATATGGCATGCTTAATAATTTTAGTATGTGCTAATATAGCAAGGCTTTTAGAACCATATGAGAACTTAGGCAAATAGTAACTGGAAGTCAAGTAATTGGGAACATTACTGTTAAAAACTCAGGGACTAGTTCTGCATGTTATTTTGCTCAGGTCAAAAGACAGCATATAGAAGTGGGTCACACTAATCACACAGACAGATGCAACTTTGGTAAAATACTGACTTTGGAACATTTGTTAGTTTTCTAGATTCTTGAGGAAGCATGGATCATGGAAGACCTCACCAAGGCTACATACTGGAAAAAATCAATAACTGTGGAGGTAGGGCACACATAAAATATAGAAGAATAGCAAATCAGTGACAAAGTTGGAAATGGGACCTAAAAATCCTTAGTGACAGGCTCCATTTCTCAATTGTATGCTACATTTAATTATAAACGCTTCTTTAGATCCACCTAGGGAATTGTTAACATTGCTACTATCACTGTTACAACCTCAGGTTGATGGTTTGCCATACCCACTCAGGTGAGATATTTGAATCCCAGCATTCACTCCTAACACCTCCATGGATGTACCACATAACCCTTTAACATCCTTATTATAAAAAGAGGATGATGCTTATGTAATCATGATTTGAAATAGCTGAAGTCAGAAGGCAATGATTAGCAAGTTACTGCATGTTCATCATGGTTGGTGAATTATACTCTTGAGAGCTGATGCATAATTTCAAGTGCTGAGTTAACTAAAAATGTGATTATAGATCACACATTTATTTTAGCGATCATGCTGAGAAGAAGTGAGGCTCGTTAAAATTCTACTGCATCTCACAGAAAAGAAATGGTTTTCATATAATTCAGCCCTCCCACCTACTTATGAAAGCAATGAGAGATTGTAAATAAGTTGCACACATTCAATTGGTATTGCCAATGTGCATTATTAGTTTAAAATAAGCTATTTCAAAGATAAAAAGTCAACTTCTTCCTGGATATATTGTTTCCATGTAAATATAAAAAGCAAAGGTAGCGGGTAATTTAGTTGTATTGGCTGCGTCATTTAGCGTGAAGGTTCAGTGTCTGTTCCCAACTGTCCTTTTCTCATCAGAGCACAAACATGCTGAGGAAGTTTACATACTGTGACCACTTTATTTAATCAGATGCGTCTTTTTCTTCAATAAGGAAACTGCAGTAGGAGGAACAGCATGTTACCTTTCTGAAAATATGATAGGTGTATAGCACTCTGACAGGTGTGCCTCTTCAGGGTCTGTCCACTAGTGACCCTGCCCACCTGTTATGAGCCAACCGCCTGCCTTCTCGCCTGCCATGCCTTGTCGTTACCTGCTTAATTAGAGGATGTTAATTAAGCAGGAGGCTGCCCATTTTCTGCCCTGATGCCAGGGGGTGCTATCTGCGGCTCCTTTCCTCCCCTTACACTGCAGCCCAAGCCTCCCGGATGTTGCTTGGTCTGTTTCACTCTCCACACTCCACAGGTGCTCTGGCTTGTCTCGCACCCTGCGCCTCACCGGCACTCTGGTTTGTCTCGCCACTGTGCCACCTGGCACCTGTCAATCGATGCCCCCTTTCTGGGGCTTCTCCCACTGCCCCCTTTCTGGAGCTTCTCCCACTGCCCACTCTCTGGGGCTGCTGCTGCCTTGGGGCTCAGGTGGCCGTAGCTATGCCTGGCCCCAAATCTCCTCCTCAGGGTCTCAAACCCCCTGCAGGGCTCAGGCGGCCTCAGACTTACCTGGCCTCTGATTCTTCACTCCCCTTTTTGGAGTTGGGGTCAATGGACCCCCAAATGCTGTGCCCTCTCTGGTGCTGGGGTCCCCATGCTACTGTGGAGCCCCTATGAGGCCTTCTCCAACCCCTAATGGCCTTACCTGGTCCTCCTGTCTAAACAGCGAACACAAAAACACAAGTCCCTGGGCTATAACATAAAAATCTAAGCCGTCTGGCTAAACAACATTCAATCCCTACCAGGGAATTCTCCACCTCATAACAGCAATCAGGAGCTGATCATGCAGTCAGACTTCTCCTCGCTGTTTGCTCTGGCCAAGCTCCTTCTCCCTTGGCTGCCGGCAGGAGACTCCCTGCCTGGCCTCATCCTGGGTTATATGGGAGCCAGGCCCTGCCCCTTCTGGTCAGCTGACTCCCACTGGTTACCCTGGCAACCCGCAGCTGGATTCCTTTACTTATCTCTCCACTAGTAGCAGGCACCTCAGTGCCCTGCTACAAGCACTTATATCACTGCAGCAATTTAAAGTTAGCTTCCTGCACTAAGTTGTGATCTATTGCTTTCAGAAACCTAAAAAATGGACACAAAATCCTTGACCATACCTTGATGAGACAATAATTTGTTTTTGGATGAGAAAGCATCTATTTGCAGGGTCAGTTCATACTACCTGGGTATATCCCTGGCTGCTACAGCTGCAAGGCAGCTCAGTAATAACCGTCATTTTCCACAGAGACCCAAAGGTCAACCTTACTGGTCATTCAAACTTTCTGCCAACATGTGTTTGTACTACCTGAGGACTAAGGGTGGCATTCCTTCTAGGCTGTGTGAAATTTCTCTAGGTGTTTCATTTTTACACTGTTTTGACTCATTTTGAGCTTGAAACAGTGAAATTGAAATGAAATGAAAGGCTTCAAAACAGCTTTAAAATGAAATGGGGGAAGTTGAAATGTTTCAAAAGTTTCTAAATGTTTTGAGTTTTGAAGCTGGGTTGCTTGCAAGGAAACAGAAACTAAGGAGGGGGAAGGGGAAAAGGGGGAAGGACTACTCTGATATTGATTGTGTAGCTGGCCAGTGACTGTGATCCTTCCCTGAGGTCCCTTCCAATCCCAGTGCTCTGGGGGAGGGACAGAAAAACAGCTGCACCTTAACACATGTCCACCCCCCACACACACGTCACAAGCTTTGCTTGCCAGCAGCTTGAGGTGCAGTTTCCCAGAAACTGCTGCACCTACCTTCTTGAAACTTGGTAGGCTCAATGGCCCCAGAAGAGGCTACTATCTCTGCAGGTTTAATTTGAATCAGGCAAAAAATGACAAAGGTATAGGCAGTTTTGTGCTTCCCCATTATCGCCTATGGGAAAAATGTCAAAACAGGGATGAAACAACGAAACAGTTTTGACGAAATGAAACAGAACAGTGGTTTTGAAATGAAACAAAACTCAAAATAAACACTATCCCATCAAAACAGAAGAGAATAAAATGGTGCTGTTTTGCACAGCCCTAATTCTTTCCAACTTAAACCTGAAGGCAGCTATTTTAGAGCTTTCCTTTGTCTATTGAATTACTATTTATTAGATGACTGTGACATCATTACTCAGTAGTGTTCTTTGTTTGAGAGATTTTTCTAAATGCAAATTTCTGATTATAGATTCTCCCAGCCAGTAAGGGGAGACAGAACTTCATGTTTTCCTTTATGTTTTCCTTACACTGAACAGTTGTATCCAAAATTTCTACAATAAGCAAAATAATATATTTCTCTATTTGGTGACTGTTTAATGGTCCTCTTTATCACGGTAGCTGAGTGCCTCACATCATGCAAAAGAAATGTTCTTATCCCCTTTTACAAATGGGGAACAGAAAGATTAAGTGACATTCCCAAGATAGAAAGCTGGGAATAAAGCCTGCACACTCTGAATTCTGTGCCTTAAAAGAACAAGATTTTCTTTTCTCCAGGAAAACAAAACAAAACAAAGCAAATCACCACAAGATCAAAAATTAACATTAAACTTAAAGCCCACCTTTTCAAACCTATAGATGCCCAGAGTTCAATTTATGAATTTTAAGCAAAAACAGGCAATTAGATCATCTCCGTTAACTCTCCTGTATAGCTCAGGCTACTGACTTTTATTCTGTTATTTCCATATTGAGCCAAATAAGTTTGCTTTTGACTAAAGTTTAACTTGTGTTTGGCTAAAGCAGTTTGGCCTGAAGGCATCAGGAGATGGAGAACCCATCATCAACACATTTCCATTGGCAGTTTGTTCCAAAAATTAATCAGCCTCGATTTTTCAAAACCTTTCTTGTAATTTGAAAGTATATCCTCCGCCTTTTCAAGCTGGGTGCCTGAATCACAAAGAACTAAGCAGCTTGCCAAATGTTGTCAAAAAGTCTGTTTAAGAGCAGGTACTTGGAGCCAGAAAGATATCTCCTATCCTAAACTAACTCCCTAACTACTGGCCCAGACTTCCTCCATACCTCTTTATGTGAGTATGATGGGAGCTGTTGCTGGAATAGGACTTGGATAGAATTAAATAATGAAAAATTTTCCTTTCTTTGGCCTTTTATAAAAATTCAAAGGATTCAAGCCTCTCAAATCAGTTCAATAAACCAGTTCAACAAATCTACAGTGGAGAGATTAGTATCCCGTGGTTGCTGGCACCATTGACATAGGCCTGATAATGTGGGGGTTATGGATGTTGCCTGAAAAAACCTATGGGCATTTTTACACATGTAAGTGCCACAGCACCAGGTGCTTTGAAAAGTGCCTGGTGCTGTGATGCTTGCAGATGTATAAGTGGTGAAATCCACATCAGTGCTGAGAAAATGGTGGTGGCATGCTTTTGAACTAAAACACCTTGGAGGTGCTTTAGTTCAAAAGTGTACCACCACCATTTTCTGCTCTCTGATGTGCATTTCACTGCTTATACAACTGCACACGGTGCAGCACAGTTTGCCTCAGCTCACATGCGGAGCAGACTCGATTAATCTGCTCTGAAGCAGCAGATCTCCAGCGCATTACAGGACAAAGATGTATGTGTATAAATGCTTTGTGTGCCGTGCTCTAGGTAAATTTCTATAAGGCCTCTGTTCTCCATTTCCCTCTCTCCCTTCCCCACACACCCTCCCTTTTCCTTCCCCCATTTTTGTCATAAATGTCCGTTATTCTGACTAAGAGTGCTTTACATTCTTCTGGCACTGAATGGTATCATTTTTTTCAAATCACACAGACAGGAAGAATAGTCTACATTAAGGAGCACACTACATGAGGTTTAAAACAGATGGGAAAAATGGGTAGAAAGCTGAAGCATGAACTATAATGTTATTAAGTGGAAGGAAATATTTTGGCTTCATTGTCAGTTCATTACGTAACTTAGGAAAAAAAGAATAAGTCTAAAAATAAGCTACTGTGTATTTAGGCAACAAAAATGTGTGCCAGAAGGAAGATTTTTACATTCAGATTGGTTATTAAAATAAATAAACAAATAAGGCAATTAACGAAGGTGGATGCAGTTGTCAGAAAACCCCTGACTCTAATTTTTATGAAGCAGTTAAAATTCCCACAGTAGCTTCAGATTTGCATGTGAACTATGACCAATCATTCACTCTGAAAACAATATGAGATAAATTTACAATTTAGCTCATGTTCTGTGTGGCTCAATAGAAATGAATCAAACAATATGCAATAAATTTCACGGATTGTTAAGTTTTAGTTCTGGTGGCGTAAATCACAGGTGGGATCCCTTTACAGATAGATATACTGGTGAGTTGATGAAACAGTAAAACAAAAAGACAGATCTTGTTGTAAGTATCCAAGCTTCAGTAGTGAGAAACAGTAAAGAGATAAGGATTAGCAATAGAAAGAAAAGACTCATCTCATTGCCTAAAATAATGTTATATGTAATCATGTTTAACCCACCCCTACTGAGATTGCAGTGGAATAACTTGAATCAGCCCAAGTTCCACTTGATAGTTTCATAGCTTCATAGTTTCTAGGGTTGGAAGGGACCTGAGTAGATCATCTAGTCCGACCCCCTGCCATGGCAGAAAAGAGTACTGGGCTCAAATGATGATTAGCCATACTATGGGAAACCTGCTGGAGAAACAGAGTAAAAAATTTAGATATTTGGATGAGCTTTAAACCTATTTAGTAATGTGAAAGTAATATAATTTTGTGGTTTGGCTTTGGGAAATTTTCAGGCGTGGATTTTGCAGCAATATGCAACTGTTTATTCTGATGACAACTGGGGTCAGATAGCATGTACTATGAAGGAAAAATCATTCTGCATTTCTTATCCTCATTTGTGCTTACATGTATATGAGTAACAAAATAATAAATACTTAGATATTTAAAAATAATAAATGTGTTTAAGGATTCAACGAGCTTTTGTTAAAGCGCCCCCGCCACCATTTTGAAACACGGGGACAGCGAATACATGTGATGTAGAGGCTTGCCTTCTACCGGAACAGTTCTCAGTTATGAGATGCTATAAGTATCTAGCTTTCCACTAGATGGCCTACATAGTATATGGGCTAAATCTCATGTTTCTATGCCAGACCCATTTTGAAAAGGAAATGATATCATGGCAAATTCATTTTCCTCAGGCTAACAAAGAGACCAGCAGTGAGCAGAAGTTGCTGATAGAGCTCCCATGTGAATACTGCCTGGGTATACTGTGAATATTGTCATAATGGCATCTGAGACATGATACAAGTGAGTATGACAGAGAAAGAGATAGTTTCAGAAACAGAGTTCAGAAATAGAGTAAAAGGGAGAAAGTGAGAGATAGAGAGGCCTAATAGGCACACAAACATAGGAAGCAGCCCTGAAAAAAAATTGAGTAATATTTGAGTACTTGAGCTGTAAAGGACATCATTTTGGGCCTCAGTGCTTGGGTGCATGGCAAAAAACCATGAAGTCTCTCCTGCATCAGAGTTATAAGACCTGTGAAATCAGCAAGTAATAGGGTATTTGTAGACCCCTGAAAGCAAAAGGGCTGATATAACAGCCGTATACAAAAGGGCTGATACAGAAGGGCTGATACTAGTGGCTGTATACAAACTAGTCAGAGGGGACCAGCAGGCATTGGGGGAATCCCTGTTCCCCCGAGCACCACCAGGAGTGACCAGGAATAACGGTCACAAGCTGACAGAGGGTAGATTCAGATTAGATATCAGGAGGCACTACTTCATGGTCAGGGCTGCTAGGATCTGGAACCAACTTCCAAGAGAAGTGGTGCTGGCTCCTACCCTGGGGATCTTTAAGAGGAGGCTAGATGCACACCTTGCTGGGGTCGTTTGACCCCAGTACTTTTTCCTGCCATGGCAGGGGGTCGGACTAGATGATCTGCTGAAGTCCCTTCCGACCCTACCAACTGTGAAACTATGAAAGGGAAAAGGTCAAAACCACAGGAGAGAGGAATGTGGCCAGTGGACTTTATGAAATCCTTGTACTAAAAGGTGAACAAGTGCTGGTTAGTCCAGTGGGAAGGAAAACACTTTAGTTCAGCTGGAGGGTAAACTATCACCAAGACCACAGGATGGCTCAGCAAGGAAAAACTGATGCAGGAACTATAGCTGACACTAAGGGTACTGTTACATGTTGCACTTAGCATGTGGTAAGTACACTTACATTGCTAGTGTCTGAGCCTTTAAGCAGTGAAACACATGCTACGTTTCATCATAGTAAATTTAAGCCTTTTCCAGAGAAGAGTAACTCCAGATCATCCTACCTAATACATAACTGAGCTAGCATCAGACTGTTCCATGGAAGTAATATGATCAAGAAATTGCTGTAGTGGTGTAGGGGGGCCTTGAACTGGCAAGGCTCCAGTATAGTAGGTGCAGGGTGTAAGAATCTGACAAACAGCTGTTTGCCAGTCTCTTACCCCTTCACTCCACCATACTGTAGGCTTGCTGGTTCAAGTCTCCTGTGTAGCAAAGAGGCTGGTAGTGACACTGGATGGCACAAGAGCTGGTCCCAGGTGCTGCACCACACAGGAGCCAATTCAAGGATCCAGTGCAGTGCAAGGGTTGGAATCAGGTCCTGTGCTCTGCCAGTGTTGATCCCAGCCCATGCACTGCACTGGAACTTTGAAACAGCTCCCATGCAGTGCAGAGATTAGGTGCTGGTGTCGCATCCAGCTCCCACACCACACAGGAGCCTTGGACCAGCTTTGGTGGGATCCCAGCACTGAGACCAAAAATCAGCTGATTTTGGTCTTAAACCTGGGAACACACTGGAGACTATTGTGTAGTACTATGAATCTATATTAGATTGCAGTAAGCATTAATGTGTGACTGCTCTGAAAACTAAGTTATATTAGTAGGATTTAAATATGCTAAGTGTAACACGTAACAACACCCTAAGGAACTAATCACTAGTGCAGCATCTCAAAAAGTTTCCATTTAAGTTTCAGGTGAATGTCAGGGCGACTTCTGACTGTATTTAAATATGTTCCCCAATTCTCCTTAAAAAAAGAGTAATGATTAAATTATAGAAGGCAAGTGAGTAAAAGGGAATGTAAAAGGCACAGTGGAAACTGAAGAAAAAACTAAGGGAGAGAGGAGAGGAGACAGAAAGGGCAGAAGGATGGGGACAAGAAGGGCTGTTTAAAGTCTCCAGACCCTATCATATCAAATTTCTTTCTAGCACCTGCAAGTTGACCACCATTTTTGTACACACACACACACACACAAATGCAGCTGTTTCTGTATGGCTTTTGTTAGAGAACTTTCAGGCTAGGGACAGACATTCAAAGAGCCTGAGCCTATATTGATTCAATCTTTGCACATTAGTCTAACTTGACAAGGCTGAACTGGTTTGAAACTGGCCAGACATTGTCTCTGGACTGAAAACAGTCTTTATCACCACATTAGCAAAACAATAGTCTCTTTCCACATTACTTCAAACTTCTTAAACAGCTTACCGGCTGACCTGTTGATTAGCTCCAAATGCCCTAAGCAGTCACTGTTCTGTCTGCTTGTCCCAGGGAAACTCGAAAGAAAGATACACGCACAGAGACACCTCTTGGCATTAGTTAGCATACCACATGCTTGTTATGGCCCATGCTGGGGCAGAGAGGAGGAAGGGATCTTTGCTTAGGTAGCGAGTGGTGGGGGAGGGGGTGAAGGGAGTGGGGCACTGGAAAGCCAGCAGACCCTGCTGTGCTTACAAGTCTGTGCCAAGCTCCAGCCAGGAAGCACAGGGGAGGGGCCAGCCCTGCTGTGGAGCAGAGAGCCCCACCCAGCCCAGAGAGCATGCTGGGATGCTGGGGGACTCTGATTTAACTTAAACCAGCAAGGGTGCTGGGACAGACATTGCATAAATTGGTTTAACCCAAATCAGTTAAGTCTGATACTACATTCAGCCAGGTTTATCTCAAACCAGTTTCAGCCATTTACAAACTGGTTTATGTGCACTGAACATCTGTTGATTTACAGGTTTAAACCAGTTTCTGATCATTGAAACCACTCTATGTATAATGTCTGTCCCTAGCCCCACTAATTTTTCTCAAAAGCAAGTCATTTTGCCTGCCTTGAGTATCTGTCTCATTAATAATCTTACTACTTTGTTTTTGTTGGCTGGATCATTAAGTTCATACATGCATAAAGTTGCTATTCCTATAGATAATGTACAAAGGCATTTTAAACTGAACTGCTTAAGACTGGTAAAGTATTCATCACTTTTATAAAATGTTACACATTTCTAAAATCTTATTTTGACTAATAAAATCTATTAGTCTGAGGTTCTTTCTCTGTCAGCATCATTATTATTTTTTTTTACTTTCTGCATCAAACAAATTGTGCTGTCTACAATCAAAGCACCTTCCTTCGTTCCAAATGTGCTCTTTCCTTCTAAGCATCTTTGTGTCATGGACCCATTATACTAGGCAAAGCCATGCAAATAATTGGTTTTACAGTTCAGCTGTCAAACTGAAACACTGAAAAAAATAATCAGGTCTGTAAAAATGATTTTTTTTCCCTATTTTTCTTACTGAAATGAAAAACTGAAAAAAAAATTGCTGTGTTTGACAAAATGTCTCATTTGACCCTAAATAAAGCATTTCCTTTGGGATACCTGACAGAAAAGCAATAAAATGAAGGGATAGAATCACTGTGTTGCTTGTGGAGCTCCCCTTTTCTCCAGCAGGTTGGGGAGAGGGTACTTAGCTAGGATGCAGGAGACAACTTCAACTTCCTATTCCTTCTACCATGTATTAGATTGTGAATCTGATTGGTTCCACTGTAGAGAAGGTTGAATCAGGGAACACGCTTAAAGTAAAGGCTAAATTATGCTTTCAAAAGTTATTTTGGATAAAATTCCCTATAGATTTGCTGAGGACTTGGTCTTTCTTCCCAGCGCACTTAAGTGTGACTTAGGCTCCTACGTCACTCAGGTGATTTTGAGAAAAAGTTGTATTTTGTCCTTTCATAAGTTTTATTAACTGTTTTTAATGCTGGAAGACAATAATCTTTAACATGACTTGGAGTCTAAATAATAATAAAAGCCTCCATTCTGAAATAACATTTGAGAATTGGTGTAGCAGGACTTCATGTCATTATTTCAGCCATTCATGCTATCTTGACTTTTCAACCCTAGTGTTCATTTAATGCAGTTGGAGTAGGAGACAAAAAGTAGTGTTCTGATTTTCTAATTTACCAGTTCACCAGTGCAGACTTCATAGACTCAGTGCCTTCAAAGTAATGGGGTAGAATTCAACATATATATCATGTCTTCTTTTAAAAGAAATATAAATACCAGGAAAATCATATTTTGCTTGATTCTGATGTGCAGATTTCAAAATCCCCCTTCATTAAGACCTTCAGTCCATACAAAGTGAAGTAACAAAATATGGCCAATCAGTTTCAAAAGAAATGTATAGAATAATATGAATCTTTATGAAGTGAAAATAATGTAACTATCTAAAAAAGGTAACAGCAAATGTCACTGTGTTGAAGAATGGAGGCAATAAGCAACCTGCTAGTGGAAAATGCTGGAATAAAGGTTAGGAATAGTGTTAATTATTTGGAAGAGAGATAACTGACCCTGCAGATATTACCAGGTGAGGAATTGCTGCAGAGAGGAAAGTATACAGAACTATACAACTATAGTCATTCAGTCATGAAATGAAGGGACTGTGGATAGATGAGATCACTAACAACTGGAATCATCCATGCTGGCAGGAGACTTCTGCAGTAATATGAGGAAAACAGGAGTCAAGTTTCTTGATGTGGTTTATATTGCTGGCTACTCAGGTAAGTAATGAGACAGAAGATGCAGCCACAGTAGCTGCTGGGGTTTAGCTTTTGAGTGACTCTGATAACGGATATCATACTCTTTAGACTAGTTAGTGTTCAGGGTTTTTTTCCAGTAGTCCTACAGTGGGAAAATCACCACCTTTTTCTTGCATTTAACTTTAACGGGGTGCTGGTCTGGAGGGAGCAGGGAGGAAGAGTCTGTTACATTCAAGATGCAGTGAAGCAAGTCTACCAGACTGTCAACTCCATCCTGAAGGAAAAACGTCAAAATCAGAGTACTTAGACTGGTCAGAAAATAAATAGGGGGCTTTGTTCTCCTGCATTTGTGACTTCAGTGATCATTTTTGGCATATGCTTGACAGAAGATAGAACTAACTGGAATTTTCTTTATTGGTATCATATCCCTTTTGAAGACAGGCCGGACTTTGGAAAATAAATGGGGTTATATGTCAGTGGTGAATTAGCCTTCATTCATATGTAAAAATGACACGGGCATTTATCATAATATTTTCAGTAATATCTGCTTCCAGGCATGCTAGAAATACTAGAGGAGAAATTCATACCACCTGAAGCCAATGGTGAAACTTCTGTTAACTTCAGTGGAGCTGGATTTCACCCTATGAAAATACATTTCAACCTTTTATCTTATGTCATTGAAAGAGATAGGGAAGTAGTACAGACTCAGAGGTGTTACATATAGCAATATAAAGCATTTGATATAATATTTTTAAAGGAACTTGTGAATAACCATACTCAAGTTCACCAGAACTCTTGACTAGCTGAAGATCATTTATGTCTCATGATGTTACTGGGGAAAAAACAAGTGTACAGAACAACCTAGAGCAGAAATGGCCACCTGCAGCACATATCATAAGTGGCACAGGCAGCCTGTGTGAGTGGCACATAGCAGATCAGGGAAGGGACAGACAGCACAGTGCCACATAGGGTAGGAAGCAAATGGTAGACCACTAGGTTGGAAAGGAGCACAGGGCTGGGTGCAGAAAACAGAGCAATAGATCAAGCAGGAAGCACAGGGCAGAGTGCAGAAAGCAAAGATAAGCAGGAGAAAGGGATTATAGTGGTACTCAAGGAGAGTGAAAGGCTAATTTGTGGTACACCTGCCAAAAATGTGTCGACTACTGATCTAGAACTCCAAAACTTCATGAAGAAATCTCTTAAATTGAAAACAATAGAAGTTTTATAAGAATTTGAATGCCCCCCTCCTCACACCTTGGATGATCAAAACTCACCTCAACATTTTATGCTAGAACCCTTCCATTTTTGGCACAATTTTATTTCTTCCTTTAATATAAACCCATTCTAATAGCCTTTGATAAACACGAAAATGTGTGTATATGAAATTGTTCAAAGAAGAGTTACCGGGGGGATTAAATTAGAAATCTGAAATAGCTAATCTAGAATAATTCCATGGAGTAAGATCTATGATATTATCTACTTAAGAGAATCTCTGTTGCTTGAGAGATTTAAAACCAAGACTGGTAAAATATTCAACACTATATTCTAGGCCTTGGCCATTACAATCTAACATTTCTTCTCTCTGTGCTTTATTTAGATTTCTGAAGAGTGGGTGACAGAACACACTAGTATTTCCAAAAAAATCAGGGTACTAAAAGATTACCTAAATCCTGCTCACTTTACTTTCATGTATGGTCCCATTGGTACCATTAAGTCTCTTTTCATGACTAAAGCAAGAAGAATTTTGCTTACCTGAGCTACTTTGGCTGTAAATAAATATAGCATTTGTTCCAGAAGACAATATTTTGTCCTTCAGCTACTAGAGGAGGAGCAGCAATGCAACTGGGAAGGACTGTATGTGTAAATGACTGTGCTGCTTTTGTTTTGATCTGGATCAAAAGTTGGAACAGTAAGGACTATGTCAAATATGACCTCTATTTACATCCTTATAAATGTAATCTAATGGTGATAAATTATTCCATGTGTTTTCAAGTATCTCCTAAATTACATTAGTGGTAGCTTCTTTGAGCAGTTCAGGATGTTTTCAGTATTCACTGATGGAATCTTCACTCTATACCCCCACTTTCTCGTCAGCTCTGGAAAGCACAGCTTCCATTCAGTAACATTGACTTCTATAGTGCTTGCCATGTAGTGAGTTAATAGCAGCATTGCGCTACTTTCATGTTCACTTGTTTGCGCTTTCACCTCTTGGTATATCTACTTGGGGACCAGATTAGTATTCCATTAAAAATAGAAAAGGAACTATTAATGCTCAATATAAGTGCACTTAAAATTATTATTACTGGTGTGTTTTGTGAGGTTAAATCATGAGGTCTTTGATGCCAAGTTCAAAGATTACATCTCTGATTTAACTAGAATAAATGAGATGGTTGCTTCTCTCTAATTAAAGTCAAAATGTATCTATAACACTTTGCAATTTTCTGTTACTTAGCAGTGTATTACAGTGGCATTTATTACATTCATTATATTATAATTACAGTTACCTTACATTACTCTGGGCCTTATCCTTAGAAATCCTGAATAGGATGAGAAAAAGAGCCATGCTTGTCTCTAAAACTGTAAGGGAATCTATGTGTTCAGTTAAAATGGTTATACTCCCTGTTCATCCAGGAAACCTTCCAGTTACAGATATAACTTATTCTAGTTGTTGCTGAATTGAGGTGATGTGGATTTCAGTTGTTCAAAAATTCAGAAATGTCACATTTCAGTGATCATACTTAACCTCTACCTCCCTACCTGGCAGTCTGCACTGCAGAGAAGACTGGTACAGAACTTTCTCCCAAATGAACAGAGGTGCACAGACCTCTCTGAATTCTGGGCCATCAGTGCAGTCATACTCTATTTCCATGATTTTTTTTTTTATCCTTTGCGGGTTGGTGATACTGACAAACAGGAAGTTAACCCATGCCAGCTGGGTTTACCTCTCCCTTTGTCAGAGTGAAAACTAAGTGAAGCACAGACTGGAGGTCAGGCATGTTCCCCAGCTGAAAACCAAAATGGGAGAAGCTCAGAAACAAGGAAGTTCAGAAACAAGGATGCTTTGAAGAAGCCTTGGCCACTAACACAAACAAATAAAGACCTATCTCTTATTTCTGTACCACATAAAGGTGATATTTTTTCTGTTCATTTATCTCTACTGCAACCATTAAATAGCTCGCACTTTTCTGGGATGACCACTCAGTGGAACACAGATTTAAACCTCAGACTTTTGAATATTTATAAATAAGCACATTTTGCATCACAAATTGGATAATTCACACTGTCTTGGTTACTTGTTTAACTCACTGAAGCAGTGAGCAGCATAAATTGTGGAGATTCACAATCAGCAAGATGTGATCTATCTTTGAACAAATCTGCAATAATTTAAATGTAAAATTATTCAACAATAAAATAAAAGGTACTTGTTAGATAAGTCCTTTGTTATGAATTATTGGCTTAGATCCTTGACTATAAACCAAACTTGTATAAAAATAGGAGTGACTACTCCAGTGTGCGAACCAAATACAAATTAAAACAGCTTGTGAATACAAAGTGCAAAATGAGTGTACAACTGCACATGAAACAGTTTGCAACTTAGGAGTGATGAGCCTGCCTACTAGGGGTGTGTGAAGCAGGCTGTATTTGATTTGGATTCAGATTTGGCCTGATTTGTGGGACAGTGATTTGATTCACTGATTTGGATCAGTGTCCCAATTCAATCTGGCTGAATCTGAAGCTGAAGATTCGATTCTGATTCAGAGAATCAGTGATTCAGCCACAGACATAGCTTTATATGTTTTTTCTACGTACCTTGAGGAACCAGGTGCAGCTCATAAATGCTGAGATGGTGGGGTGGATGGAGTATCCCACAGGACCGTGGGGGGGGGACCTCACATGCTCAGCAGTGGACCCAGAAGTGGACTGGAAATACTTTCCCCCAGTTTGGCAATCAGCCATGGGGGACCCCCCAGCTTGGCAATCAGCAATGGGGGACCCTGGGTGCCCCCCCAAGACCCTGGAGGCATCAGTCACTGAGCTGTCTGACATGCTCTGCAGTGGACCTGGAAGTGGCCTGGAAGTGGTTCTGGTCCACTTCTGGGTCCACTGCCGAGCACACTGGGGATCCCCCATGCTTCCATGGGACACTCCATCCACCTCAACATCTCAGTGTTCACAAGCCACTGGTACCTTGAGGTATGTAGAAAAAATATATAAAGCTGTGTCCATGTCTGAATTGTCAAATCTCTCTGAATCATATCAGAGGCTTCCAGTTCAATTCAGAGAGATTAATCGGTCATAGTTTCATAGATGTAGGGTCGGAAGGGACCTGAGTAGATCATCAAGTCTGACCTCATGCGTGAATACTTGGCTCCTGATTTGATTCAGATTCGGAGATCTGGCTGCTGAATCAGAACGAATCTCCTCCAAATCGAATCAGTAACCGAAGCTTCGCACAGCCCTACTGCCTACTATCTAGACAGCATTCCTGGGACCCGCAGTGGATTACATTTCTTCCTAATGTAAAACCACTGTAGTTTGTGAGCAGAGAACACATTCCTAACATTAGAGCACAATACAGAACTATTAGCTGCCAGTAAATCACAGAAATATATCCTATTTGCTAATTATATAATTTATCAGCTGACTCAGAGTAGGTGTATGGCCTAGCCCCTCAAACTCCCAAACACTTCAAACTTGGAAATGAAGTGGAAAAGCTGTTCAGAGAGTACTTCCACTGAGACTTTTGAAATCTGTGTCTCTGATGTCTTTGAAAGCAATAACTGGAACATGTGCATGAAGCAGCTTCATCTCCTCATTTCCAGATTTGCCATACGTAAGCAGGAACAGGTAAACAGAGATTTCCTTGGGGTTACTGTGGATATGTAAACATACCCTGAGAGCCCAATAGAATGAAGGAGTTTTCCATTGATTGTAATGAAAAAAGGGATCAAGTTTTAACCAGACTTCACTATATTTAAACCATAGCATAACTTCCATGTGAGTGAGAATTTTTATTAATTGAGGGTATTGTTGTTATTGCATAATGGTACCAACAGATCAGGAAGAAAAAATCATTGTGCTGTACTGAAATTGTAAATGGGCATGTCTACTTTAAATTACTAATACCTCCCCTAATTTACTGTACTGAACTAATACAAAACAAGCATATGGAATGGCTGAATTACTGTCCATAAAGCAAAAGCAAACAATAGGACATTTTCCATTTCTGAAGTTATTTCTGTGTTATAGCAGCAACAGTGAAATTTATAGTAAAAAAGAATGTTCAACTTTCTGAGTTGCTGATTTTTTGAAGTCCATTACAGATATATTACTCAAAATTCCAAGCAGTAATGTTTGTAAAGACTTGTATAATCTTCACAAGTGAAATTATTCAAATGGCTGATTGAAAATTTACTCCTTCAATCCATCAGAAATAAGGGAAATACCCAATAATGACTCAATCATTCAAAGACTGAAGCACTGGAGGTTAACTTTTTAATTCACTTGCTCCACAACCATATATATTTTTAATAGATGAGTAACTTATTCTTTCTGGATTTTTTTCCCTCATGGATGAATTATCAGTACTGAATTTAAGTAGAAGAATTAGGCCTCATATATAAAATGTGAAGAATTTAGCAGTCTATCTGGTTAGGGTAAACATTAGTTATTAATGTCACATAACAAGTTTTTAAAATTCCTATGCAAATTGGAAATTCTGATGAACAATTTTATGCTGCTGAAATACTTTAAAAAATATAACTTTTGAATATAAACGTTTCATAGCTTATGTTACCCATGTTCTTGGGGAACCCTGACACAGGACACAGACTGTCTGAATCACAAAGAATCGCCCCCCCCACCTCCTCTACCTAAACAGAAACTGATTAAGATGCAGTGAGAGACACACCTAAAACCCTCCAGATAAGGGTGACAAAAGTGAAACAACTGCCCTAGGTCTCACTTGCATCTGAGATGGGAACAGATGACCATTCATTTACATGAGAGATGGAGAACAGAAAGCCTGAAGCAGAGACTGCAGTGAATTCTGGGATCAGCAAAGCAGGGGAGCACTGCATGATGGGGAAGCTGTGCTCCAAATGCTAATCAACCTTCACAGCCAGCTCAGCATTTATCAGACCAGTTTTAATCTGGATTTACAAAGAACTTTTCCTTCCCCCCTCCCCACACACCTCCAAGCAAAAGTAAGTTTACTAGGCATCCCGGGCCGTACATTCCCTGGTCCCACTATGGGAGGCCTATGTAAACTTAATTGGCTAAAACTCGGTTGCCGGGTTAGGGAATGCTGAGGCAATAGGTCAAGTCCGAGGGGGTATGGGCAACATTTGAACAATGGTACAGGGTTCATCACAGCGTCGAGCCTGTTG
>NW_017728886.1:221541525-221552010 GCF_001723895.1 Crocodylus porosus
AATAATTGCCTTAAGTCTGTTAAAAGACTATAGTAAGATCTGGAAAAGTCATGCTAAGCTGAGGCTTGTTCACAGGGATTAAACATTCAAAACCCTGATGCTGCAATCTATTGTTTCTGAAGACACCAGGAGATATCCCATCAAGTATATCTGCTAGCCATAGGAATGTCAAGCTGGCTCCCAAGTAGGTGTTTCCTGAGTATCAATCAAGTTCCTGAGATATTCCAATCAGATAACCCCTTGTCAATAGAAAAGATAATTTGATTTACACTATTGAGAATTCTTGAAAGAAGCTGAACTGAGGGTATAAAAATCTGTAAAAGAAGCAGCAGTGTGTGTGCTGACATCACCCGCTTTCTTCTGGAGAGGCTGAAAGAGGCAGATCATCTCCCTTCAAGGACCGTGCTGAGAACTTTGACCTGTCAGCTTTGCAACCCGAGTGCCTTGGACTGGTGAGATCCCAGCTCGCTCTCTCTTTTCTCTTCTCTCTCTCTCTAAGCATAGATTTCTGAACTTGAACTGTATTAGTTAATTTTGAGCTAAGTTTCCTGAAATACTTAGTGAAACCAGGGTATACTGTGACTGTTTGTGTTTGTTTTTCCTTTGCATGTCCTATTACTACTAGCATCAATATATATTTCATCTATTTAGCAATAAATAACTTTTATAGTTAAACTGGTGGTAATTGCATATATTTTTCCTTCTTTACTTCTCTTTCCCCCACTTGCTCTGCAGCAACGCGCCTTTTACCTAAGCCAAAGATCCCTGTGTAGCCCAAAAACACTGTGGAATCTGCTCATCAAGAGGCTAAAAGATTGGGACATGCTGAGTTTGAAACGCATAAGGGGATCAGCTTGTACAGGCTGATTGACCCAGTTTGGCTCAAATGTGCCCTAATGAACTGGATGCTGGCCCATGAGGGTGTTATCTGGACACCCAGCTGGATTCAGAGGAATTCTGTTTAACTGTGTGCTTGTGTCTGACTGTAGTTATTGTTGCTCTGATGAACTGATACTTGGCATATAAGGGTGTCAGCCTGTCCATGCTGATCAACCCGGCCAGGTCAGGCATGTCTCGTTAATCTGTGTGTGTTTGTGTGTATGACTGATTTGGGGACTGGAGGAACCCAGCCCCACTGAACTGAGTCCTGCAAGATAGCTCCATTGGGGGTGAGGGCTTGCAGGGGGAGAGATACAGCTCTGTATAGAAACACAAGTAACACAAGCAGCACATTAATAGAATTACCAAGACCCTAGCCCTAATAAATGAGCACACCCCAAAGTAGCGGGCAACTCTGTTAACACTTAGATTGAAAGAATTCCTGAACTAATGCATCTGATAAAATTATACTCTGGTGGCCAGAGCCTGGAATAGGCTTCCCAGAGGGGTGGTGCTCTCACCTTCCCTGGAAATCTTCAAGAGGAGACTGGATAGGCACCTAGATGGGGTTTTATGACTCCTCCCACCCCCAGTGCTCCTTCCTGCCTATGGCAGGGGGTCAGACTAGATGATCTGTCTAGATCCCTTCCGACTCATTGATTCTATGATTCTATTATACCAAATATTTTAATAAAGCATATCATGCAAATGAGTTCAGAACATGCTCTTGTGTCCATACTAGTGACCCTTGTGCCCATGGGTTTATATTCATGTGATCCCAGAACCAGGGCATGCAGTAGTTCTGGAATCTATTGATACATGTTTCTATATTATTAATCAGAAATTTTCCTACACAAGTAAAAAATTTACAAACCCCTCCCTTTCAGGGCCCTTGAGAAATGTGAATTTTTCATTTAGGTTCAGGGATGAACTTTGTCTTTGGGTTGTCACTACAATGAGCTCAGTTGTCCTACTTTGTTCATTACAGTTGCCTGTATTCTTAGTGGTCAACCAGAACAGACAATAAATATTTTGTGAAAGTAGTGTCAGTGGGCATCTCTACATGTGCACTTTAATGCACAGTAACCTATTTTCCTGTGCATTAAAGTGGTGTATAAAAAAGATGCTATTACACTAATGTACAATAAAATAGGTGATTGTGCATTAAACATCACTAAAAAAAGCATGCACTTGTACTACTGTGCATTAGTGCAGCCTAATGCACATTAGCTTAGTACCTCACGTTGGAAGTACTAAATGTAATGTGCATTAGGAAAAGCACATTAATGCATGTGTAGATGCACCCAGTGATGCGTATTGCCCCCCCTTTTGCTGACAATTAACTTCATGTCACATGTGAGGTTTATTTTCATATAGTGCATACAATCCCTTTTGAAAATATTTTCCAGTATTCTGATGCAGCCAGACTATTATCCTTTACATACATTATTCTTCAATTTCAATGTTGCTTTCATAATCGCACTGAAACACCTCGTCCATGAATAGTCTATTTTTCTTAATGAAAGGGATAATAAGAATAGATAAGAAGATATCAAAATTTAATAGTCTTTTCAAGACTTAATGATGCAAAACAGCCAATGCATCTGTGCATATTAATTCAAAGCAATACTAAAATTATGAAAACAAAAACCTAATTTTCTAAAAGCAGTGTTAAATGCAATTAGCTGAATATTTTAAATCAAAATATAGTCTAGGTTATCTTACTAAAAAAGTGCATAGGGTAATGCTAAGATATATAACAGGATGTAAACATCTGGTGTTTATGCTTTTTTCTGCAACACTACAGAGGACTAATTATTTTCCAGGTGTCATGGAAAAAAACTGATTAATCGCCCAGTCAATTTAGCCTAATGTTCTGCAACTAAGAGAGGATCTTTCAAGTCTTACAGTCCTGTTTTGCACATTTTGGATCAGATTCTGTTTTGACTTGTATTTGCTTAAAGGAAGAGTAGATCCTTGGAAATCAGTGGAGTCACCCTGTTATAAAACCAGAGTAAGGTCTCAGTTCCCAAAGAACTGAAATCTACACTTCACCTTATGCATCTGTATAAATCCCATTGACTTCATGGGACGTAAACCCATCCTTTGGTGTTTGTTGAGCAGGGGTGGATATCAGCAGAAATATATGCTTGGTTGTACTGAGGTCTGAGAAGAAAATCCAACCCTTTGCTACTTTCATATAATGCTTACATATTAAATGTACACTAATAAGGAGCAGAATGACAGCTCTGTAGTTATAAAAGTTATAATTTAAAGATGCCCCCTAATCATAGACTGAGAAGACTTGGGAATTGGGAGATGGTCCCTCATTTAAATTAGTTACTGCCGAACAAAAATGCTGCAGAGAGATTTTCAGTAGCACCACAAATAAAGTTTATTGTTAGCTGTTCCCATTCATATATGCCTGTGCTTACTGAACCTGGTGATTACTACAGACTCAATTCTGGAAACATGTGTTAGAAGCTGTAGTGTTTCCTATCATGAGTAGTCCCAGTAGTAGTAAGCAACAGAGCGGATATCTTCATGAGTATGGATGTCCAAATACCCACTTCTTCATAATATTTCCAGTGGCTTGTGATGAGACTACACCTCTACCTCCTGTCGAAAGGTGAATTGGTGCAATTGTTCCATTTCAAAGAGCACAGCCAGGAACTCCTTTTCTATTTGAGCACAGTCTCTTTCTGTATTGGTTAGGGCCTGGCTTGCAAATACTATGCTGGTTCAAGCTCAGTGCACATAAACCAGTTTCAAAATGGCTGAAACTGGTTTAAGATAAACCTGGTTGAATGTAGTATCAGACTTAACTAATTTAGGTCAAACTGGTTTATGAAACTTCTGTCCCAGAACCCTTCCTGGTTCAAATTAAATGATAGTCCCCCAGCATGCTTTCCAACCTTGGGCTGGGCTGTGTTCTCTGCTCCAGAGAGCAGGTCTGATCTTGTTTCTGTTTCCTAGCTGGAGCAGTGAGGGCAGGCTTACTGGCTTCATTGGCTTGCTCACTGCTCCCTGTCGCAGGCAAGCCACAGTTGGGAACTTCTCTTTCCCCGAGTATGGAGCTGCCCTGCCTTGCTTGCTTAATGCTGGCTGCAACTACAAATGCTAGAGGTACCTGGAAGCAGGAAGAGGAAGTGATGAGGAACTCTGCACAGTTCTGCTTTTGCAATTCTGGACTGCAAATCCTAGAGACCTCAGGAGCAGCAGAAAGAGGAAGTAAACACACAGCTCTTGGTGGCTCCCTGCCAGAGAGGCATGCTTTAATGCCCCTGAAGCTACTGGCCCGAGCCACTGCATGTGGCTGCATTTCCTGAATCAAAAGTGAAAGTCTGTTCATTTGCTTATTGGTTCAATCTTTGCAGCTTAAACTAACCTGCAAAGACTGGATCAATTCAGCCTTGGGCTTTTTCATGGTCTGTACTTAACCAGGGACCTGGCCAGCCTTGCCCATTCCACTCTGAAGCTCATGCCACTTTAGATTCACTGTTGTGGGTAGACAAGTTAAACAGTTTACATCAAACCTGCACATTACAGCATAGATTTACCCTCTATTAGATTATGAAATGACAAAAAGTAAGTACCAAATCTATGTGGCTATAGTCCATCTCCAGAATATTTTAAACACTGTTATCATTAAATCCAGTCCCACAGCCTTCAGATACCCCACCTATGTTCTTTTTTTGTAATCTGCATGTGTTACTACATTTCTTTTGTTCTCTTTATGGGATAAAACACTTCAAGCTGTTGTTTTCAAGTTGTGTGTGCTTGCCCTATTGTTATAACATTGATTTCCTATTTTTTCTGCCTTAGCAATCCTGCCAAAAGCAATTATTGGCAGCTACTTTGTTTGTACAGGAAATACACAATCTGGATTCCTTACAGATAATTAGTGGATCAAATTTCAGTGACAGGTGGGGGGTAACTTTGATGATCTGAGGACAGCTTGTCACAATATAAATGTAGCCACAAAAATGTGGAGAAAAAAATCTTTAGCAGCTCACTGCTGTGATTGCCCTGTGGATGATAAAGCTCTGCAGGCCCTCAAGAAGGTCAGTATTTTCTTGATAATACTTTAAATGAAGTGTTCTAAATGCAGTAACATGTGCAGTTGTTTTAGGCACAGTTGGATAGATATGATTATATGCTGATTAACTACTAATGGATTATTAAAATCTTATTTATTTAGGAGACCTGTGTCTGGGTGTGATTTAAATTGCAAATGAAAATGAATTTGGTAGCTATATCCCTGTTCAAATTACTGCTCCAAAGAAAACCACTTATGCCAGAAGAGAATCCAGGATTTTGCAGAGAGGTATGGGAATAGGGATTGGTGCTGCAACTGTGGCTGCACCCCTTGCTCCCAGCCTCTTTCCCCCAAAAATATGAGTAGTCAGACCATGAGCAATAGCCAGGACTTATTTAAGTGCCTAAGGTAAATAAAACTTCCATCCCACTCCATCCTCAGAGATCTACCCCTTGCAGCTTTCACCCCATCCCCAGTGTGTGGGGAGTTCCAGGGCTGTTTCAACTAGGCTGTGTGGGGGTTGAGCTCAGCCTGGGAAAGAATATTTCCAGTGGGTCAAAGAGTTCCCCCTTCCTTTGCCTGCTCCTAGAGTACACCTGAGGGGGGGGACCAGGCATGGAGGGGGAAACTGCCAGTGGCTGCCACTGTCCTGAGCTGAGCTCAGCCCATGCAGCCTGTATAGAACAGTGTTGGAGCTTCCCTTGCATCAGGGATAGCAGGGATAACACAGCAGCAACAACAGTTGGAGAAAGGGAGTGAGGAGGAAGGAAGAGGACATGATGTGCCTCTAAGCTTGGAGAAGAAGCAAGGGGTGTGTGTGCGGGGATTCTTACTATCTCCAGTGACTTTAAAAAGTCCTCAGCTGCTGCTTCTGCCATGTGGCTGGAGAGGGGGTGCCACTGCACCCATTCTGGGTCAGCCTCTGACATATTCTGGCTCATTTTGACCCATATGGGGCACATCCACAGGTGCTATTAATACACAGCACTAAATTCCAGTATATGTCACACCAGAGTTTATTGCTCCTGGGCACCACATTTGAATATGTGCCTGGGTCTGCAGTACCTTGAGCTGAGTTGGAGCAGCCCGAGCTAGCAGGGGCCCAGGGCTGATCCAACCCAGTGCAACATGCTGCAGAGGGGCTGGCTGAGACACAAGCGTGCACCAGTGTGGGGCTAGCCAGCAGGCAGCCTTAGCATTGAAGCACCCTCATGCCCCATCTAGCCCCATCAGCATCTACATGCACATTGCTGTGGAGTAAAAAATTCTGCCCTAATAGCACTACATGTGTAGGTACTGAGATGTTTACTGTGGAGCTAAATAGGCAACTCTGCAGTAAATGTCATGTGTAGACACACCCTTGGTTATCTTGGTTTAATTAAAACCCGTGATTTAGATAGCAGTCATCACTTATATTTGAATTATCCCTTAGAACCCAGGCTAATGTTCAACCACTAAATGCTGTAAGGATGTAAGAGGTCTCCTGTAACCAGCAGGGATTTTCATAGGGTGTTGTCATATAAGCGAAAAGAGGGTTTGAGACCACTGGGAGGTAGGATCATCATTCTTGCCTAGCATAAATCTTGACTGACCATGCTTTCCCGCTACGAAGAACCTGGAAAGGTTTATATTTTCCCTCAGGCAGCAGCAAGCAGCCACATTCAAGGACAGAAAAGACATATCAGTGTAGGACAGCAATGTGAATGTGGCTATTATGGATAGCTAATGATAAAAGATAGGCAAGTGGCAGGCCACCCCTCCATATTCAGGCCAGTAGAACTCTTCAGGGCTTTCTTAGGTCCAGGAAAAGACTAGAATGGAAAAAATGTATGTGGGGTGGGAGTGTGGAGAGAGAGAAAATTGCTGCTGGGAGAAGAGGAGAGAAGTGAATTAAGATTTCTTTATGGTTGTGTCTTATTGTTGAGCCCTCAACAAAGGCCATTTTAAAAAGAAATGAGCATTTCTAAAAATCTCTGGGGGCTAAATAGGCTCTTAGGTGCCTTCCCTGACATAACCAAGTTTGATCAGTTTTGCTTATACTGACTGCATTGTGCCCCAGGAAATCCAGGAAAAGCTTCCAGGATTGGAGATACAAGGCAAGCCTGGGATTTACCATGTATCCAAAAGAAGTCAAGGAGGTCTGCTTATTTAGAGCCTCTCTCCAACAGTTCCCACCAGAACGGCTTCTATATAGCCTGACTCAGAATGTAAGTGTGCCATATCTAGATGGAAAGCCTGCACAGTTACTCAAAGAAGCCTAGGGTAGTTTAAATTAATTCCATGTGACCT
Organism: Crocodylus porosus; assembly: GCF_001723895.1. Classification (NCBI taxonomy): domain Eukaryota; kingdom Metazoa; phylum Chordata; order Crocodylia; family Crocodylidae; genus Crocodylus; species Crocodylus porosus. The sequence goes on from NW_017728886.1 coordinate 221,548,733, forward strand.
CCCATTAATTCCATGGGAGGTAATGGACTAGATCAGACAAGTGCCTATAGTCCATTGTTGCAAATGCTAAATTCATTCAGTCTCAAAATCAAAAAACAAAAAGCAATGTTGTAAACACTCTAAATAAAATTATGCATCCAGTTTTTGCTGATAGATTTTAAATGCCAATCCTTTCTCTTATATGACATTAATGGTATTAATAGGGTGGCATTTGAGGTATGGTATAACTTTCCTATTTCTCCCCCACAAAATTTTAATGCCTTTAAAAGTAACAAAAGCAACTCAACAATCTGGAAAGCTTAGTTTCATTCTGAGCATTTAGTTGTTGAGTAAGAGAGTCACGTTCCTCTTGAATTGTGCTGTGAACATAGAATAAATGGCCTGTGATGTTTAGCACTCTTGGTTAAAATCCCATTTTTATGGTTCAAGAAAAGTGCTATGACCCATGCTCTGCAGCTACTGATTTATCTGCACAGCAGCTCGAGTACCTAAAACAGTCTTAAGAGACTTCTGAAAATGCCAAATGTCTTATGACTTCTAAATAAACAACAATAACATGATGCTGGTGAATATCTTATAATTGCCAATCAGGGATATTTCTTTTGTAGTAGCTGAACTTGCATTATGTTTCATTAATGCTTTCTCTTATGCACCTCATACAATAAGAAACTTATAAATAATAGCAGAAAGCTTTGTTAATATAATGCTCAGGTGGCCAGGTCAAGCTCTCCTCTTCACAGCAGAAAATACAAAAGCTAAAGTTTTATGTTTATGTATATGTTTATGTATAACTTTAGCTTTGGCGCGTGCGCGCACACACACACACACACACACACTTTTCTCCTACAATATTCACCGTGTTCTCTTGAACATCCACATGATACCAAAGTACCTGGGGCCAGGCTAACATTCGTGGCTGTATCAATGAAACAAGGGCAACCTAGAGTTCAGGCCTTTCCAGCTACAAAGGCTTCACCAATAGATATGCAGGTACAAGATCTCCAGATCTGGTATGTACACACACACACACACACACCTATATATGCATCCATACATACACAAATATTTTGTATGAAATGACTCAACATTATCAGACTGAAAGTGTTGATGGTTCTGAACTGACATTTTAAAAGGGAAATTTAAACTTTTCATTGCAACTGATGGCAAATAACCCCCCCAAATTTTAAAATGTGCATATATGTTAAGATCATAATGAAAGCACAAGATTGAGTTTATGTGAGCAACAGAACATATTCTTAATACCATTCCTGATTCCTGCTCTGTCCTTGCCATTTCTGACAGAAAAGTTCAGATGTCACGGATGCCAAATTGAAAGAATCCAAGTATACTTCAACAATGTCATGTGGGAAACTGTATTGAATTATATGCATAAAGATAGATTGTGCCTTAGGGGCATCAGGAGTAAAACGTATCATCTTCAGTTCCTAAAATCATAAGCTGCTAACACATGAGCTAGTCTAACACATTCCATCTAGAAGAGGATAGTAGTGGTTGAAGAATTTAGTAGCAAGGAATTGGGGAAGTGTATTTCTGCTTCTGCTAATAGCTTGGCGAGCTAGTAGTGCTTTCTCTTTCTCTTTGGCCATTGCGATAAGGACTCTCCACCCTTTTTAGTCTACTTTATCTTTGGGAACTGTTATGCATACATATCAGGCAGCATATTACAATGGATCATCCACTCGTTTTTTAGCAAGTATTTCTCCCGTCCTCTCTTTGGTCTTATGGAAAATAATCCCTCAAACATCCTTTACTCTGGCAAAAAGGAGAATATAATTGGACTATGTCCTCATTATCCCACTAGGTTATTTCTGCAGGAGGGGATTAAAATCTAATCTCCTCTACACTGGTTAAATTGGGATATTTTTGTTAGTGTCCTGAAGCCTGGATTACCTTACTCCTGTTTTACACAATGTGGGACTTCCTGCCTCTCTTGTACAGCCTCAAGGTTCTCTTTAAGTTTTTCTACTTTAAGCCTCTTCTGTCAATAGGTATCATGTAGCAGATACTGCCCACCAGGCCAAAAAAGTCCAGACTGGAGGATTTCCTTCAGTGTTTTCAGTGATGTTTCTTGACTGGCTGTAAAACTATTCATGAACTCAACCTGCTGCCTTGAAAACATTTAAGCCTGTTCTGACTGTGGAACAGGAGATCGGGTCCAAGAGATAAACTTGCCTCTTCTACTTTAGGGGCAGAGGATGTTCTCACAGCAGAAGAGCTGCTTTGCTTTCTGATTGAGAGTCAAAATCTACAATATCCTCTTTATATCACGAGATTTTCTGAAAATCTCATGCATATTTTCATTAGCCAATCACATCAGAACCTCAGTTTCCTCTATACTGACTGATGTTGGCTGGGGGGTTGGGTTATTTAAAATATATTTCACACCAAAATCAAATAGTTTCATAGTTGGTAGGGTCAGAAGGGACCTGAGCAGATCATCAAGTCCAAGCCCCTGCCATGGCAGGAAAGAGTACTGCGATCAAACGACCCTAGCAAGGTGTTCATCTAACCTCCTCTTAAAGACCCCCAGGGTAGGAGCCAGCACCACTTCTCTTGGAAGTTGGTTCCAGATCCTAGCCACCTTGACCATGAAGTAGCGCCTCCTGATATCTAACCTAAACCTCCCATCTGCCAGCTTGTGACTGTTATTCCTGGTCAGTCCTGGTAGTGCTCGGGGGAACAGGGACTCCCCCAGTGCCTGCTGGTCCCCTCTGACTAGTTTGTAACAAGTGGCCCTCCTCTGGACCCTCTCCATGTTGTCCACATCCCTCTTGAAGTGCGGTGCCCAGAACTGGATGCAGTACTCCAGCTGCGGCCTGCCAGTGCCGCATAGAGGGGGAGGATCACCTCCTTGGACCTGCTCGAGATGCATAATCTGGGGTTGCATGACAGGGTGCAGTTGGCCTTCCTGACTGCATCCCTACACAGTTGGCCCATGTTCATTTTGGCATCAGTAATGACTCCAAGATCCTTTTCTACCTCTGCTGATGAGAAGGGAGTTCCCCAGCCTGTAGGTATGCTACTGGTTCTTCCTCCCCAGGTGCAGTACCCTGCACTTGTCTGTGTTGAAACCCATCCTATTCTCATTCGCCCACACCTGTAACCTGTCTAGGTCTGATTGCAGCCTATTCCTCCTTTCTAGCATGCCCACTTCTCCCCACATCTTAGTGTCATTTGCAAATTTGAACAGGGTGCTTTTTACCCCCTCGTCCAAGTCGCTGTTGAAGATGTTGAACAGTGCGGGCCCAAGGACCAAG
>NW_017728886.1:221552021-221572435 GCF_001723895.1 Crocodylus porosus
AGATTAGATTAGATTAGATGTCATCCTGTGTTCTCTCTTAACAGTACTGGGGATTTTTTTACATAGATGGCATAAGCAATCCTACAACAGTTTGTAAATCTCCTTTTAGCTCATTTGTACTATCTTAGATCTACTCTATATCAGAATTTTCCTTTACCTTCAAACTTGCACCTCCCTGAGGTGCTTCTCCCCACATTGCAAATCTGGTCAATTCTTCCCTAAGCCCTTTATCATTTTCCTCATAATGTCAGCCTCAACATACCATTCTTTTCTTCTCTCCCTCTCTGCCCGCTCTTCCCCCCCATCCATGTATCTTATTTTTTCCCATGAAGTCCTTTTTTTATCAGCTAACTTCTCAGTACTGACACCCCAACCCATCATCATCTCCTGAATTAAACCCTGCTAAATACATCTTTCTTCCATGTTGCCCACACAAAGTGAATTAAAATAATTATTTAAAATATTTTTAAAAGAAAACTGTAATCAAGTTCCTGTTTTTTGTTAGTCATTGTGTTCTCTCTTTTCTATTTGGCATGTAGGCCACAGTTCTGCAAAGTATAGCATAATGTTGAAACCAAAGCTTCAGGAGGCTTCAGAGTAGACAATGGGATCCTGTTTTGCAAAATCAAGGGCCATCAGCAGGGATCACATTTCTGCAAGGAGAAAAGCCATTCATAGGATTTATTGTGAAAGAGAACTTTTTTTTCTGTAAGGAATTTAGATCAATACTGACCAGGAAGCTCTCCTTCCTCCCTATCAAACTTGAACTTCGGTACATTTCTCTCAGGTGTTGAGAATACCCAATATTCCAGAGTTGTCTGCTCTCCCACCCACCACAGGAGAGTAAAGTCTATCAATGGCCAAGGACTTAAACCATAAGTTCCACAAAAATGGATTAATTAAATGGATTAATATTTAAAAAAATATTTCACTGTAATACGGATGCTTCCCTTCAATGTTTCCTTTTCATTGTCATATACAGACAATTCAGGGCCCCACTCTAACTTGGAGCTCCATTCCACCCACCACCCCTTCTCAGCTTGGGCCATTCAAAGCAGTCTGTAGCTCTGTGCTGCTGCTCTGCCTCCCTCCCCTACTGACAAACCCAGGGGCAGGACTAGGTTGGTACTCACAGGCTCAGGTACCAACCCCACCCCACTCCTGCACCAAAAATTAACCTTAGAGGGAACACAAGTTCTTTAAGTCACTTTGCTTTAGAGTGTCTTCATCTAATATCTCATTTGACAAAAGTTAATTTTTCACATGATCAGCCATTATAAAAGCACTCTACAACCATGCACATGTGTTAAGTCATGTTTTAGAGGTCTGTTGTGCAAAAAATGTAACTTATATAAGCACCCATGATTGTGCATATGGAGGTGCTAAGTGTTTGATGGAGGAATCCTTGGGTATGTCCAGACAAGGACAGATGTGTCTGTGGCACCACATGCCACACATGTAGGCATTCCCCACACTGCTACCATGCAGCACAGAGTGAGGTTTTCATCCCAGGAGATCCTGGGGTAAAAAAAATGACACCTAAAAAAAAGCAGGGCAACACACATGGTGGCAGCGCCTGCCACTCAAAACTGGAAACTGTCCAGCTGGAGCCATGCTATGGCTGCAGTCCAGGCTCCCTGCTGCAAGAGTGCTGCAGCTGCAGGTCATGGAGGCCCCCAGGACCCCAGGTAAGGCTTCTCAGGCCAGCACAATTGCTGGCCCCAGCCTCCCTTACCCCACTCAGAGTAATGTGCTGTGTGCCAGAGTGTGTGTGACACAGGCACTCTCCAGGGACAAGAAGCAGTGGGTGTGTTGCTGCTACTTATCCTCAGGGAAACACACGTTCCCACTAGTCACATTTGGTAGAAGAATCAGGGTCAGGTATAGGAATGGCGTCTTTTATGACAGTTTAATAATGGCCGCTTCTTAATATGAAGTTCTATCAGAGAAGCATGAATCCAGTTTGTTTCTATAGTGGGAACTTTTGTAGGAAAGAATATGTCCAAGTCTAAGTGATTAAAACAAAACCTAGCAACAGCCTGAATGTGGCAAATTTGGGTTCAAGGAGTCCTAGGTGCAGTTGTATTAGTGAATGTCTGAAGAGTACAGGGGCTTGCAGATAGATCTGTTTCCCCTATATAATTACTGTGGGGTAGGGAAGTGGCGTGTTAAAGTATGCATGTATAACACCCACACACAGATGGGGTTGTATACTGTAGGGGGTAGGGTTGTGTATGTGTTTTAGGTGGGCAAGATGGCCCTTGTTGTTCTGTCCATGTGTCCATCACATGGCAATCTGAGGCCTCTCTCTGGGCACAGTATGTAAAACCCTCTGGCCTCATTGGCCAGAGGAAGCAGAAGATCCTCCAGGCAAACTGAATAAGAGAGGGGCTGGAGCATGGCATTCCCTAACTGGACACAGCTTAGGTGATGTCACACTAGGTATATAAGAACGACTCGTTCGTAAGTTTTCTAACTCTTTCGCCTGTGGCTGCTGAGAGGTACACAGCTGAATTGGCAGCCAAAAAACATGCTCCCTCTGGGCGTGTCTCCCCCGCTCTTCACTGGAGAGACAAGCGAAAGCTATGGGCCAGGAAAGCCAAAGATACAGGGAGAGAAAGTCTGTCTTGGACTTTAAGACTCCTATTTCCTCCTCTTTCTCCTTTTTTTCTTAAATAGGTTAATTTCCCTGGAGCAAACTGCCCAGGAATGGGTTCTGGCAGTTACTGGCCCCTCTCTTTTGTAATTGTATTGTCTCAGCATGGTGGTATAGCTGAGTCTGGCTGTCCAGGCTACAGCTATAGGCCTGGGTCCTTTTTGCTGTTTCACAGTTATTGGATTTCAGCCTAGCAGTGCACCTGAACCTCAGCCATCTGTTTGGCTGGCAGATCTGGGCCAGGGTAAAGTCTGGCATGGTTTGAAATAGGGTGAGACTTGGCACTTCTTGTTGTTGAACCAGGCCTCAGTGTGATACAGGCCTGGCCAGCTTTTGCTACCCAGTTCAGGCCAAGGGAGATAGGCCTGACCTCTCCTTTGAAATTTTTATTTATTTATTTTGCAGTTTCTGCCCAGCAGAGCTGGAATTGAGACTAGGAATTTTGGGTGCAGTAGGCTGACAAAAGCTGCAGTTAACCCCTCAAAGCCACCATGCTGAAGTGGAAGTCGGCACTCTACCACATCTCCAGGAGCAATGGAGCCCCTTGCAATGCAGAAGGACCCACACTCTTGAGCAGCTCCACTTGGACACAGCAAACTCAAGGAGCAGCTCATAGGACTCACTGGGGTGGGCCCCCTCTCCAGCCCGTTGCTGAAGGACAGGTATAGGGGGTCCTGGAATTCCCAGACTGTCTGGGTGAAGCCTCCCCCAAGAGGGTGCCACCTATAGACTTTGTTTTTTCAGTTAATAGTCTTTTAAAATTGTATTTACTGTTTTGTTTTGTTTTTATTTTCTGTAATAAATGTGAGTGTTTGTGTTTACATGGCTTGGAGGGTGGGCGGTGTTGTTTCTGTGGAACACCCTAGTAATTAATTTAATGTTTCCCAGGTGGTCTGGCTGGGGGCTCGATCCAGGGTAAAATATATTTAGTACTCCAAAATTGAACCTAGCCCTTGTTGCTGCCAGCTGGTGCCTGGCAGAAGGGTTAGACAAGTATTATATCAGTGGAGGCCAAACTTTTTGGCTAGCGTCCTCCAATTTATCCCAACAACCTCCCCAATTACTACTCTGATCCCCTTTCCCTGCTTGACCAGTTGCTTTGTTCTCTGCTCCTCTGCTTTCTGTGTCCTGCTTTGTGCTGTCTGCTCAATCCGCTGCTCTGTTTTCTGCTCCCTGGCCTATCTGCCACTGTGCCGCTTGCTCCCTCCCTGCTCTGCAATGTACCACACACAGTGTTCTCATGCCACTTGTAACACACCTGATAGGTTGGCCATCCCTGTATTATGTAATGGGGCTTGTATGGATTGTGTGTGCTATGCTTATATCTGTGGTGCTGGGTGGGTGTCTATGCGTGTCTCTGTGTGTATGTTGTATGCTACATGCTAAATGAGTGTGCACATCATGTGCTATGTTTCACGTGTAAGGGCCAAGTCTTCTGTGTGCTCTTGGCACTGGCGGAACCAGGTAGTGTTGGCTGGGGATAAGCATCTTTATGCAGCATGTGTGTACATGTACTGGATGTGTACCAAACCCCTTTCTTGTCTACGGGTAACAGTAGGTGACTGAAGCCACACTTGATTTGCCACTCCCTATGCTAGAGTGTACCAGCTTTCCTATGGTACCGGCCACTTCAGTAGCTGTGCCCAGTCCTACATGGGAATCTATCTCCATTCTGCCCCCATCACCCAATAATCAGATCAGCAGAAGTGGAGCACTACTACACCTAAAACTATTATACAGGCTCTCTGCATCAGTTCTCCATATTCATATCCTATCCATTTGGTGGAATGCAGTCAACATGGTTCTCCTCTCTTTTCTCTGCCCATGCCTCCAGTAATGACAGAACAGAATTTCTCATTTGAATTGTCTCTTAATTGCCCAGGTCAGCAGATGCTTAGTTAAATGATAAGAAGAGAACTACATAGTAAAAATGACAATATTTACTTGTTTTTCTCTATTTGTATAAGGTGGAACCCCATTCTCTAGAAAGTACTAAGAAAGAAAGTAGACAGAGCAGAAGAGTTAGTTTCAGCTAGAAAGACTGGAAGCGTATGACTAATATTCACCAACTACAAGACAGATAAAAGAAGGTTGTTTCATTTAAACTGTTATCACCATTAATGAATTCATATAAAGGACCATCCTGTAACAATTTATTCTCACTCTGTCTTTATCAGATATGAAGTCCCACATCATAGGATATTCTCTACTCAATTAGAGCCAAAAAAGGCATATACCAAAGAAACCATAGCCATTACCTTCCTGATCCCATCAGTGAGGATATTTGCTATTTTGCCAGGAATTCCTAAAGTTTTATCTGTCCTTAAATTCTGGCCATTAAATTCAATCTTTTTCTTAGTCAAAAGTAGATGCCATGGAAGCAGGGCTGTGGAGTGTGACAGGACAACCTAAGGGGAGGCTGGCTTTTTGGTGAACCATACAGCTAGTTTACTTTTCATATCTCCAGTTCACTCCTGGAGAAAATACTATTTTACACATAAAAATAACTAAACCAAATAAATATCCTAATGGATACCATCTCAGAATTGCATACATTATCTCTGCTCCTTTATAGACATACACTCAGCATAACTTTCATTTTCATTATTGGATTGATTAGCTTAAGAAAGCAGTCCCAGAAATTATATAACTAACTTCTATAGATGCCATCGTCATTCTCCAGCTGACATGGGGGTTTTATTCCACAGCCTATTTCTTATATTCAGATAAATTGATAATATAAAATATTGAATTCTTTTTCTTCTGTTATCAAATCTGTATAGATGCTATTACTCATTCTATCAGTTGGTAAATTTCTACATTGCCTGAAGAGCTGTTTCAATGTATTTTATGCCAGAAGTACCTGATATTTTAGAGAAAATACTAAGGGAAAATAAAAGGACAGCAGCCTAGAAAAAGTTCAAGCAGCATAGAAAGACTAAGAGCTCATTGTTAAAATATTCACCAAATGCCTGGCAGATAAATGAAGGTCATTTCATTCCCGATTATATCATAATGCCCTTTGCTGCGTGCTGTACTCCCATATGACGGACCATTTTTTTATCACTTTCTTTTTAAAACTCTAGAAATATTATGCATTTTAAAATTAAATCTTTGTCACCCTTCTGTGCTCAAGATAGGATGAATAAACATTATTTATGTCAAATATATTAGCAATTCATTTGTTTTAAGTGACTTCTTTAATTAAGGGATCTAACCTTGCCAAACCAAGGACAGCGGTTTTTAATAAGGTAAATCTATATGTTTGAGCCTGGGTAAAAACACCTCTATATAATTATTTTAAATGTTATAGCCCATATACTATTCCACTTCTAAGTATCTACATCAGCGATTCTCAGCTATGGTGCTTGGACACTCTGGGATGTTGCTGGATCTTTTGAAGGGTCCTGTGAGGTATTCGGAGACAAGTGTTAGGAGATAAGTAGGTACACTAAGAATAAGTGTGCAGGCTCAGGCTCGTCCCTGCCTAAATGATCACCCATTCCCGATAGCAGGCACCCCTGCAAGGAGCTAAGTAGTGTATTCTATAGTTTTTTTAATTTGCTGCCGCTCGGTTAACAAAAGTAATGGAGGGCTTCCTCAACTCCAGTGAGATATGCCTCTATAGGCTTGAAAAGCTGCCTTGGCATTACTGGCAACTGGCAACAGGCAAGGCCAGGATAAGAACTGATAACTGCCACACATCGTCCCTCCACAGGTGGATGCATTCCACTAGGCATTGAAAAGAATGGACTCTCACCTTATACCTGGAGCGTTGATAATATATAGGCTGAAAGCCTTGGTGCGACTGATGTCATCTCACTCTATCTGAATGGACACCATGAGCAAAACAGCAAGCAAAATAATCACAGAGGCAACTAAGCACAAAGTTAATGTAAACAACTGTGGTAAACAAAACAAAAGTAGATAGCTGTAAATCAGGGATGGGCAATTATTTTGACTGGAGGATCACATAATAAGTTTCGGGGACCTGTCAAAGGCCACATCCATTTCTCTCTCGCCTTCCCTCACCTCTCTCATCTCTGCCTCTCTCTCCCCCTCCTTTCTACCTGCCAGAACTCAGCTGGAGCTGTAGTTCACTAGGAGCCCCAGAACTCAACTGTGGACCCAGATGGGGACTTCTGCTATGACAGGTGGGCAGCAGTGTCAGCTATGGGCACAGCCAGCAGGTTTCAAAACCTCAACATAGAACCTGCTGGTTGTGTCACAGCTGATGTTGCTGCCCACCTGGTGCAGCAGAAGCTCCTGCCTGGGTACACAGCTGATGCTGCTGGCAGGTTCCAGGTTGGGGCTCCCAGTAGGAGCCTCCACTGTGCTTGGAGGCCCATCCCTGCTGTAGACAGTAGGAAAACAAGATAGAATAGAGAAATATAGCAAAACCAAGCTGGATCCATTCATAAAACAAATCCAAGGATAGCTCTACAGGGGGGAAGTCATTTGAAAAAGAAGCAGGCTGGAGGTAACAAAGACTGACAGATTGATGCTGTAAAAGGTAATTGGTGAGGATTTATAACAGGACCATGTACAAAATATATAGAATAAGGATGTAAAAGGATATAAAAGCCTAAGGAAATAACTCCAGTTTGGGGAGTTGTCATCAAGCCAGACGATTACTCCAGTCATCACTGCAACCCCCAATGGCCTGACAATGCCTGGCTAGCTGAATAATTGTGCATCATTAGGAAGGCCTCTATAACAATACATTTACAGAGTGTTCGGTGCTTTGCATGAGTAGTAGTATTGCTTATGTGTTCAGTGAAGTTGGATTTGGGACTGGAATGAGACCACTGATCTTTTCATTCCATTCATGCCACCCCTTGATCAGAAACTGAGTGTAACACCTCAAGTCCAAAAGGGTCAAAAACCACTGATCTAAGTGCAGATCCATAGCACATAGTACCACTCACACAGATTTTTAGATCCTACTACCACCTGTGTCATTGTATTTGTCCTTTTCAGTATATTCGGAAGGAATCTGCTCCCAATGCTGCTTTCACATTTTACCATAATGATTGGAAAAAACAGATAGCATTAGGAATAGAAACAGTGGCCAAAACTCTAGGAAGCTTTCTTTCTGAAGCAGTTCCTATCTTAAGCCATGCAGTTGGCCTCTGGCTTGCTGTCTCTCTGACTCAACATGTCTTCCACTCTTAGATATCTAGTGTGGCAACTTATTCAGAAGAGTTTGCTCTCAACCTTACTTTGTCCATGGCATGGTGGTTAGGGACCTTTTCTAGAAAAGTGGAAAATGTAGGTTCAAATGCCTTCTGACTAGAGGGGAGGACAGCAACAACCAGGATCTCCTGCTTCCTGGGTAAGTGCCTATTTACTTAGCTATTGGGAGAAAGGTTAGGTGTTGCTCCTCTGTTCTTCCTCCTACATCCATCAGTCACTAAGGACGCATCCAGATGAGCATGGATGTTTATTTCCATGGGGACAAGTAGCAGTGGTACACCTTATAGATTCATAGATGCTAGGGTAGGAAGAGACCTCAATAGATCATTGAGTCTGACCCCCTGCCCTGGGGAGGAAAGAGGCTGGGGTCATCTGATGCCTATCTATCATTCTCTTAAAGACCCCTAAGGTAGGGCAGAGCACCACCCCCCTTGGAAGCCCATTCCAAATTCTGGCCACCCTTACCATGAAGTTCTACCTAATGTCCAGCCTAACTATGCTCTCTGTCAGTTTGTGACCATTGTTCCTTGTTACCCAAAGAGGCGCCCTGGGGAACAGAGCATCTCCGGTTCTTTGCTGTATCCCCCTAATTCATTTGTAGGTGGTCACAAAATCACCTCTGAGCCTTCTCTTGTGGAAGCTGAAGAGATCCATGTCCCTCATAGGGCTTGGCCTGCAAACCATTAACTATATGAGCGGCCCTCCTCCGGACCCTCTTGAGAACCTTGTGCCACATCTACTTGTCCCGAGGGAATGCCCATACCACATACACTCTGACACGTGGAAGACTACCGTGGGTGGGGTTCAGGAGGCTGGGGCAGCCTTATGTAGGGTCCTAAGGGCCTCCCAGGGCTGCAGCCATGGCAGAAAGCTTAGCCAGCAGTCAGAGCATGGCTCCAGCCAGCCAGGTTCCAGTTTTGCGTGACACGCACTGTTGCCACCTCACTTTTTTTCATGTGGTTTATTTTACCCTGAGATCGTCCAGGGTCAACTCTCCCTCCCCCACCACAAGGCAGCGGTTCAGGGAATGCCTGCATGTGTGGTGTGTGGCACCACAGGTCTGCAGCACCACAAAACACACATCCATGCTCATCTGGACATGTCCTAGGTGTGGTTTTCCTCAGACCAACGTTACAGAGACCTAGAATTATGCACTTTACTAGGCAGAGTAGAATTACAACAGAGAATATATTGCATTTATGGACCCCTTCTGAACATACTCAGAAGAACAAATGTAATCATGCTTGTGCTGGTAGAATTTACTATCTGTATGAAGAAGAAAGTCCCACTTAAACACCTGCCCATGGAGGGTTTGTAGCACTTAGGTGCCTTAAATTGGAGTAGGAGTGAGGCTGTATCATTTATACAAATTATTGTGAATTTCTTGCTTCGCTCCATCCCATAAGCAAGGCAGATTTTTTTTTCCACTGTTCTATGTCAAATTCTATCAAAATTAAAACAACTTATCTTGATATAGACACAAAAATATTTCAGAAACTAGGAATCAAATATTACATCCAAAGCAGATATTGATTAAATAATAAGAAACCAGTAAGGTCAGCTGGGTAAATACAGAAGACTACTTAAAAAATAAATGTTTGTTTTTCCAAAGCAGCCGTTACTATAAATATAGTAATTGCACTATCAGCAGAAGTTTCTCTTTCATGTAATGGTTTATCTCAGTTACAGTTCAATAAAAATAATGATTCAATAGCACAATTAGTGCTTTAACAGGAGACTTTGGTATGATGTGGGTGAAAGAGAGCATACTGCCTGTCACTGAAATGCTCTGTTGATTTTTTTTTTTTGGTATTAGCTTGTAATACATTGGAATGAAGCAGAAATGGAAGAGCTTTTTTAAAAACAGTCAACCTGTTTGTTAGTTGAACATTATGATGTAGAGTTTATTCAGTAGACTATATTTCAATTAAGGCTACAACAGGGTATCTTAATGTTCTATCAAAACCCCACAGGCACTGACTAATGTATATTGTACTATCAGGATTTTCTGACTGAATAGGATGAGACCACATAATATTTAAACCCAAGAATATTCTAATTAGGACAGAAGTTTCCCACAGCAGTGCCTGATCTCCCAGAGCTTATTATGGGCAGGGATTTAGTCAAGAACATCTTCTTTCTCACTCTTGAGGCCCTGAGCCACCTCTCAGTCACAGTTCCTACCAAATGTACCCTAGCTGGTATGGTAGAGAAAATCCTTCACTATATTTTCCTCACTGCATTCTTCAGATGACAGAATAATGAGGAGATTGGCTTAGTGGTCAATGCTTCATAAAATACATTCTCCCCTTTTTCCTGTTCATTGTCATCTTCTGTGTCCATCTTCAGTTCCTGAGAGAAGCAAGGAGGGTAAGAGTGCTCAGAAACCCCCTTGGCTCAGCAAGGGCATTCAGCAATGCCTGAGGACTAAAAAGGGCGTGTACAACCAGTGGAAGGGAGGAGCTATCACCAAGGAGGAGTACTCCTCCTCAGCCCATGAGTGTAGGACAGCTATTTGGAAGGCGAAGGTAGAGATGTAGTCTTTCTAGACTTTAAGAAGGCCTTTGACGCTGTCTCTCACCCTATCCTTATCAGTAACTTAAGCGACTGTGGCATTGATGCCTACACAGTTGGATGGGTAAAAAATTGGCTGATGGTATGGACCCAGAGAGTAGTGGTGGATGGGTTGTACTCAACCTGGTGAGATGTGAGCAGTGGGGTACCCCAGGGCTCAGTCCTCGGGCCTGCACTGTTTAACATCTTCATCAGCAACTTGGACGAGGGGGTGGAAAGCACACTGTCCAAGTTTGCTGATGACACTAAGGTATGGGGCGAAGTGGACACACTTGAAGGGAGAGAGAGGCTGCAAATAGATTTAGACAGACTACAAAAGTGGGCAGATGAGAATAGGATGGGGTTCAACGTAAAAATGCAGGGTGCTGCACCTTGGGAGAAGGAATCCACAGAATACATACAGGCTGGGGAGTTCCCCTCTTGAAAGCAGAGGTAGAACGGGAACTTGGAGTCATTATTGACTCCAAGATGAACATGATCCACCAATGCCAGACTACAGCCAGCAAGGCCAGCCATACCTTGTCATGCATCTCAAGCCAGTCCAGAGAAGTGATACTTCCCCTCTATGCGACTTTGGTCAGGCCACAGTTGGAGTACTGCCTCCAGTACTGGGTGCCACCCTTCAAGAGGGATGTGGCCAGCCTGGAGAGGGTTCAGAGGAGGGCCACCCACTCGGTGCGAGGGCAGCAGGACAGGACCTATGAGGAGAGACTGAGGGACCTGAACCTGTTCAGCCTTGGCAAGAAAAGGCTGAGGGGGAACCTGGTGGCTGCCTACAAACTCATCAGGGGAGATCAACAGCAAATAGGTAGAGCCCTTTTCTCCCCAGCACCACCTGGAGCGATGAGGAACAATGGTAATAAGCTGATGGAGAATAGGTTTAGGTTAGAGATCAGAAGGCAATTTTTTACAGTCCCAGGGAAGAGGTCCTCACCCCTACCTTGGGCAAATTCAAGAGGAGGTTGGATGATCACCTGTCTGGGGTCTTGTGAACCCAGCATTCATTGCTGCCTGTGGCAGGGGGTCAGGCTAGATGGTCTGTTCAGGTCTCTCCTGACCCTAGCTACTATAAAACTATGCAACTATATGTGTCTGCAGTTTATCCCATGACATACGTGTACCGATCATCTGCACGGTGACATTATGAGCATTATAAGGCTGACACATCATGCAACTCCAGCTTCTGCTGAGCTGTGTTCATAATGCAAATTTTGAACCATGTAATTCTATTAAACCAATGGAAAACCCATCTAATCAATGGAGATGTTTACAGTTTATAAAAAGCAGTCCTATTATTTCAGTGACATTTGTACATCCCAAAATGCATTTTCCTGCCACCTCTGCAAACTTCTTTCTTCCATCTGCCATTATACAGAGTAGAAACAAAAATGCAAATGTCCAAGAGACTCCTTATGTGTTACTGAGCCCATGCTTTATGCAAAGATTTTTGGTTGTTCTTTGTTGTATGCTCAAGGTTGCAAATTGCTGTGTTCAGTACATGCTTGCTTCAGAGAAAGAACTATTCTTGTTCAAGCTTTTTTTTAATTCAATGCCACTACCTTTTTCCTCACCTACCGCCTCCTTAACCTGGTAGGAGCTGCCCCCCTCAAGCAAGGATCAGGGGCAAGGGGGGCAGAAACCTGGCAGTTGTTTCCCCCCTGCCCAGGCAGACCTGGCCAGGGAGAGGTTTTAAACACCCCACCCTCCAAGTGCTAGCCCAGGGCTGGGGCTTGGCCACACTGCCTGTGCTCAAACAGGGAGGGGGAAATAGCATTGGAGCTTCAGTCCTTTCCCTTTGGCAGTAGTTGGCAAGGCTGGGATGCATGCTGAGCCACTGCAGGCATGTGGCTGCATTTCCTGAATCAAAAGTGACTGTCTGTTCACTTGCTTCTCAGTTGGATTTCTGAAATTTAGACTAACCTGCAAAGAGTGAATTGATTCAGCCTCGGTCTTTTTGACTGTCTGCACTTCACCAAAGAGACTATCTTCAGGTTTAAAGCTATGCTGAAGTGCTTTGCTTAATCAGAGCTACAATAGTCAGCTAATATAATCCCAAATGTGGCAATAAAATGGGTAAAAACAATTGTTTCACTGTGATTCTATAAACCGCAGAACCTCTAACCACTAACACTTTAAAGAACGTTGCTGTCAAACTATAGCCCAGGGCTACTAATACCAACATCCTTACAACCCACAACAAGAAAAAGACTGATGGAAGGGATGACAAGTCTTTGATCAAGATTATATTCCAAGTATCCCCCTATAAAGAATTTCTATAGAATTTAACAAAAAGCAAAGAGTTTTGTAGGGTTCTATAGAAATCATTATACTTACCTATAGAATTGAATAGACAGCAATCTTCTTTCTCTAGCTCTTTACTCACTTGTTCATGACTATCTTATCAAATCCTCTAGCAGGGATAATCCCCAATTAAATTCTAGAGGATCATTTTAAAATGTAGACAAAATCATCAATCTCTATTGTTTGATTCTAGAAAACTGCTCCCCTCAGATACTGTGTTTAGCTATTTTGACTAATAATGAAAATACTTAACTTCTTACCTAGCTTTTTCCACCAGAAGTGTTCAGGGACTTTAATGCAGTATGTCTCATAATTCTAGAGAAATAGCAACCGGTTTCAGAATGAAAAACACTATGTAAAAAAACTAACAAACGCACTAGGTTAGACATCTTACTCATGTATCACTTTCAACTGTCAGTGTTACAATATTCAAAAGTGTCTTAATAGCCTTGTGTTTTAACAAGGATTCAAAGCTAACTGTAGGGGTTTAGGCACTTAACTCACCTGAGGCCTTAACTCACTTGATCATTATTCATCAGGAACTGCCCAAGCTGGAAATTACAATTGCTTGAACAAAGTTAATTATTAAAGTTGTTTTCTGGTTTTACACATTGCCTGGGGAAACAAGGCAGCTATATGCCTCAACTGGAATGTAAATAGCCTCTTGTTCCATTCTTTGAAATTTGAAGCCACTCCACCTGCTGGAAACAATGAGGTAGATATGCCACCAAAGAAAGTATGCTATTTTATACTCTCTGATGTGTGACTGCAACATATGTTTCTTGTTGGGCAAGATAAGAAAGTGATGTTCTGCCCAGAAGGAAATATGGTATGGAAAATCAGGAAAGTATATGACCTGAGAATTCACAGGCTGGATGTGAAATGAGAAATTGTGAGTCTGTTTTCATGTGTGAAATGGCAGCAAAAGAAAGACTTCTGCAGATCGCTGTAAGTAGAACATGAATAATGTATAAAAAAACCTGCAATCCTTTGCTTACAAAGTTTGTGTCTTTTTTTCTTTCACAGAACAGACATACAGAATATGTGTTTTATATGTGACAGCCCAATCCCCTCAAATTCCACATTTAGGCATTTGTTTCTGTTTCTACATCAAAATATTATTAAAGGAAAATCTCTTTAACAATCACATTTGTTTTTGTTACTTGTACTTTTATCCCATGAAATAAATGCACCTGAAAGCCATAAAGGATTGAGTTTGTAAACAATCCAGTATTTCTTTTTTCATTTACCTTTCTCAGCATTACTTAAAAAGTCAGCTTGAATGGAGCAGTTAACTAGTGTTCCCTTTAGTAGCTCTAAAGTGAAAGAGCACCAAATGAAGTTTGGCCTCCGGGAATACCTACATTATCACACTAGGCAATCTGAATAATAGGAAGCATAGTTTCATAGTTTCTAGGGTCAGAAGGGACCCGAGTAGATCATCTAGTCTGACACCCTGCCATGGCAGGAAAGAGTCAAATGACCCCAGCAAGGTGTACATCTAGCCTCCTCTTAAACACCCCCAGGGTAGGAGCCAGCACCACTTCTCTTGGAAGTTGATTCGAGATCCTAGCCACCCTGACAGTGAAGTAGCGCCTTCTGATATCTAACCTAAACCTACCCTCTGCCAGCTTGTGACCATTATTCCTGGTCAGTCCTGGTAGTGCTAGGGGAAACAGGGACTTCCCCAGTGCCTGCTGGTCCCCTCTGACTAGTTTGTAACAGACCACTACATTCCCCCCCTCAGCCTTCTCTTGTGGAGGCTGAACCGGTTCAGGTCCCGTAGCCTCTCCTCGTAGGGCCTGCCCTGCTGACTCCTGAACATGCAGGTGGCCCTCCTCTGGACCCTCTCCATGTTGTCCACATCCCTCTTGAAGTGCGGCGCCCAGAACTGGATGCAGTACTCCAGCTGTGGCCACAGAGGGGGAGGATCAGAACCTGCTTGAGATGCATCTGTGGATGCATGACAAGATGCGGCTGGCCTTCCTAACTGCCTCCCCACACTGCCGGCCCATGTTCATCTTGGAGTCAATGATGACTCCAAGATCCTTTTCTGCTTCTCTACTGACAAGAAGGGAGTTCCCCAGCCTGTAGGTATGGTGCCGGTTGTTCCTCCCCAGGTGCATCACTTTGCACTTGTCGGTGTTGAATCCCATCCTATTCTCATCCACCCACCCTTGTAACCTGTCTAGGTCCGATTCCAGCCTATTCCTCCCTTCTAGCGTGCCCACATCCCCCCACATCTTAGTGTCATCAGCAAATTTGAACAGGGTGCTTTTTACCCCCTCATCCAAGTCACTGATGAAGATGTTGAACAGTGCGGGCCCGAGGACCAAGCCCTGCGGAATCCCACTGCCCACATCCCTCAAGGTCGAAAATGACCCGTCCACCACCACTCTCTGGGTGTGGCCCTCCAGCCAGTTGGCGACCCATTTGACTGTGTGTGTGTTGACACTACAGTCCCCCAATTTTGTAATGAGAACACGGTGAGAGACAGTGTCGAAGGCCTTCCAAAAGTCCAGGAAGACTATGTCCACTGCTACCCCTGCATCTAAGGATTTGGTGATCTGGTCATAGAAAGCCACCAGGTTAGTCTGACAGGACCTGCCTCTGATGAACCCATGTTGGTTGCCCCATAGCATAATCTCCCCTACTGGCCCTCGTGGATATGCGCCAGAATAATTCTTTCAAAAAGCTTGCCCAGGATGAGGTAAGACTAACTGGCTTATAGTTTCCCGGGTCCTCCTTCCTCCCCTTTTTGAAGATGGGAACCACAATGGCCAGTCCTCTGGCACCACACCAGATCACCATGAGTGCTCATAAGGCCGTGCCAGGGTCCTGCAATGACCTCAGCCAATTCCCTCAGTACTCTAGGGTGGAGATTGTCCAGACCAGCTGATTTGAAGACATCCAGTCCTTCCAGAAGTTCTCTAACTAGTTCCTCACTAACCCTTGGCCTAGGTGTGCCTCCCCTGGGATCTAAGGGAGCCCCAGAGGGGGAGTGAATATTCCAGTCCCTGCTTAGGAAAATGGAGGCAAAGAAATTGTAAAATATGTTGGCTTTGTCATCTGGTGTGATGACCAAATTTCCTAACATATCCTGCAGGGGCCCCACATTACCCGGAACCTTCTTTTTACCCGCTATGTATTTAAAAAAGGACTTCTTGTTGTCCTTGATCTGGGTAGCTAGTCCCAGTTCCATCTCCGCCTTGGCCTTCCTGACTGCCCCTCTACATCCCCGAGCAACCGCAGTATAGTCCTCCCTGGTGCTGGCCCCTCCCTTCCATTGGGTGTATGCCTCCCTTTTAGCTAGGAGAAATTCCTGGATGCTTTTGGTGAGCTATGGGGCCTTATGTGCCCTCCTGCTCCCTTTGATCTGTGTTGGGATTACCTCCCTTTGGGCTTGGACAATCATCTCCTTAAGGAGCGACCACTCCCCTTGGACAGCTGGCTCCCCTCCCCTCCGGGACCTCAGTGCTTCCCCGACTATTCTCCTTAGCTCATTGAAGTCTGCCCTCCTGAAATCTAGGGCTGCTGCCTTGCTGTAGGCCTTTGCCACCTTGCACCGGATGATGAATTCCAGCAGGCGATGATCACTGTCACCCAGGTGGTCGAGCACCTGCAGCCCCCTCACCAAGTCATTTCCCATGACCAACACCAGGTCCAACAAGGCATCTCCCCTGGTGGGGCTGTGCACCTCCTGGGTTAGATGGAGGTCCTGCATTCTGGCTAGGAACCTACGTGAGCAGTCAGACCTGGCTGACTGCTCTTCCCAGGAGATGTCTGGAAAGTTCAGGTCCCCCATGATAACCACGTCCTTTGACTTCACTACCTCCGTGAGCTGACTTAAGAATTCCTGGTCGAGCTCTTCCCCTTGGTTGGGAGATCTGTAGTAGACCCCCACCGTTAAGTCTTTTTCCCCTAAACTGCCTTGTATTCTAACCCAAAGCACTTCAGATTGCCCCTCCTCTGATTCTTTGTTAATTGCCGAGGATGTGTATTCCTCTTTAATATAGAGTGCCACGTCCCCACCTTTCCTTCCTATCCTGTCCCTCCTGTACAGCCTATAGGCCTTGACATTCACCGCCCATGGTTGAGTCCAACCATGTTTCAGTGATCCCCACTATGTCTGGGTTGGTGTCAGCTAGCAGGATGGTAAGTTCCTCCTTTTTATTTCCCATACTACAAGCATTTGTGCAGAGGCATTTAAGGCCTCCTGTGCATGTGTGCACTGGTCCCCTACTTTCAGCATTACCCTGGCCCGTCGCTTACCTGTGTATATGTTTCGCTCGTCGGTCTAGGCTGGGCTGTAATTGTGGGTGTCGCTTGGTCTGGCAGTCAGATGTTTCCTCCACCCTCGTCTTCTCCTTCCCCCCAACAAGCCTAGTTTAAAGCCCACCGGAGGAGATCCACCAACCTAGAAGAAAACACATGCTTACCTTTAGGGGAAAGGTGGAGCCAATCCCATCCGAGCATGTTTCTTGTTGTGATGTGCCGGTCATTGTTGAGGAAGCCAAAGCCCGCCTCGAGACACCATTCCCAAAGTCACCAGTTGGTCTCTGTGATGCACGTTGCATGCTGTATTCCACGTCCACTCACTGGTAGGATAGAGGAGAAAACCACCTGTTCACCTATCTCCTTTAGCACGCACCCCAGAGAGTGGTAGTCCACCATCAGGCGATTAGGGCTTCTCCTTGCTGCATTATTAGTACCTGCATGGATTAGGACCATGGGGTAGTAATCGGTGGGCTGGATCACGGCTTGGATCATCCCCTTCATGTCCTGAATCTTAGCTCCAGCTAGGCAGTAGACCTTGCATGTTGAGGGGTCCTGGTGACAGATAGGGCCCTCTGTACCTCTCAGGATGGAGTCGCCTATGACAATCACTTGACGTTTTTTCCTCCTGGCTTGCTTATCTCCTTCGGCCTGCTCGGAACACGGAGAGCGTGGAGTTGCCTCCTCCCTGGTTTCCTCCTGTCCTTCCTTTTCCTCCCCAGTTGCCAGGGCCTTGTACCTGTTCTCCAGCCAGACTGGAGGAACTGGTACTGCTGTGTTACGAGCAGTTCTGGAGGTAACCATCTGCCACTCTGCAGTGGGGGGCACATCCCGAGGTCCTCCTTCTTTGGGTGTGTAACCATGCAGGGAAAGAAAATAGCTGTCAATTTCTTCCTCCATCTCCCTGATTCCCCTCAGCCTGCTAACCTCCTCCTGGAGCTCCCTCACCTGCACCTCCAGGGCCCTAAGGCGGGCGCCTGCAGGACAGGTTTGGGGGTCCCCAATCCCTGCCCCCCCAGGCCTTGCTGGGCAACTCCTGCAGGCCAGGGGGTGGGGGGAC
This sequence comes from Crocodylus porosus, assembly GCF_001723895.1. Lineage (NCBI taxonomy): Eukaryota > Metazoa > Chordata > Crocodylia > Crocodylidae > Crocodylus > Crocodylus porosus. The sequence goes on from NW_017728886.1 coordinate 221,570,084, forward strand.
GCCAGCCTCCCCGTGGAGTCTGTCTGGGTGGAGGCCTCAGACAAGCCCCGGGAAGGCTACGCCCCCTGAGCAGGGTGTCAAAGAAAAATCTTTGGTTTCAGATGCCAATGGCAAAAAGGTCAAAAGGCTAACATAACATATTTCGTCATTATAGTTCCGTATCCAAACCCCACCCCCCCAGCTTGAATGTAAAACACATGCACAGTCAATCTCACATGAAACCTAAGAACACACAGAATCTGTTCACAGTCATGATTGGCAGTCCTGTAATTATTCAGGCATGGCGTGTTGTAATAGGCTACCCTGTAAACTATAACTTTGGAAAGATTTCCGCCTTCTGCGGAGACCTTCACGCACGCCCAGGAGACATAGTCAGTGATTTGGCCAGTCGCTGACCTCTCTCCACCTATGGTAAAAGTTTTCAGGTGTATTCATTCTGCCGGCTCGTTCGTTCTTGTCAAGAGCTCATGAAAATCCTCAGATCAAAGTTACCTGTATGCTTTGCTTAAAATCTGCACCATGCAGTTTGTAATCTGTGCAACGAAAATATCTGCATGCTGAACTGAATAGCTCAACTTCTCTTTTTACACCACGCAACCACGGCTTCCTTCCTACGCTGCATTCTTCTGTAGTGTAAGTAAAAATAAACTTTCTGTATAACCAAGATGCATTAAACTTCCTGACTCCTCTCGCTTACCCACCTGCCCGACTACCTACCCCACCCACGTCCAGCCGGTCGTGCCAACCCAGGCTCGCAGGTCAAGGCTACACCGGTCCTCGGACACGACACAGAGGTCCTGGCAGCACTCCGAGTCAACACCATCTTAAGAGTTGCTGCCTGTTTCTGTCTGAGTGTGGTGTCTTCGCCCCATGCTAGCAAAAGTCTCCCTTCTGGCCCTTGCTGCTCATGCGCCAGTGCGAACACTGACACAAATGCCGGCATGCTCTTACAGAATGCGCCTGTTTGCGCGGCTCGAGAGCGCGGCTCCCTACCAGCTCAGGTAAGAGGGAACCGGGGAGCTTCCCCTGCGGATCCGGCTCAGCTGCATTGGTCCCTCTGCCCCACTTACCTTAGGGGGTTCAGCTGCTGCTGCCCCTGCTGCCGCTGTGTTCGCCTCTGCTGCTGCTGCTGCTGCTGCTGCTGCTGTGTTCGCCTCTGCTCCGGGTCCAGTAAGGGGGCACATGTGTGTGCGGGATGCATGTGTGCCTAGTTCCCTCCTCTCCCTGCTGCTCCTGGCTCCTGAATGCCAGCACTTGGGTACTATCCTGAGCTGATACTAGTCATCAGTGGATATATTTTGAATTACTTAGTTATACTTATGGTTAACTCCTACAGAAAGGACTTCTATCATCTGCTGATCTGGATTTATTGTGGTGAAATTTCTTTATAAAAATTTAATGTTTTTTAAAAGAAGTTACTGAAAAAATATTTCTAATATTTACATTTCTATAGTGTGGGGTTACTGTGTTTTTAAAGCCAAATAGCAGAGATGTGGTAACCAGCTACATGAATATAGGTTAGAAGGAGATGTCCTGGCCATCACAATGGCTGAAAGGGACCTTGGGGTTATGGTGATCACAGGATGAAAATGAGCCACATGTGTGTCACTGTCGTCAACAGAGCTAATAGTATACTGGGACAGATTAGCCCATGCATCACAAGCAGGGCTAAGGAAGTGATACTTCCCCTCTACTTTGCATAGGTGAGATTCCAGATGGGATACTATCTAGTTTTGACTGCCACACTTCAAAAACAGAGTAGAGAATCTTGAAAGCCCCAGACCTGCCAGAACCTGTGTGCACAACCCTGACCCCAGCTAGCCCTGGAGCAGGCGTGGTGCAGGCCAGGATCAGGGCTGTTCTCATGGGGTGCACAGTGCCTCTTGCCCTACCTCAAACCCCTTTTGAGGCAGGCAACATGCACTTGTGGGAACAAAAAAATGTTTCCCCCACTGAAAACTTGTGGTGCGCGAAGAAAATTAGACCCGGGGTCCAAAAGAAGTAAAGTTTTAAAAAGTGGCGGAGGGCATGGTCCCCAACCATGCCCTGAGGCAACCAGAGGCTGGGTCCTCCACAGAGGCACACTGGCTGCCAGAGTGTCTCTATGGTTACCCCTCACCTTGGTGCTGAAACACGCAGCTGGCCAGGCAACATGATTCAGCACCAGGGCTCCAGTGCCGGTGAGTAAGGGGTCGGGGGGCTGGAGGAGGGGAAAAGGGACTGTTGGGAGGACCCCCAACAGCCCTGCTTACTCTCCCAGCCCTCACTCCCCCTACCAGTGCCCCCTGAGGCCCTTGATATCTGCTGGGACTGTCCCCTCCCCCTGCCAGCCCCCCCGAGGCCACCAAGCCC
>NW_017728886.1:221572980-221579558 GCF_001723895.1 Crocodylus porosus
GGGCTGGGTGAGGCAGCCATTGGGGGGCTGCAGCAACTGGTGGGGGATGGGGCCAGGTGGTGAAGCAACTGGAGGGCTGGGGTGGGGCATGTGGGTTTGCAGGGGGGTGGTAGCCCCTGCAGGGGCCATTTGGCCCCCATTGGGAGGCCGTACACCTTGTGTGGGGGATGAACCCCCTTTTGGGGAGCCATACCCCTTGTGAGAGTGCTGAACCCCCTTTTGGGGGCCGAACCCTTTGTGTAGGCAACAAACCCCCTGTTGGGGGCCTGAACCCCCTTTTAGAGGAGTGTAGCCCTTGTAAGGGGACTGAACCCTCTGTTGCGGGGCTGAACCCTTTGTATGGGGCTGAACCCCTTGTGTAGGGGCTAAATCCCATGTGTGGGAGCCATCGCCCTGTAGGAGGGAAGCAAAATATGTATTCATGAATTCATTAAACCTGTATTTAGATTTCACTTTATTATAAGAGACTTGCTCTATTATATCAATAAAACATTGTCCAACTTATCACTGTCTCTGTCCCACTCTCTCTTTGTAGTGGTCTTTTGTTTTCCTTGTGGAGGAACATGGATTTGGGGGTATTTTACAGAGTGATTTTGGGATTTTTTTTATCAGGGATTTTTCAGTTTTCCAGTAGGGAACACCAGAATTCCTGCTAGGGAGGCCAGTGGCAGGACCCTGCTTGCTCAGAGCTGGCACCTTGGACCCTTTGTGTGAAGCTGTGGCTGACCTCCTGGCTAAATGGCCCTGCTTTTGACAGTTCAAAGCAGGCCACCACACTTGGAACATCTTCCGGGTGATAGCTGCCCAGATGGCCGGGCAGGGGGCACAAGGCAGTAGTACCGCACAAAGACCAACCCTGCAACCGCAGTCCACTGGCAGCTGGCCCAGAGGGGCAAATACATCTACTGGCTCTGCACTACCCATCCAAGTCTGGCAGGTGCTCAGCAGGTCACAGCCAGGCAGCAGCCCCCACTTCCAGACTGCTGTAGTGAGTAGAGGGTGCAGGGAACTCTCAGGGCTGCTTTAGCAGTCCAGCTGGCACAAGGGGTAGTGTCCATAGGTCCATAGGTTCTGTTCCTCAGAAGCTCCTGAGAGATAGTAGCCCTCAGCTACTTGCCAGGGTGGCTTTTTATACTGCTGGGGCCAGGACAGGTGCTGGCCCCAGGCTCTAGCTCCCCCGGCTGAAGATTCAGGAGGAGCCAGGCAGGGTTATTTTGCTCCTAGTGGCACAATTTGCTCCACAATGAAGTGCATGTCTGAGCACATGTGTTGAGGCAAAAAGCCCTGGCTCAAATTTGCACCGTTCTATTTGAGTTGCTGCAAGTATGTGTGGACATGCCCAGGGATTCTGGGTGGCCCACCCTGGCCAAGGCAAATCCAGAACAGGCACAGAGTGGGCTAGGAGCAGGGCTGGAGCTATGTACTGTTGGTGGTGGTGGGGAGGAACCACAGGATGTGCTGGCTCCAGGCTCTTTGGTGGGGAGGTTCTGACTGTTGTTTAACTGTGTGATTAAAATTGCAATTAATTGTGACTATTTTTTTAATCTTGCAATTAATTGTGATTTTTTTTATATTGTTTGTTAGCCCTAGGGGGAAAAAATGATGAAATGTATTTATAAAAAGAGCTTAGAAAATAATGTGCAAAAGGAATTTAAATGAAGGTTAAAGTCAAAACTGACCTATATGTTAATTGACAGCACCTCTTATAATACGGTTGCACACACACGCATACACACACACATATACATATGTATGTATATCTATATACAGTTAGAATAACTTGTCAGAAGATTTAGCATACTCACTATTAAAAATAAAAAGTCTCAGAATGAAAAGGATACACATAGTAGTGCAGCCTGGTCACTTTTCTTTGCCAGTTCTTCCTTACATTTTGCCAGTTATATAGTGTGGAATATGAATATGATGATTCTGCACTAGGGTGGAATAAAAACCTTTGAGGAAATTCCACTGGCTCCTATGGAGCTAAGACTTCACCCTAAATATTTTTAGGAGACATCCTCAGGTTTTCAAACCAGATCGCCAGATGTAAGAGCTTGTCTGACCACTGACAACAAAGAGCTTTGATCAAGCTGCAAAACAATGCCTTTTAAACAACAGAAAAGTTCAGTTTATGGTTAGGAACCTACTCAAATCATGATTTCATGGAAATCACAAAATCAGGCGATCTCCTATAAATTCACAACCCCCCCCCCCAAAAAAAATTTACTAAAAATAAAGTGTTGACTCATCAGTGGAAGCCATTAGTTCTCTTGGCAGCATAGCCTGGTATGAATGGGGCTACTGCAGAGAAAGGCAATTACGTTGGCTGAAGGCCACTTAATGAGGTTTAGTGACAGGTGCCCCGCCCACTGGTCCCCATCATGGGACCAGAAGTCCCGTCCCTAACCCCAACCTTTACCATCAGACATCCCTTCCCTTGCCCCCCAGAAATGCTCCTTCTGGGTGGAGGGGATTTCCATCTTAGAACCAAAAAAAAGACAAATCATACTATCATATATGTTAATTTTATTACAGAAATATGTTGTTGTGATTTCTGTTTGTATAGTGTATATAGAGGTGATTGCATAATAACTGAAAATAAATTTTTAGTGTTTTATATTGTGTGTTTATGGTGAGTGTGTGTGTGGCTGTATGGGGGGCACGGTATGTTGGGGGTTGTATATATATGGGAGTTTCTGGGGCAGGATGTGGGTGTGTGGCATTTGTGGGGTGTAAGGGAGGCTGGGAGGGGTGTGGGAACCCCTGCTCCACACTCCCCCCATGGTGCAGCAGCAAGAAGAGGTACTCTGGGTGCAGTGCTGGTGCCTGGCTCTGGAAAGTGCTTCACATCACAGTAAGGAGTGCAGCTCCTGCCAGGTTGTCTGTATCAGTGGCACTCCCTGCACTGGTGTGGCATGGGAGGGAAGCCCCACATACTGAAGCTGGCTGGGGCAGAGAAGGCAGCAGGCTCCAGCACCTGGGGTTTCCCTCTTGTTTCCACATGATTTGGGGAGCACCAGCAACAGAGACTTTCTGGCAGGGGCCACACTCCTCATTATGATGTGCAGCACTGGCCAGAGCTAGGTACCAGCTCCACTCCTAGAGCCCCCCACCTGCTGTTGCTGCTGCTACTGCTGCCACCATCATCCCCCAAAACTCCCTCACACTCACACACTGCCCAGCCAAGCTCTATGCTGCCACCAGCACCAGCCTCACACCCTGTTCTGCTGCCCAGCTACAGCCCCCCCACCACACACACACACTTCTCTACCTGCTACATAGAGTGAGCAAAATGGAGGGAAGTTTGCAGCAGTGACAGCAGCAGCCCCACACAGAAGCTGCTGCTGGTTGGGCAGGGCCCTTCCAACCACAAGGGTGGGAGTGAGTTGCAATAAGGTATGTTGGGGGGGTCTGTACATGTGGGCACCTTGCTCCCACCCTCACAGGCAGAAGGGCTGTGTGGGGCACAATTTGTTGCTGGGCAACACACTCTAGATGAAAGTGCCTGGAGGGCTGGATCTGACCCGCAGGCAGTATTTTGGCTGCTACTGGCATGAAAACAAGCAGGCAAGATGGCTTCCATCCCCTCACTGTTGATTGGCTGACCAGGCTGCCTGTCATGCAGCCCCATCCATCTCCAGCAATCAGAAGTATGGCGCAGGGCCCCATGATAGACAGTACTCTCAGCCAATCAACACTGAGGGGCAGGGCCGTATGATGGACAGCCCTTTCCATCCATCAGTGGCAGGGGAAAAGCCATCGGGGCTCTTTGGTCCATCATAGATGGGAGGGGCATGAAAATGGCTGCAGAGCCCATGATCTCCCTGCAAAATTGGCCAGCCCTTGCCTTGAGTTGGGTAGACCCCTAATTATGGTTTCCTTTTTTAATATGGTATATGACCATACTGAAGAAGGGGGGAAACGTAATTTTATTTCATTAGAATATTTAAATATATTTCTGTTACAATATAAAAAAATCTATATTAAATATTTTCATTTGTAATGGGCTTTTTATTTAAGGGCTCCATGAATTACAAACAAGAGTCTACTACCAAAAAGCTTCTCTAATTACTAGCTCTATTTCCATATGAATTTGGACTTAGATATACTCACTTCAATTTTCACTTGCTGATATTGATTTGTAAAATAAGACACCACAAAACATTTGCACAAGTATAATATTTGCTACATTATCGAGGTTATTATAAAAGTAGTGATGTTTCACATATCATGCTACCATATGTAAATTAATGTATTGATTCACTGACAGAAATAGTGCACTCCCTATTGCTTATCTGTGATGCCCAGTCAAGAAGAAGAATAAATACATATGTATTCAGTAAAACCATCATTTACACAGCCTGAAACAAATTGAACTGTATTATTAATTATTATGCTAATTATAGTTGTCACTCTTAATTTATTCTTCCCTCTCTTACCTTCATGTTATACTCACCTGTTGTCTTTCATCAGTGCATAGAATGTTCAAAGTCATCAGGGTGGTATCATCATTATATATGACCCTGATTTGGGCTTCAGTGGGCACGTGTTCACATGTGCATATAAATATAATGCAATAAATTCCGGCCCTTAATGCACCAGTGTTTATTGGTCCCATACACCACATTTACATGTGCGTAGGACCGCAGCATGTTGAACCTGAGTCAGAGCAGGCCTGACTGGCAAGGGGCCTGAAGGGTCAGCCTGCCAATCTACAGCTGCTCCAACCTAGCTTAGTGTGATGCAGAGGGGCTGACACAAGGATGCTCCAGTGCAAGGATAGCCAGCAGGCAGGCCCACTCAGTGAAGCACTCTTGTGCCACAGCCAGCTGGGTCAGTGTCTACATGTGCACTGCTGTGGAACCCCACTGTACTACCCCACTGTGAAATTTATTAGTTTGCTCTAGCCTAATAACCCTGCACATATAGACACCAAGACATTTGCTGCAGAGTAGACTAATTAGCTCTGCAGTAAACCTCTCATGTCTATATGTAGGGCCCTATTAGACTGCAGGAAAATCCCCTGCACTGCATTTTAACTGCCATCTTTGTTCTCACTTTCTACTTGACCTGAAGCCCTTAACATGCCTCCCCCACAATATCTGGGAACCCAAAAACATGTGTCCAAGCACTCGTCCACCTCTGTATACATCTTGCAAGCACACTGCAGACTTCCAGCCTACTGAAATTTATTCAACTTATATTTACAAGAAAGAAAAACACAACAGTTAAAACTTCCCAAAGTACAGGTCATCTATTCCCTGGTGCCCCAAAGTATGGGTTTAACCACTCCTTGTCCACTCATCCACTATGAAGCATGCTAGGCTAGGTGTCTGCTACATCTTCACCCCCTCCCTTCACTGTTTAAGCCACAGCACTTCACCCAGTTTTGAACCAGTTCCTAATTAGCAACATTTAGGAACAGTTTGAGTGTTACATATATTTGCATCTTGTCCCACAACAACTGTGAACTTATTTCCAGTCACATACTGAGTGTCCACACCATTTAACAATACCACCTGGAACACAACAGGGACCTGTTTACCTATTACCTTGATTTAGGAAGTGCTTAAAAATGAAATCTACCCCTGATTGACTGGTTTTTAGCTTTCCTTTTACTGTGCATTGTGTTTCAGGTTAGTCAAACTACATATATCATTCAATGAGTTTAATTACTATAACTCAGCTATTCAGTACCCAATTCTCTGAAGGTGGGAGAGGTACTGACAGTATTACAAAGTGAATCCAGGATATGGTTTGGAATTAAATGAAGCAGTTTTGCCAGGAGAACTTTTCTTCATAGGTTTGTCAACCCGTTCACAACTGTGATAATGAGCAGAATTGTTCTGTATTAAAGAACATGATTGTCCTTTCAGTTCTCTCAGCTGTAATGACTTCAGTTGCAGCCTTTCCTGTCAATCATAATTCTATTTTCATCTGTTATGTCTGATGCTGTTGCAAACTTGCTATAGAAAAAGAAATGTAGGGCATTAGATCCCATAATAACATGTGTATATTTGATCAGTCAACATCCACTCATTCCTCTGCGTAGAATAATGTTTGCTGAAAAGGTATTAACACATTAGCTTCCCTTGCACCGTTATTATTGCTAAATTCTGGCAGGTATGCTTATTAGCTCTGCTATAAGTTAATTAAGACACCCACAAGTGATCAGTGACTAATTTTCTTTGTTTTGATTTCTCATATATCCATAGCAACAATCCTACAGGTATGTAGAAAGATATTAGATAAAAGCTGGATCAGAACTTCAAAAATAAAAATCTTACACAACAGCAGAAACAAAATTCCATTTGCATATAAATCAAAATGCAAAAATAATTTGTTCAGAAAAATTAACAAAAGAAAACATATTGAAATAACATATTTCAATTTTCATTTGCTACTAAAAGCAAATGTAGTGCTCTGGTCTGAGATTTTGTGATGTAATGCTCTGTTTTTTAATTTAATTTTGAAAAAAAAAATCCATTGCTTTTCATAGATTTCATAGACATTAGGGCTGGAAGGGACCTCGGGAGATCATCGAGTCCAGCCCCCTGCCCAAAGAGCAGGAAGTCAGC
>NW_017728886.1:221581783-221592411 GCF_001723895.1 Crocodylus porosus
GGGATGCTGTTCCCTCTTGCTGCCTTTCCTCCATGTTGGAATAGATTTAGCTTGTGCACTGAGGATCGCTTCCTTGAGAAGCAACCACTCTGGGTTGCGGCCCTTCAGCCAACTAGTGACCTATTTCATAGATTTCATAGACATCAGGGCTGGAAGGGACCTCGGGAGATCAGAGTCCAGCCACCTGCCAAAGGGCAGGAAGTCAGCTGGGGTCATAGGATTTGACTGTGCAGATATCTATGCCACAGTCCCCCAGTTTCTTTCTGAGAACGGAGTGAGAGACAGCGTCAAAGGCCTTCCTAAAGTCGAGAAAGACTATGTCCACTGCTATCCCTGAGCCTAAGGATTTTGTGACCTGGTCATAGAAGGCCACCAGGTTGGTCTGACAGGAACTGCCTCTAATGAACCCATGTTGGTTGCCCCAAACATAATCTCCTCTGCTTGCCCCTTGCCAACATGCGCCAGGATAATTCTCTCAAAAAGCTTACCCAGGATCGAGACTGACTGGGCTATAGTTTCCTGGGTCCTCCTTCCTTCCTTTTTTGAAAATGGGTACCACATTGGCCCTTTTCCAATCCTCTGGCACCTTCCCAGATCACCATGAGTGCTCGCAAAGCCATGCCAGGGGTCCTGCAATGACCTCTGCTAATTCTTTCAGCACTTTGGGGTGGAGATCATCAGGACCTCCTGATTTAAATACATCCAGTCCCTCCAGAAGTTTCCTGACTAGATTCTCACTGACCCTAGGCCTGAGTGCACCTCCCATGGGACCTATGAGTGTCCAGGTGTGGGGGGTGACCCAGTCCCTTCTTAGAAAAATGGAGGCAAAGAAATTGTTAAATAGGTTAGCTATGCTGTCTGGTGCGATGACCAGCTTTCCTAGCATATCCTGAAGAGGCCCCACATTACCTGGTACCTTTTTAACCCCTATGTATTTAAAAAAGGACTTCTTGTTGTCTTTGATCCGGGTAGCTAGTCCAAGTTCCATCTCCACTTTGGCCTTCCTGACCACCCCCCTAGAGCCGCGAGCAATGAAGGTATACTCCTCCCTGGTGATGGCCCCTCCCTTCCATTGGGTGTACATCTCCTTTTTAGCTAGGAGATGTTCCCGTATGCTTTTGGTGAGCCATGGGGGCTTTTGCGCCCTCCTGCTCCCTTTGATCTGCATTGGGATTACCTCCCTTTGGGCTTGGAGGATCGTCTTCTTAAGAAACGACCAGTCTTCCTGGACACCGGACTCCCCTCCCCTCTGGGACCTCAGTGCCTCCCCAGCTATTCTCCTTACCTCATTGAAATCCACCCTCCTGAAGTCCAGGGCTGCTGCCTTGCTGCAGGCCTTTACTACCTTGCACTGGATGGTGAATTCCAGCAGGCAGTGATTGCTGTCTCCCAGGTGGTCAAGCACCCATACACCCCTCACCAGGTCATCGCCTGTGGCCATGACCAGATCCAACAAGGTGTCTGGTGGGTCTATGCACCTCCTGGGTTAGATGGAGCTCCTGTATCTCGGCTCAGAACCTCCATGAGCAGTCAGACCTGTTCGACTGCTCTTCCCAGCAGATATCTGGAAAGTTCAGGTCACCCATGAAGACCACGTCCTTTGGCCTAACTACCTCTATGAGCTGACTTAAGAATTCCTGGTCTAGCTCTTCCTCTTAGTTGGGTGGTTTGTAGTTGACCCCCACCATTACATCTCTTTCCCCTTGACTTCCTTGTATTCTAACCCAGAACGCTTCAATGTGCCCCTCCTCTGACCCCATGCTACTTGTTGGAGTTAATGCATTATGGATGAACATTCTGTTAATGGGAAAGCTGCGATATGATTTTAGATAAAGAGACTCTCTCTCTCTCTGCATGTTTTTGGCATTGAGAGGGCATTCATACCTTTAGATTTCCAAACTGCTACCAGGTGTTTGCTATATTGTTTCCTCAACAGTGTACTTAACATGTGGCAAAACAGGTAGTTATGTGCAAAATATGTAATATTGTATTGTTTATTTTGTCATCTAACAGCAAATGGCAACTTCCAGAACCCCTGTGTGACAATGTGATGGTATGAGTCACTTTATTAATTGTATATTTACATTTGAGCCATCAGGAATTTCTGTGCCCCATAGAAATAAGTGTGTCTATAACATCTTTAGACATTAGGATACATCTCAGTTCTCACAAACAAGCTTTCTTAATAACATGCAGTAAATTAGTTCCCTTCTCTACAGTGTAGATATTACTATCCAGAATATGAATAGGAACCATTAAATACAACAATCCCAGCCACTTAATTGCCCACATTGGAAGTCCACTCAGCAAAGAAAAGAGACTTGAGAGGGAGGGAAATACACTGCCCAAGATATATCAGAGAAAAGTTTAATAAGCCTGCAGCTAAGAATCACAAGGGACAGTGAAAGACAGGGTATGGGCATGTAAAATGCTTAGTAGGTAGTAAATGGACTTAACTTCCTGGTAAAAGTAGTAAACAATGCACATCCTTGCTACTTAAAATAGAGCAATCTTGTGTCTTGATGTAGTCAGTTTTCACCATGCAAACCATATTCTCACCACCTGCTAGTAAAACAGGAGACCTACTTGGGCAGCAAGGCTGGATGAGCTGGCTGCATGTCTGCTTATTTATGCCGCCCTATGTTGCTGTAGTGACACACTACAGTGCCATACAATACACAGCAGTAACATAGTGATCATGTGAGTCTACACATGACCAGCACCTACTTTAACGTAGTGGTGCACTCCCCCATTTTAGTGTGTGACTACAACAAAGTAGTGGCTAAAACTAACTGTACCTCAAGCACAGTGCAGTATGGAAGCACTAAAACGCAGTGCAGTAACTGCCCATATTGCACAGAAACCACCCACACGGTGCAGTAACAATGCCACCATAAGGTGATGTGTAGACACTCCCACTATGAAGTAAAACACTGGATAAATTACTCTGTAGTAATCATGTTATATGTTTACACTCACAGTCTAAAAGAGAGCCTATCAATGAGATCCAGAGGGGTCACTGGAAAATTTATTCTTATAACAGCATGTGAAGTTACTCATCAAGTTCTGAATCCTCATTTGAGAAGATTCCTGACTGGGAAGCAATCGGTCATTGTCACCTTTTCATTGGGTGCTTGGTGTCCATCCATTTTATTCTGTCTTCAAAATAAATCTTGTTTTTATGGGAAATAAATGTTAATTTTGTGTTGGAAAACCATATTGTATTTTGCATCTGGAGATAACACCTAAGTAAGTACTTATAACTGAAACAGGTCCCTACTATTTCTTGGCAGTCGCCAAGAGTATACTTTCTTCTCTGGGCCTGCAGTGTGTGTAAAAAGATGAACGATATCTCATGTAGACTGATTTGGATTCCAAAAATCAACGGCAGAGGTATTACTGTAGTGAACCTAGATAAAGAGATCATTATTATAGCACTATAATTATGTTATTATATCACAGATATAATGATATAATTATTATTAACAGTAATATTTCAACAGAGTCTAGTCATTCCAATCACTGACTTGTATTTAATTGTGCTAAGCATTAATACACTAATTAATTTTTTCCCTGCCTATTTCCTTGTCTTCTAGTTGTGGCTGATTAACAGAACACACATAAAATCTTTATTCTTTTCTCTCAGATAGTTATAAATGAAAAATATTTTTTTTTTTCTCAAATTGATATTAAAGAACGAATCATAGACCTTGGTTTGCAGCTAGAATGTTACCACATGGAATTCTCCATCTTGCATTTCTTGTTACTATTATTTCATTGCTTTTTCTTTCCAAATGGTGAATTATAATATTTTTTGCTTCTTTAAATCAGAATGTCTGTGTGTATGTGAGAGGGAGAGGGAGTGAGCATGAGCATATTTCTTTTCTTTGTTCTAGTTCCTTAGCAACAACTGCAAAAACAAATGGGGTTTATATTGCACAATCTCCTATACTTATTCTGTTTGGGGTATTTTTGATATTACTAGGATACCCTGATGATTCATTCCTTACACTTCTAGAAAATCTGTGTTATTCTCTGTGTTTCATAGCTTAATTGGAAACTGCTTGAGTGAGTGAACAGCTAAATATCTGCAAGGGAACCTACATCCTGCTAGGAAAATGCATACACTGTATATTGGTAGCACTTTTGTTCATTTAATAACTGTCCATCACTTTCAGTTTTAAATTATTCTATAAATGAAGGTAAGTTTTATTATCTGAACAGCTGGCTACATGAGAATTTAGGTCCATCTTCCTGCCAAAGTGTCTTCCATAAGGTATCTGTGATTGTAAACCAAAGGTGGTGATGACATTTTGTTTATGATTAAACTCATAAGGTCATAATTACTATGAACCAAATCCTGTGGTCTGTTCTTTGTTTATTCTTTGCTTGGTGCAGCTTTAAAGTGTGTTTGCAAAGGTGACTGTCATCCAGTCTGTTACTCCATGACTCTGTACCTGCTAGACTCTGGGCCCCTTTTTTCCCCCCATAGTAGCCATTTTAGCAGCTGGAAAATCAGTGAGGGCTAGGACAAACAAGCAATGACTTTAGCATGGACAGGGTTTACTGTGTATCACTGCAAGATTACTGCCCATGAGCCTGTTCTATTTCTACTTACTAAGGCATAAAAGAAAGTTAATTATCATGGAATAGGTGTTGCATGGCACGTCTTGCATGTTTTTCTGTGCTGAGAGGCAGGGCTGGCCTTTACCCTAATCCCTGGTACTGGTAGAACTTGGAGTGGAACTGGACCAGGAGCTGTTGCAGGAACTGGGTCCTGCTAGAGGGCTTTTAAATAGAGTTTAGGTCTACTGTGTTCTGGTAAAATAGAATCAAGCAGCCATAGCTACCTTTAAATATATAAAAACAACAGCCAGGAGAAAATATCAACAGGAAATGAGCACCAGTGTTTGCATATGCACTTACCATACCTGGCCCCAAATCAGGGGAACAGGCAAATGGATAATCTGACATATGACTATTTAGAAGGGGCTTTCAATGAATTTGTGCTATAGGTTTATTATTATGTCAATTTTTCTCCACTTGCAGAGTTAGGTATGCAGAAACTCTTTAAAAAAATCTGGTTCACAGACATTAAAGGGTGGGGGGTTTTCAGGGGTGACTCTAAATAGGATGCAGCAGCATGCTTGCACACACCCCCCCTCTGCTTGTGCGCAGCGTGTGCAGTGTGCTCTCAGAGCTCACTAGCATATCAGAGGAACTCCTTCTGGGAGCTCCACATGATTCCCTTTGAGAGCCTCCTGCTGTTCACTCTCCACCCCATCCCACCTCCCCATCGCTGTATTCAGTAGCAGGGGGAAGGATAGGGGAGTGGTCCCAGGTTTCACCCAGCTCCAGAGGGTCCCCACTGCTGCTGCTCATGCCCTCTTCTCCTTTCCTCTGCTGCTGAATTTGGAGAAGGAGGAGGATAGAGGGCAGCAGCTGGTTCTGAAGTTGCTTGAAAACAGGGAATCTGGACAAACCCTATACTGACCAGTTGATGAACCCATACGCTTCATGGCACATGTGGTATTCCCAGCAGGAGCTGTGCAGACATGCTGATGAGCCCTGTGACCTCAGTCCAGTATCAGATCAAGAGGTTGCAGATATATTCCCCTTTGGGTGTATAATTTATGCACAATGAGCTGTCTTCACTGTGCATGCACCACACCACCAAAGAGAGTGTGGTCACCCTCCCACTGCCATGATTTTGAAACCACCCATGGAGGATGCAAAACTAAAGACTGCTGTTCTGTATGCTGAGGTATTATCTCCAGAACCATTAATTCCCAATACGGTCCCCCATGATGACAATGTTTAGGGGCTTCCAGTCTCTTCTAACCTCATTTTAGACAGAAAAAAAACAACACTTCTCGTGTTCTTTCTTAACATTTCCAAGACACCACTTATTTAATTTAATAAATATTTTAAGAAATTTTAAAAATGTTTCAGATGTAATGTAGATTCCTGGGAATACAGAAAAGAGGGCTGAATTATCCAGTGGTTATTCCTTTTTTTCTGAAAAGGAAAATCAATTCAAATGGTATGTTAAGCTGGAGATAAGATACACACGTAACACTTGATGGTGTTTATTTACCTCTCTCTCCTGTATATCCCTACAGACTCTCATATAAAATCTGCTAAGGATTTTATGAATAGAATAGAGTCCCAGTGATGTATGACAGGAGGGAAAGGAAATAGACACATGCAGTGTACTTATCATTATTGCAATCAAAAATATTTTGCAAGGCTGAATGCTTCCTGTTTTCTTGGAACAATTTTCCCATCTTTGTTTAACTCTTTCCCCTAAACCTTGTAAGGCTTCTTAATTGCCTTTTGCTTGAGAATTCTGCTTTTGTGAGCATAACAAATGTTAATTTGATAATATCACCTCTCCCTGTAAATTAAACTTCATTGCTATCTGAATCTTGCTTTTGCACAGATGCACTGCTAGTGAAAGTCAATTCCAAACTAAATCTAGGTGCACTGACCCATTATGGCTTTTATTCCATTAATTCACTGCTTACTGCTTACTTGATTCTGAACCCCATATGTCGAGGCTGTGTTTCTAGATTTCTTTTTTTGAAGTGACTTAGAACCAGAGCTGCTGTGAACTGTTTGCCAAAGATTTGAACTCTCCCAGCTGGTGACAACTCCAAGCTGAGTTGGAATAATTTATAAACATTCTCTGCTCTTCAACCTTTAGTGGAAAGCTACTTTCTTTCCCATACCTGCAGGACTTGCTGCAGTTGTTACTTAAAACAAGGAGAAGAACCCATAAAACCATTGTTAGTAAGAAGACATAATGAAAGCTACTTTCAACCGGAGTTAAACATAAGCATAAGACTTGCCCAGGATAGAGCTTCCCACACCCCAGACAGGGGAGGGAGGTAAGTCTAGTCAATTAGTCTGGGAGGCCTAATTGCTGACATCATATATAGAAGGTCACTGGCTCTGTAAAACAACCTTTAACTCCTAATTTGTAGAATCTAGATACCAAGTCACATGAAATAGTGTTGTTTCATTGAAAAAAGAAGCTAGACAGACATATAGTGAGTCCAAATGATAAAGAACACAGCTTTAATATATATTATTCTAGCTTTAAGGCTTCAAGTCTTTTCCCATAAATGATAAATGCAAAAGAGCTTTGCATAAATTACCCATGTATATTAGCAGGAGGCAGTCTCATATATGATCAATTGATCAGCCCTCTGTTAAAAGAGATGAGTGCAACTAATTGGATAATTTTGGTAGGCCAGATATTTCACATTTGTCTCCGGACCACAGACATTTTGATATTCCTCATCACTAAAGGAAACAGCCCATACAGACAGATCCTCCAAAAGTCTGCCAAAATATCGTATCTCCATATTCAATCATTACTTAAGAATATCAAGTTATAGTTCGAGAGGAAGGTCCAGAAGCAGTGGCAAGCTCAAATAAAAGAGGATATGTAAATAAGATGCACAGCAAATACTCTGATCAATGATAGAACATTATGAAGAAAGTAGATGTAAACTAGCAGTCAGCTTTGCCTAAGGACAAAGGTGAAGAAGTAGTCCAGAGTACAGAAAGCTGCCCTTCTGTTCCAGACAGGTGGTCCTTCTTCCTCAGTGATTCACATTTTTGATCTATCATTCTAAGTTCTTTACCTTGGTATTGGAAGAGCTATATTCTAAGCTGGGCTCTTTGTTAAACAAGGGTGGAAAAAACCAAGAGAAACAGATACACTTTAGTGGACTGTGGAAGGAGCAAGCTGTTTAACGTATTCAAATAATTTATTTCCTCTTCTCCTTTGGTATTACTCCATCATTATAAGACATACTGGATTAACCCTAGGGAAAGTGGCATACATGCTAGAATTTGCTAGCTTTCAATGAACACCCTTTACTCATATATTCTTTACAATTAAAATGGGTGCACTGTTATTAGAAGAATGACTTTATCATTAATTGTTATTGATCGCCTATATATACTAGAAAAGGACAAATGGTCAATATAGTTGCTTATGGGCTACTGTTTCCTGAAACCTCATTGCACAAAGTAGGCCTGAAACAAATGATTTTTTTTCAAATAGTACTTACAACCATTGCAAAGGAACAAGTGACACTTGCAACACATACCCTAACACATACCAATTTTAATATATCACACCATTCCAATGATTTAAAACTATTGCAAGTGAACATGGGCTAACATCCTAAGACTTAACTCTAGCATCAGAATTTCCTGTTCCTCAGTTTAGGGGTTCCCCATTCAACATGCTAACTTAGGATAAAGTTGCACATTATACTTTGACCATACTAAATATGTAAAATATTAAACAGTGTAGAAGTTAGAACATGTTGTGAACAGTCACACTTTATGGGTTAATACTGTTTTTGCCTGCACAACTCTAACTTACTGCTAAAAGGTTGACAAGCAGGAGCTCTGAGGGGGGAGGGTGATGGAAGCAGTGCATCGTTGGATGCTGGAGGACTGCAGATTGCTTATATTACGTCTGCAGAGCAGAGTGAAGTTATTCTGACATGAGCTAGGTAGTACAGTTCAGAGATAACCCTCATCTGAAGTGGTGTAACTTTGAGACAGTCAGGGTGCATCCAGATGGGCACACATGTGCCTCTTGCAGCATCTCAGAACCCTTTGAGATGCTACAAGAGGCACATGCAGGAAAGAAAAAACATTCCCCATGCTGCAAATTTACAGCCCAGATGCAAAATTAGACCCCTGGATATCCAGGGGTCAAAAAACTACCCTGGGCGGAAAAAACAGGGCAGGGCATGGTCCAGGACCATGCCCTGAAGTAACCAGACGCTCAGATCCTCCACAGCAATGGTCTGGTAGCCAGCCAGGGCATCTCTATGATTGGCTCTTGCTCCAGTGCTGAAGCACACTGCCTGCCTGTTCAGGGCAGCCAGTGTGCCAGCCACAGGGAGCTGGATGCAGGCTTGGTGCCAATAAGTAGGAGTGGGGAGCTGGAGAAGGGGGGAGGGGACCCTGCTTGGCCCCATCCCCCACCTGCCCCTTGAGTCTCCCTGATCACTGCCCCACCCAGCCCAATCTCCTGCCTACCGCCAACCCCCCCCAAATTACTGCTGTACCCAGCCCCAGAATCCCAGCAACAATAATAATTTTAAAAGCTTCACACTTACTGGCAGTAACAACTGCTGTTTGGGTCACTGGGGCTTCAGGGCAAAGCCCTTCCAGACAGCTTGGGGTGGGGGGGGCAGCAGGGACTGGCCCTGGCCACCTGGCACCTGCACTGCCACTGCCCCATTGCATGGGTGAGGCCTGGGTCGGCAGGGTGCTGTGCAGCTCCACTTGCTGTCAGGCAGCTGAGGCAGCTCCAGCTGAGCAGTGTTGGGCTCCGGGTGATAGCTGCAGTGTCTACAGCAATGTTCCCTCTAAGGAGTAGCGGTCCATGAGCGTGCCACTTTGGTCCCACCTCCCCCTTTCAGCACGGCACGGTCCGCTGGTACACGTCCCAAAGTAAGTGTCTAGGTGGTGCAGGCGGGGTTTGGCCACCATATGAAGGTAAGCTCCTCACTCCTCATGGAGGGCAGGCAGCAGCTTCTCCCCAAGGCAAGGCAAGGTGAGGCAGGGGCAGGGATGGTGACAGGGACAGGAACAGGGCTGGGGCTGGGGCTGGTGCAGGCTCTGCTGGCTCTGGGAAACTGCTCCACAGGAGACACCGACTCCAGGGAACTGTTCCGTGAGCTCCACCAGCTCTGGGGAATTAATCCACTCCCTCACATTGCCTCAGGGAGCAAGGAGGCACATAGCATCAGGACTGGGGAGCGGAGCATTTCCCCAGAGCCAGTGGAGCCCACGCCATTCCCCTCCTCCATCCCTTCCTTGCCTCACCTTGGGGAACAGCTGCTGACTGCCTTGCATGAGGTTCTGCCATCTCTGGGGAACTGCTCCGCAGGCTCTGGCAGAGCCTCACACAGGGCAGGCGCCAGCTCCTCCCCGAGGTGAGGCAAGGTGGGGATGGGGGCTGGCATGGGCTCCGCTGGCTCTGGGGAACCGCTCCAATCCCCAGCCCTGATGCCATATGCCTCCTTGCTCCCTGAGGTGATGCAGGGGGGCAGAGTAGTTTCCCTGGAGCTGGCAGAGCCCATGGAGGAGATCCCTAGAGCAGGCAGAGCACACATCAGTCCCCAACCCCCACCCCCATCAGCAGGGATGAGCTGCTGCCTACCCTGCATGAGGAGTGAGGAGCTTACCTTTGGTAAGTGCCTCACACCAGTCCCAGTGCCTCCACCACACTCCGCACCCAGCTTCTCTCCCGGTGGAAAGAAGTTTGTGCGTGGCAAGATATTTACTTGTGCACAACCACACACGTGCAGCTATGCACAGGCGCAGCTTAGGGGCAACACTGGTATCCAGCTGCCTGACAGTGGGCGGAGCTGCACAGTGCCCTGCCAACCTAGGCTGCACAATGGGGCAGTAGCAGTGCAGGTGTCAGGCAGCCGGGACTGGGCCCTACTGCCCTATGCTGTGTGACGGCTGTGTTAGAAATGGAATATTGTTAGAAATGCACAGCTTGCATCTTGCACCTGATAAGAAAGAAACACTGCCAAGGACTTTTTTCCTTGCCCAGCCTTGCCACAGCTTTTCTTATACTA
>NW_017728886.1:221592708-221603541 GCF_001723895.1 Crocodylus porosus
GATTTTGGTGGCCTCCAGAGAAACGAACCGCTTTATGCATCAGCTGTGCCAGGAGTGCCCTGTGACCCTGAGGGCAGCTGCTACTGTTGGTGTGTGTGGGGATTTTTTTTTTTTTAATTGCTGGGAAGCTGGGCCTGGGTGGGGCAGCGATGGGGAGGAAATTGGGGGGCAGGCAAGGGATGGGGCCAGTCCCGATGGTCCCTTCTCTCTTCCAGCTCCCACCCACCCCTTACTTACCAGCCAGGAATCCCCACTGGCCCCAGAAGATGCTTCTACTGTCATCCCGCGAAGCACTGGGAGGCTGGGGCCAGGTGAAGCAGCAATCTGGAGGGCTGGGGAAGCAAGTGGGGGTGCGGCACATAGGCCCTGTGGGGGTGGTAGCCCCTGTGGGGGCCATGTCGCTCCTGTTGGAGCTTTGGTTCTTGTGGGGGGCAGTCCATGAGCTGTGCAGGGGGTCTGCACCCTGTGGGGGGGAAGGGGACCCACCTCTCCTGAGCAGCCCCCCACCAGTCCCCCCACGATCTGTGAACACCTACCCACACACCACACGGCCCTTCACAGCCACACACATCCCCCCACCCCTCTTTCCATCCCCCTTCTGCAAACCCCACATCCCACCAGTACACACCTTGCATGCCCAGCTGCCAAACACGATGAGACCTGCTGGCAAGAGCTGTGGCTGCAGGGGTAGCTGTCCCCACATCCTGGCTAGTGAAAGGGTCAGAGGGAACTCTAACTACTGTATGGTAAGAAAACCAAAAGCAAACAGCAAAACATATAGGTATTTAGAAGTCATTTTACTGTGATGATAGAGATGCTGGTAGGCTTCCAAATTACTTTAACACTGTAGATCTATGAATATAACATTGCCCAACTG
This sequence comes from Crocodylus porosus, assembly GCF_001723895.1. NCBI lineage: Eukaryota > Metazoa > Chordata > Crocodylia > Crocodylidae > Crocodylus > Crocodylus porosus. The sequence goes on from NW_017728886.1 coordinate 221,593,586, forward strand.
ATCGCTGTCTCTCTGTCTCAGTCTCTTTCTCACTATATTGTGGTCTTTTTTTTTTTTTTTAATTGTGGAGAAGCATGGATATTGGGGTATTTTACAGAGTGACTTTGAAGTTTTTTTATCTGGGATTTTTCAGTTTTTAAATAGGGAACACCAGAATTCCTGCTAATGAGGCAAGCTGGCACTTACCTATTTGTGACATTCAAAATAGCATGGGCCCTAAGGCCCACCCAGCTAATGCGTAGCCCCTATTTTATGGGGGCTAGTGGGTGAATGTTACAACAAAATACTTGGGACAATTAATGTAAACAACAAGATAGGATTGTTGTGCGAGTCAAAGGGTCAAAATGTGAAAATAAGTGCACTTGAGGGGGACACTGAGCAGAGCCCCCCAGGCCACACCCACCAGCCCTCAAAGGCATCCAAGGAGCTGGTGGATGCCATTCACTGGTGCTCTGCCCATAAACGTGCCTGGACAAATGAGAGGAAAGCAGCCTCACAGTCTCCGGGCACCTTCCCAGCCAGACCCTCCTTCCTGGTCAAGTACAGGGCCAGGAGAAGGTTGACTGAGAAGTCCTGGGACTTGGTAGAGCTGCAGATTGGGTGACCAAAACCAAAAAGGTTCGGGGTGAAATTCCATAGTATAACCTCAAGATGGAATGGCTGCAGCACCACAATCTTGGGGGCCCCCACCACCCGAGCCAGGGCCCCCACTTAGGTCTCAAAGTGTAGGTTCTCCTGCTTAGGCCTGCAGGTGAGTGCCGGAAAGGCGGCCCCACTGCCCAAGCTGGAAGGGCCGGTTGTGCAGGGTCCAAGCCCCCCAGCTTTGGGTCTCCCTGCAGCTGCCTGTCCATATCTGCAGTTCCCCCCACAGGGGGCCATATTGGTGGGGCCTAAGCTAGGTCCTGGGACAGAATGAGTGGGTGTGTTGGCTGGTGTAGTACACCTGGTCCCCTCAGGCAGGGCCCTTGCCCTTCCCCCCAGCTGTGGAGGAGGTTGAAGAGGAGCCCTTCCCACTGCCCTTGTCCTTGGTCCCTGATGATGGGAAAGGGGGCTTGGGAACCCTTCCAGTGGGGACTGACCAGGGGTGACCTGCTGGCCTGCTGGCTCCTGTCGGGGATCACCATCCCCTGTGGAACTGACAGACGCCGCCTGCCACTTGCCCAGGGTGTCATCAGCTATAATTGGGGTCTCACACGCGTACGTTTTGCCTGCCATGACTTGATATTAATAGAGTTGGTTCAGATGCCTTCATGTGTAGTCCAATTATGAGTCTCCCCGGCATCTCGCACGGTCCCAAGTTTCTAAGGGCTCCGCCACCCCTCCACCCTCACCCATTCCACCAAGTGGTGGCCAGCCAGCTGGTCTGGCCACGTATCCTTAGTTACTCCTGGATAATCAACAAAAGAAAGGTCAATCAAAGCAAACACGACAACTGAGATGGCTCTCCTCGTCTGTGTAGCTACTCCGGCTGTCTGCAGCCACCCTCCAACTCAAACTTGACCTTCAAAGGGTCAAGCACCCCTTTGTTGGCTTTCTGAGAGCCCCTTTGTAGGGCTTGACAAGATTCCTTTTTAACAGCTTAAGTTCACTACTGGACTGTGCCCCTATTACAGGGGCTACGGTACCCCAAAGTCAATGGTGCCCCTCTATTAGGATTATTACAGTACCCTTCTCCCGCTGGGCTCAGCCAGCTCCCGGCTGGTAAACAAACAGTTCTACTCCCCCCAGGGGCCAGTAAACTGGGTTCCAAAACCCCGCTGGGGTTCTGCTCTCTGCCAGAGGCTCCTACCAGCGCTCAAGGTCGCTTTCAGCATTCCCTGCAGTGTGCGCCCGCGTGCTCCACCTCCTCCTCTTTCCGGTTCCGCGTTGTTGCCGCTTTCCGGTTCCGGACTCTTCTTTATATCAGCGGGGGAAATGTCGGCCCCTCCCTTCCCAACACGCCTGGGTAAGGGGAATTTCTGCTGGGCTCCTTGGGGCCGCTGACCCTCTGCTTAGCCCGGGAGCCTTGGAGCCTCCTGGCTCCTTCTCTCTCTCACAGCTCCCTACCAGAGTCCCACCTGCCCCTACAGCATAGGTTGCAGTCTTCTCCACCCCTGGAGGAGGTTGGTTGGACTCTGCCTCTGGGGTGGAGGCTTCAGGGACATGCATCCCCTTGGGGACTTGGTTGGGATCCACCCCCATAGTGGGGGCTGCAGGAAGCTCTGTGGGGGCATCCCCACCCCCCAGAAGAAGGTTCCTGCACTTCCATTGTTTCACATGAGGGCAGAGAAGACAACAAAGAAAAACAAAATATCCTGCGGGGCTGGTGAATCAAACAGGAGCAGGCTGGGTTTGTGGGACAGAAAGAGGATAGGGAGGAAGGGGGCTGAAGCTCACTGAGTCACAGCCCCATGGGAAAAAAAGAACTGGGAGGCCTATGCTTTGAGAATGTGGGGGGAAGGGAGAAAACACACACACAAGGGATGGGGAAACTCAAGCTGCCTTACTCAGTCACACAACAAACACCAGGTCGGGGGAGTAGACCACAGGACTTACCACACAAGGGCAAAAAACAAACAGGGAAGGCTGCTGAGGCAACTGTAAAAGATGGCTGGAGCAGTGGAGGGGATTTGTTTGTGGAAGAAGCCCCTCAGGCCTCCAGCCAGTCACTCAGCAGCAGAGCAGTTGGCACGAAGATAAATAGGATCAGATGCGGTGAAGTAGCTACGGTGGGGAGGGTAGGAGCGGTTAGTCAGTTAGGATGTGATACAGTGCAGGTGTGGTGTCAGGTGGTGCAGCAGGGAATCTCCCTCTCTCCTGAGAGGGGGCAGCAGCAGCAGCAATAGTAAGAGCTGTCCAGTTCAGGCACTCAGGGTGTGCTTCTAGTGAAAGTGGAGGTGAAGGTGGGGGTGGCCTGCCAAGGCAGCTGGGGCAGACAAGGTTCCTTTAGGCCCCGGCAGTGATGGTGGGGGAGGGGCCCACAGGCAGTGCAGGCTCCCTCCCCAAGCTGTCCTCTGACCGCAGCTTGGTGGCAGGCTGGGCAGCAGACCGGAACAGAGGTGTAGAAGCTGGGATGTGGTGCTGGGGTGCAGTGCAGTACAGTGGGCCCCTCTCTGAGCCAGGCAGCAGCCTGAAGCAGAGGACCCCCCCCTTGGGGGGGCAGGCAGCAGCAGCAGCTGCTGCCACCCAACGCAGGAAGGGGTGCAGCCAACGTACTCCAAAAGCTCCAGCAGCTAATAGTAGCCAGAGGCAGGAAAGTTCCTGGCCATCTTCTCCCCAGACGTTCCTGAGACCAGGTATGCAGCAACCATCCACAGCACCAGAAGCCCAGGACAGGAAGGGCATGGCCAACTTCCTCCCAGAGGCTCCTGAGAGTGAGTAGCCCTGAGCTACTTGCCAAGGCAGTTTTTTGTACTGATGGGGCTGGAACGGCAGCTTTTTACACTGCTGGGGTAGCCCAGGTGCTGGCCCCAGGCTCTAGCTCCCCTTGGCTGCAAATCCAGGAGTAGCCAGGCAGGGTTATTTTGCCCCAAGTGGCACAACTTGCACCACACCAAAGTGCATGTCCAGGCATGTGCGCTGAAGCAAAAAGCCCCTTCTCCAATTTGTACCACTTCTATTTGAGCTATTGCAAGCCTGCATATGTGGATGCGCCCTCAGAGAGCACTTAGCACAAGTTAACAAACTTGAATATGCAGATGCTTGTGTTGTAAGTGTCCTTAGAATGGTATAAGTATCATATACAACTTCACCCTTATGAGGTTTTTACTATTGTGTAGTAGTGTCACATCACAGTTTATGCCTGGTGATGCTGTTGTCTAGTAAGTGTCTCATGTGCCTCAAAAACAGAGTACAAGCTAGCATCACAAAACACATTGGTACATCATCATATACTGATCAATAGAGCTCAAGATTTAATTACACATGTTCTTTTATCCTGCATTATGTCTTTCCAGACTCTTTCCTTTTGTGTGTAAAACCAAATCAAAACTTAGACTCAAACACATAAATCAAATTATGTGAATTCTTTGCTGACATTTTATTCCTATTAGTCCTAATCAGCTGTGTCACCTAATTATTAGATTTCTTGGCATTACCCTTAAACCACATTACTCAAATACTTTATTCAGTCTTTCTTTTTTAACTCCTTAGCCTGCTTTGAAACTTAAGCAAAGCTTGTAACAAATAAGAATCCCATTTTTCTCCAAAATCAGGATATGCTTTTTCAGGACTCCAGAGAATCCATATCTAATCATCTCAGAAAACATGCTTCTAACAAGGAAAATCACAAAGTCTCAGTCTACCAGTTTAGGAAATATTGAACAGAAGAAAATAACTTACATGTTACTTTTGAACCCTGAAAGAATAACATTTTACAGGCCATTTATTATAAGATGGAAAGTAGTATAAGATAAAATAGTATACTTCTCTGCTGATTACTGTGATTAATTTATCAATATTTCTTTCAAAAAAGACACTTGCATACACATTTACCTACTCACACACAAACACAAATGTGATCTCAAGACTTAGGATTTACAGTAAAAGATTACGTTATGTATTGGGATTTGTTCATGTTTTGAGAAACCTGATATAAATATTGATACCCAAAATGATGCTGAAGTCAAAATTAATCTTATAGGTGTACACTTAAAACATATGTATTTGTTATCTGAAACCCTATTGTCATTAATATAGCTGATCAGGCTGGCTCCTGCATCCTTGGAAAATCCATTAGATTCAAAAATTTCCTTCTCTGAGTCAGAACCAAGAACGAAAAACTTGTCAATGTTTGCAAAAGCATATGCTATGTGACATTTTACTTCAGCAAAACCAAATCATGCTGATTCTCAAACAAAATATGTTCCCTAGGTCCCTACCTTCCTCCTTATTGGGCTGCACACAGCAGCAAATCAAGATACTGAAAAACTCTGGTACTGATGAGTGAAATTGACATGATTCTTATCAGTTGTATTGGGGCTCATCACTGAATACGCTAGTAAACAGTAAAACTGATTATACTCTTGCCACTGAGAGTGGTATGAAGCAGTGAAACCAAAAAGAACATGTAAACCTCAGTCCTTATGAGGACTCTGGAAGGCTGCTAGAGATTCAAGGAGCATGGAATGCCCTGAGTCCCTGGTACTCCTTGTGTCCAACTAAATGCAAACTTGGAAACCCTGAGAAACATGGCTCCCAAGCTTCAAGGCTACTGGCTTACTGCACAATCAAGATATCGGTACCCTGCTGGAAATTGTGGAAGTCTGACAAAATATAATCATTGTGCAAGAATGGTTCAGATTTGACAAATCAGAACATTGTAGCAAAAATGTGTGTAATTCTGTCTCTAGCCACTTACAGATGATTTCCTTTGTTTAGACACAGCTAACTAGAGCATTACCTAATTACTCCTGCCAAATAGCAAGGGTAAAGCCAAATGGGAGGACATAGCTAACTCACAGTTCAAGGGGAGAATTTTACATTAGGCCACATGTCCTCAGATAAGAACATTTCTGCTCACACTTCATGAGTTAGGTCTTGCATACACATAACAGTGCTACTGGTTTTCCTGTACTGATATAGCCACAGCAGTATAACTTCCACAATGCAATGAGTATGTATTTCAGCACATATCTGCATAATCCTGTCCTTTGCTTAAAGTAATCAGGTTAAGCCACATTCTTTTGTGTAACTATAGTCCTTTCTCAGGATTATCTTAAAAAAGATTGAGAAAACTGCTGACAAACGTGTGCTCAACCTGTTTCCTAGGGCCTTGATAATGGAACCTCACCTCCAGTTCCTACTCAGGCTCATCTCCAGTTTCCTGACTGGTGTAAATGTATTGGTCCTGACCTTTGGCTCACTTTTTTCCAAAATGAGATTTTGGCCCAGGACCATGACAGAAACACTGCTCTGGGCAGCCCATATTTCACATAGTATGGACACAGTGGGCATGTCTGCAACAGTTGTTTAAGCCCTGCAAAAAATGTCACCATTTACATGTGCAGTGCAATTAAACTAATATACTCCACAGCAGGATAACACTGCTTGACACAAGTACTGTCCTACAGAAGAGTTTGCTTCACTGAAACACCTATGTAGATACTAACAGGGCTGGCTAGGGCACGAGGGTACTTCAGTATGGGAGCTGCCTGCTGGCTAGCCTGGTATTGAAGCACCCTTATGCCTCTGCCAGACCTTCTGCAGCACACTACAGTGGGGAGGAGCAGCCTTGGGCTGGCAGGCTGACCCCTGGGACCCCCTGCCAGGCAGGTCTGTTTGGACCCAGCTCAACATGCTGCTGTCCCAGGCACATATGCAAATGGCATTCCTGGGAGCAAATTCACATGCAAATTGTGCTGGTGTTTATTCAGGAACACTAATTGCATGTGTAGACACACCCAGTTATGCCAATAAAATGAGGCTTTACACCAGTACAACTCTTCCCATATGGGAAGGGAATTAAGATTAACTTGCTGATGGAAGGTGCTTTTATGTTGTCCACCGTAGGGGATGCAGTAAAATGATTTTGGCACATATGCCACAGCCCATATCATATGTAGTAACAGCAGTAGAAAAATTGATGCAAACCAAGCCACTGGAAGAAGACAGGGTGGTCTGCTGCTTCCCTTGAGGTTTCTTATACAACCCCAGCTCTTAGATGCTGACCTACTCAACAACAGGTTTAGGCAAGAGGCTTGACACTTATTGTGAGGGACTTACATAATCTTACTGAGTACTAATGAATTCCATCTTCTTTTTGGGGTTCAACCTTGAACTCAGAATAAATTCTCATTTATTTGAGATTTGTGTAAGATCTATACAAAAGAAAAGAAAAGCCTTTATACTGAAGCCCCTTTATGCTTTTACTTTCTCTGCTAGCACAATAGAAACAAGTTGTGAAGTATCTCTCAATGCAGTTCATTCCCACTTTGTACCCCTTTCCACACGAAGAAAAGCTGCAAAGAGTAGAAATCAGAATCAGGCCCAATGCTTTTAAGATGCCTTGGGTTCAGTGTTTCTAATGATTAAAAATATTGAAAAAAAAGAAATAAAACAGAGCAAGTAAAAAAGAACAGAGAAAAGGTGCACCTGGTGTGATAGATGACCCCCTGAACATGGCAATACTGCTCAATTGAAAAAGGAGCTAGCCACAGAAATATTTCCTTCAGGCCAATGTTACACGTTACATATACAATGCAATTAATTAAACCTGCTACACATTACATATATTACACTGTAAGTTTAGACCCACCCCAAGTGCACAATAATAATCACATGATAAAAATGACTATCCAGCTACAAAAAGAGCCAATCAGTTGAAAAGTTAGTGCTTGAAAATGTGCAACAACTCTATAGATGGTATCTATCCAGCTTTAATTTGAATGTGTAGCAGGGCCCTCAGTGACTCATCAGAAAGAAGAAAATTTCCAATAAATATACAATTAGAAAATCATGCAATCAGTGACCAAAAAATGCATCCAGCCTGCAGCTCCATGCTCAGAGAGGCCAAAAACATTAACAACTGATGTTTGTGTATTTCACTTAACTGCATTGAGCACAAGGACATAGAAATCAGTGGCAGGATGGTTTACAGGCTCCTTCAACAGACAGGTTAGAAATAAACTAAATGCCAACTTCATTAAGGCTATAACTCCAGCCTTTCCAACTAACAGGAAAGGAAAACTAAAATAATAGCTATGTGGCTGAATTGACCTTTTAAACTGTAGTGGTACGTGCCTTGGCTGTGCTCAGAGAAGCATTGGAAGGAACTGTGACTAGTGCTAAAAAATTACTAGCTACATCCTCCCTCTTTCTTGCCCATCCAATTAGCATGTGATGAAGGTGGATTGGTAGCAAAGTTGCCCATAGCCCAAAGGAGAAATTCTAGATCCCAGGGGTTGCCAGGGCATGAAGATGTCCTGACCATACTCTCTTTGCTGTAAGATATGAAACTGCACTGGAGAGAAGGTGTGCATGGCATAGAAGTCACTCATACTTCTCCACATAACTGAAGAATTCTCAGAGCTACACAGTTAGATCTGCCATTCATACATAGCCCTTCTGCCAGGCAAAATTCCTTCCCAGCCCCATGTGCAAAACAGCAAAGCCTGGAAGCATGGAAAATACCCATAACAGAACAAAAGTATCGCTACTCCTAGATCATCTTTGACCAATGCGTGTCCAACTTCTTGAACACCTCCAGTAATGGAGACTCCACAAAGTCACTTGGCAGTCTATTCCATTGTCTCACTGTTTTAACAGTGAAGACATTTTTCCTTATAGCTGATATCTAAATTTACTTCACTAGTTATTGTAATTGATTAAATATTTCACCAGTCCTGAAAAAAAGCAAACCAAGAAAAAGCTTTCTTAAAGCCATCAGAGATAACTTAACAAACACATGGCTGGTATTATCCTCTCTGAGTTATTAAATAGCTCTATCATTCTAGTACCATTTTGCTTCATCCTGAAATTCAGGGAATGTAATGAAACTCTAGTGTAATTTTATGATATGATTACTGAACCAAGTCAATGAAACAGGATAGAGGGAAACAAATTCTAAAAACAGGTCAGACATCTGAATATATCATTACTTTATTATATATTTTGTCTAAGTTCATTTTAAACTGATGTTTTAATCCCTAGAAAGGCAGTTCCTATATGTTTTGATTTGCTTGAATATGGATTGCTTATTCATATTCATAATGCATAGCATCTTATTCTCCAGCAAGCAATCTCTACAGTTGCTACTATAGAACATCTCTAAGTTATCTCGCTATTTAGCCAAAACATCTGCTCCTAAATCCAACATGATCCCCCTGGATAGTAGATGTATAATAGCTAAAGATAGATTAGGCCTTATGAAGCTGCCTGTGTGTATTGTTTTCTTAGGAACAGCATCCCAAACTCTACCCAGACTGATTGCCATATATTTGGAAAGACATTGATCCACACACTTGGGCAGATCTAAAAGGGGGTGAAGATAGTGAATTGCATCATCACACATAAAGCAACACATGTTTTTCTCCAGTCAAAAAATAAAACAAAACTAGAAGCTTTACTAATATGGTAGGCGTATAGGATTGTATTATTCAGTTTAAGATTGAAGCCAAAACAAATATAACTTCATTGGAATGAGTTAAAAACAGTTGCAGGGCTGTGAAATAGGAGCTTCATTACCAGGAGTAGCCAATTGACAGCAGAATTACAGAAGAAAGCACAGCTTGATTGGTGGAACATAAAGACCATTAAAAAGAAGAGAAGGTTATTAACATCTTAGTGTCCCACCAGAATGTAGGATGCTGAGCAGCACCTATATTCCAGTCCCCTGCCCCTGCTCCTCACTTTCAATTCACAGCACCCCACCAGTACCCCTCACTCTTGAGCCACAGCCTCTGCCTGCCCCCACTACTCGTGGCAGCAGCTCCCTCTCAGCTCCGGGATATGAGTCCAGCTGCAGCTGTTCCACCCACTGCTTTGTGGCTCTGAGCCCCCCTCCACTGGGTGGCATGGCTGCCTCAGACCCAGTGCTGTCTATACCACATGTTGTGGGCCCGGCCTGTTACGAGCTCATGCGCCTTTGGGCAGAACCAAGCTACACTTTGTCACCCAGGGTCCCAGTTCTGCATGCAGGGGCTGCCCATTGGGCTGGGCCAGGTTCTGCCTCCAAGTGCCCCATGCACCATCAGGCTGGGCCAGCCCCATGGAGCAAGGGTTCAGTCCAGTCCAATGTGAGGCCCCTGCATGCAGTGCTGGGACCTTGGGTGACAGCAAGAGTGGCCTGGTTCTGCCCATAGATGCAGGGCCTTGGCCTGGGCCCATGCTATGTGGCACAGGTGACACTGGATCTGAGGTGGCTGGGGCTGCACCACGGGGAGGTGTAAGGGGGGGAGGGTCTGCCAGCAGCTGGTCCTGAGCACCCAACAGCCATTGATGAGTAGTCCTCCTGAGTAGTTCCCCCCTCATCCACATAG
>NW_017728886.1:221603654-221615995 GCF_001723895.1 Crocodylus porosus
CCCTTCCACACACAAATCCCCCCCACCCCCACACAATCCCCCCACATCCACATCCTCTCACCCCCACAGTCCTACTTACCTGGGATGGCGCCTGGGTTCAGGTCGCTGCTGGAGCCTTAGTCCACTCCTTTTTGCCTCACACTGCACGCTGAGGCAGTATGCTGGGGCAGCAAGGGAAGAAGGGAGCAGCCATAGAGATGCTCTGGCCGAATCCTTGGAGGATTCAGCCTCTAGTTGCCCCAGGGCATGCTCCAGGAGCATGCCTGAGCCGCTTTTTCCATGGGTCTTTTTTTTATACTGGGATTTTCCGGTATTAAATTTAGAATCCACGCTGTAAATATGCAATGCACAGAACATTGTTTTGTTCTCAATGTGCCTTTTGCGGCATCTCACACTGCTCTGAGATGCTGCAACAAGCATGTGTGTGCTAGTCTGGACATGCCCAAAGAGTGCATCCAAATATGTGGACAACAAATGACAGCTCATTGCATGATCATTACCTGTTCACAGTGGGAGATGATAGCAACGATGCCAAAGGACAGATTGAGATTAATGGCAAGAGGCTGTAAGGATTTATTGATTAGTGTCTGCAACTGTATTTTAGATGATAAAAACATAAAAAGTTGATTAAGTCTTGGGGTTATATATTTCATGTGGCAGAGTTATGTTTTTCATGTAGCTCAAACAAGCCTTCAACCTATGTGTAAGCACACATGTATACATACCAAAAATTCTGGGTACCCTTAAAATGTGACCCAAAATTTCTCAGTAAATAGATTTCTTATCTACAAAGGCACTATTTTCATTGACCAAATAACTGCATGTTGTTTATAAGATTTTTACTTTAATCTTTAGACATGTTTTGGGCAGTTGCCAGGTCCCCAATACACTTTTTTTTAGAAGCTCCTACTAAATTATTTATCAAAACATTGTAGATAGCTCAAAGAAGTCTGCAACAAATTCAACAGAGGTTTACCTCTAGCTGAAGAGTGGATCGGAGAAGAAATGTCAGTTGAAATGGTTAATAGTGATCTGAATCTGAGAAATCTGTTTCAGTGTGAAACTTCCTAGGAAATATAATGTAGTTTCAACTAAATGTTAACATCGAGGTACACGTAGCCTAACCTAATGCACCATTTGAAGAACTAGACACTGGCCAACATGTATATATTTTGGTACATGATACTAAAAGTAGTGTCAAAACCTTAATGTATTTGTAAGCCACTGCTGAAATCACAGTTGTTATAGTAGGGATAAATTCAAAGCATGCAATCAAGCAGTGAAGGAAGATACATAACACTGTCATAGAAGGAGCTTTCCATATTGTAAAATCATCATTGGCCTGTCTTGTGTACTTCTGAAAATTCCCAGAACAGTCATTTTAATATTGCCAACGAAAGATTATTTTACAGATTAATAGAGCTCAGTATCAAGAATTTCTGTCCCCACCTCTTTATTTCCTCTTATATAATAGCTTACATAATAGCAACAGGATTAAGTGGATTAGGTAAAATGTAATATCTTTTTCATGGAATAACTTGTTCCTGAGGAGGCAGGAATATTATGTTCCTCAATTATCTATATGTCAGCATTTTCTCTGGTTTTATAAAATTATTTCTTAATATCTATCTCACTTAGGTAGCTTTTCTAATTTGTCATCAAGGACAAATTAGTGCTTATTAGTGCTATGAATACAAGATTTTAGAATAGACGCTAAACCTATCTGAACAACTGCAATGAATTTGACAAAGTTGCAGAGGCCTTGTGTAACTTAGAGATGTCGTTTCCTTATACTAATACCTTCCCACTTTTCTCATGCTACAACACTTCTTATTCATAAAAGGGGTTTGAGAATAGAGGTCCAATTCTGCTCTGACTGAGCTCAGACTGGAAGTTTATTATTGATCTAATAATACAACTAGAGAAGAAGTGGCCATTTTCTGCCATGGGGTGGCTGATTTTTCAACCAGCTACATATTTTAAATGTGATAAGGAAGGAGGACATGGAAAAGTAAAAAGGGATTTTTTTTTATAATGCTGGAAAAGGGGGGATGATATTTTGTAATAAATAAGTGAATACTTTTGATGCTAAGAATAGGGAAGAGAGGATTTACTATAGGATTCTTTTAAATATTTGAAAAATGCTGTTCAGGGAAATGGGTACTGTGCATATATAATTGTTTTATTATTTTAAAAGATTTACAAAGGGAGCCTAAGACACCAGCATTTTCTTGGAAAAAAATATAGTTGAAGCACTTTGGGAAGAATGCAGTGATTTTATTAGGGCATTATAAAACAATGCAAAAGGGAATCTGAGGGAAAGAACTGCATTTTGTTAATATGCAAAAATGCTGTTTAGAGAAAGAGAGGGAAACATTTGTTTTCTTTTCTTTTTTTTCCCTTAATGATAAAATGCTACAGATATGTTCAGAAAGAAAACAGTAATTAAAAAAAAAAGAATGTGGAAGATACTGCTACTCTGTGGTTGCATCTACACGTACAATGAAGGCACTGAATAAACTGGAGCTTATTGCTCCTGAGTTTATTGCTTCTGGGTGCCATGTCTTCATGTGTGCAGTACATTGATCTAGGTCAGAATGGTCCTGGGTGGCAGGGGACCCAGGGAGTCAGCCTGCCAGCCCAAAACTGCTCCACACCGGTCAGTGTGTTGTAGAGGGGCTGGCTGGAGCACAAGGGTGCTTCAGCATGGGGCTAGCTGGCAGATAGCCACTACACTGAAGTAGCCTTGTGCTCCAGTCAGCCCCTTCAGCATCTATTTACAAATACTATCTTGCAGTGGAGTAAATTAGTTTACTCCAGCCTAACATGGTTGCACGTGTAAACACACAACATTTAATGCATAGCTAATTAGTCTACTGTGCAGTAAATTGCTCATGTAGACATACCCAGTGAAGTCCTAAATAAACCTTCACATTGAAAATAATTCTAAAAATTGAATTTTTACACAAGACCAACAATGAATTTTATAAATATTAGCTAATCTTCAAATAACACCACCATAGAAGTAAATTGAGCTGTCTCAAATTTCAGAGATTGAAGGGAGATGTGCTTTAGAGCTGAGACTCAGAGACAATATTAGAATTCAGTTCCTTATACTATCTCATGGATCTTCAACTACTGAACACTGCACAGCATTCATTGGTATCTTATAGAAACACTACTATCAGTTCTCTTGCTTTTGTGAAGTATTAAGCAGTGTTATTCAAGTTTGACAGAGGATAAGATCAGTTCTAATTTATTATGGCCCATATTAGCTTGTGTTCCTCCACTTTTTATGTGTAGCTTGAGTTTCTTTTTAGGTGTGGTTTTCAGAGCTTGCGCATCTGCAGATCATACTGACTCCAGGTAGAGGGGTGAATGATTGATTCCTGCAATCCAGGCACTGTGAGGTGGCTACTCTTAGGTTTCTTTCAACTGCTTCTTGGTGGTTCTGCAAAGCCACTGTATGACATTTCCTAAAAAAAGAGCATTAATGCAAGAAGTTTCTCCTGCAAACACAAAGCTGGTGTAGTGTTGTTTATGCCACTAACCCTCAGTTGGATAGGAAACATACCATTGACAGGAGGAAGTGTGGGTCTTACCTATACTACAATGCTGCAATACTGCATTATGAGCTGATGAAGCCAAGAGTTCATTTAAAACAGCCCTCCATCTCTGTGCCATGGTTAGTATCTAGGTAAGGATTCATTTCCATGTATTTCAAGTTCAACCACTGAAAAGTGAGAAACTCAGGTTTAAAAACCAGCTTTGAAAATCTAGGCTTTAATTCATTGCCAGGTTTTTTTAATCAATTTGGGATGAGTAAATTAAAACTGGAGAAGCAGCCTGTGAATCTAACTGTGCTTCAAATTAATTAAAAATCCTGTGGATTAGTAAAGTTCCCAATATACACTGCCCAACTGGATATACACTATGGTTTGCTTAGCCACTTGGTTACTTAATCCAATTATATTCCTATCCCATTTCATTGGTTTAACATTTATGCATGTTTGACTAATAATATTTTAGAACCTCTTATAATAGAATACAAGTAAATAGGACTTTGAAAGATGTTGCTTCATATCTAGAAAAAAAAGCTATGTTAAGAACAGCATATAGGTCTGACTCATTTCCCCAACGATAACATATGTTAAAAAAAGGACTGCCCCATAAACAGAATGGGTATCAGGTTGTGGAAAATGAGAGTAAAATTTCAGATGTGCACCAAACTTAACTTTTGTAGATTGTTGGTAAAAAATCTATACAGTAAGTTGAATTATTTGATGTCCCAACAAATTATGTTATCAATATGATAGATAAGCCTAATCACTTTTGCGAATCATAGCTTACAATGGTACCGTTGTAGTTTTTAGTGCAGTCTTCAGCCATAACTTTATTTCATGATTTTCTCTTTGAAGCTAAACATAGCAATAGATAGTTGGTAGCAAAACAGGTTACAGATTATTAATATGGACTCATTACTAATGTAAATCAGTTGGTCACTAGGGCTGTGCAAAACAGCATCATTCAGATTTGACTTCCATTTCAACGATTCAACAGAACAGTGTTTTGTTTCAAGTTTCATTTAGCGTCAAAAGCACTGTTCTGTTTCATTTTGTCAAAGCTGTTTTGCTGTTTCAATGCTGTTTTGATGTTTCGCCCATAGGTTATTATGGGGAAATATAAAATGCAGCAGGAAAGCAGATTGGGGGCTTACCTGCACCCTGGGTCTGTGCCTGAGTCCTTCCAGAGGTGTGAGCCCTCAATCTGCCTGCCAGACGAGAGAAGTCAGGTGCTGTTGCCTGGGACCAGCGCAGTGAAGATCACTGCTGCCACCGGTTCCAGGCAGCAGCACCCAGCTCCTTTCATTTGGCAGGCAGATCAGGGGCTCACTCACACCCGCGGGAGGGATACAGGGGCTGAGCTGGAGTCCTCCTGGGGGTGTGAGCCCCCAGTCTGCCTGCCAGATGACAGATCAGTGCTGGGCACAGCCTGCACCCAGTGCCGGGAAGATTGGTGTTGCTGCTTGCCCGAGGTGGCAGCACCCAGCTCCTGTCAGCTGGCAGGCAGACTGGGGGCATGCACCCCTGGAAGGACTTTGGCACAGCCCCTACAGCCCTCCCAGGGCTGCTGGTAGGACCCCAATCTGCCTGCCGGCTGAGAAGAGCTAGGTGCTGCTGCCTGGGGCCGGCAGGGCCAGGGTTGATCAACATGGGTGGAGACCAGGATGGGGGAGGGTCCCCACACTGGCTGATCTGCCCTTGGCTCCCACCTGGCCAGCTCTGGTAGGGGGCATGGCAGATCAGATCAGGTGGGAACCCACAGCCCCAATCCCAATCCCTGGGTGGGAAAACATCTCTGCACTAGCTGATCTGCTCTGTACCCCCACCTCAATTTTGTGGCTCCGGTAGTGGGTGGGGCAGATTAGCTTGGGCTGGGACCTGCTGCCCCAATGCCTGGGCAAGGGATCATCCTCACACTAGCTGATCTGCCCTGGGCCCCCACCTAGAGTGGCTACAGTAGGGGGTGGGAGAGATCAGCTGGTGCAGAGACCCATCGCCCCTATCCCCAGGTCGGGGAGAGTCCCCTCACCAGCTTTCAAGTTCCTTTGTTTCATTTTGAAGCTCTTTCAAAGGCTTTTATTTTGTTTCAATTTTTGCTGTTTCAAGCTCGAAACACGTCAAAACAGCTTAGAAATGAAACGCTGGGCGAAATTTTGCATAGCCTTTTTGGTCACAATCATTATTATTTCTGTTTCTTAATTAATTCTGTGTAATATTCTAGCATTGTAGAATTTTTTTTTTTCAAATTTTGGTTGAAAATTTGTTTGAAGTTTTCTGCAATGAACTTCTAAGTATGGGATACATACTGCAGGAATTATATCTCTGTTTTAAAGTTGCTGCTATTTGGCTTTCAGTATGTTTTCTGACAGAGGTGTATTTGGCCTGGAGTTCCCTATTCACTTTGACTACAACCTTCATGATTTTACATGACTCTGTTATATACCCCTGAGCCTTCTCCTTTCCAAACTGAAGAGGCCTAATCTTTATATTTTTTCCTGGTATAGCAGCTGCTCCATACACTTGACCAAGGTTCCATGAACCTTTTTTAATTCTACTACATCCTTTTTGGGATGTGGAGACCAGAACTGTCAACAGTATTCAAGATGTGGGTGACCAGGATTTTTATGGTGGCAGGATGATATTTTATGTTTTGTTTTCAGTTCCTTTCTTAATAATAGCCAAAACTGTATTAGCTTCTTTTTTGGTCAGTGCTGCACACCGAGATGCTGCACACTATCTCATAATGACTCCAAGTTCTCTTAACTGAATCATAAAAACTAGTTCAGAACAGAGCACTGCATATGTATAGTTGAGGTTATTTGTCTTCATGTGCATTACTTTGCACTTATTGACACTGAAGCTCACCTGCCATTTATTTGCCCACTCACTTATCTTTCTGAAGCTCCTCTCCACCAATTTGGGATTTGACTACCCAGAACATCATCTGGAAGCATGGGGCATGAGATTTATTGTCCCTTTCCTGAGTATTCTAAAAATGGTATCTGAAGGGAGAATTAAAATCCATGAGAGAGTATAATGATAAATTAAAGTAATCAGCAAACTCCTCCCTTAAAAATATCAGAGGAAAACTGAAGCAAAGAAGTATCTAATATTGCTGAAGCTTTAAGGTTCCTTATGTATGAAAGACTGTCCTTTAATCCACACTCCACTGTGGTGCAGTTTTTCTAACTCCAAAGATTAAACTTTTTGGTATCTCATATGAAATTCTTTAAATCAGCAGTTAGCAACTTTTTTAGGTTCTGGGGAATGACCCAGTTCAGGTGAGAAGCAGACAGGTGAACAGGTGGTAGGACCCAGTCGCTGCTGCTGTTCCCCAAAGTGGCATGGGAACATGCCCATCGCTGGTACTTCTTCCCATACTGGCAGAGGAAAACAGCTGCTGCCAAAACCCCCTTCTACCAAAGGCTGCTGAAACCCCATCAAGCTAGCTCAAATGGCTTCTTGGGTTGCAGATGCCTGCTTTAAATCATGTATTTCTGTTCTAGTTCATACCACGCCAATTGTGTTGATGTCTGTTTCTCCAATTGCTTTATTAATAGCAACGCCCAATCTAGATACAAAATAATTAAATCGTGCCTCAAGATCTTGAGTGGCTATAAATATAGTTCCCAATGGATCGTACAGACTCAAGTTTGTTCTTTTTGTTAGGGAAGGCTTATCTGGTAATTGAACTGTCTGTAAATATATTAATTCAATGTTTAAGTGGCTTAAATGCTGTTCTGAACTGGAATAGATTTGATTGTTTTTTATTGGACCTTTTGCCTTAAAAATAAACTAAAAATGGGCAAGTGCTGTAGGATAATGTATGATTAACTTGTGGTTTTCTACTGAATTCCACATGCTGTGGCAGCTTCTATTGTGAATATATGTAAAGAATCCTGTTCTTGTGCTTTTACCTTTTGGTTGGGAATCATCACAACTAATTCAGCAGAATACATGGTCAATTTACAGCAATTAATTTAACTTAATGACATACTAATAAAGAAGGGATTAAAAAAGATTGGATAGCTTTCCCTTGAACCAACAAAAATATAAGGTAGATGTTCAAAATGAAATGGTTGAGTACAAATCCAAAGTTTTTAACCTATTATGGCCGAAGTTTATATTGTATGTGTGTGTGTGTATGCATATAAAAATTTGAACCATAATTTATGCGTTTCCTATGTATGCACCTGTAAACATAGACTCAAATATAAAACACAGACAGGTTAAGAATGTAGCCAGATATCATTACAATAGTGTAAGGTAATATATTTTTAAATAGAAAAAAAAGATGGAAGAAAAACAGGAAAAGGAAATGTCTTAACAACTATAAGATGTTAGATGACTCCTCTCACACTATGTGCCTCCGATATGATGAGGAGGGAAAGAAAATGAACAGTTCTAGAAGCAAGGCTCACGTCTGATATATACTTCCCTATCACTCATCACCAGAGGCATCACACGCTTTTTCAGTGTCCAGAGAATGGGGTGGGGGGGAGAAGGAATTATGCTGATTGGGGATGGGGGGAAGAGAAGTGGAGGGAGGGACACGATGGAGAAAAGAATCTTTCCTGCCTGACTTTCCTCATTTGAGTGGCACCTGCTACTGCTACTGCTTTAACAGCACAGTCGGGCTGCTTTCAATGAAGTACAGACAGTGGCACAGGCTGCATGGGTGCACTTCCTATTGCCCCATTCACTTCTCCCACCCTCAGGGGCAAAGCTGAGCCCCTCCCCCCCCATAGCAAAGCTGCCCATGAGGCATCATTCTAGCCCCTGCCTGGCTATGCCTGCCTGGCTTCCTATGGCTAGGCTGCTATGGAAAGATTCCTAATGCCCCCAGGTGGGAGAAGGCCATAGTGACACCTCCTCTAAGTCTGCACCTGGGTCTGATGCCCTGCTCAAGCCACTCTAGTTGTGCTACTACTTCTCATATATCAGCAGTCATTAAGAGGACTGATCTGAGGGCCTCAGCATTGAAAGCAAAGTTAGCGGAGAATTTCTAATGTATTTCAGAAGTGGACTCCAAAACCTAGTTATAGGCCAGTTGGAGGTCAGGCTGATGCAGAGTTTTAGACTGTGAACTGTGACATTTCACTGTTCCATTGTAAGATGACGAAACAGATTATTCTGAAACATCTACATGAACTGGAAGGGGAGGAAGCAGAAGAAATCCAATGTCAAAAAAGACCTCTTCAAATTCAGTATTTTCCCTGAATAGTGAAAAATAGTAGCTTCTGAAATGACAGTTTTTAAATGTTAAAATTCTTGTTCTCAGGTCATGTAACTCATTGACAGAGCCACTGGTTCTATTTGTCACAGATCTTTTTGCTATGGATAAGTATGTCTCTAGACACTGTACCTAATGAGAGTAAACAACGACACCATGGGTGGTTTTTAGTGAATTTGACTTGGAAAATTGCTTTCATATTCTGGAGTTGAATCCATGTTGAACACATTTCAGAATATCCTGTTTTTATCTAGCTGTGAAACTGCCTAGTTTTTTCATATGCCCATTTTTATTATTGTTCAAATTTAAATAAAATATTCATAAATCTACTCTCTATTATTTGATGCAGTTCTAATACTCTTAAACAAGATTAATGGGAATTTGGAAGTTTAAATTGTTACTTCATTGGCAGCAGGCATAAGCATTCTATTTTAAAGAGTAATTCTTCCATATACGAGGAATATCTAAATTATGCAAATACAATATGTATACCTGAGGAACATAAGAATTTTCGTAGTATATCAGACCTGAGACACATCTATTCTGATATCCTGTCTTAAATACCAGCTGGTTTCAGATTCTTTAGAAGAAGATGTAATAATACGCTTAATCCGTAATAATTATATTTGTTTAAATGCTGACACATGTTTTCATATCCCCTCCAAAATTTATGTTAGCATTAACTTTCATAATTCTGGATACTCTCATTATCTATCATAAAATGTCCAGTCCCTTTATGAATCTTGATTAATTATTTGCCTGAATGATTCTTTGTAGGGAGAAAAGCAGATCCTGTTATCAGTTTTTAATTTGCCAGCTTTTAATTTAATCCTATGTTCCCTTGTTCTCATGTTATCAGACAGGGAGAACAGAAACCATTGATCTATCTTTTCTATACCATTTAATATTTTATTACATCTCTTATGCCTTGTGCCATAAATTCTTCATACAAGAGGCCTAATTCTGAAAGTGTACAGAATAAAAACCACTGCAGCCTGGAAATGTGTCCATTATTAATCTTGTTAATTAAGGACAAAAAGCAGAGATGAAAGATCAGTGCCTTTCCAGCTTTGATGTGAACTAGTAGGAATCTAATTGGCTGTTAGTCACTACTTCTAAATCTCCACTTTGAACTTGACAATAAAATTGGACTCATTATTAGATTCCTGTATGAGTCAGTACTGTTGGCCTGCTTTCATTTTTTTCACTATATACATAGGGGTCTACCCAACTTGAGGAGGCGGCCAGCCAATTTCACAGGCAGTTTGGAGGGCCAACCACCATTTTAACGGGCTTACCATGGTGGCCCTCTACCCCCTTGTCCCTGATTGGCCAAGAAGCTCCAGTGGCCTTGCCCCACCCCTCACTGCTGATTGGCTGAGAGGGCTGTCCTTCATGCAGCTCCACCCATCACCACTGACTGAAGAGGAGTGGGACAGCACAACAGACAACCCTCTCAGCCAGTTAGTAGCAGTCGTCTTGCCTTTGTGCCAGAACCCTGCTTTGAGACTGCTGGCTCCCACTTGGCAGTCAGCATTTAATTTTTAGTAAGTTAACCGGGGGCAGGGGTTGCTTTTTTTCCCCTGTGTATTCCTCAGAGATCACCCAATTTCATGATTTCTGTGAAATCTGCACAAACATGATATGAGTAGGTCCCTACTTATAAACCTCTAATACAGTGGGCAAGTGTTGGTAGGGTTCTGGTGACTGTAAGCAGAACACTGGTTTAAAAATATTAGAATCATAAGGTTGCAAGGGACCTCAAGGGTCATCTAGTTCAACCTCCTGTATAAGTAGTGTATGCTGTTCTATTACTGTAGTATTCCAGACAAATACTTATGGAGCCTCTTCTTGAAAACTGCCAAGGAAGAAGATTCCACAACTTCTATGTGCAACCTTTACAACTATCCTCCTATTTACATAGTCAGGATTTTTTTTCCTGAGATTTTATCAATCTGATTTGCTTCAGCTTAAACTCATTTCCTCATATCCTTCCCTTTGTGTCATTGGAAAACAATTGTCTTCCTCTTCTTTCTGGTAGCTTTTCAAATATTTGAAAATTGTTATTATATCCCACTTTATTCTGCATTTCTCCAGACTAAACAGGTTCCAAACTAATGCTTATTTCTTTCTGCCTTTCTATGTGTCTTAGAGTCTTGTTACACATTAATTTTAGGCCACTCCTGGAGCTCTTAACCCCTGGATTGTTCACACATTAACACCTGAAACTAGTTATAAGCATACTTTAAGTGGCTTAAAATTATACCATTCCAAAGGCTTTGTCATATGGTAGTTTTGGGCAACTTCTGGAACCCTTAACCTCTGGATTATCTTCACATTAATACCTGAAACCGGTTTTAAGCATGCATTTAATGGCGCAGAGTTACACCGCTCTAAGACAGGGTTGTCTCTGATCTGTGCTACCCAGCTAGTGTTACACTAAAGTCTAGCCACTCTAGGATTTATCTTTGTGCAGGGGTGGGCAAAATGTGGCCCATGAGCCAGATCTGGCCCTCTAGGCCATTCTATCCAGCCTGTGGGGCCCCTACAAATTTAGAAAATTAATTATTATCTGCCCCTGGCTGCCTGTCAAAGATGACAAGGCACCACTGGCAGTAGGACCCAGGAGTAGCTAGCATCAGGACCCAGCAGCTGAAGCAGCAAGGCCCATCTGACCCTGCCGCACTCCCAGCCCCGAACCAGAAGCCTCTGCCTGGGACCCTGAGGTTGTTCTCCTAACCTACCTCCATCTGAGATGAAAACTCAGATAAAAACATGTGGGTGGGAGAGGAACATGGGTGATCGCCCCAGTCCTTGTGTCTGGGCCAGGGTGCACCAGCTCCTGCTGAGTCCTGCAGTTCAGTGATACAGCTAGGAACCACATGCTGCCAGAACAGCTGGCAGGCGGGCAGGGGGCTGGGGAGAGGTGGTGGCAGCAGGCAGGGAAGTGGGAAACTGGAGGTGGCAGGTGGCAGGAGCATGTGGCAATAAGGAAACAGGTGGGTGTAAGTGCAGTGACAGTTGGGCAGGAGCACGTAGCCTACACCGGTATCCTGGGTCCGGCAGATGCCCAGAGTGGGGTGGCAGGAGTGCAGGGTGTGGGCTGGCAGGGGCTTTATGCATCTGGGCCTGCTCCGCGCTCTCTCTCTCTCTCTCTCTCTTTATTTCTTTTTGAATTCTTCTTTTTTTTTTTTACTTCTTTTTATTTTGTCCTTCAATGTCTGTCTTCCTTTGTTCCACTAACCTTTGCCTAGCCCCATTTTTCCACCCCCTTTTTCATTACCTACCCCCTTCCCACTAACTTTCCATTTCCCAACTTCATAGTTTCATAGTTTCATAGTTTGTAGGGTCGGAAGGGACCTGAGCAGATCATCTAGTTCGACCCCCTGCCATGGCAGGAAAGAATACTGGGGCCAAATGACCCCAGCAAGATGTTCATCTAACCTCCTCTGAAAGAGGCAAGGGCTGCCCTACTTCAGAGTAACCACATCTCAGGTCTGCAGCCTGCCAGGCTCATAGTTTCATAGTTTCATAGTAGCTAGAGT
>NW_017728886.1:221616095-221625936 GCF_001723895.1 Crocodylus porosus
GGACCTCAGCGCTTCTCCAACTATCCTCCTTAGCTCGTTGAAGTCTGCCTCCTAAAATCTAGGGCCGCTGCCTTACTGCAGGCCTTTGCCACCTTGCGCTGGATGGTGAGTTCCAGCAGGCGATGATCGCTGTCGCCCAGGTGGTCAAGCACTCGCAGCCCCCTCACCAGGTCATCACCCGTGGCCAGCACTAGGTCCAACTAGTTTCCACCTGCCACCACGACCCCCACCCCCACACCCCAGCTCACTTCTCACACCCTTCCCCGCTCACCTGGAGTAGGATAGAAGCCTGTCCCGGCTCACCACCCTGTAGTGGCAACTAACAGCTGTAGCTCTTTGTCAGGCCCCTACTTGCCAGGCCTCTAGGCTAGGAACAGAAATTACACATAAACTGGTTTACATCATCAGAAACTGATTTAAACATATAACAGAATAGAAGTTCAGTTCATATAAAACAGTTTAAAATGGTAGAAACTGGTTTAAGATAAACCTGGTTGAATGTAGTATCAGACTTAACTGATTTGGGCCAAACCAGTTGATGAAACTTCTGTCCCAGACTCCTTCCTGGTTCAAGTTAAATCACAGTCCCCAAGAATGCTTTACAGCCCTGGGTTGTGCTGTGCCATCTGCTGCAATAGGGAAGGGTTGGGATGAGGGAGAAGACAGGGACTGCCCCCCCTGGTGAGCCTCAGCTGGGGTCTGGGGCCAAGGAGGGTGGTTAAACCCCACTTCCCCTTAGTACAGAGCTGTCCTGCCCTGCTAAAGTTACTGAAAATTACTGCTGGCTGTGACCATGGACTACAAATCCCAGAGGCACCTGAAAGAAGGAAGGGGAAGTGATGAGCAACCCTGCAGAGTCCTGCTACTGTGATGCTGGATGTTAGATCCCAGAGACATTGGGTGCAGCAGGAAGTGACAGAGAGCTGTAACATCCCCTGCTTCCTGGCCTGAGCCATTACAGGCATACGCCTGCATTTCCTGAGTAAAAGGTAAGTGTATGTCCAGTTGTTTCTCAGTTTAATCTTTGCAGCTTAAACTAACCTACAGAGACTGAATCAATTCAACCTCAGGCTTTTTGACTGTCTGTACTTAGCCCTAGTGACAAGTCACAACTGTGCAGGTGGAGGACAGAGAAAGTTTTTAGCCTTAAGGTGTGAACTGCTGCAACTCAAGCTAGCACCAACACCAATCAACATTTGAGCAGCTCAAAATGCAATGTTTAACAAGGCCCATACTCTCCAAAACATTTATCTTTGTATTTTGACTTTGGGTATATGATACTATATGTTTACACCTTTCCTAAAATGTAGCTCCGGGAACTAGATGCAGTACCCCAGTTAAAGCCTAGAAGCACCATATAAAGCGGTACTATCACTGGCAGCATCATGTATACAATAGTTATGCTAATGAAGCCCTGAATTGCATTTGAATTATTTTTGTGACAGTATCACATTGCCAACTCATGTTCAGTTTGTGATCCACCATAATCCCCAGATTCTTCTCAGAAGTCCTTGAGTTTTCCTTTTTTCTTTTCCTCTCTTTTAAAGATGGACACTGTGTAAGCATTTCCGCAGTCCTCTGGGAACTGACCTGTCATCCATGACTGCAAATATTATTTCCAGTGGCTCCAAGACTTATTTTGCTAGAACCTTCAGCACACTGGGGTCAATTTCATCAGACTCTACTGATTTAAATTCATTCAGATTTTTCAAAAGATTTGTTGTACTCTTATCACAATCTGCAGCTCCTTATCTAACTATAGGTGTTTTCTGTGTTTGCATATATGTGTATGCAGGTGCATTTGAAGCATGCCACAAAGTGATCACATTTTCCCTGGTCTTTCCTTTCTGGTAAACATACTTGTAGAATTCCTTCTTATGGTTTTTAACATTGCTTGCCAACTGTCCCATTTTTTAACTTTGCTGCATCTAACTATTCTTGCTATTCCATGTCTTACTTCCTTAGTGATTCACCTTTACTTACATTGCCTGCATGTTTATTTTTTGATCTTGAAGAAGGTGGGGAGTCTTTGTATAGCCACATAACAAACTCTCCTGCAGTGCTTATCTTTTTTTATGGGTCCAATCCTTGAAGGTGACTCAGTGTCAATAACCAGCCTAAGTGCTACTATAAAAAAATTAATTAGGGCCAGACCTAATTAATTAAGGAGATACCTTTGCTCATGTTGAATATTGACTTAAATAGGATTAACCACAGAGTCAAATATAATTTCACATACTTAAGTGTATCAAAACCCAACTGTTATAACGTGAATGCTTATTTTCTTCTGTTACAGAAAAGTTTTGCATGGGAATAAGAACTTAGAGCTGCAGCAACTAGAATTTTCAAAGAAGTCTGTCATTATTTGCTAGAATAGTTTTTTCAGGCACAAAATTAGGAAGCAAGGAGATCTGGGTTGGCTCTGGATTTAGGATCCAGATACCCTGTTGTGGGATGAGGACGATGTTCTTCCCTCAGACCAACCACGACCTTTCCATTCAATAATAGGCAAATTTATTGATACACAACAATAACAGAAAAGAAACAATACAAACAATCAAGCAATTCTATATATATCTACCAAATCCTAGAACTGTCATTAGAGTCAAAGTACATCTGGTCAGGACACAGGCTTCACTCTCAGGCTCTTTCTCTTAGGTGTCAGATATCAGCAGTCTGGAGGTGGGATGCCGAGGCCCACACCGCCCTCCACTGGGATGTATGAGACGGGCTGCTGGTATGCTCTCTGTCCAGCTTTGGGGACCCTTCCTGACAGATGAGGGTGGGGACACTTTTCAGAAAGAAGGAGCAGGGAGGGATGAGGAAGGGAGGGACAGCAAGGAGGTACAGGGAGGGACCCGGGGTAGGGCCCTTTGTTACTCTCAAGTTTCTGCTTTTGTATTCTCCTCCCTCTCAATGTCTCTTGATGACTCTTCATCCATGGCTATCTCTGCTGGGTGGTTCTCGCTCTGTGGTTACACGTCCATGTAGCCTTCTGGGCTTCTAATTTGGTCTGTTTGCCCAAAACCAGGACTTACTCCCCTCCCCCTTCCCCCCAGCTCTGGGACTTTGCAGCTGGTATCACTTTATCTCATGTTATGGGCAGTGTAATATACACTCCCTTGGTTCCCAGGCTGTTTTGTAAGCTGTGTTCTTGTTGTGTTAGACAACCTGTCTGCCTTCAAGGCTGTGATCTCATGTTGTAGCATGCCTCCTCAATTCTTAGGCTATGTGTGTATCCATTGACCTTGTTGTGTTAGACAGCTTTTCTGCTTCCAGGGCTGTGAGAGACTGAGTGTGTGAGACCCAAGCTCCTTAGAAATCAATGAACCCCTGCTGTCCATCTTGAACCATTCTAATGGATATATCTATACCTATAAGCCAATTCCCAACAAACAGACCTTTAAATGCCATTTCTAAGCCAACAATCTGCATCTGGCAAGGGAAAAAGTGAGAGGAGAAAGGTTGATCACAAGCAGCCAGCATGCGTATACAAAGAACAAATCATGTTCAACAAACTTAATCAGGTAAAGCAGGGAGACAAGGTTTGCCTTCCTCTATAATGGGGGACACTTTTACTTGACTCTCCTGAGCAGATTTAAACAAACGTTGCAGCAGCAGGACAGTGGCCTCTGTTGTCTCCCTGCTTTTCCTGTAGCACATTAGGGTACTATGCTTTGTGGTTGTGTAACAGGGTTGACTGTGTAGCTTTAGTAACAGGCTACACAAGGATCTGTGTAGGATGGTTTGGATGGGGATGCTCACACTTCAGGCAGGGAGCTGGAGTAGATAACTGAAAGTCCCCTTCCAACCCTTCTTTTATATGATGTGATGATATTTAGGCATTCTCACAACAACTAATTAAGTATCATAGAAATTTCTGGGAAATTACTTGTTAGTCTGCTGAGTAGTATGCACTTCAATTTTATCCAGACTACTTCATACACTTCAGCTACAAGTTTTATAGGTATTAGGGGTCTAAACTTTTCTTAAAAATAAACCACTAACACTTAAAGCAGATGAAAAGAAGAAGAAAAAAGCAAACCTTTTGCTCAATAAGAAAAAATTGACTTTTTAAAGGATTTTTTTAGAATGGTTTGAAAGGCAATCTATCTCCACCTGTTTTGCCCCCTTCAAAATAGATTGAATTTGTTTAGCCAAAAAAAAAATTATGTTGATAATGTTTTAATGTTTCAAAGAACATCAAAACATTAATTAAATGTCTGACACTGTTTGAAAAAATGTAATAACATGGGCAATCCTTCATTTTCTTTTGAAAAGGCATTTTTGTATTAAAAGGATTTTCTTTTGAAAAAAAGAATCAGCCTTTAAAAAACACTGAACCATAACATTCAGTTTAAGAGTTATTTATCCAGTTCAGAGCATAAGCATTTTGATTTGTGCTATTAAGACTCTATATTGCAAATGATTGTCCTTGAATATTAAATCAGAAGTTAGCACTAAAACTATTCATTAAAACTGAAAGAAGAGAGCTAGCTATTAGAATTTTCATTAATTGTAAAAGTGAAGTGTTTTTCCTGTTCTCCATCTTGGTTTGACTCCTGCAGAGTTTACTGATACATGCTGTTCCAGGAAAGTCAAAAAAGGCTACAACATCACTTCAGCGCTACCATCCTCGTTTGTAATTTTTTTCAGCTTTTATTTTTTGTGGAGAAATTTCTCCCCATGGCATTACTGTGCAAAACCTTCTCCATCTTGATTCAAGTTATGTCTAGCAAGTCTCAGTTCTCTCAGCCTACTTGCTGGAAATGTAAGAAGAATTCTTCCCCCTGATCCCACATATGCAGCCTTATTAGCTGTCATGATTCTGCTTTGGGGATAGCCGTACCTCTTTTGAGATTGGAGCAAAGTAATGTAGAACATGAAAAACACAAACCAATAAACAAAAAACCTCTCTCACCCTCTTTTGTTTTACCTCCTTGATAACAAATACTTGAAAATGAAAAGTAGCAGCAGCTGTCTCCATAAAATAGATATTTTTGTAATAGATTGATATTTGCTACAGGCCCCATAAAATTAACATATACAGAAAACCTCCTGTTTTAATCTCCTATATACTGTTGCCTTCATTACATCTTGTGTGATTTTGAAGATATGAACATTTAAAAAATAAAAGGAAATCCAAGTTTGAGTCACCTATCAGCTTTTACTACAGATTAAATTTTCCAGGATACCATCTGAGAATATGCACCCATCCAATCATACATATTATGGCTATTTCAGTGACCTAAATACTCAGAAAAAAACTCCATTAGTGGTAAACCACACGCATAAAACAGGATTTAGTAGAGCTTCCCTAAAAAATGAGCTCAATTTCTGTACAAATAATCTTCAAAACTATAAACTAAAGAAAAGGCTGAATTGACAGATCACTTTGGTACTTTTTATACCACAGTGGTTTTAAACCCTTTTAAAGAATTCCGCTTTCTGAATTTTGTAGAATACTTAGATCAGTTTAAACTTACATTAGAACAATGCAAAGTATGCAGAGCTAGAGTTAGAAAAATGGTTAGGAAATGTGAAAGTAAAAATTGTAAATGGAATATAATTTTGTTGAGCATCCTATGTCAGGCTAATGGTATGTTTGACTTGTAAAGGTGAGCGTTATGTGGGTTATTTCTCTTCAATTATTCTCAACTAGCATGTTGCCTATGCATGTATCCCCTGAGCAACGCTAATTAAAATATAGTTTAATTAGCATTGTTGAATAGTGTAAGTGTGTCAGTGTGCTTGCTGCTGGCTAGGTGGGATTTGCTTCCTTAAGAGAACTTCCAAAAGTGTAAAAAATAACCCGTGAGTAGACTTGGGCCTGCCTTTGTTCCCTTGATAGCCCCTCAGCCAGTCTTTGTAACATGAAACTCTAATCCTTGGTCCAAACAAAAAAATAACTGAGTAAAGCAAACCTTTAGCCTTTTCCCAGGCAGCAGAAGGCCCTTTAGTTTTGTCCCTTCCTAGATGCAAGCTTCTCTGGATTTCACTCTTTCCACCCAGAAAACTGCTTCTTCCCAACTCTATAAGAATATTCAAGCCCTAATTTTTTTTTTTCAAATTTACTCCAAATTGTTCATGAATGTAGTAATTTGATGGAGGCAATTAAAGACTTTTGTGTTTGTCTCTCTAGTTTTGGTTTTCCTGTGAATATTGACAGAGAAAATATGATAAATGGAAGACTAAACTTGAGAATAATTCCTACAACTCAAATTCCAGCTCCTATCTAGACTTCAAAGTGGATAATGAAATCTAGTGGAACATAAACATTGTGAATCTTTTAATGCACAATTTCAGTGCTTCACACAAACTTGGGTATTTTAAGAACATAGAAGCAGGAAGTAGAAATTGTGTAGCCTTTGCTCATTCAGTACCCAGTTCTTTATGATAAAAGAGATTATTGAAGAAGGCTGCTATGTGTCAATGCACAGAGAAATTGAACTGAGTTGAAAGACGAATGCATCCAGCCCATTCCTGTCTCCCCCCCCACAATGTAGCATTTATCTCTTATTTATGTCTCAGCTGAGAAAAATTTAGATATTAATGCAGCCTTTCTTTATGTCACACAAGGGTACTGCAGAATTTGTCTTCTGCTACAAGCTTTCAGCAGCTAATTTACATATTGGCTATACACATAAAGTGTAAATCCTGTGCTGGTAACACAGTTGGATGACCTGCTGATCTTATAATGACATCCTATCACAATACAGCTCTCTGATCATAAAGTTGCAAAGGCAATGATTTAAATGAAAATGATCCTGGGATTTTCATAAAGAGAAGTAACAAAGTATGAGTTACATGTACATGCCTTTGATCCCTTTTATATGCAGCTTTTAGTCTTGTATCACTTATGAAATATAGAACCTTTATTTCTTTATTCCATAAAAATTGGAATTTAGTAATTGAAAATAGAAATTTCAAGAATCTGAAAATTATTGTCTTCTCAGTGAGAATATTCAAAAGAAATAAATGTAGGAAGTTACCTACCGAGGATACAATTATTAACTCTTATGCTAAGGTACTTATTTAATTCACGTGAAGCCCGTGACTAAGTTATGAAATTACCTAAACTTAGTATAACTGAAATGTCTGATTAACAGCTAGTTTAATCACAGCTCTGCACAAAGCCTGATGTTTAACATGTATTACCCCAGGCAAATTTCTGGGAAGCACTGAGTTTGAAAAACATTGTTGCCTCTTTGCTTCATAGAATGGGTAGTAATTTTGGACTATTTAATTATGCCTCTACCCCTGCACCAGCTACAATTCAGTGACCAAGCAATGGGGGATAGAAAGGAGGCCTCCGTTTCCAGAAGAAATAAGTAGGCAAGTGTTTTATGCCTCATACACAAATGCATAGACCCACTGAGTAGGTGGCCTGTGGAGGAGCTCTTTGCAGAACTGTGAGAATAATTTTATTTTGGTTGTCTGGGCCATATTGAGGAGGGAAGAAGTGGGGCAGGAATCATGTCATGTCAATTTAAAACAAAAAAGAAGCATTTCCAATGTTTTTCATTTTACTCAAAACTAGGGAAGCAAACACCAAAGTCTTTAATCACCTCCATCAAACTACTCTCATGAACAAGAACTGGTCAGTTCAGTGTAGCCTTACACATTTTTAGAGCTTTACTTAAAATCAGAGATACCCACCTTCCATCAAGGAATAAAAGACCTAATTTAATGGGTGTATAACCTGCTAGCATTATAACTTAATGCTAGGCAATGGATTGAAGTCTTGTGATTACAGGATAGCTTGAAATGTTGGCCACTGTTCCCTGGATTTATGTTTCAGGGACCTGTAGTGAGCAAACTGAGTTATGCTAAGGCTCTTAGCCATAGTTTAAACCAGGGATGGGCAAAGTCTGGCCTGCGGGCCGGATGCAGTTGGCTGTGAACTCCATTTCCCAGCTACCCCTGGCCACATGGCTTGGGCCGGTCTCCATGGAGACCCCAGCTGCACTTGCATGAGAAAGCTCAGGTTGGGGTTGCCATGGGAACCAGCCACAGCTGTGCTGGCAGCTCCCATGGCAGAGCAGCTCAGAGGGCTGCTCCAGATCCAGTGGGATCTTGCAATGGGGGTGTCTTGCTCCAGAGCCAGGGCAGAACCACGATCTGTAGCCTTCATGCTCCGGCAAGGGATACCCAAGTTAGAGGACCATGGCTTTGTCCTGGCTCCTTGCAATGGCAAAATCCTCATCTGGAACAGGGGCAGAGCTGTCATCCCCTGCTTGCATGCCCCTGCCCAGAGAATGCAGGCTACAGATTGCGGCTCTGCCCTGGCTCCAGAGCAGCCCCCTGCACTGCTCTGCTGTGCACACTGTCAGCATGGCTATGGCTGGTCTCCATTGCAGCCTGAGATTTCCTGCACAGGTGTGTCCCAGGTTTCCATGGACATTGGCCCAAGCCATGTGGGAAGAGGCTGCTGGGAAATGGAGTCTGGCTGCCAACTGGATTGGTCATTTTTCCCATCCTTGGTCTAGGCCTTCCCAGAACCAAGCAATAAAATTGTATGAAGTAACTTATAAGGCACTGGAAAAAATGAGTGCTATGATTGGTATAGTTGGAGAACCACGTACAACAGTTTGCTAAATGGAAATGAAACCAAAAACTGAGTAGGATTGGAGTACCTTATCTAAATAGAACCTGAGGATTGGACAATTTGGGATGAGAAAATTACAGAATTAATCAACAAACAAATGAAAAGCTTTGTGTTCCCGTTGCATCTGTGGGGAGACGGGGTACCCATGGACTTTCTGCAAAGCCAGAAACAAACACCCCACACACCCGGTGGAGGACCCAAGTCTTGTACCACTGAAGGTCTCTGCTGGAACATCTAAAGGAGCCACTTGCCAAGTTGTATTATGGAGAGGAAACCTGTCATATTGATTGGGGGTTACTATTAAAGTTCACTTGACACTAAACTGGATAAGGGGCTGTGTCTATCCTTGGAGGTTTGTGGCGAAAAGAATCCCATTGGTAACAGGACCTTAGGATCAAAAAGTTTCATTTTTGGTTTATACCTTTTTAATTATTACTATAGTTCAAGTAGATTTTCAAAGTAATAATTTTTAAATGAATATTATCAGTCTTTTCAATTTAATCTTTCTCTTTTCTTTTCCCCCAGTGAAAATATTTACAAATTTACAAATACTTTTCTTCAGTCCTATTCTGCATTGTTCTGATAAATGGGCTATTGGACCAACCATTTTCTCCCAGCTCCAGTTCAGTGTCCTTTATGCAGGCACGTAATCAAGGTCACAGTCCAGTCCTAACTAAATCTGCAACTTAATTGGCCTGATGAAGGTGTAGTACAATGTAGAAAGTCTGGTGTCTTGGTAAATTACAAGGTCTGAAGAGTTCTAGTCTTAGAAGACATGGAAGAATATGTTATTTTTTCAGAAAAGAACAGCACAGAAAGATGTGCTTATGTTCAATGCTTCCCAACTTGTACCCATTTGCTGCAGGACAGCCAAGTCTAACCTTTTTTTATTCCAAATTTGTTGGCAGATATGTCTCTGAGAATGACCTTCTAGCCAGGGGCCTGAGATTTTTTTAAGTACTAGTAGGCAAACTAGTTATAAACTAGTCAGGGGGGATCAGCAGGCATTGGGGGAGTCCCTGTTCCCCCGAGCACTGCCAGGAGTGACCAGGAATAACGGTCACAGCAGGGCAGGCCCTATGAGGAGAGGCTATGGGACCTGAACCTGTTCAGCCTCCAAAAGAGAAGGCTGAGGGGGGATTTAGTGGCTTGTCACAAACTAGTCAGGGGGGATCAGCAGGCATTGGGGGAGTCCCTGTTCCCCCGAGCACTGCCAGGAGTGACCAGGAATAA
>NW_017728886.1:221626686-221636487 GCF_001723895.1 Crocodylus porosus
ACAAAATGTACCCAAGGGTGCTGAGGGAGTTGGCTTATTTGAGTGTGGAGCCTCTGGCATTAGCTTAAAAAACTCATGCTGATCAGGAAAGGCCCTGGACAATTGGAAAAGGACAAGTATAGTACCCATATTTAAGAGGGAAGAAGGAGGATCCAGGGAACTCACACCAGTCACCCTCACCTCATTCCCTGGATCATGAAGCAGGTCCTTAAAAAATCCATTTCTAAGCACTTGAAGGAGAAGACGGTGATTAGGAAGAGTCAGCATGGATTCACCAGGGGCAAGTCATGCTTCACCAATCTGATTTCCTTCTATGATGAGATGGCTGGCTCTGTGGATGCAGGGAGACCAATGGATGTAATATACCTTGACTTTAGCAAGGCTTTTGGTATGGTCTCCCACAACAGTCTCGCAAGCAAGCTACAGAAGTAATGGTAGGGTGAATTAACTATAAGGTCAATAGAACACTGGCTCAAGCATTGGAACAAAGGGTAGTAACCAATGGCTTGATGTCTAGTTGGCAGCTGGTATCAAGTGGAGTGCCCCAAGGGTTTGTCCTGGGACCAATTTTGTTCAGTGTCTTCATCAGTGACCTAGAAGAAAGTATAGAGTTCATTCTCAGCAAGTTTGCAGATCAGATCACACCAAGCTGGGAGGCGTAGTAGATAACCTGGAGGGTAGGGCTAGGATTCAGAGAGACCTAGACAAATTGGAGGATTGGGCCAAAAGGAATCTCATGAATTTCAAGAAGGACAAGTGCAAAGTCCTAAACTTAGGATGGAACAATACCATGCACTAGTACAGGCTGGGGGCTGACAGGCTGGGCAGCAGCTCTGCAGAAAAGGACCTGGGAGTTACAGTGGACAATAAGCTGAATATGAGCCAGCAGTCTGCTTTTGTTGCCAGGAAGGCTAATAGCATCCTGGGCTACATTGGTAGGTGTGTTGTCAGTAGGTCAAGGGAACTGATTGTTCCCCTCTATTCAGCACTTCTGGGGCCACCTGAAGAAAAGTTTGAGGGTAGATTTAGTAGCAGCCTTCAACTGCTGGAAGGTAGGTTACAAAGAGGATGAGGCTAGACTGTTCTTATTTGTGGCTCATGACAGAACAAGGAATAATGGTTTCAAGTTGCAGCAAGGGAAGTTTTAGTTAGATATAAGGAAAAACTTTCTCATCCAGACGGGCTATCCAGAGAGGTTGTGGAATGTCCATCTTTGGGGGTTTTTAAGATACAGCTAGACAAATCCTTGACTGGTATGATATTATAGTTAGGGGGTATGATATTATAGTTAGGGGTGGTCTTGCTTTGAGCAGTGGGTTGGACTAGACGACCTTCTTTGGTCCCTTCCAACTTTAATTCTGTATGGTTCTATGAAGAAATGTATATGTTTGATAAAATAGAATGAAAATACTTGAGGAAAAAATACAAGTGGAAATGAGGAGGAGGAGGAGTAAACTACTGTGAATTTTTATATTTCATTATGATTGTCTTCCCAGTTTATCAATAAAATGCAATAAACCACTTGGGCCTTTTGCTCATGGCTTGTTCCTTTTTTGATCAATTTTCATTTGCATATTGTTTCTTTCTTTACCCACTGTTTCTTTCTTTACCAACTCCTAAATTTTGTTTTTGTTGATGCTGAAAATGCCTACAAAGTGTATTCAACTGCCTTAAGAATGTTTTTCTACCAGGCACTGTCATACTGACATTGTCCATTATATTCTGAGAAGTTGACACAAAATTCCCTAGAGACTGTTCAATTGATATAATTGAATTAATTACTAATAACAAGCCACTCCTGAGAGAGGAGAAGAGTAACAAATGTCAAGCCTTTGCTAGGAGACTATAGGATAGCACAAGGAAAAACTGAGTTTGCATTATGCCATTGGCAAATCTGTGGATAAGCAGGATATTTCACATCAACTGTATTTGGTTTGTCTCCATAAATGGGAAAAATACTCCTGGGTGTGTGAGCTACAGACATCATATAAAATTCCTGAAGTTGTTAATGAAAAACCATGGCCAACTGCAAAGATACATAAAAATATTTAAAAATTGCAAGGATGAAAGCAGCTCATATACTGCCTTGTAGTTCATTTAATTTTTTTTTCTATTTCCTCCACTTGGCATCCAAATAGAGGACAGTGATGGAGGCGGGGGGGGGGCAGAGATTGCTTTTATTAAATGTAAACTGACCTTCTTATAGAATCCCATTTTAATGCCATCGTTTACGTTAGTGAGAATTTACCCACTTGAACAGTCTCACTGGAGGGAGTTACATAATACTCCAACAGTGAGAATAAAGGCATCATATCCCAGTCCTTTATAACTATATAATATCAATAGTAGCCAATCAGAAACTTGTTTGAAAACTTGGCCATTTCAAGCCAATGGAGTTCTGTTACACTCAGACTTCATGGAACCAGAAATTCATCTCCTATATCTAACTTATTCAATATCTGCTCGTGAAAATATAATGGGAAATAGGTGGGATTTTTAAATATGAGGAGCAAAATAGAGATGCTCCAAGAAGTGAGAGGGAAATTATCATGTATGAAGTCCTCCTTATTCTGGAAAACAACAAATGATCAAATTAGGGGACACATCCAGCAACCATTCTGAATACATATTAGTAAGAAAACAATATGCTGTATAGAAAAATAAAAATGAAATTTATCAAGGAACTTAAAGTTATAATTCTGGTTTTAGGATCAACTGATAACTACTCTAACATTATTAGAGAACTATACTTTTAGAATGGACTTTTCATATTTTTGTGTTATAAATATGGTAGGAAAATGTCTTTCAAAATGTTTTAAATACTCCAATGCAACCCCTTTCACTCAAACTTAAAACCAAGATTTAAACAGATATCAAAAACTGGATGATGTGAAGCTCTTCAAAAAACTAAGCTTTCTAGTCATGGAAATGCATAACCAGCTGCTTTGAAAGATATTTTATTTGATAAAAAAGCACCATGGTCATTGATATATGTCCATGGAACAATAAACTGCTTAAATTATTTTATGCTAGATGATTTACACTAAAGTCTTTGGAGTTTAAGCTTTTATGAATATATCTAATTTTATGGAAGGATCCCCCTCAGGAGGCTATTGATGACACTTTATTTGGTCTTCTTCCATGTTAAATGCGCTACAAATAATTTCTTTACAGTGGAAAAAGATAAATAGTTAATATGCTGTGAAATACTCACAAAATATGCCATCTCATGAATGTTGTTATCTACAAATGACAAATTCCTTCTTTCTTTGTTTTTAATTCCTCTGTGATTGTGGAAAGCATCTGAGCAATGACAACAGTTCATATTTCATTACACCAGCTCTTATTGTGCAAGTACTGCAGATATTAGCAACCATGTTGAATGCAGCATAAATATTTAAATGATTGTTCATTTTAATGCCTGTTTTGATTGACTAATTTGTTTCTTTTTGTGTTAGTTTGTGTAGATGTTCGCGTTGCAGAATGTCTTGTGTAAAACTCATCCTTTAAATTGGAGTCTGAGATTTGTAATCTGTATTGTTTAGATTTGGGTTCTGCAGTCCTTGTTATAGCTGAATAGTTTCATTGTGATTACTCAGCTGTAGAAGTGCCACCAATATGAGTAAGAGTAGGACAATCTACTCATTATTTCTCAATATAAGTTCACAAATAAAGGTATTTATAGAACGATACTTTAAAGTAACCGTTATTGAAAATATCCCATGATAGATAAGAATATTTCAAACTGCGAGTAATAGTCTAAAATCTAAACTTTGGAATATTATTGCTCAGGAGAATATTGAACTCCTTGTCAAAATCAAGTTCTTACATCACATTCACTTTAAATCATTGTGGTGTCTCGGCATCTCACACTTTTAATTAAATTGATTTCAGGAAGATCTCTACCTTTCTGGTCTCCTTTTTTCAGTAAAAATGTTTGAGTGTTTTTAAAGATCTGGTTTTGGGATAGACATCGAAGGAAGAGTAGATCAAAAATCAGTTTAGGAGGTTTTGTGTGTGGGGGTGTA
Source organism: Crocodylus porosus (assembly GCF_001723895.1). Taxonomy (NCBI): domain Eukaryota; kingdom Metazoa; phylum Chordata; order Crocodylia; family Crocodylidae; genus Crocodylus; species Crocodylus porosus. Next base: position 221,630,715 of record NW_017728886.1, read on the forward strand.
TGTGTGAAGCTGTTGAGGTTGATAGTCATTCTGATTTCAAATATTTCATCTACTTAACAGCCTGATTCCAGTAGGTATTCAACTGAGTAAATCTCTCATCCACACAAATAATGCAGTTCCTACACTCTGTTTACTTAACAGTCCTCAATTCAAGTGCAATTGGTTTCTCACCCAGGTGGGAGAGGATATCATTGTATTCCTACAGCCTTCACTTTGCCTTGGGAAGTGGTATAAATGCCAAGGAGGGCACAGAGACAATGCACCTGGTTTAGAGATCAAAAGCAGTAAATGAAAATAAGCCCTTTCCCTTGAGCAATAATGGTCCAAGGAAGCGATGTGTCTAGCCCCACTTTTTCTATCATGCTGTACACTTCTCTGCAGGCGAGCATATTTACAGCAATGGCGATTTACTTGCTTCTCTTCTTCAGCACAGCCCTCTTTTGTGTCAGACTTTCCCATTATGAAAACAAGCAACAGGACAGAATAGTTCCTCTGCTCTGTTGATAACAGGAATTCTCCTTTTACTAGGCACCCCTCCAAGGCCTGCTTGCATACCTTTTCAAAAGTGACTCATGACACTGTGTACCTCCATTTTTTGAATGCCCAACTTGAGAGACTAATAAAGGACCTGATTGGGTTTTTGACCTTTTCTGAAGAACAGGATCCTTTGAAGTGTTTCAAGGTGGGCATATAAAATAACCTGTCACTTTTGAAAATGTAGACCCAAACCTCTAAATTATCACAGGAAAAGACACAATAACAATCTGTTCCTGCTTGCCCTTGTTTGATCAGCAGACAAATCGGGGGTCCTGTTTCAACCTGTAGAAGTCATATGGATGGTGAAAATGTAAAGGGTAACTGTTACTCCTTTGTGGTAATAACTGCGAGAGAAACCATGGAAAGCAGTCTATAAGAGAGCTATAATGTTGAAAGTCCTCTATCAACACATTGCTGTATTTTTATTTAGTGCTATATAATTCTACATGTCACTTAAAATGACTGTCTTGTGCCCTCAGCTAGAGTCTTGAAAGCTTGAGCTGATTCTTGATATGGTTTTAATACTATCTAGTATGTTTGGAGACTGAAGCTGATACTTATTACCCTTATTGTATTACATTAGCTAGGATCACACTCTGAGACTACTACTGAAAGTGAATAGTAGCCTAACTGAAATCACAGACTCATAGCCCCACTACTTGTAAATAAGCAGATTTGTGATGGCAACATGGTTATGGTGGAGCTGCTCCTTCCTTTGCCAAAAATTCTCCCCAGTCAACCCAATCATCTTTAAATAGTTATCCAGACTGGGGAATCAAAGGTGGCAAGATGTGCTCTCGTTCACACCACTTCTTTGTGTGCCATTGGCTCTAGAAACTAGTGTGCCTCAACTGCCTTAGCTCAACTGGTTGTTAGATTTGGTTAAACCTTTGATTTTTTTTGAGAGCCCCTTGCATGGTCAAGGGGCAGTGGGGAAGGCCCTACAAAGAGAAGCTAAAGGGCCTGAACCTATTCAGCCTCCACAAGAGAAGGCTGAGAGGGGATCTGGTGGCCATTTACAATCTCACTAGGAGGGACCAGCAGGAATTGGGGAAGGCTCTGTTCCCCAAGGGTTACTAGGAATAATGGTCACAACTTGTTAGAGAAGGTTCAGGCTGGACATCAAGAGACATTACTTTACAGTCAGGGCTGCCAGGCTCTGAAATGGGCTCCCAACTGAGGTGGTACTCTCCCCTACCTTGGGGGTCTTCAAGAGGGGGCTGGACAGATATTTGGCTGGGGTGATATGACCCAGCACCCGTTCCTGCCCAGGGCAGGGGGTCAGACCTGATGATCTGTTTAGATCCCTTCTGACCCTAAGCACTGTGATACTATGATACTATAAGTACAGGAATCTAGCCTCAGGAAAATATTTATTTTTCCCGCCCCATACCAGAACTGTTGAAAAGGCAAGTTATTGTACAGGCATATTATTTCCAAAAAGAAATAACCATGGCACTTGAGATTTTAAAGAATAATAATAATAAATAATAATAACAACAACATCACATCATGTAAAAGTCAGTGACTTTTAATATAGGTCCTTGCAACTCCCTTTCCTTTTTCTTCAAATCAATCTCGTAAATTGTTTTGTGGAAGGGTAAACTGAAGAGATAATTAAATGGGCAAAAATAGGACTATAATTACAATATCACCTGCTGCTTATAACATTATAAAACGTTCTGTAAAGTGGCAGGAACATAAAAATTAAAAAATATAAAGAGAGTTTCTTAACTTAGTCCTATCAGTCAACATCAGACTGTAAAAGAAATATATGTTTATCAAGGTTGACAGTAATTATCTAGGAAAAGAAAGTGATAACCTTTAGCATGTCAAGCTGTTTAAACTTTTCAGACTTAAAATATACAATTTCTGAGGTGCTGTCAAGTATAGTTAACTAATAAGAGCTCTGCCTCAATGTGCTGACAGTGTGCTGACAAGCTCCAATTTTCTACAAGATCAAGGTGGCTTAGAACCTTGTACCAATTATCTATGTTGGATATATAGTGGTCTCCCATAGCTGTCATGTTTGCAGTGAGAGACAAGAGAGTGAGAAGAGATACCTTAATGAGGTATATAACACCATGGTCTCCGCTGTTCTGAACTAGTCATGTGTCATACATATCGGGGGAGGAAAAGCAAGCAACTTTTAAATTAATATTGGAGACCTTGGGTTGGATTTAAAAAAACAAACAAACAAAAACTCCCTACAAGTTTGAAATGTGTATGTATGGGTTCTTTTATGGGTTTTTAGTTTTGGGTTTTTTTGCCAGATGGACTTTTAGAAAAGGACATAGGGTTTCTTGATGCAACAAACTTCATGTCATGAGTGTGTAAGCATACACTGACAGAACATGAATCTATTTGCATGGCAAATAAAGCAATAAAAACAGGAACTTAACCCAACAAGTTTTCTCTCAGTTGACATGATAAATATAGATGTTATATTTATTGGATAGCCTCAGCTGATGAGTTCATAGAAGGGATTATTTACAATATCAAATATAGCAGATTAACTAATTAGAGCTGATTAGAAGATAGGATTTGTGCCACTAAAAAAAATGGTGAAAATGAAGGAGTAGGGGCAGGGGCAGGGGTAGTGGGGGAGTTGTTTCTATTGAAAAAATTGAAAATCTTCATCTTTCAAAGTTAGTTTGAAAAAGGCTTCAGTTTCAGACTGAAATGTTTTTGACAAAAAATGTTTTTCTTGGGAAAAAGACATTTTAAAAGAAATACTGCTATCTAATTCTAACACCAAATATCTCCATCTCTTCAACAACTTTTTGGAATTGAAAAAAATCTATTCCAAAAGCCATTCTTCCAGGAAAAAAAGGAAGAAACTTTTCATACCTAGGCTAGAAAAATTTAAATTAGAGACAGGTGAACCAGGTTAGGATTCAAAGAACAAACATAAAAACAGAACTGTATTTTTGTCCAGACTGGAATTTGAGGCTTAAGGAAAATGAAGTTGAACTTAGAACATGCTTTTACATTTTTTAGTTGCAGTCAGAAGTTGAAGTTCTGAACTAATGAGAGAGGTTTCACTTGACTGAAAAAAAAGACAAAAAGTAGAATTTTGTATTGCTTGTGTCACTGCATAGTCATATAGGAAGTCGATTTTACCTGACAATTTTTTGAAACATAAAAGCATCCCTGATTTCTCTTTCTGCTTCTTTCCTTCCTGTTACTTTCATTCTTCAAAATGTTCTTGTGTCTTATTCTTCCTTGCTTCTAAATATTTAGAGTTTAGGTGGGAAAGGGTTCAATTGATTTATTTAGAGTGGGCATCTGAAGAGATGGGAAAAGATCCAGTTTTATCCAATAAGTTCATTGCTAAGGAGCTTACACTGTAATTCAATAATAGCAAGATAAACACTGAATTAGCTTTCTATTAACTATGGCTTCACCCAGCTAATTTACAATTAGTTTGAGCCTAAGAATAACATTGTATAAAATGTGCAGGGAAATTCAGTATATTGTATTTAATGCACTTCTGTATAATCAATATTAAATGATTCATAATTTATTATACAAAGAACTCTTCATTAGTTTATTCACTAAAAATACCTCATAAGATTTTGAAATTAATAGATGAAGAATACACTCTAAAATACCTTGGAAACCCTATGAGCAAAGAGCAAGACTTCTGAATTTCTTTAACATGATACAAACATTTGTCTAAACTGTGACTCAGAATTGCAGAGCCCAGGGTATTCTGTTGAAATAGTTCTGTACAAATTTCATCTGTCTTTCATCCTCTGGTCATACCCTCTTTCATATAGTTTCAGTTCTGCCAGTCTGAACAAAAACTGCTCCATAGCTGTCCTGTGAGGGAAGAGGGGAGGCAGGAATCTGTACACACCACAGTGTGCTTTCCAGGTACCACATCACCTTCCTCATCAACATTTTAGTGAAAAAAAGATCTCTGTGGGCATAACCCCCCCCACACACGCACACCCCAAAGCAGAGGGAATAGAGAGCGTGTGACCACATACAGATTGTATGCTTTCATGTTCACTTTTTTGGATAAAATACAATATGCAGTAAAGTTTAAATAAAGGTGTAATCATTTCCTCTTATTTAGATGGTGATGGGCCCACAAGGAAGACTTTCTCCAACATACTTCCTTATGACATTCAGCATAGTTGTCTTTTTCATTTTTCATAGCAGGTGAAGAAAACAAAAAGGCTAGATCTTGAGCTGCTCTGGGCTGGAGCATTTTCATTGATGGTCAAAGGTGTTATGAGCATTTTACATCAGTTTAAGCACCAAAGGAAAATGAATCTCAGGCACCTTCATTCTGATGTCACGTACACTGGTTTTACTCCAGCGTAACATCAGCGTTTACCTGAGGTTCTTATCTTTACACCAATGATCAAAATTAGACTGGTGTCTGAGAACCTCAGATGAAATCTAAATATGGAGGAATATTTTACTGGAGAAAAAAAAAGCAGGCTCAAATCCAACTTCCCTTTAGGAAGTTGAATAACACTTACATGAGCACTTACGTGGATCTGGATCCTATTCCTCTTGTATAACTTGCCTAGCCTCAAAACGAATTTGTTTTGGCCCTTATGATCTTATGTGTAATGTCTATTCCACCTGGGAAGGTATAGCTATTTATAAGTCTCTGAAACATTAGTTGCAAAATAACCCTGATACAAGCATGGGAAGGAGAGCATAGGAAGGAAAGCAAGGCAGAGTGAGAGTGGCTCAGGGAAACAGGCACTGTTCTGGCTTCAGGACACTAGCCAGTGCCTCCAAAGATATACTATTGCTGTGTTCCTTCACAAGTAAAACAAAAGATCACTATAAAGAGAAAGAGAGAGTGAAACAGAGACAGTGATCAGTTGGACAATGTTTTATTGATATATCTATCTACAGTGTTAAAGCAAGTCTCTTATCATAATAATAAAGTATACCTTAAATACAGGTTTCATGAATTCATGAATAGTATTTTGCTGCCCTCCCACAGGCAATGGCCTCCACACAAGGGATTGGTCCCCCACACAAGGGCTATGGCCCCCCAACAGAGGGTTCGGCCCCCACACAAGGGCTACACCCCCACAACAGGGGAGTCAGCCACCCAACAGGGGATTCAGCCCCCACACAAAGGGTTCAGGCCCGCAAAAGGGGGGTTGGCACTCTCACAAGGGGCACAGCCCCCAACAGGGGTTTCGTCCCCCACACAAGGGGTACAGCCCCAAACAGGGGCCAAATAGCCCCTGCAGGGGCT
>NW_017728886.1:221637097-221643986 GCF_001723895.1 Crocodylus porosus
TTACTATAGTTGCTTGATTCCGAGACAAGGTTTCCTTCAGGGGGTCTGTAGGAGTGGGTGGAGCTGGTGGAGGTCCCCCCCACAGCCTCTTCCACCCTTCTCCAGCCCCCCTGATCCCTTACTCACCGACAGCAGAGCCCTAGGTGAGGGGCAACCATAGAGAGGCTCTGTCAGCTATAGCATCTCTATGGAGGACCCAGCCTCTGGTTGCCTCAGGGCACAGTGGGGAACTGTGCCCTGCCCCACTTTTTTATACTTCACTTTTTTTAGACCCCTGGATACCATGGGGTCTAATTTTCTCCCTGCACTGAAAGTTTGCAGGCGGGGAACTTTTTTTTGTTCCTGCACTTGCCTGCTGCCCCACCTCAAAGGGTTTTGAGGCAGGGCAAGAGCCACGTGCGCGCTCATGTGGATGCGCCCAGAGAGGCCAATTGAAAAGTTCTAGGGTAGCTGAATGCAGTAGGCACTATTACAGTGTCTTACCACTGTGTGGCAGGAAACAGAGAACAGCCTGGCTTTTTTGAGCAGACAGTTATTTCCATATTAAGCTGTGGGTACACAATACCAGCACCAGTGCATAGCTCTGTTTCTGACTTTTTCCAGGGTAATTCTAAGCAAGATTTGACTGAGTTACACCAGTATATGTCGTGTTCACTCTTAATTTACATGGGTGTTAGGAAAAGTTACATTAATGTTACTGAGTTGTGCATCCAGAGCTTAAAGAACCATCTTCTGATAAATCTATTTGAGAATGGAATGAAAGAGCAAAGATCTGCCCCTGCTTCTGTTTATCAGAATGTCAGTGGCCTTACTAGTGTTAGAGCAAAATTTAATCCTTAAGGATATATACATAAAGGACCCTTTGGCAATATGATAGCTAGACCAAGTGGAACCGACAATCCTGAATTAGGAGTTTGGGTTCTATGTACAATGCTGTCCTTAGGAAGTGTACAAGCATTCATTCTCCCAAGAGAAACTCTTCCAGGAGCAACTTTACTGGGTTGGACTTGGGTTATTTTTCTCCCAGAACTACATTTTTGGTCTGGAAGAAACAGCATAAATGTTTGTACACTTTTTGTACCCTTGGATCAGAAGGTTGATACCAGAAGAATGGCAATTCTGCCCCAGCATGCAGTCCCAGCCCTGGAGACTCCAGACCATATTCCTTCCTAGGGCCTTCCAGAAACAGGGTGAGAGTTATATCCATGGACATATATACAAGAAAATAGAGTATTAAAATAGTCTTAGCCTTGTCTTGCATTATATCTATCTATATATATATGTATGTATATATATGTGTGTATATATGTATATACGCATGTATATACGCATGTATATAATGCAGCATACATATTACACACGCAAATGCATATATATAATATGTGCATGTTTGTAGACAGAGAGAAAGAGGGAATTATAATGTTTCTATTACAAAAGTGACATGAAGAAGCAGTTAGCTGCATCATTAAGAGAAGCATTCAGAAAAGCACTTTGTCCAGGCTCATTTCCAAATGCCCTTATCCAATGCACAAAGATAATTTTAAAAATGGTTGCCAAAGATGGAAAAATAAAGTAAATATAAAAATTGGGACTGCCAAAATTGACAAAGGCTTTATATCTAGTCCAGATGAAAATAGAATGGGATCAATTACCCTTAGTCAAGGTGCTTTATAAAAATAAAATTTATAAAAATAATTTTGTTCACCAGTACATAGGATTGTGGTGATGCTGTCATTGTGCATCTTATTGAATCAGTTTAATTTAAATCACAGTTCAGAGGAGAAGAGAGAAATGGTGGAAGTGTAGAGAAATGATTGTAATTTTCAGATAGAATGTTGAGATAGAAAAAAGGGTTCTTGATATAAAAAAATCCTTCAATTTAAGTTAGTGTAAAATCTCATTCCAGTTCTAAATCAACAATTCCAAATTACCATTTAAAAAAACAAAAACCCCCACCAAACCAAGATAACTCCAAACCAAGGAAAACCAATTTCTAAATTTAGGAGAGTTTGAATATAGAAACAACTCCAATAAAATATGTCATCATCAACATACTATAAAATAGTACCATCAGATAGGTTGCAGAATACATTAGTTTCCATTCTATCTCCTTATTTTGGTCATAGATTAAACAATTTCACTTTCAAATAATAAAGTCAAATATTTACACTTAGAGGCAAAAAAGGGATGGTGGACTTAGAAGAATACTGTCAATAAAAAAAACAATAAAAATTCATCAAGACATCTATATTTTTTGTGTGAAATTAGTCAGATAATAGCAGAATTCCTGTAATGCTCTTATTTGTAAAATGGAATTAAACTTTTCACTCCTAACATGTTAATGGATATCCACTGAACTTCATGTTTTGAAAGGAAAATGTGCAAGGTGATGATTGCTAAATGTTTCATCAGCAGAACTTCTGTTAGAGTCTATCTGTTCAGCATTTATGGGGTCATTGATAGTAGAGTGTAATATATCTGTGTATGGTAGAATATAGTACTATTTATAAAGCAGTGCATGCCGTTAACCTTATGATTTTACTGCTGTGACTGAAAAAATAAATCCTAAACCCAGGGGAATACACTTTGCTACTTAAAAAGGTATGAGGTATTTCACTTTGTGTGTAGTCTCATTATAGACACCAGGTCTATATGACATAAGTCTTGCATACCATCAGGTCAGATTTTTATTACAGCATTTAGAATGACTAGAAATATTCAAGGTATATCATTTTTTTCTTATTAACTCTTCTAAAGGCCTTAGGGTTCACGGTTAATAACTAATTGAACATGTAATGCTCTGGTTAAAAGAGTTCACACAATAAATTGAGGCATTATCAGTATCACCTTGAACAGCAGTATGTGTGTCTTGCTCTTCCAGTCAGGGTCACATTGACATCAGATTTGGAATCAGGAAATAATTTTCCCCCTAAGTCAAATTAGCATGGACTTGGATAAGAGAAAAGCTTCCTTCCTGTGTTGTGTTGGACTTGGTCCCTTTCTTAGTGTCTTCTGAGCACACATTAACTACCTGCTCTCCAACTCTTACAGCAGTAGGGCATTTTTTATCACTTTTGCTGCCCTGGCTTTTACCTATAACATTTTATACTGTGTTTTGGTGTTTCCAGTATTGTTCCTTTTAGTTGCAGGTGAGGGTTTGAAGGAATGATTTGATTGAGACGAGTGCACGTGCGTGCATGGGACTGGGCCGATGACCCAGGAATCCCCTTCCAGTTTTAAGTTCTTATCATAGGAATAGGAAGAAATGGATAATAGTAGAATCTGTCCCCAGCCTTGTTCCTAACAGCATTTTACACATTGCATGGATGGTGACTGTGAGATATGTGACTACACTGAATCTGCATTTGTGAATCTAAAGTTATTTTCTGTTGAATTTGCTAATGCCAATGCATGTGTAGTTTTACTTGATGTTCAATGTATTCTGCGCCTGTCAGCCTGGCACACTCTTTCCTACCACACTTGTGGCTGGATTCATTTATTTAGGACAGCCCTAGGACAAACATAACAGTGCCCCTAATGTATTTGTGCTAAGGATATAATTAATAACTGCCATTTGCACTCTTATCCAACCTACAGCAACCAGTTATGCTTTTGTTGAATTAGTAGGCTTCAGCTTCTTGTTTTTAAAACTTTCTTACTTTCTTTCTTTTTTTCTTTCTTTCCTCTTTCCCATTTTTTAAGTTTATAACCAATTACAGTTCTTGATGGTAAGAGCTATTAATTTTAATTTTTAATTATTTTAAAATACATAAATGGCTCTGGAGTTTCACAAAGTATTTTCCCATAACATAAATCACTGAGTTTTCAAGTGAAATGTAATTTGAGGTGGGGGCAGGGGGTACAGCCAAAATTTTCCAGTCCTAATCAACATTTCTATTTTTAGGGAATGAAACATCTAAACACTAGGGCTAAGTACAGATAGCCAGAAAGCCTGAGGCAGAATCAATGCAATCTACACAGCTTTCCCTCAGATGCCTATATTGGACCATTAGCAAACATAATATATGTTCAGTCATCAGTTGGTCAAAGCAGGCAGATGCCTGCACTGGCCAAGGCCAGAAGGCAGAGGGTACTTGCATTATACCTCCCAGTTCCATTGGGCTCCAAATGCCCCATCTCTGACCCCTTGCCAGACCCCTCCCCCCATGTTGTGGGGTGGTGGGTAGAGACAATTAGAAAAGTGCTTTAATTCCCCATCCCCATCCCCCTCAACTGGGGTCTGCACAGTGGTGGTGGGGGAAAGCCCCTGGGATGGAAGCTTTCCCCCCACATAGCTCTGCTGGCTACAAGTGCCCCAGTCTGTATCCTTCACCAGCCCCTCAACTGTCAGCCTCAAGGAGGCAGGTGGGGGGAATGGATCCCCAGTCCAGCCCCCAGCCAGGGTCTGCACAGTTCAGGGAAGGAAAAGCGCCCAAGGCTGACAGTGGTGGGGAAGGGGTGGCTGGTGAGGGGGCAGGGCTGGGGTGTTTGCAGCTTGGTGGAGCCACTACATGGGGCCTGGGTTGGAGCAAGGGTTCATTCCTCTCCCTCACCTACCCTCTTGTGGCTGAGAGGTGGTGGGAGTAGTGGCAAGGGGATCGGGCTGGGTGGAAGAGCTATGCTGCAGAGGGGAACATCAAAACAGACAAACACCCAAATCAGGTTTCGATGCATAGACAGTTGATTAGGATCTAACTAATATAACTAATCATTAAATCAGAGACATGCTCGGGTGGGATGGGCTTCACCTTTCCCCCAAAGGTAAGTGTGTGTTCTCTTCTACTAGGTTGGCTGATCTCCTCCAGTGGGCTTTAAACTAGGCTTATCAGGGTAAGGGGAAGATAAGTGCAGAGGAAGCCTTGGACCACTAAACCAAGCATTACCCACAAGAACAGCCCAACCTAGACCGACAATGAGCAGAACAAATACCCAGGTAAGCAATAGTGTCCTTGGTAGTACTGAGATTAGGGGGCCAGTGTATGCATCTTCAGGAGGCTCAAATGCCTCTACATTAATGCTCATAGTATGGGGAACAAGCAGGAGGAATTTGCCCTCCTGCTAGCTGACAACAACCCAGACATAGTGGGGCTCACTGAAATGTGGTGGGACCCAATGCATGACTGGATGCTGAATATCAAGGGCTATAGGCTGCATAGGAGGGCTAGGACAGGGAAGAGAGGTGGGGGTGTGGTGCCCAAAGTCAAGGTGAAATACACGTCCTCAACAAGTGGCACAGGGTCAGAGGAGGGGCACACTGAAGTGCTCTGGGTTAGAATACAAGGAAGTCAAGGGGAAAAGGACTTAATGGTGAGGGTCTTTACAGACCACCCAACCAAGGGGAAGAGCTAAACTGGGAATTCTTAAGTCAGGTCACAGAGGTAGTTAGGTCAAAGGACGTGGTCATCATGGGTGACCTGAACTTTCCAGATATCTGCTGGGAAGAGAAATCATCTAGGTCTGACCACTCACGTAAGTTCCTATCTGAGATACAGGACCTCCATCTAACTGAGGAGATGCACAGCCCTACCAGGGGAAATGTCTTGTTGGATCTGGTCCTGGCCATGGATGATGACCTGGTGAGAGGTATGTGGGTGCTTCACCACTTGTGTGACAGTGATCATCGCCTGCTGGAATTCGCCATCCAGTGCAAGGTGGCAAAGGCCTGCAGCAAGGCAGCAGCCCTGGACTTCAGGAGGGTGGATTTGAATGAGGTAAGAAGAATAGTTGGGGAGGCACTGAGGTCCCGGAGGGGAGAGGAATCAGGTGTCCAAAAAGAGTGGTCATTCCTTAAGGAGATGATCCTCCAAGCCCAAAGGGAGGTAATCCCAACATGGATCAAAGGGGGCAATAGGGTGCAAAAGCCCCCATGGCTCACCAAAAGCATATGGGAACATCTCCTAGCTAAAAAGGAGGCGTACACCCAATGGAAGGGAGGGGCCATCACCAGGGAGGACTATACTGTAGTTGTTTGGGGCTGTAGGGGGGCGGTCAGGAAGGCCAAGGTAGAATTGGAACTGGGACTCGCTACCCAGATGAAGGACAACAAGAAGTCCTTTTTTATATACATAGGGGGTAAAAAGAAGGTATCAGGTAACGTGGGGCCTCTGCAAGATATGCTAGGAAATCTGGTCGTCATACCAGACAGCAAAGTTAACCTATTTAATAATTTCTTTGTCTCCATTTTTCTGACCAGGGACTAGGCCACCCCCCCCACCCCCAGCAGGACCCCCATAGGACCCAGGAGAGGCACACCAAGGCTTAGGGTCAGTGAGGACCTAGTCAGGGAACTTCTGGAGGGACTGGATGTATTTAAATCAGCTGGTCCTGGCGATCTCCACCCCAGAGTGCTGAGGGGATTAGCAATGGTCATTGCAGGACCCCTGGCACAGTTTTACGAGCACCACAGATGGTGCTCTGGTGTGGTGCCAGAGGACTGGAAAAGGGCCAGTGCAGTTCCCATTTTCAAAAAGGGGAGGAAGGAGGACCCAGGAAACTATAGGCCAGTCAGGCCTACCTTAATCCTGGATAAGCTTTTTGAGAGAATTATCCTGGTGCATGTCCATGACGAGCCAGCAGGGGAGATTATGCTTAGGGGCAACCAACATGGGTTCATTAGAGGCAGGTCCTGTCAGACCAACCTGTGGCCTTCTATGACCAGGTCACAAAATCCTTAGATGCTGGTGTAGCAGTGGATATAATATTTCTGGACTTTAGGAAGGTGTTCATCACTGTCTCTCACCCCATTGTCATGAAAAAAACAAGGAGACTGTGGCATTGACACCTACACAGTCAAATGGGCTACTAACTGGCTGAAGGGCCACACCCAGAGAGTGGTGGTGGATGGCTCTTATTCAACCTGGAAGGAGGTGGGCAGTGGGGTCCCCAAGGG
>NW_017728886.1:222249153-222284952 GCF_001723895.1 Crocodylus porosus
GGTATCGATGCGAAGCGAGAGAGAGGTGAGGAGGAGACCGGTAGGCCTAAGGGCCTAGCTAAGAGACAGCATTGTGACAAGCAGTCACTATCTCTAGCCACACGGGCTGTCTCTGAGACAGTCTCTGGCAAGCCAGTCTCTGTCACAGAGTTCCCAGGTCTCCCCCCCCAGGGAGGGGCTCAACAATTTTTTAAGCAGTCCTGTGGCCAATCAGGCTCCTTGACTAAGTGAATTTTCCAGAAGGGTGACCTCATTCCAGCTAGTCTCTGAGCATGCCCGGCTCCAAGCTCTGTGAGGCAACTGAGTCTGCGCCAGAGGAAAACTAGGTCAGGCCTGAGTGACAGGCCGACAGGTCATGAAAAGGGCACTTGCAAGGCCCGTCGCCATGGCGCATGCCTGGTAGCTTCTGTCTTGGCAGCACAGACAGAGCAAATTTCTCTGACAAAGGGCTCCATCAATGCCAGACTGATGGAAGGCAAGCTTCTGAATGCCAGCCAACATGGCTTTGTGACTGGCAGGTCTTGCTTGACCAGCTTCATCTCCTTATATGACCAGGTAACCTGTGCCCTGGACAAAGGAGATGACATGGACATCATATATCTGGATTTCAAGAAAGCCTTTGACTGAGTTCCCCATGATGTCCTGATGGGTAAGCTGGGAACTGTGGCCTCAATCATCCTACAGTCCAATGGCTATGCAACTGGCTATGGAGTCGCACACAAAGTGTACTAGTCGATGGGAGCAAATCAACATGGTGCAGGATGACTAGTGGAGTCCCTCAGGGCTTGGTACTTGGATCAGTACTTTTTAACATCTTCATCAATGATCTGGATTCAGAAGTCAGATGTCAACTGGCCAAGTTTGTGGATGATATCAAATTATGGGGGTGGGCATTCACACTATAAGACAGGCTAGGGGCCTAATCAGTGACTTAACGATTGAAGGGAAGCTGGGTAACAGTGACCACAAGCTGATCACATTCACCATCTGCCATAAAGCTGGCAAGTCAGTCAGCAATACAGAAGTCCTCAACTTCAGGAAAGCTGACTTTGACAAGGTCAGGTGGCTTATCAGGGAGGCCCTAAGGGACCATGACCCAAACAGGATGGAAGTTCAGGATGAGTGGTTCCTCCTTAATGGAGTGATCCTGGATGTGCAAGCAAAGTCTATTCCATCTCAGAGAAAAGGCAGAAAAAGGGCACAGCAGCCCCCTTGGCTTAGCAGGGAACTAGCTGAATTCCTGCATCTAAAACAACAGACCTACAAAGGATGGAGGACTGGATCCACCTCCAAGGAGGAATACTATGCACTGATCCAGACCTGCAGGGATTGAAGCAGGAAAGCCAAGGCTGCAACAAAACTCCAACTAGCTACAAGTATCAAGGACAATAAAAAGTCCTTTTTTGGTTATGTGGGGAGCCAGAGGAAAAGCAAGGACAACATTGTACCCCTGCTAAACCAGATGGGACAACTGACAACCGAAGCCCAGGAAAAAGCCAACTTGCTAAATGGGTACTTTGCCATTTTTCACCAGTCCCAAGGGGCACCTCTGCCCATTACAGGACAGGAACACCTGAGTGAGGGTGATTCCTTACCCTCCATCACTGCTGACCTTGTGAAGGAACACGTTGAGAGGCTGGACACCTTCAAGTCTGCCAGTCCTGACAGTTTACACCCAGGGTACTCAAGGAGCTGGCAAGCATCAAAGCTCAGCCCATGGCAAAGATCTTCTAGAACTCCTGGTGCTCTGGTGAAGTGCCTGAAACTGAAAGAAGGCCAATGTGGTGCCTATCTTCAAGAAAGGGAGGAAAGTGGATCCAGTAAACTACAGGCTCAACAGCCTGACCTCTATTCTGGGGAAAGTCTTAGAAAAGATTATCAAAGAAGCCATTCTTAACAGACTGGCTGATGGCAGCATCCTGAGGGATAGCCAGCATGGGTTTGTTGTAGGTAGATCTTGCTTGACTAATCTCATTTCCTTCTATGACCAGGTGACCTATCACATGAACAAGGGGGAAGAGATTGATGTCGTATATCTTGACTTTAAAAAAACCTTTGATCTGGTATCCCATGATCACCTCTTGGCAAAACTGGCTAACTGCAGCCTCGACTTCACTACATCCACTGGCTGGGGAATTGGCTCTGTGGTAGGACTCAGAGGGTTGTGGCTGACAGAAGCCAATCATCTTGGTGGACGGTCACCAGTGGGGTCGCTCAAGGCTCTGTCCTACGGCATATACTGTTTAACATTTTTATCAATGATGTGGACACTGATGTCAGAAGTGGACTGGCCAAATTTGCTGATGACACCAAACTCTGAGGTAAAGCATCCACACCTGAGGACAGGAGAGTGATCCAGGCAGATCTTGACAGTCTCATGAAATGGGTGGATGAGAACCTGATGGTGTTCAACACCGAAAAATGCAAGGTTCTTCACTTTGGGAGGAAAAACCTGCAGCATGCTTATAGGCTCGGCAGTGCTACACTGGTTAGCACTACAGATGAAATGGACATGGGGGTCATGATTGACCAAAAGATGAACATGAGCCTTCAATGTGATGCTGCGGCTAGTAAAGCAAGCAAAATGCTGTCTTGCATCCACAGATGCTTCTCAAGTAAATCCTGGGATGTCATTCTCCCCTCGTACTTGGCCTTGGTGAGGCCGCAGCTGGAGTATTGCTTCCAGTTTTGGGCTCCACAATTCAAAAAGGATGTGGAGAAGCTTGAGAGGGTGCAGAGGAGAGCCACGCACATGATCAGAGGTCAGGAAAACAGACCTTATGATGAGAGGCTGAGAGCCATGGGGCTCTTTAGCCTGGAAAAGAGCAGGCTCAGGAGTGATCCGATGGCCACCTATAAGTTTATCAGGGGTGCTCATCAGGATCTGGGGGAACGTCTGTTCACCAGAGCACCCCAAGGGATGACAAGATCCAACAGTCACAAACTCCACTGCGACTGATTCAGGCTGGACATAAGGAAGAACTTCTTTACTGTCTGAGCCCCCAAGGTTTGGAATAGACTGCTGCCAGAGGCAGTACGAACACCCACTTTGAATGCCTTCAAGACACATTTGGATGTTTATCTTGCTGGAATCCTATGATCCCTGCTGACTTCCTGCCCCTGGGGCAGGGGGCTGGACTCGTTGATCCTTCAGGGTCCCTTCCAGCCCGAATGTCTATAAAAGATTGAGAAAAAGAACTTACAAATAACAGGATGATAGAAAGTAACCTGTAGGTGACAAGCCAATGGCAGTGAGGCCAGGGAAGAGCTGGAATCTGGAGGCAGGATCCTGAGGAGGATGCAGGACTCTGCTTCTGTACTTCAGACACTACCTTGATATGAGCTGATGCCTCTGGGTATGAAAAGGTACTAATTTCTAGTGATGGAAATTTCTGAGAAGTTGTCTGCTCCCTTTCCTGCCTGGAATGGACCAGGGAGGAAGTAGTACAATGCAAAAGTTCTATAAAGAGTGTATAATGCACTTGTTTCTTTTAAAGCACTGCCTCTGGACTGAATATCTCTTGGGTGACATTTTAGTCACCTTCTGAATTTTTTTTTCATAACCAATTTTTGAGGGGTTTCATTAAACTGTCCTAGCCAAGCAGAACCAATGTCTGAGTCTAATATTTTCTCTCCAACACAATTGGTACTGGATACTTCAAGGGAAGTTTTAAAATATTTAGAACCAATCTGTAGACAGATATGGAATAGTAGGGTTCTACTATTAGGTTTTCTCATGATCTCCAAAACTCAGTGATTGGTTTAAACCCTGAGGCATGAGGTTTTAATATCCCTTCCAAAATTGTTTGTTATTGTTTAGCATAATAACTATGGGCATTCTTGAAATACACATCTTCCACTCTATTATCAGTCCTGAATAATTTTTTACTAGCTCCAGGGAAATGGCTTTCTGCTTTAATAATTCTATGGAATCTGTAAAGACTTTTCCCAAGGTTGTGGAGTTTTGACTCTTTTAAATGCTTCTACACTGTAATCCACTTCTCTCTATTTAAAAAAACTAAAAACCCATATGTCTTTAGTAGACATTCTAATCTCTAGATAAATCAGAGCCATATACTAAACCTCTCAGGATTTGTATATTCTTTGTGCTCTATCCAGGACTGTAAATGATATTCCATAGATTATATAGATTTCATAGACAGTAGGGCTGGAAGGGACCTTGCAAGGTCATCTGTTCCAGTGCACTGCCCAAGAGAAGGAAGTCAGCTGGGGTCAGAGGACCCCAGTGAGATAATTATGCAACTGCATCTTGAATATGTCCAGAGTAGGTGCTTGCACCACTTCTGAGGGGAGTCTATTCCAGACTCTGGAGACCTTGATGGTAAAGAAATTCGTCCTTATGTTCAGTCTAAAATGGTCTTCCAGCACTGGACCTTGTTTTCCAAATATAGTCTTATGATGGGAACCATTATTGCTCTTGAATCATAACTATTCCCTCTGTTTATACACCCTAAAACCTTGCTTGCCTTTTTTTAGTAGTTTGTGGACATACCTACACATGCACTTTACTGTGCAGCAGACTAATTTAGATGCAGTGGGTGCATTTGCACATGCATTTAATTCAGCCTAGATTTCCTAGGGCTTTTGGGTAGGTGTCTACACATGTGAGGATTAGAGAGAAGATTTGCCCCCAGTTCTCTACGACCCTGCATTGTACCCCTGTGGCCACCGGGGGGAGTTGTAGGCTTCCACTGGATGCTAGCTCAGAGGCTGGCAGGGAGCACTGGGCTAGGAGACAGCTATCTCTTGGCCCCAGGGACTGCCTGCTACTGGTGCAGGGACATTGTCTCCCTCCCCTGGTGGCAGGATGCTCCTGGCCCTGGCACCCTGATAAGAGGTATGGGACTTGCAAAGAGCTGCATAGGAGGGGCAGGTTCCAACCCTAGCTCCAATCCACTGGTGGAGGAGCTAGCAACTATTAGGCTACCAAGTTAGAGTTTCGTAGATGCACCTAGTAAAGCATCACCATCTACATGTGAGCAGGAATTAGGCCAATGTAAACTAATTTACTGTACCATCAAATGACACAGTAAATTCCTGCATTTAAAGCTCATGTAGATGGTGATTGGGTGGGATAGGGCACAAGGATGCTTCAGTGAGGGGCTAGCTGGCAGGCAGCCCTTGCACTGAAGCAGTCTCGTGCCCCAACCAGCTGCTCCATAACACATGGAGTCCGGTTGGAGAAGCCCTGGGCTGGTAGGTTGACCCTCTGGGTCAGGCTCCGCGTACTGTGCACAAATAAACTCTGGAGTTGCCCCCCTGAGCTTTTTTGCTGCCAGGTACACATTCAGATGGCATACCCAGGAGCAAAAAACTCCAGAGCAATATGCTCCTAAGTTTTTGTTTGAGCGCATCAGTTGCATGTGTAGATGCGTCCTATTTGCATGAAGTTTCTACTTTCAAATATCTACATACTATTAGTCTAAGCCTGTCATCTTTGTTGCTTATTTTCAGTAAAATATTTTCTCTTCATGCTTGCTCTTCTGAAATACATTACCTCCTAGTTATTAATATTAAATTATCTGATTCACTGTACTTAAAATCTCTTTCAGTCTAGGCACATTTTAAAATTTTTTTTATTGACTTGCCTTACCTGAGTATTATCTAGAAAATATAACTTTTAAATTGAGAGGATAAAAATTAAGCATTGCCCTCAGATATGCACATACCATTCTAAGTAAAGTTAATGGTTGTGGTATGTGTTTTATCCTACTCTACATTCCTTTAAGAAGCACTTGCTGGGATCATTTGACCCCTACTGAATGCCTGCCCTTTGGGCAGGGAGCTAGACCCGATGAACTTGTGAGGTCCTTCCCAGCCCTAATGTCTATGAAATCTATGAAATCTTAATTTGCGATTCACAGATATAATGCAAAGATTAAAATTAAACTTTGTGTTATTTGCAGAAGTAAGGCAGTCAGGCAATCTTTGGCACCTTTCAGATCAGGCAGTCTCTGGCACCTTTCTGAAAATGTGTGAGTCTTCTCAATCTGTTTTTTTTTCATGGTTAGTGAGGAGGTCTCAAAGAATTTTCCTAATATTTTCACTTAATGCAAATTAATAATGAAAGAGGTATATACATAAGTTGTTATGATTCATAAAAAATGTTTAGGTTTATAATTTCACAAAAGAACTTCTAAATTTCATGGCAACTAAACTCATTAGGTTGGAACCAAATGTTGCTCCTAGTCAGATTTTTCATGTGGTCCTGATGAAACTGAGTTCCTGTTGTCATGCCATGTTCAGAATTTAACTATGACTAGTTTTTCCACTTTGTTGATTTGCTGACTCCCAGTATTACTCACGGTACTTTATCTGCTATAGAAGTAAACGATCATCACGAAACAAAAGCAAACAAAAAATGTAATTTTTCAATCTTAGATAAAAATGGGCAGGGAGCACAAGGATTTACCAATAATGCCATCGTGGCATTTGACATTACTGAAACATTAATACCCACCCTTTCTACACATGAGTGAATGGCAAAACAGACCACTGCTGGACCAATTAAACATACTATTAAATGTATGTATGGAAAAAAGGATAGAAGTATATCTCTTTAAATGGGCATTGTTCATTAAATGTCTTTGGTTAGCATCCCTAAAGTCTTTGTCTGCATAGAATGGATACTTCATATTCAGTACCAGTGAAACTTGCCCACTGTTTCACCAGTGCATCTCATCTCTTTCTAGAGGAAACTCCTCTAAATGATGAAATTGCTTTCTTTTTCTCTGTGCTTTTTAAAACCTTGTTCTCTCTGGAAAGATGAGCAAGGAGGGTGAATTAAATTAATGGTTCTTGAGATGTGGGTACCCATTTAATAGGAACTAGATTGAGTTTGGTAGGCCACTGTCAGTTGTTAATGAGTTTCTGTCATATAAGACCTGGACTGTATTTGAATGAATAATCTGGAGATGAAATTGTTTTTATTGCTAAAACTAACCATTTATATGTCAGCTTTCCATTCATTATCACAATGTCATGGTTCCATATTTATGTTAAATAAATAAAAGTGCCTTATCAGAGCACTGGATTTCCATATGAAGGAAAGTTTGTGCAGTAGGTGATATGATGAGATGATTGTATATTGTATCTGAAGATGATGACCATTGACTTTTTTGATTTGCTAGACTTGACAGGAGGAGATGGGACTGAAAAAATTCCTAAATTGGTGTTTTGATTATTCATGGTTTTTAATCCTGAGAAGTCTTGGCACTGGGTTTAGGAACCAGCCCGTATACCTTTGTTCTGGGTGAACACAACCCTCAGGCCAACCAGGACCTTTCCATTTGATAATAGGCAAATTTATTGATAGTCAGTGATAACAAAAAAAAAAAAAAAGCAACAATACAAACTATCAAGCAATTCTATATCTACCAATCCTAGGGCTGTCATCAGAGTCCAAGTACATCTGGTCAGGACACAGGCTTCACTCTGAGGCTCTATTTCTTAGGTGTCAGATATCAACAGTCTGGAGGTAGGATGCCAAGGATGCCAAGGCCCACAGCCCCCCTCCAGTGGGGTGCATGAGACAGGCTGCTGGTAAGCCCTTGGTCCATGGTGGCCTCAGGGACCCTTCCCAGAGGACAGAGATGGGGATAGGGACCCATCTCAGGGAGGAGAAGGAGGAGGAACTGGGATGGGGGACAGGGAGGGACAGCAAGGAAGAGAAGGAGAGACAGGGAGGCACTCTTTGTTACTCTCAAGTCTATGCTTTTGCATTTTCCTTCCCTCCTGATGACTCCTGCTGACTTGATTCATAGCTATCTCTGGTTGGTTGTCTCTCTGTGGTCACACATCCACATAGCCTTCTGGGCCTTCTAATTTGGCCTGTTCCCCCAAAACCAGGACTCAGGCCCTGCTCTGCTCTGGGGCCTTGTCGCTGGTGTTACTTATCTCGTGTTATGGGCAGCATGGTACATACTTCCTTGGTTCCCAGGCTGTGTGTCCTTGTGTTAGACAACCTGTCTGCTTTGAAGGCTGTAATCTCATGTTATGGGATTCCTCTCAGTTCTCATGCTGTGCTCATCCATTGGCCTTTCTGCTTCCAGGGCTGTGCGTTAGACCCAAGCTTCCTAGAAATCCAATTAACCCTTGCTGCCCATGTTGACCCCTTATAGTGCATATATCTATACCTATAAGCTAATTCCCCAAAACACACCTTTAAGTTCTGTTTTTAAGCCACAAGGAGGGCCATAAAAGTGTTGAGAAAAAAGCTTACCAAAAGGCAAAACCCAAAACTCGTATAATTTTGTATTTAATGGCAAAACTAATCTCAAATCAAGTTCATTTTTGTGTTTCTTTCTTTGTTTTTGTTTTAAATAAGAATGTTCCATTTGTTCACTAATCTGAACACACTGCCAAATCTTTTTATTTTAAAAGTCAAGCCTTTGCCTCCTTGCTTCTTGGGTCATTCAGAAAGAACTAGCTGTTGGTAGCTGAGCCAGATAAATTCTAATTAAAAATAAACTACAAATTTTAACTGTAAGGGTACTTAACAAGTGGAACTAACAAATACGAGAGGCAATTAATTTTCTAGGTCTTGATATCTTTGCATCAAGACTGGATCCTATTCTGAAATGTGTTTGAATAAACCAAAAGTAAGAAAACATAGTATATAACCTAGAAAAGTAACTGCACCATTGAGTGTCTTGTGATATATATAAGTATAATTAGTTATCTAACAGTGCTATGGCCATTAAACTCTTTGTTCTACTCCTGTAAAAATATAGCTTTGATGTGAAACTTTGATGTGTGACCATTCCAAATAATCTTTTTTTTTTACTGTAACTTGACAGTATAAGTGAAACTTGAGAGAAATTGAAGGGTCCAACACAACACTGCTGAAAACTACAAAAAAATATCTACATGAGTTTACACAAATACAAAACATATCAAGTTTCACATAGCTCTAGTGTAAAGGACAGTTACCCCTGCTTAGTTCTACTTCACATGTAAAAAGCCTTTTTTTAAGGAAAAAATAGATACTTTTTCATTATCCTAATTTGAATAATTGCTTTTTTAAAATTACTACTTTTTTGTAAGATATGCAACCTGTTTACATAACTAGCAATATTCCTTGCATTGTTACACGTGCAGGTGCCAAGTGCTTTGAAAAGCACTTGGTGCTGGAATGCTTGCAATTGTATAAGCAGCAAAATGCACATCAGCATGGAGAAAATGGCGGTGGTGCACTTTTGAAGTAAAACACTGTTTCGTTGTCTCTCTGTGGTCTAAAATGGTGCTTTAGTACCGCCACCTTTTTCTCCACACTGATGTGCATTTCACTGCCTATATAACTGCAAGCGGTGCAGCGCAGTGCATGTCATCTTGTGTGTGGAGCAGACTCGATTAATCCAGTCTGCTGCAAAGTGGCAGATCCCCAGCACATCCAAGAACTAAAAGGTATGTGTATAAATGGCTAAGATGTGTAACATTTTGTGCAAAAAAAGATTTTTTAAATAAATCTCTAAAAAAGCAAGTTCAGTCTTAAGTACAAATTCCAAGAAATATTGTGAATGGCAAAGCTATTTTCAGAAACTTTAGTGCCCTTATTTGTATTACCTTCTGGATGAATCTCTTGCTAGGTTATTCTTTCACACACTGTTTGAGGCTTTAAAAAAAAATCAGATAACTGAAACAGGAAATAGATTGCCAATATATAAACTGTTTCTGTTCCCTTTAATTGCTCCAAGACATCTTAATTTACAGGTAATATGTGTACCTTATATCTAAACAGAGCAGCCTTTAACCTGCTGGAGTTAAATGTATAAGAAAACGAAGTACTATTTATATACTGAAGAAAGCTAAATTGGTGTGGAAGGCATAAAGCCAAAGTGTTCATCTTGATAATAGCAATGCAGCCAACTGATCTCTCTTTGGACTAAAACTAAGTTACACTCAGATGTACAAAGTGAATTAATATTATTGTTCCTAAATCACACAAAGATCCTCCCAAATCTGTTACATACTTATTTAAAGCTCTTCAATGAAACCTATTTAAAGCAATAGCAAACTATAACATTGGTAAATGCCTATAGACATGCTTGTTCACATTTTAATTCGAACGCAGCAGATTAATCAGGTCTGCTCCTCATTCTAATTACAGCATTGCAGCATTACCTCACTGTTACATGTATTAAGCCCCTGCATGTTTCAATATGGCTTCAGGGGTGCTTTATCCAAACCTTGTCAAATGGTTGAGATTCTAAACCTCATTCTCTAAACCTCATCCTGTGGTCACTCAAATGCACAGGGGCTTAATAGTGATAGTGAGCCATTTTAATTAGAGTGGCTGTCTGGGCACCACTTTAATTAAAACACTTCACCCCACCCCTTCACTCCACGTGCATAGGCAGCCTGAGAGATGAACAGGACTGCTATTGCCAATCCATGAATTTTGCATGACTGAATTACCATCTTGCAGTTCAGTCAACCATAGTGTCTGTGTTGATTGAGGACAGGGTTTAGAAACTGGGCAGTGAATCGGAGTGTCTGTTCGGTCCATGGTTCACTGGCTTAGCAGCAGAGCAGAATTTGGACAGGAAAGTGTTTTGCTATGTTACTTTCTATGTCATCTTCCATGTTTGGTTGGTACTTGGATGATAGTTAGCCAGTACACAGTAATTAAGAAGAGTTGTATTGCAAATAACTTTAATAATACTTCAACTCCAATCTCAGATAATTGGAGCACTGTGCAAAAATAAATACAAAATGAAATATACAAATGACACAAAGACAAAAGAATAGATTCAAGCAGTATAGTATTCTTACTAAAAGATCATAAATGGGAGAAATTGTTTTGCATGCCAATTGACACTGTCTCAATTAAACCAAAAAACACTTCAGTAAAATAAAATTCATTTATGGGCTATAAAAAAGGGGCCCAGGGAGGAGAGATAATAAATCAATCATAACGATAAACTTTGCTGATTTGTGTTAATGATTCCTTTTCCATTTTTTAATATGATAAGCTTCACTAGTCACAAAACTAGGAAGTGATATCCGTAGCACGAACAAGTAAGTGAGCAGTCTATAGCAATGGCAAGTACAGCATTGACTTCAGCTGTAAAATCTTCTTTTATTGATAAGTTTGGGATCTGGCTTGCTATTTACTACTTTTCTGATCCATTGCTATTTTTTTCCCTGCACTGGCTTCAGTTTCTGGTAAATATGGTGAGAGAACAAGCAATCATTGCCAAAGAGATCGGTTTCCCCATCTCCTGTAACCAGTTACAAGATAGACATGACAACTGCATGGGAAATGGATCTATGTAAAATTTAGATGATTTTATGAAAATGCTAAATTGTTAAATGCCTCAGTTATATTGAATCAGCAATGTGTTGATAGACATCACCAGCATTGACACTCTCTTAGATTCTACATAGAAGTGATGCTATAACTTGTTTGTTGAAGGCTTGGGAAGAGAAATGAAGGGAACTGAAGAGCATAAGAGGCAAATCTTATTTTAACATTCCAAATATCCAGGTTGGATAGCTGAAAGACAGGGCCATCTGGAGGGGAAAAGATTATGTAGACTTATGGAACAGAACTCTGTACCTTAGTCATAAGGAGAAGAGAGGGGAAAATTCCTTTTTGTGACGTTTCATTAGCTGAAGTTGACACGTTTCCTCAAAGCAGGAGAATCCTGGCTAAGGCCCCAAGCTCCTCTTCTGTGTGTATTCCTCAGAAAAATATAACATAATCGCTTCTCTTCTCCATATATTATTTGACAATCTTTAAAAATGTATGCAAGTAATAAAGTAAAGTGGCTTTGTTATATTTAAAAGTACTATATTGCCTTATTCTGTAATACATAGTAGTAGTAGTAGTAGTAATGAGGTCTAAGTGATATACAGAGTATTTTATTCATACATCTCAAAGTCCTTTACAAAGGGATGAATGTCATCATCCACACTTTTTTACAGAGGTGGAAAACAAGTACATAGTGGCCCAGGTCTTCAGACAACCCAGATCTCCAGGCTCCCAATCTGCTGCTCAAACCTTGAGACCACACTTCTTCCACAAAATAAAAACATACTTAATAAAGTCAAATAAAAGGTTTGTGTGCCTTCCCTTGTAACAGAGGAAGGGCACAATAAGGTATAATATGTAAAAGATATTGGTCACATCTATCATGTTCTTTTAGCAGGTGTTTGCATAATGGGTAGAGCTGTGCGAACCTTTTGGAGCTGATTTGATTTGGAGGAGATTCGGCCCAATTCAGCAGCTGAATCTCTAAATCTAAATCAAAACAGGAGACCAATAAAAAGGTTTGAATCAATTTTAAGCTCTCTGAATTGATTCAGAGATTTGGACAGTCCCTGCTCGCTGCTGAAGGGAGCTGGATCTGGACTCTGTGCTGTAAGTAGGGGGTGGGGGAAGCTGAAGGATGGGGAAGGGGCCCATGGGAGAACTCCCACCAGGCCCCTGCCTGCTCTGCCAGCCCCCATGAGCACCCTCCCCACCCCAGCTCCTGGCTCCTTAAAAAAAAAAGAAGGAAAAAAGCCCCCACTCACCAACTCTTGCCAGGCAGAGGGGCGATCCCTGCTTCCCTCCAGTGCCCCATGTTGTTTTGGAGAGGATCTGCCATGACCCCCCATCCCTCACCTGCTCTCCCAGCCCCACCCCCATGGCTGCCCTGCCTGGCCCCGGCTCCTGGTTCTTTAAAAAAAACAAACCCCGCACTCACTGGATGCTGCAGCAGCCATCAGGGCCTCTGGGGGCTTATGGCAGAGCCCCCCCCCACAGCTTGGGACAGTGGGGGGCAGTGGGGATCATTCCCCCCCACCTGGTAGGAGACTGTGAGTGCTGGGCTTTTTTTATTTTTTAAGAGCCAGGACACTGGAACCAGGTGAGGAAGCAGTGTGGGGGGAGGCTGAGAGAGTGGGTGTGGCATGGGGGTTCATAGCAGAGTCCCCCACACAGCATGAGGCAGTGGGATGCAGTAGTTATCCCCCCCTGGGCAGCAACTGGTCACTGGGGGATTTTTAATTTTTTTTACAGAGTTGGGACACTGGGGCTGGGAGAGTGGGCAGGGGATGGGGCTTGGGACAGAGCCCCCCACACAACGTGGGACAGCAGAATGCAGTGGGGATTGCCCCCCTCCCTTGCTTGGCAGAAGCTGGTGAGTGCCAGGCTTTTTTTTTTTTTTTTTTGAAGAGCTGGAAGGCTGGGGTGAGGCAGGGCAGCCTTTGTCAGGGCTGGGAGAGTGGGTGGGGGATTGGGTCTGTTTGACTCAGAGATTCAGCTGAATTGATTTGGGACAGTGATTTGAATCACCAAATTGAATTGCTGTCCCTGAAACTGGTCAGATCCAAAGCAAATACTAGCCACTTTGCACAGGCCTAATAGTGGGTAATAAGCATGATAAAAGGAATTGACCTTTTCCTTGTTTATCTACATGTATTTACATTTTTTAAAATATGGGGCAGTTACAGGTTATTTCCTTCAATTAATCTTGTACACAAAAAGCTGGTTGCGTTTCCTTATTATATTATCTACCAGGTAGAATAGCTGAATCCAAACTGCTGTCTAATTATTTCTTTTTGGTAATCTGTATTTGTACTTCTCATCCCCTTACAGCAAAAAAAATTGCATTTTTGATTTAGGGTCCAAAAAGTCAAACACTAGGTATAAAACTACTCAACAATTTATTTTTTTTAATTTCAGTAAAGACAAAAGGAAAACAATCTAAAATGAAAATGCTTCAGTTTTTCACTAGCTTTTGTCCTGAGTTAGATATTTGCAAATGGCTCTTTTTATAACTATTGTCTTGTTGTTTCAAACTATATTGATTTTTTTTAATAGATCTCAAACATTTATTTTCTGGATACACAAATACTTTTCACATAGTAGTAGTTTATCTATTACATATATTGTCTGAGAAGGAGAGGGAGAGGGAAATCAATGTAAAAGGAGGGACCACACTAAATCAATTCTGCTCCTCCCTCCGGAGCAATACTGTATAGTGCTGATACATAAATTGTCATTGTTTAATCTGAAGATACCCAAATAGTACTTGCTAAGAGGAGGAGTTTGACATAGAACAGTAGCTTTTTCTAAAATCTTGTAATGTTCATCATGCTACTCAACATTAATTTAACTGGGATGATGGGGTAGAGGAGGGCTAGGATGAAATAAAAGAATTTGGAAAATTCACAGGGAAAAGCAAAACAAACAAACAAACAAAACCATTTTAGCATCTCAACTGTATTCGGTAGAAGTGCAGGGAACAAATGGCTCGTGCAAATTATATGTGGTACATAACATAATACGCTAACAAGTAAGCTCACCTTTGTCCATTTACATGCCACACTTTGGCTGAGTTTACTTATTTGGTTTTGCTTGGGAGCTCATATGTGCTACCTCTTATCCTTCACTATTTAATTTGAATGGGAAAACTTTAAAAGCAGTTGATTATGTGAATTGAGACTAGGCTTGCGGAGGAAAATTTTGCCTGCATTCCAATTCTGATTTCCTGTATTGCCTGAGCAAGTCACTTATTACCTCATCCAGGTCAACCTTGTAGGTATTTCTGGTGCAGCACAGAAAAGGAAGCACTTCCTTGGAACATGAGAGTCCTAGGTCCTGTTTCTTTCTGCCAGGACTAAAAAGGAGTTAGGCTTTTGTGCAACAATTCTTATTCTACTCCAGAATATAACTTCTTTCTGAGTAGATTATTTCTCCTAATATCAGTAATGTTTATTCATGACCAGTTATACCCATTTGTGCCAATATTGGATCTTAGCAAAAAGAGCAACTTAACCACTCTGCTGTTGGTCCTTTTACTATTTCTACAGAAAGCAATCATTTACCTTCCCAACTTTCATTTTTTTAGGTTAAACAAGGTCCTCTAATCTCCTAAAATAGGCTGTCTGCACCTGTTTCAATTAAATGCATCTGTCTTAAATATAAGTGTGCAGAATGGTAAATAGTAATGAGAAATTCCGACCAGTGCCTTCGTACAGTCTTATGGGGTTGAGAGGGACTTTAGGAGTCAACTGATCTAACTCCTTGTACAAATGCAGAATGTTATTCCTAAACAGTCACAGGCTGATACTTATCTTGCCTTTTCTTGAAAGCCTTGAATCCAGCTTTCCCTTTCTATTACTCTAATGTTTTGAAATTCAGATTTTTCTGAGCTTTTAATCTAAATCTACTTTGCTGCAGTTTAAACCCATTGTTTCATGCCCTGTGCACTATGCCAAAGGAGAATAGCTGAGCCTTAACCCAAACCAAATCAAGAAGTTTTATGATTTCCTACTTCTGACATACAGGACTTGTCTTAATGCAACCCAGAACTACACTTGCTTGTTACTGCTGACTCATGTGCCTGTGTTCCATAGGTCCCAGATCCTTCTCACGAGTGCTACTCTCTAGCCAATTATATCTCATTCTCTATTTCTACCTTTGCTTTTTCTTCTCTGTGTGTAGCACTTTACACTTTTCTTCACTGAAATTGCTTCCTCAGCTCTGCTAGAAACACCTTGTCCAATGAACCTAAGAAAATGTTTGCTCTTTCACAGCTACATTACATAGGTGGGCACTAGTTTTCCTGTGATCAGTTAACAGATCCACACCTTTCTTCTCCTGTTTTTAATTGGTGAGATCTGAATTTATAGAAGAAATTATTGCTAAACCCTAAATTCATGATTTTTACTCTTTGCATAATTAAATTTCATTGCAATATCTGTTGCAATCACTTTCTATGATAATAATGGCCCAACTTCTAACCATTCTAGCTAGAACTTAAAATTTTGACTCATCTGAGAGCTGCAAGACAGAACTCTGGCTATGTGCACAACCTAAAGGTAATTATCTGCATACAGAACTCTGGCTAAGGCAATGTTTTGTCAAAAAAAATATTTCCTAAACTAATTAATCAATTAAACACAGGAAACTCAAAAATAGAAAATAGGAAATCAATAGAGAAGGAAAGAATGATTTTATTTAGCTGCTACTTTTTTCTGTGTGGACCACAGGTGACTTGGAAGCTGTGGTTTGGCCACCTCTGCTCTCTCTTGACAGTACCTCAACAACATTTAATGGCATTGAGTATTAGCACACAAATACTTTTTGTTCCCTAATTATTAACAAATATATTTAATTAGATTAGTCCCAGAAAAGCCCTTTAAAAATGCCACTTTCACCTTCTCTCCTTACCAAGTTTCCCCTTTCAGCACAACCCATGGTTATTAGGGCTGTGAGAAGCTTCAGTCCATGATTTGATTCAGTGGAGATTTGGCCCAATTTGGTGGCCAAATCTCCAAATCTGAATCAAATCAGAGGACTCTTTAATCTCTCCAAATTAAATCAGAACCCTCCAAATCGATTCAGCGATTCAGACATAGACACAGACTTAAATGTTTTTTCTACATTCGTCTAGGTATCAGGCTGCTCATGAATGCTGTGATGCTGGGGCACATGGCATGTCCCACAGAAACATGAGAAGTGCCAGTGCTCTCAGCAGCAGACCAGACACTTCCAGGTCCTCTGGAGAGCACGCAGAGGGGGACCCCTCCCGACTTAGTGACTGGTGCCTCCTGCATCTGGGAGGGCACCTGGGGTCCCCTCATGGCTGACAGCTGAGCCAGGGGAAGCACGGGGGGCCCCCGGTGCACTCTCTGGCAGACCCAGAAGTACTTCCTGTCCACTTCTGGGTTCGCCACTTAGCATGCGGAAGCCTCCCCCGCCCCATTCCTGTGGGATGCTCCATCTGCCCCAGCACTGCAGCATTCACAAGCCATGCTGGTACTGTGTCTATGTCCAAATCGCTGATCAAATCTTCAGATTCAGATTGTGAGAAAGAGAAAGAGCCACGGGGCTCGAAAGCACCAGGGCTAAACAAAGGCTCAGCGACCCCAGGTCCACAGCCCCAAAGAGCCTGGCAGAAATCTCCCTTACCCAGGTGTTTCTGGAGGGGAGGGGCAAGGAGTGCCAATGCCGGTATAAAGAAGAGCCCAGAACAGGCAAGGGGAGAGAGCTAGAACCAGAAGGAAGAGGAGGAGCGAGCCGACACACGCTGCAGGGAACTCTGAGAGTGACGTGGAGAGTTGGTAGATCTTGCAGAGTAAGCCCCACAGAGGGAACTTAGAGCAATGACTGCTGACCCAGTGGGGCTTAGCATTGTTTGTTACCACGCGAAGCACTATAGATTTGCGGTACCGTAAAGTCCCTAAAAGTGGCACAAGCCAAAATGGTGTCACCAATGGACCTAAGGTGATAAAGGGAATCGTGACAACCTCAACAAGAGGCTCAGAGAGAGCCACCAAAGAGAGGAAAGGGGCAGAAAAGAGGGACTGACCTCACAAAAGTCAATTTTGTTTGCTCTCGGCGAAAAGCAGCAGGAACAATAACCCAGGCCAGGAGGGCCTGTTTTGTTTTCTTGTTTTCCTGTTTTTGCTTGGAATGGAGGTCATGTTGAAAGACTAACTGGTGGACCAGATCCCGGTGGAACGGGTGAGGGTGTAGGGGTGGCAGAGCCCTCAGGAATGTAGGACTTTCGTGGGACAACTAATGGGACTACACACCCAGGTACTGAACCAACTCCTTTAACACCAAGTCGTGTTAGGAGAAACGTGGGTGTGTAGAGCTCCAATTAGAAACCGTCTCACTTGAGTCAGCTGGCAGGTGGTGTCCTACAGGTCTGCAAGTAACGGAGGTACATGACACAAATTCAGCTGAATCAAATCGGGGACAGTGATCTGAATCAACTAATTGAATCACTGTCCCTAATTTGGGCCGAACCCAAATCTGAATCAAATCGGGCCCACTTTGCACACCCCTAATGGTTATGCTATGTCTCCCTCTATAGGTTACTCTTATGCCATGATAACCAGTTAATCACACTTATGGTTGGGATTTAGCTATGTGTGTAATTAATGGCGTGATTAAAATAAGCAATAAGCTATAAAATTATTCCTCAGAAAATGTGCAATAGCTGTGTAGCTTGTCTTAATCATACCACTAATAGAACATGTGCCCAGGTGCTGTTCTGTGGCTGGGAGCCCCATCAACTGAGAGGCTCCCAGAAAGAGGAGCAAATCACCCACTACTGGCTCCACAACTGACAAGACTCACCATGGTGGCAACTTTCCTGTCATTGCCCCCACTGGGAACCTTATCAGCTGTGGGGCTTGCAGCAGGGGCAGCATCAGGAATGCTGCCATCACTGTGAACTCCACACTGCACAAGGCTCACAGTAGCAGCAGCAGTGTTCCCAGAGGGGCTGTGGGCCTCTCAGTAGGGGCACATGTCATCTTTGGGGCTTGCAGAAAGAGCACCACAGGGAATGCTGTCCCCATGGTGAGCCCCATCAACTGTGGGACTCACACCTACAGGAGTTAGTGTAGGGGGAGTCTGGGATCATGATCCTGGGTTCCCCTGCACCCATGAGAAGGCGTGATGGGATCTAATGTGTGATTCCCACAATTGTGCTTCCTGTCATGCATGTGTGTAGATTGTGCATTCAATCTCATTGTCCCCTTACCTCCATGTGTAGTGGGGCCCTAAGATTTAAGTATCTCTTTCCTTCTTCTTTATAATAATTGTGCCCATGCCAGTAATTTCCATTTGCACTAATAACTTCTCTTGTGGCACTGTATCAAATGCTTTGGAAACATCCAGACAGATTACATTTATCACATTTCTCATCTTCTTAATGAGTTACCTTATCAAAGAAAGATATCAGCTTAGTTTGACAGTGGCCACCTGCATTTGCCTGAGCCATAGACAGTTTGTCCATTTATATCCAATCTCTAGGAAGTGATACATTTCAGATTGCTGCATCTCCTCCTGTCTTGCTTCTTTGTCTTGGAGCTTCTTGTTGAGGCTTTCTAATCTCCTTTAAGGTTCCAGCTTCCTTTTCTCCATCTTTAGGTTTTCCACTTCAACTATCACCTTATGCCACTGAAGGATGAACATCAAGATTTCAGTCATGGTGAATCCTGGCCACTACCTCCTGCTGCTGCAAACTCCCTTGCAGTCCTTGATTTCCCAATCCTGAGCCATTCCTGTGTTGCACCTAATATTGGTTTCTTCTCCTGGTTGTTTTTAATATATCAGATCAGCTGTGACTTTTGAAGGTCTAGCTTACTTTCTTTGTACATCTTCACTAACGGCTTCTTTAGGAGGTATTAATACATCTTTTTTCCTAAATCTTTTTTTTTTATTTCTTCCTCTTTCATCACAGCTTGCTACTGCTCTTATCAATTACTGCAAAATTGCCACTGTCATATGCAGCATACTGCCTATGTCACTGACCATTGAATTATTCAATTTGGGTATAGTTCACCCCTGAACTGTAACAATGTACAAGGTCAAGTAGAAATTATAGTTTTGGTGACATCTTATCATTTGTGTAATTCAGAAGATCAGAAAAGATGCATCGTAGTATTCAGGTCCTTCTGGTCTTAACATTTTGAAACTGTTTGTCAAAACTCACTAGATTAACAATTCCAAAAATGTACACCGAACATATTTGTTGTTTGGCCTTTACCCATGGGTTTAATGTGGTACTCCTCCTCCTAATGAGTCACTTAGCTATGTCTCATATAGCCAGGGCAATCATACCTCTCCTATTTATGCACAGTAGGACTTTTATTCTGATCTAGGTTGTGCCATATAAGCATAGGTTACTTCATAACATGACTGTCATACTCTTCTATTAATGCAATCCTTTGTCTTCCCTTTCTGGTATATTCCTTCATAAAGAGTACATTTTAAGAAGGGTATTGAATAATTCAGTGTTTTCCTTTTTATTAATCACATTTTAAATGGCATAACATTTTGTAATTAACGTTTCTACATGTGGAATTTAGACAGGGGCTCAAAGTGCTACAAAAAAGCTGCTTCAATTTTTAGTTCTAATCAGCCAGAGATTTATGTTATAGTTAAAGCTTAAAAGTATCTGAGACTTAAGAGAATATCAGTCCTGTAACCAAGTAGACAGGCAGCACACAATTTTACTTTAGTTAAAAAAAAAAATTAAAAAAAGGCTGATATCAGTTTCTAAACATTCAGTACTGGACTGAGGTCTTTTCCGCAAATCCCTTCCAGTCCTTTTGAACTCTAATACTCTTTCCTCCTAACCCCTTATGTGCACAGAGGTACACAAATGAAATAAATTCCAATACAAAATCTTGGCTTTGACAAGTTGTATGGTAATTATGATTACTAGTACTTACAATAATTTTACTAAAAAGTTCTAGATTCCAAGTCTTTGAAGTAATTGCATAGCTAATTATATGCATATGAGCTTATGTTTTTTGTCTAATTAATGGTTTCCTAGATAATGATACATTTCACTTGTAAAATATTATATCAGCCCCCAAGAGAGCTTATCAGGTTGGAGGGGTTGAGCAGGGTATTCTTACAAAGATGTCGTCCCCCACCTTTCTCTTTATTAAAGGGCAAGATCAAGGTGGCATTTTCAAAAGTATCTAAGTGATTTGGAGCACATTCCATTGACACTAAATGCTACTAAGTCACTTTTCCAAATCCCACAATGATTCCTCACAAGAGAGTAAAGTATTATAGGTTTTCTTACTAGTACTGCCTCAGGGCTCCAGTTATTATTTAAAAGGCAAATCTACAAAGAGATATAGGCACCAATGGGAACCCCACAAGCCCTTCTGATAGCTTTTTATCTAGATCCTGGAGCTGCGTAGCTGCCCAAAGCTTTACCTCATATATCTAAGCCCTATTAAGTTCCTTAAACTAGGCCACCCTTGTCTCATCTTAGGAGCCCAGCCAGGTAGATTTATTTTCATTTTAAGGTGTGTGTATAGTCTTTGCTCTCAGGCTTGATTACTGAATCTGAACCTAGCACATTCCTTTCAGTGTTATTTTTCTAATTTGTATTAATTTAGTTTATTCAAGATAATCACAACTTGGTCCTAATTATAGAGAATGGACCATTTAATTCAAATGGATGAATTGCATGATGACTTTAAAATAATCTTTCAATCACACACAGATGCTCCTTCTGTCAAAGAGGTTACAAAATAAACCTTTATGAAAAATATTCATTCTTCTGCAGCCAGAGTTTGAACACAATCCACCACTTTCTGGCTGCCTGTGGATTAGACATGTTTTCAGGCAGATTGGTTTTAAAAAACTGCAAAATAAACCTCCTCTCCAAAATTTCATGCTGGCCATCTGCTCCTGTTTTTCATGTCCAGTTCCTCAGGTCTCTTGAATTATTGGAAAGGGAGGAAATGTCTTTGTATGGATCTATTTCTGTCTCCCTTCCTTTTATCTATATTCAATTTCTCTCTTTCTCTCTCTCTCTCAGTAAAGTCATAATAAAAAACTGAACAATGCATCTAGTTTTTTTTATATTGCTTTTTAAAAGATGACAATTGCTTTGATCAAAAGTTTACATTTCTTAGGCAGAAAGTGGCTGGGTTTTTGCACCACTTTAATGTGTTAATTTTGTCTGAAGAAAGCAATAACTTAGAACAGGTTTCTATCACTTCAAATTAATGGTAGTAACATGAGCAAAGCTTCCAGCCCTTCGATTTCTTCATGGTGAGATTGAATCTTTAATATAACAATATGCAGCATCCCAACTTGGTTATACTCTAGGCTTTTGGCCCATGAAATCTGTACAATTAGCATCTGAATTAACAACAGAATTTCATTAAGATTTATCTATTTCTGAGTTTTCGGAAATCTTCTAGTCAGTTTTTCCAGTCTGGGTATTTATATAAAAAATGGTAATTTAAAGATTAACGAAACTATTTGTAATATAATTTGGTATTTTTAGAAACATTGCCTTTATCAACCAGGGGTTGATTAGAAACCGGTGTGATAACTAAGGCACTGAATTCATATTGGAAGCATTAATGTGATAAAATGTAAATAAAAAGATGCTGTTCTCTTTAATATTACTCTTTTCTGTCATTCTGAGTCAGTAATATCAGCATTTAATGTATCCTCTTAATTGGGACGCTCCAGGAAATGATCTTTTGATTTGGCAGAGTTCCCAACTACTAGGAAAAATTGGTTGCAAAGATATTTATTTCATCTTTACTTGATTCTTAGTTTTCCTTTTCCTTTGTCTTTTTGACAACAGGCACACATATTAATGAAAGTCCGTTTTCCTTCATGTCTTTGTGGAGAATTTGCAGATTCATTGGAATCTGACAGGCTGCACCATGAGCTCTTCTGCTATGGCCTCAAATTTGATTAAAGTAATAATAATAATTCATGTTTATTTAATACGTCAGTACAACTTAAATGTCGGAGATCTAAATGGTATATATGTCTCATACACAAATATTTCATTGTGCTAGGAACTGTCTAAGGATATAGGCAAAACATATGTCTATGCTATAGCCAGTGAAGTTTAGCAGAGACGTATGTTAAGTTCTGTACTCCTGTGTTTACGAGCTTTTAGGTATGTCTTAATGCCTTAGGGCTTAAGCCAAAGCCTGCTAAAGTCAGTGGAGAGACTTCTATTGACTTCAGTGGGTTTATGATTGGACTTTAAGAAATAAATGGAATGTAACAGTTGTGGAAAGGAGAGAGAAAATCAACTGGATGTGACCTATGTGTAACAGTTAAGTGTTTCGGTCATACCTACCAGCCCTTTCAGCCACAACCACAGCCGTAATGTAGTTTTGGTCTTAAAAATGCCAATTAACCACTTGGCATTAGCTAAATGCATCCCAATTAAGTATAGTTTTGCTAATGCTGACCCAATTAAGTAAACAGTAATTTCCTTTGACTCTCCTGATGTTAACTCGATGAACTACAAGATATTTCACTTACAATTGCCTAATTTAAGGACTAATTCCTGCAGGAGTGCAAACAAGAACTGTTAAGCACCAGTGCTAATTCACACATAGGACTTTTGAGCATGAG
The DNA here is from genome assembly GCF_001723895.1 of Crocodylus porosus. Classification (NCBI taxonomy): domain Eukaryota; kingdom Metazoa; phylum Chordata; order Crocodylia; family Crocodylidae; genus Crocodylus; species Crocodylus porosus. Next base: position 222,272,045 of record NW_017728886.1, read on the forward strand.
CTTCATGTGTATTCCAAAACGTACAACTCGGCGTTGTCAAGAACACTGTACCCGAAAGACTCTTCATGTCTTCTGTAATGGTCGCTTCTTGCTACAATACAGTGGTCACTCTTCACTGGTTCGCTGCCTGGCTGCTCCTAGTGTCAGTTTCTCTCATTTGTCAGATTAAGATACCAGTATTTTGTAAGGTGTTCCGAGAACTAAAGATAAAAAACATAACTGCATACAATAGAAGTATATTATCAATGCATTTCTGAAAACCAGTCAAATAAATGAGTACTGTGTGAAAATAGTTTTAATAGAAAGGCTAAAAATAACCACTCACAATTTTCAGGCATTTTATGGGTACACAAAAATGTTACATTCAGATCAACCTCAGCAAGGTTAGATCTATCTAAAATGTCCAGGCTTAACAGGGTTTTCATGGGCCTTTAATTGCTCTAAAATCATTCACCCAATCTTAGTTTGCTTCAGGAGGTAAAGTACCTTCAGACTGATCTGGGTTAACCAGATCTAAAATGGGTTAACCTAGCCTAGTGAATGCCTGAATACACAAGGTGCAGACGAGGCACTGTGAAAGCCCAGCCACTCAGCTCCAGAATGATGCTGTTTTAACTGCCCCAGAACTCAAACCACACTGTCTCCCAGACCTACCACCTCTTCAGTACTTCCCCATGGGTGACGTATTTCTGGCTTCCCAAGCAAATGCCTGCACGTGGCAGAACCTTGACTCAGGTTTAGGCAGCTCAAAGCAAGCCACCGAACCTGAGTAGCATTGTTTGACTGCATGTTTGCACCCTTAGGTTGCATTTAAGCATGGTGAGCTTGATTATACTATGCATCAAAATCAGTTAATGTCTTTCTTTTGGCTGAAATGAACCATGGATAGAGGCTCTAAACTCTTAGACCATGGTTATTCTGCTTTCTGTCAAGCCAGGTACCAAAACTAAGAAACCAGTGCTGTCCACTTACTCCTGTTCCTTGAGCATGTAGATGGCTTAGCATGCATGCTTCAGCTGAAGCTTGTGCACAGGACCCCTCTACATTTCCTATTCTGCCTAATTGCTGGGCTTGGGCACGTGAGGTCTAGAAGTGCATTGGGTGGGCCTCAGCAGGGAGGCAGCATAAACCTGATCTTTGATACATTTCCCCACCCACACACACTTAACAGTTGCTATTCTCATTATACTATGAGAAACAATCTTCAAAGATATCAATATATACAGTGCTCATCTGTTCTTCTTTTTTTAAATAAAGAATGACTCCTATGTATTAGATTCAATGATGTGGTTTAAAAATATTTTATTTGAACTTATGGTTGGGTTAGTACTGCTAGATACCAGTTAAGCTTATGCTAGGTTTGGGCATTGCATTTGAAGAAGGATATAGGGAAACTGAAAAGGACCCAGAGGCAAATAACAAAATGATAAAAGGTCTGTGAGTCCTATGAGAAAAGTTGGAAGGAATAAGGGACGTTTGGTTTGAAGAAAAGAGAGTAGGATATGATGCTATGAGGTTGAACAGTAGTAGTAAAACAGAGTTAGATTAAGTATCAGGGAAGAACTTTATATTCTATTTTAAGAAGTGAAGGAGAATGGAACAGGCTGTGTAAGGAAGCTGGGGAGCCTTCATTTTTGGAGGTTTCCAAAAGAGTCTGTCTAGATATCTGTCTGAGATGGTTTAGAAATAGTGAATTCTGCATGTGTGCATTGGGTCTTATCTAAATGACCCTTGGGATTAACCTTTAATTCACTTGTGTTCTCATCACGCATGTCAATTAAAAACCCTGTGTCATGCCATGACTTTTTTCATACAGAAACAGTAGTGCACAACAACACTGGGTGGTGTGAGAGTTCCAGCAGTGAAGAAATGTGCAGTTGGGCATCAATGGGGTTACACTAAAAATTTTAAATGATCAGAGCACAACTGTTCTACTTTTTAACTTTCTAAAAAATTTTAGTGGCATAATTGAAGTTTATTCCATAAGGAAATGCAAAGGAAAAAACCTAAAAGCTCTGCTTGTTCCAGCAGTCCCTTTTAGTAATGCTAACGGTCATGAAAAAATCAATTTCTTCACAGACATCAATTCATTTTAATCCCTGAAATTTAAAGCTAGAGTCAATCTTCAATTTAATAATGACTCAAATGAGATGAACATTAAGCTGGAATTTCAATAAACTTAAAAAAAAATTGTGAACAACACGTAATGTTCAAAGAGGCTTTAAATAAAAGTTATGTTTGATAGTCGCCATATAAGGACAAGCATTCAAAATGAATGGAATGTTACATATCCTGCAATATGTTTTCACATAAGTGTCCAATCTTGCTGAAAATACTAGTGAATCTTTTAATGATATGCCTTTGAGGTGCTAGCAGGATTGACTGAATTTCATCAAATATTAGAAGTCATGGTATATGTCTCTACTTGACGAAAAAAATGTTCTTAAGGTAGTATGTAGCCTTCATGGGAGCTAAATGACTGAGTTCAAGATGACCCTTCATCATAGTATTTAACATGACCAGCTATCTTCCAGGGAAGAATTTAAAAAATCCCTATCTTCAGTTAGATTTTATGCTGAATTAACCAACTTTTTTCTAAGGAAGATAAGACTTCAATGTTTTCTCTGTATTCATCATTATCATTTTTCTTATTTTTTATGTTTAGCATGGTAACCCTTAGGAATTCTTGACGTTGAGCAGGACCCTACTATAGGAGGTGCTGTTCAACCCTAGAACAAAAAGATGGTCTCTGCCCCCAAAATCTTACTTTGCAAGTATAAAGTGGGATAAATGGATACAGACTGGCTCATGGGGAAGTATGTGGAAACTGTGAAATAACCCTTGTCTAATGTACATGCAGGCTAACCACTATAAATATTTTGTATATATGTTTTGTGAGAAAAGCTTTTGAAGGCAAAGGAGAGTCTTAATAGTTTCAAAGGAGAATAATGAAGTAATTCCGTGGATGTTTTATGAGGAGCTTATCTCAGGAATGAGGGGCATAACAGTAAAAAGCTCAAAAGAGTGCATTAGAAAATTTTAACTTTTGAACAAAGGAAGTGAATGTTATGGAGCAATCAGAATGCTCTCAACCAAGAAGGACCAAGAGGTTTCTTGATATTGAATAATAAGGAGAGAATATGGTGGAAATACCTTAGGTAGGACCTTAAAAGTAGAGAGAAGTAGCTTATGTTGATTCTGTATTCAACAGAATCTCTTTTAAATTACAGTCCTGTGCTGGCAGAAATTAAATGTTTTTTCTTCAGAAATGAAACAGGAACCAGCATTAGGCTATAAAGAATAAATAAAAGGCTTGACTTTAGTGACATAATTCTCACCACCTGTAAGAACATGGGAAATTTTCTCCCCAAGTTTTTAGCTTAAAGAGAAGATTTGGTATAAAAGTAAATTGTAGCTCCTTTTTAAACTCATACTAGATAATAATAGTAGCTTGAAATTGGAGATATTGGTACAAACATGAGAAAAAAAATACTGAAGAAAAATGCATTAAAGTGTAAAATATATTTGACAGGCTATTAGCGTTAACGGAATTGTTAAACATAAATTGGGTATCTTCATGGCCTTGTTTTAAAAAAATATCCTAAACCTTGTTCACTAATACCACATTTTTTTCCAGTTTAGACTGTTGAGCATCTGTAGCTCTCATAGAATTACACTGGGAATATTTGAATACTCGGTACTTCTGAAAACAAGCCACAAATGTTTAAGGATAATTCTCTAACTCATGGTGTCTTACATGAAGGTCCATGAGTTAGAACCCCTGCCCCAACGGACATTTTCCTGTTGGGTAGAGGGGCTTGAGCCTTCCTGCATTGCTCCTGGCCAAGAGCCTCCAAGGAGGCTGCTATAATGCCTCCCTCCCTTTCCCCGCCCTCCCCCTGCCATCAACTCTGGGGCTGTCAGCATGGGAGGCAAGGGGAAAGAAGAGGAAACATCATGCAGCTGCTGACTGCATTTTGCCTGGGAGGCAGGGTCAGAGTGGAACAGAGCTCCCTCACCTTGCAGCCTCACCAGCTGGAGTATCAAGGGAAGCCAGGCCAGGACCATGAGGCAAAGAGGGGGACTCCTTTCCCAGACTCTCTACCCAGACCTCTTGCCTGGCAGCAGCAGCTGACAACTTAGCTTTGCCATGGCCAGAGGTAGGTTGGGGGGATGGGGTGGAATGGAGCCCTCTCACCTCTCAGGACTGGACCAGCTCTCCCCAGTACCCAAGGGGGCCTTCAGCTACAAGCTGGTTTGAGGTTTAATTTTTCATATAATTGAGCTTTTTCAGAAGTGCTCTGCAACTGTGCATGTGTGTTATGTCATGGCTGTAGAGCACATTCGGGGATCCAATCACATGAAAAACATAACTTGCATAAGCAACCTAAATATTTAAATATAGATGTAGATACCTAAGGCCCCTCTACATGTTACAGGTATTGTGCAATTCACTCATTAATTCACAGTTACCTGGAGACTAGCTACACATGCAATTGTATTATCACACAATAAAAAGCTCCAACCAGCTATAAAGTTAGACCTCAAAAATATGTACTAACTTTATAGCGGGTTGCTATCAAGTTTTAATTTACACATGTAGCAGGAGTATACCATGCCCCAAGTAAGACACTTGGGACCTGGGGAATTGTAGCTGCCAACATCTCTAGGGATCTGGGAAGCAGGAAACTACAGGGGTTTTCTGCATTCTCAGGGTGGGGGTAATCCCTCTACAGTGATCCTCTGGCCCTGGGGGTTTTCCACACATCCAGGGTAGGGGAGATTGCTGCAGTGGCAGCCCTCTGGCCTCAGGGATTTCCTGCATCCCTGGGAAGGGGAAAATAACACCTGAGGTGATTCTCCAGCTCTGGGGATGTATGGGTTGGCCCCACAACTTTGCCCCTCAACTGAGGTGTGTGGGGCTCCTAGCCATGGGAGCTTGCTTCTTGCTGGTGCAGGAGGAGTCCAGGATTAAAAGAATTTTTATGTATGATATATTTTATTGGACACACTATAGTTGGGAGGTTTCAAGTACAGGAGCACCGAAAATCTTGCCTATGTCCCTCCCAACTAGACGGTTGGTTCAATAAAAGATACCACCCACAAAACTGTGGGTGATTCCTGCCCTGGCAACAAGGTGTGATGGGATCTAATGCGTAGTCCTAGAATCATGACTCGTGCCATGCATTTGTCGTATGCCAAGAGGCGTGACTGCATGAATCACACATTAGATCCCATCACACTTTTACTTACATGGGTGGGGGGATTGAGGGAATAAAACTTTAGGGGCCTAAATTTGAAAATGTTGCCCTAAGTGTTTATTTTGTATGCATTAACCAGGTTGCAGGAGAGTTAGCAGAGGCAATCATTGAATCATATTCTGGTCCAATTTTCTTATAGGTATTTCAAGAGTAGTTCTTTGTCTAACTTGAAAACTAAATCAAAATTGATAAGCAAACTGCTGAGCTTGGAGCTATCTTCTTTTAAACATTATTTGGCAGGCTTTATCCCAAATGTCTAGAAAAGATTTGAGAGAGGGAGGCAGAGAAGTAATTCAGCTACTTTTAAGATATTTTTGTGTGTGTTTCTGTTGTATACTGTTTGACCTCAGGTTGATATTGAAGTATTCCCAGGTGAAGTGAGCATTTTGTATCTGAGTAGAACCAAATGAAAGGAAAGAGAAAACAAGGTGTTCTACACAACAAGGAAAGAAACAATAAACAAAGATAAGCCAAAACTATTTTGGGGTTGGTGTAGGAAGTACTCAGATTTTCAACCAGTTTACACACATTTTGTGTTGTAGCCCAATGAACTGTCAGGTGACTTAAAGATTTTGAGGGCAGATATAGATTATAGACCTTGCTTCCATGTTTGAGTGTTCTGGACCCAAATACTCAAAATATTTAATTAGAGCTATTTTTGTACTTCTGGTGGGATTTGTGTACCTAAATCGCTTTTTATAACTCCATGTACAGTTCCTTTTCCACTGGAGCCCCAGTCTTACAAATTTTTCTATACTTGTACCCCTGTACTGTTGCATCCAATGTCACTATTATGGGTCTTGGACCAGGTATGGTCTACAGTAGAGAGTCTCATGGAAAGATATGAGCCCCAAAAATTTGTTGCAGTATGACTAACTGTTTAGGAAGATGAGAAGAATATTTAAAATTGAGGTAGTGTTGAAGTCATGTTGTAGTGATGATGGTTCAGGAAAAATGAGAGAAACAAGGAGTTTTGTGGGTGGTATCTTTTATTGAACCAACCGTCTAGTTGGGAGGGACATAGGCAAGCTTTTCGGTGCTACTGTACTTGAAACCTCCCAACTATAGTGTGTCCAATAAAATATATCATACATAAAAATTCTTATCTCTCTTAAGAATATCCAAAGTTATTTCTATGTTACACATTTGGTTTCAGTGGGATTTTCCTGCCTAACTTAGACCTCTTAGAAAATCTCATCCAGAGGCTTAGATTTTTAAAAAGCCGAAGTCTCTAAGTGAATTTCAAATCCACACTTAGCCAAGTTCTGATGTTTCTAATATCTTGAGAATCAAGACATTAGGTACCTTACTACAGAATTTATGAAAGTTGTGTGTTCATAGGCTGTGGGGCATGGGAAAGATTCTGTTTTGTACAGAGCAATAGCTTCATGATACTCTAGCAAGTGTTGCATATACACAGCTGTACAAATGAAGCTATAGCAATAAGCTGATGATGGACATTAAAAAAAAAAAAAGAATGAACTCTACCAGAAGAGTCAATGCATTAGTTTGACCCAGCTCCACAATATCTGTATAGATCAGGTGTTTCAGTGAGGCCTTTTGACACTTTAAGCTGTAGTACCAGGCAGTTGCCCTTATCCTGTCACCGACAGTGTCCACAGATGATTCTTGAGCCTGCCCAGTGCTGTTTTGGGCACACAGGGTGGGATCTGGTGCCCTGTTTGGGCACACAAGAAGGGACTGTGACATTTTGGGTGAGGAGGAAGTGGAAGGCAGGGGGGAAGAGAGAGACATGGCATGCTGTAGCTGATGGGAAGGGTTTGGGCAGTAAGGGGAAGAGAGAGAGAGCAATTGGGGTGTGCTGGAGTTGCGAGGATGGTTCAGGCTAGAGCCTGGGCAGAGCTGCAATCCACTTTTTGCATGCCTTTGCCCACCAAACTGTACCTGCCACATGAGCATGCAATCAGTGGATCATGGCTTTACTCCATACTCGGCTGGAATGGGGCCAGGGCTGGGATCCAGAGGAGCAGCATCTGGGAGCAGGATGGGTGGGCGGGTGGTGTGGAGTTGGGATCACAGGGCAGTGACACCATGGGGCTAGGGCTCCATGATCTGAGCCCTGCCCACCCGCCCATCCCACTCCCAGATGCTGTCCCCCAGATTTCAGTCCTGGCCCTATCTCAGCCAAACTTGGAGCAGAGTGATGATCCACTGACTGCACACTCCTGTGACAGGTGACAGTGTGGGGAGCATAGGTGACTTGTAGGAGAGGCAACCGGGGCATGTGCCCCCCCCCCCGAGAGTACTGGTGCCCCCCGACAGCAAACACTCTGGCTGGTAGGGGGGCACGGAGAGTGCTTGTGCCCGCCCCCCCAAAATTGGCTCAGCTGGCTGCACATCCGCAGTGGCTGTGCCAGCACATCCGCCACTGCTGTGCTGCCAGCATGGTCAGTGACTGGCCACTGGGGGACCCCTCCTCCCCAGTCACCAGCTGGCTATTGGGGGACCCCCCCGGTTGTGTCCAGCTGGTGCCCCCCCCAGACTCAGGAGGCAGAATGGCTCAGCCCCAGCCCCCTGCCATCACTACCCTGCAATCCTGGTGTCTCTATAGACACCAGCTGGAATCTGCTTGGGCACAAGATGGAGACAGGTGGATGGGATGGGGCCGCTGAGGGAGTTTTGGTGAGCTGCTGCATGGTGCTCCCTTGGCTCAAATTACTGCCCACCCTTGAGCTAGAGTCTTTTCCTTTTGGACAATGTTTTTATCTTCATTACAGCAGTTCAAGTGGTCCTTTTTTTCTGGGGGAATCTAAGGATTCAAATGCCAGATTAGCAAAGAATAAAAGCTGTGGCGAAAGATTCTAATCCTCGCATGATTCTGTACTTTAAGGACAGAACTCATTGACCACTTGCACTCAGATTGGAAAATCTCTGAAATTTTAGGGATTAGCAATGAACTAGAAATAAATAATAAATGTCCCGTTAGGAAATCAGCCCTCTGTCTGACTACTGATCGCTATGCACTGGCCTAGTAAATTGTTGCCACCATTAAAGAATATATCTCTGACACAGCTCATTTCCCAGATAAAGGAAGTGTAAAAAGCTTGTTTAACTTACAAAACAAATGAGGAGAATAATGATTTTCCTTGCCTTATGCTAAGTACATACAGGACATACAAGTCACTTTCTCCAGCTAGATTTTCCTGCATAAGTAGCTATTTTGTTCTACTAAATGAAGGTCAATTTTCATCTTTCTCTCACATACTTTGAAAAATAAGGGGTCATCTAAGAGGACAAGTGTTAGCATGGAGCTTAAGAAAGGCATAAGTCCCTTCTAGGTACATGTAGTGGTCTCCTACTACATGCTTATTTAGAAGGTAATTGTACTGTATTTTCCCTAGTCTAGGGAAACAGATTTTATTTTTTTTGGAAATGTTAATTGTAGGAAGGAAACTAGTTTGTAATTCATATGCTAATCCTTTCACAGCTCTACTTTTTAATGGCATGTTACTGGAATCTTCTATTATTTCTGACAGGTAAAATTACGGAAGCTAGGGCAAAAAAGAAAGAAAGAACAAGCTCTTATCTGGGGTTATGGAAGTTAAGAGGTTTTTGGGTAGGACTCTCTCTTCTTACTGTCAAGGGACTAGACACTGAAAGCTGGGAAGGAATGAGTGAGAGGCCCTTACAGTGCTTCTAGCCACAAATCGTGGAGGCACTGTGGACCCATATATAACCTGACTTCATTTTTGTTTTAGAATGAATGTTTTTTTATGAAGCAACAAAATGTGCCAAGAGGAAATGGCTACAATATATGTATGAAAGTGTTAAGCCTGATTTAAATGAAGACATTTTTAAGGCCATTTATTCATATTGAACTTTTCTGAAAACATTTAATGAATCATCCTAAGTATATTTGAAGCACAGATGAATAGTTTCCTTTACAATCCATAAAGGTATCCTCTATAATCTATAAAGCTTTTTTCCAATATTAATCTTTTATTATGTTCTTATTGGACTGCTATGCATATCCTCACCGCCTTGGCTGATTTCAATATTACAGTTCTACTTTTTTTTCCTACTTGAAAATTTAATAACACTAATAAATGCTCCCTCTTAATAAGGTAAAAGGTGGACTCTTAAAAATGATGCTTTCCTGATTTGTTTTTTCCTATTTCTATTATTTTTTCTTCTAACATTTATATTCAGAAATTAAGTGTGTTGTTTTTCTAACCAGTATGAGTTAAGATACCATACTTCCTGTAAAGTATCTCTGTCTTTATTCATTATGGTGTTGACCATATAAAGACTTAGGTTCACAGATAAATTTACTTGTGCTTTATTGGGACTGCTCAGATATAGGCCGAACTCTCAGTCTTATTAATTCTGCTTGTCATTGTGGTAGTTTAACTGCCTTTAAATGCCTTAGTGGTTTAAAGTGAGTTTGTGCATGTGAAAATCGGGACATATGGACTACATGCTTAAGTAAAGTTAAATGCTTTCTTAAATGTCGGTGAGTCCTAGAGCTCTTGTGTAGGGCCTCATTAATATTGATAATGTATGTCACAGAAGCTCAGGGAATAGTATTTGTTCATTAGCTATTTTCATGTTCCAGTAGAAGGAGAACAGTGAAATTCTTTCACTGGGCCACCCAAAATGAAGCAAAACTTATTTTCATTGACATCAACAGGAAAGGTTTGAAAATGACTTAAATCACACTGAGATCAGGTCCACATTGTCCTTTTTCAAATGATAGGCCTACCCTTTGAAAGGAAAATAAATTCATAAGCACTTTAAGCCTAATTCAGCTGTCAAATGTAGATATACAACCCTCATTAGTCAAAGCAAGGGAGTGAACTGAAGATGAATATGGTGAAATTAAAAATTGCAATTGTTCTCACTTAATTTAGGGGGAAATAAGCTATACACCACTGTATTTTGGGGAAAGGACCATATTCAAATAATTGGAAGGAAGGCAAGACATTCTGAGCTTCTAAATCTTGATATTGTCTCTCTGATATAGAAATGGGCAGTTCTGGTACTAAATCAGGTAGAGAGAGGCTTCCCTTCTTTCCTCACCATCTCATGACACCATTTTCTTTTCTAAATATGAACTCTGTTCAGAGATTTTTATTTCTGCCAAATTAATTATTAACCATCATCAGCTTTGTTCATAAACTGTTGAAAACAGCAGGGATGCACTAGAACAGAATGGAGGATTACTTTCTAAAACTGCAGATATCTACTCAGTTCAGTAGTTATCACATAAGGTCACTTAGTGATGAGGTGCAGAAAAGAGTGGGCTGAAAAAATATAGTTTGAGAATGGAACTTACCCTTTGAAAACTTTTTCCTTACGAAGCCTAGTTTTTCAAGATGCTGAGTATCTTCTGAGAGGCACTATGTCATCAAATTCTATCAAAATACAAATCATTTGAGGAGGCTCAGTACTTGCCAGGGTGCACTCTAAGCCCTGCAGATGCTCTCCTCCTCCCACCCTAGGTTTCAGATGGCACTTCTTCTTTTGGCAAAAACCTGACAATGGCTTCCACGTGAGTTACTTTAATGTACAATTTTCCAAAACATTTTTGGTTACAAGGATTTAAATTAATTGAAGAAATGCTTTCCATTGCAGTTGAATTGCTCACTCTGTTTCTACTGTTAAATGTTGTGCACACTGAGTTCTGACTAGTTCCAGGTTGAGAATGATTGCAGCCTTTCATGCTGATACTCTAATCTGCACAGGATACCTATTTTTCAATATGCTGAACCTAGTTGGGTTTTTTTGGGGGGGCGGGAGGCTAACAACAGCCAGTTATTTTGAGCACACAATACAAATATTTCATAAGAGCCTCAATTTTTATTATGGTTGTGTTTTCTGCTTTCTGGATGTCCAGCTTATTTTCACAATCATATAGTAAAAATCAAACATCTGCGATAAAAGATTTTAATTTTATTTGAAAAATATTTTTCTCCTAATTTGTGTTTGTATATAGAGGCAATTGCCTAATAGTTCCAAACAAAGTCTTACTCTTGTATATTGTGGGAGGCAGGTGGGGGTATGTGGGAGGTAGGGGTATGTGTGTTGGGGATGTAGGTATGGTGGGGTGGGGTGTGGGAAGGGTGTTTGGATTTGTGGAGGGTGTGGGGTGTTTGTGTGGATATGGTGCGGTGTGATGTTTGTGTTTGGGGTGTGGGCTGTGTAGGAGGGTGGTGGGTATGGGTATGGTGGGGGGTTATATGGGGAGTGAGGGGGTTTGTGGGGTGTACAGGGGGTATGGAGTTTGCATGTGGGTATGTGTGGTGTGGGGTATGTTTGGGGTGTGTATGGGTGCATTGGGTGTGCACATGTGGGGGGTTTCCCCCCACGCTCTCTTTGGGGTGTGATTTGAGCCTACCCTTTGGTGCTACGACCATTATTCTAAGTGTGTGTATTTATATTTATAAAATATATAAAACCTAATATATATATATATTACATATTACATATAAAATATGTAAAATCTAATATATAAAACCTATGAGCCAATTCCCAAAAGCAAATCTCTAAATACCATTTTCTAGCCAACAATCCCCTCCTTGAAGGTTAACACCTTCATATCATAAACGAAGCACAATCAAGGGAATTTTCTGGAATGTTCAATAGCTTTGTTGGAAGGGTCTTCACCAGTCATGCTAGGAAAAGTGTGACAGCATTCATGGTCAGAGGCTCCAACAGGTTGGACATTGTGATGAACCCTTAAACCTTATTCTGACAGAGGGCCTATACCCACTCTGGCTTGTCTTTTTGGCTCAACACTCCCTAGCCTGGCAACTGAGTTTTAGCCAATCAGGTTTAAGCAGGCCTCCCACACTGGGGCTGGGGAATGTACAGTCCAGGATGCCCATTAAACATTTTCTTTAGCATTCCAGGTAGTATTCCACCCCAATTAGTGCTTCATCAGATTGCCAATAGGTGTTTAGATCAAAGCAATGTTCCTTGGCCAGAGTCTGTGGGGATTAGGCTTGCTCCCTATACTTTTACCCTGCCTATACAGCAGGCAAGGCTTTTGTCATCATCCCAATTGGATTGATTGTGATGGCCTGATTTAGTCCTGTGACCAAAACCTAAATACTGTATTTGCTTAAAAGAATATGCAAGTCCTTGCTCTGCTGATGACCTGTCATCCTTTGAAGGAGCTTGTGTAACCAGCACAACAATCCACACTGACACAAGGCGATAATGATTCCAGCAGCCAGCACAACAATAAGGGGATGTAACATGAAGTTTTAACACTCCAGTTGCTTTCAGAGACCATCCCAGCATGCTTTCCTACCAGGTATGTTTAGCTTCAGATAACACTTGAGTGATTTGCTCCACAGCATGTTGACCAGTGACATATGCCCTTCATGCTCCTTCAACAACCTGATTAATTTGAGCCGGCACATCCGGATGTTGTAACATTTTTGGTAAAAGCTGGGGTGATATTAAAACTAGTCTCAATGCAACTAGTTTTAACTGCTGATTTCCATATATATCATATCCCATAGTAAAACTCTGCTGCACAGTTTTCTTTCTGGCATAATTAATATCACACCCTGTTACAGTAATAACAACACACAAAAATTGACATCACTATTGCGAGTATTAGCCCAAAAATTTACCACAAGAGATGCACACCAAGTGTGTGTGTGTGTGTGTGTGTGT
>NW_017728886.1:222290163-222292117 GCF_001723895.1 Crocodylus porosus
ATCCATTGCCTACATCTATGACTACAGATTTATTATAACTTTCCCCCTCTAAAATATATTGGCAAGCACCAATATCTGACTTCAAGCATAATGTTTTTACTTGAAGTATGTCTCCATGACACACAAATCCAAGACCTGCTTTCTATTCACAAATGGACACTGAGATGGCCTCATGTCCCAAGTGTGTGTTTTTTTGTTTTTTTGTTTTTTAGCTCAATACCTATCCATTTGAGGAACAGCCACAGTTTCACTGATACAAGCTAACTACCAGCACAAATATGAGACATATATCAGTTCTTCTTTAGCATTACTAATAGCAGCAATCTGCTTTCTCTAACCATCATGATGGTAAGATCAAATCCAAATTCTACCAGCTGGTTATAAGGTTGAAGTCATGCTGGTTGTCTAGTTTTAATTCCAAGTTTTATTTTCAATTCCACTGGAATATGTCAATTTGCTCTTTGCTCTATAATGCTCTTCACAACTCCCAGTGACCAGAGTTGAGTCTGAGCACAGATAATGACTTTAGACACATCTCTTTGTAAGGCTAGCAGGGTATCAGTCAGTGTCATCACATCTTCCCCTTGGGCATGTTTGAATGTTTGCATGGCATCGGTCAAATTTAGCTGTACTATATCAGTTACCTCTAGGTTCTCCCGAAGAGGCACGTTTATATGTTGTAGGATAGTTTGTAATGCACCAAGTTTGTTGGCTAAAAATTCTTGATCAATGATATTTAAAAGTCCCATTCCTGTGCCTACTGGATCCAAGACAATAATGACAGCTAAGTGTCGAGCTCAGTGGGACTGTTTTATAACCGAGGCCCTGGCCCTCCATCCCTGCAAGAAGGGATGTAGTTATACAGCACATTTTGGGTAGATTTTACTCATGTTGACCAGGGTCAAATTCACCACGATCTCCCATTGGTTTCCCGATACATTTAACCACATCTTAACAGGGAGTTCTTCTTTTACTACTACTATGACAGCTGGATGTCACTCAGGGGCACCATTGATCATAACATCAGCCTGCAGCCTCAGTCCTTTTTGACTGCAGTTCAATTCATGTAGCTCCCAGGTACCTGAATCTCGGAAGGTAAGGTTTAGTGTCACATTCATTTGAGCAACTGTACTTTTTATTGAACTTGGAATGTTGCATATTTTACTAATACGTATTATCCATTTCTATTTTTCATCTCTTTTTTGGGAGTGAAGCTAGGAAGAAAATTTCTGAAGAGAGGTTTTAATTTTTAGCAAATAAGACCATTGACAGACAGTACTAATTACATATTTTTATTAGCCTAAACTGAGGTCATTTTGTACTAGCTTAACATGCACAGAACTTCAGCATTCTTAGCTTAAGTACCGACTTTGATAAAGATATTAAAAAGACCAGAGGCAACATTCCTTTATGATTTTCAGCACCACTTGTCATACAGTTTTAAAGACATTTCACATTTTATCATAACATTTTTAAGAAAGAAATGTGTGGGTGGGTGTGCACTTCAGCAGGTATACACAGCAGCTTGAGGGTGAAGTGGACTGCTTAGGTGAGAATCTCATCACTCTTTCACTTACCTAATTGAGAATATTGCACCCTGCATTGAAGTTTTCCTTTTATGGTGTGACACTGAGAGAGACTGCAGCTGGAAGAGCTGTTTCAGCATGATTGTAGGAAATCTCCTGGGTTTGTAGATAAGCCTTGGTGCCAAGTTCAATGGGGACTCAAAGAACAATTGTTATGAAATCAGCATAAGAACTTCACAGATATTTTTTTCCCTACAAATACTACCTCAAAAAATTCTTACTGGAAAGAACAGCATTGTTATTGTTATTATTAAGTATTAATTACTTATGTTAAGGCATCAAGGACAACAAAAAGTCCTTTTTCAGATATGTGGGGAGCCGGAGGAAAAGCAAGGGCAATGTTGGACCCCTGCTAAACCAGATGGGGC
>NW_017728886.1:222292128-222306107 GCF_001723895.1 Crocodylus porosus
GACTCGATGATCTCCCGAGGTCCCTTCCAGCCCTAAAGTCTATGAAATCTATGAAATTGATATAAATTATGTGTTGATAGCAATCCACCAATCTTATGCTTATTGACTTACTTGCAAAAAGATAGGCAGGCTGCTAATACAAAAATGAAGGGTGGGTATGTTCTATTTTAGCATGTACGAGGAGAAAAAGTACAGTTTGGATGACACTGAGTATTCACTGCAGAAAGAAAAGCATTCTGTCAGTTCAAATAAGCAGGATTATGCTTTAGGCAAGAAGAGCACAGAGAACATGGTGATGCTATGAAGACTTTAGATATTATATTCTAGTGATGCTCCAGCAGGAAAAACAGCAATGGCTTAGTCACTGAGTCACCTGTATTAAAATCTTTCCTAATGTGCTTTTGTATTAATAGAATTTATGGATATAGACATTTTATTCCAAGTCCATCTGATAGATAGATGGATAGATAGACAGATCTAGACCTATTTCTATTTCTATCCATGTATGGGATTTGGACTAAAATTATCTTAAACCAGGGCAAGGTAGGCCTGTATGTACATTAATGGGATATGCAGACTCTCATAAAAAGCCGTACTTAATCTGTTTTTCTGTCTTAAAAGCAGAATGAAGAAAAACATGCAAAATAACATTTTATGTTTTATTGCAAAGGATATTGGTTTTGTACTCTTGAACCTACCTTATTTGGAACTTTATAATGGAAAATATTTTCTCTCTTTCGTAATATTTGCAGGTTATATGATAACAGGTCAGTTACTTCAGCCGCTCACTTCAGGATATATAGAGTTGAAAGAAATTCATTAACTATAAACATAAGAAGCAATGAATGAGCAAGAAAGGTATAAAGCCTTGATTTGAGCAGATTTTAACAAGATCTTCTAAATTACAAAATGAAGATGTGATCAAGATGTGTTGGGAAAGGGTATTAAACAACATTTTAGGATTAGAATGACTTAAATGACAGATCCATAATTTTCAGTGTTGGGTTATTTATCTTCTAATGTTTTACTCTTCCACATCAGATTTTTCCTAGCCCCAACTCATGAATGAAAATCTCCTTTGCAGCAGTAAGTCATTTGTTTTGGAACCAAAGACTTATTATTGCACAGTGTAAACAAAAATAAACATCTGTTTCTTTTGTCCTTGTACAAGTAATTAACACAATATCAGAAAGTGTATTTCTCACAGGAGGAATTCATACACCATTCTTATAGGGAGATCTGTGTTCTGAAATTGGAGAATACTTCTATTTTTAAAGCTGTTAATAAGATGATCTTGTGTCTAGAAGAGATTTTTTAAAAGCAAATAAAGACCTTAAAAAAAAATACACACATAAATCCTAAAGGACGTATTTGTCTGACAAAGTTTAAAAAACAATAAACAAATGCATTAGAAAAGGCATACTGTCCAGATTAAAATATATTCTTTTTAGTAGTGCTTCAAAAACAATGGTCTGAGCTCTCATTCAACTGGTCATTTTTTTTTATTCCCCTTTTTGAATAGTTTTGCCAGACAGAGGGAGTATGCCTCAGAAAAATTCATTGCCTCTTTCAAGGTACACAGTGCCGTTAACTAGCATCCTTGCAGGTTCCAGCCCAGAAGTTACAGCACGAAGAAAAATGTTTACTGATAGTTTTATTGCATTTTAACGAGTTGTTGCCTGTTTTTCTTCTTCCTTCACCTTTTTAATTGCATCTTACATGTATTGTATATCAGTATTAGACTGTTTTTTGAAAAATAATAATTATCTTGAAACTACTACTTGAAAGCCATGCATAGTAAACTGAAACACAGCAGTTGATTTCAATGGGGCATAGATAACAATGTTAGGTATTTATGTGGTGGGCTTACCAATAATTGCCTGGCATGTCCAGGCTCAGAGAATCTTCACTGTGATTGGTGGAGCCCTTCCACCAATTGGGTGATTGCCGGGGAGATTGCCCCGCCTCTACCCGAATGACGTAGCCAGGAGCAACCCTGACTGCATTATGAAGGAATTCAAGGCTCTGGGGGGCAAGCTTAAGGAGACAGGGGCTCAGGTGGTATTATCCTCTCTTCTTCTGGTGAGTAGGCGGGGACGGCGATACAAGGCCTGCATTGGGAAGGTCAACCGGCGCTTACGCAGCTGGTGCCACCAGGCATGCCTTGGGTTCCTAGATAGTGACCCATGCTTTTGGGGGGGGTGGGACTTGCTGGGGTGGGATGGATTTCACCTCTCTCCTAAAGACAAGCATGTCTTCTCTTCCAGGTTGGCTGATCTCATACGGTGAGCTTTAAACTAGCTTCGCTGGGGGAGGGGGCCACAGGAAGACAAGGAAACACCACCTGAGCAAGACAGGTGACAAATGCAAGGAGTGCCCAGGTAAGAAACAGGGGTTCAGACAGTTTCCCAAATTGGGGGGTGGCACACACAGCTAGGCAAGGCCTTAAATGCCTATATACCAATGCTCATAGCATGGGGAACAAACAGGAGGAACTTGGCCTTAGAATAGCTAGTTCAGACCCTGACATAATAGGATTTACAGAAATGTGGTGGGATTCATCCCACGACTGGGCAGTTAGCATTAGGGGCTATAGGCTTTACAGGCGGGACAGAGGAGGTGGGGGTGTGGTGCTCTATGTCAAAGAGCAATACACATCCTCTGCCAGCAGAATGGGGTCAGAGGAGGGGCAAGCTGAAGTGCTCTGTGTCAAGATGCAAGGGGAACATTGGGAGAGGAATCTAACGGTGGGGGTCTACTACAGACCCCCTAACCAAGGGGAGGAGCTGGACCGGGAATTTTCGGGCCAGCTTGCAAAGGCACTTAAGGCAAGGGATGTAGTTGTCATGGGTGATTTAAATCACCTGGATATCTGCTGGGAGGAACAGTCAGCCAGTTTGGACCATTCCAGGAGGTTCCTGGCTGAGATAATTCAGGAGGTGCACAGTCCCACCAGAGGAAATGCCCTGTTGCACCTGGTCCTGGTCACAGGCAACAACCTGCTAAGGGGCCTCCAGGTTCTTGACCACCTGGATAATAGTGATCATTGCTTGCTGGAATTCACCATCCAGCGCAGGGTGCCAAGGGCCTGCAGCAAGGCGGTAGCCCAAGACTTCAAGAGGGCCAACTTCAATAAGTTGACATTAGTGGGACAGGTGCTGGGGTTCTCGAGAGCAGGGGAACTCAGTGCCCAAGATGAGTGGTCGTTCCTTAAGGAGACGATACTCAGGGCCCAAGAGGTGACCATCCCAACCAGAAGCAAGGGGGCAAGAGTGCCCAAAATCCCCCCTGGCTCACCAAGGGTGTCCAGGAATGCCTGATTGCCAAAAGGAGGTATACAACCAGTGGAAGGGGGGTGCTACCTCCAAAAAGGAGTATACCTCCTCTGTTTGGGCCTGTAGGGGGGCTGTCAGGAAAGCTAAGGCAGACATAAAGCTAGGACTAGCATCCAAGATCAAAGATAATAAAAAGTCCTTTTTAAAATATATAGGGAGGACGAAGAAAGCACCAGGAAATGTGGGGCCCATGCAAAATACTCTGGGCAATCTGGTGGTTGCGCCAGAGGAGAAAACAGACCTCTTTAACCAATTTTTCACCTCCGTTTTCTTGTGCAGGGACCGGGACTTCCCCACCGTGATGCAAGATGGACTCAAGGGGAACGCCTCCAGAACTCAGGTTGGGGAGGACCGAGTTAGACAGTGCCTGGAGGGGCTGGATGCATTCAAATCAGCGGGTCCAGATGCTCTCCACCCCAGGGTATTGAGGGAGCTAGCAGGGCTTATTGCAGGGCCCTTAGCATGGCTTTATGAGTGCTCGTGGTGCTCAGGCCAGGTGCCAGATGATTGGAAGATAGCTAACGTGGTCCCCATCTTTAAAAAAGGGAGGAGGGAGGACCTGGGCAACTATAGGCCTGTCACTCTTACCTCAATCCTATGGAAACTCTTTGGGAAGATCATCAAGGTGCACATCTGTGATGGGCCGCCTTAAGGGATGATGCTCAAGGGCAAACAGCACGGTTTCATTAGGGGCAGGTCATGTCAGACCAACCTGATTGCCTTTTATGATCACGTCAGAGAAGCATTGGATGCAGGTGTTGCCATGGATGTAGTCTTTCTGGACTTCAGCAAGGCCTTTTACACTGTCTCCCACCCCATCCTCATTAAAAAACTAGGCAACTGTGGCATTGATGTCTACACAGGCAGTCAGATGGATTGCAAATTGGCTGAAGGGTTGTATTCAGAGGGTGGTGGTGGATGGGTCATATTCGACCTTGGGGAGAAGTGGGCAGCGGAGTACCCCAGGGCTTGGTCCTCGGGCCCACACTGTTGAATTTCTTTATCAGTGATTTGGACGATGGGGTGAAAAGCAACCTGTTTAAATTTGCTGATGATACCAAAATTTGGGGTGAGGTGAGCACACTAGTAGGGAAGGAAAGACTGCAGCAAGACCTGGATAGGTTGCAGGGGTGGGCTAACAAAAACAGGATGCGTTTCAATACTGACAAGTGCAGGGTGCTGCACTTGGGCAATAATAACCAGCATCACACTTATAAGATGGGGAAACTCCCTTCTTGAGAGCACGAAGGCAGAAAGGGTCTTGGAGTCATTATTGACTCCAAGATGAACATGGGCCGACAATGCGAGGTCACAGCTGGTAGGGCTATCCGAACCTTGTTGTGCATCCGCAGGTGCATTTCAAGTAGGACCGAGGAGGTGATCCTCCCCCTCTATGCAACACTGGTTCAGGCCACAGCTGGAGTACTGTGTCCAGTTCTGTGCACCCCATTTCAGGAGGGACATGGACAACATTGAGAGGGTCCAGAGGGCCACCCGCATGATCCAGGCAGGACAGACCCTACAATGAGAGACTGCAGGACCTGAACCTGTTCAGCCTTCACAAGAGAAGTCTGAAGGGGGACCTGGTGACCATCTATAAACTCTCTAGAGGGGGCCAGAAGGGTTTGGGAGAGACCCTGGCATAACAAGGGATAACGGCTATAAGTT
The DNA here is from genome assembly GCF_001723895.1 of Crocodylus porosus. Classification (NCBI taxonomy): domain Eukaryota; kingdom Metazoa; phylum Chordata; order Crocodylia; family Crocodylidae; genus Crocodylus; species Crocodylus porosus. The sequence goes on from NW_017728886.1 coordinate 222,297,132, forward strand.
GTTGGAAAGTAGGTTTAGATTAGACTACTTCACAGTCAGGGCAGCTAGGATCTGGAACCAACTTCCAAGGGAAGTGGTGCTGGCTCCTACTCTGGGGGTTTTTAAGAAGAGGCTTGATGCCTACCTAACTGGAGTCATTTAATCCCAGTATTTCTCCTGCCCAGGAAGGGCATCAGACTTGAAGATCTACAAGGTCCCTTCCGACCGTACTTCTATGATTCTGTGATACCCAGGGTAAGGTAAAGAACCTGGACCTGGTTAAAGCATGCACCTTGCTTCAACCTGATTATTCCATTTGCAATCTGGGGGTGGAGACCTTGGAAGGTGTGGAGAAGGACTAACAAAATTGGAAAAACAGGAAATTAGATTGAGCAGGGAGAGCGGCACTTCAGAAGCAGCTGTTTCCTGCATATTAAAAAGCTTGGGGTAGGACAGCACAGAGCAGAGGACAAGATGGGAGTGAAAGAAGACTCTGGGAGGGAGAGCTCGGAGGATACTATTGGGTCGGAGAGATCCCACGGGTAGGTCCAGCATGCCAGAGAAGGCATGCCTGGGGAAGGAAGCTGGGAGTCTTCAGATTATGTAAATTGACTCTTCAATCACTCAGGAGAAGAGAGGTATGTGGTGGAGAGAAGCTGCAGGAAAAAAAAAAGGAGCCATGGATGCTCCTCAGAGAGAAAGAAAAAAAAAAAGTTGAGGTTACTCTGGTTTGGTTTTGGATTTTTTTTTTTTTACATTGATGGGAATTAACTGTTTTTCAAGGATGTTTGAGGGGATAATGAGGAGACAATGAAGAGGCTATTTCCCCACCCTACCAGAAAGAACACGGGACCTGCCCAAAGAGATTAAGACGACAAGATATTGCATAAGAAGAAAGAAAGAAACGAAAAGTAACATTTTCTGTATAGTTAAAGAAATTATTCCATAGTTAATTTATACTCTCGTGTATTATTAAAGAAGAGATTTCATAAAAAGGTGTTTGCAAAGCACAATTTGAAAGTGAAAAAACAAAACAGTTTGAAATAGCCATGATCCATATGTTTGTGAGCTAGTTGTGAATTTAAAAGAAAAAGAATAATAGAATTGTTCAACTTAAATAAGACTGGGATTTGAGCGATGATGTAAATCTGGGGCATCAGTTGAGAGAGCCATTGAATAGGTTTTAATACTGATAGGAACCTCAATAGATTGCCAGTGTCTACTGCAGCAATAATACCTCCTGACTAATAACATAAAAATTAATAAAGATGTGACAGGTAAGAGTCGGAATATACTGCAGGAGGCCACAGACAGGGCAATCAGTGGGAACATCACAGAGGGCATAAAAAACCAGCGTGCCCAGCACACAGATGGCTGCATCAAGGGATGGAGAAGAAGATGGACAAAGAAGAAGGTGGTGTGAGCTGACCAGCAGGGTGGAGCCATTGCCCTTAAGAGCCTCAAATCCCCTTTAGCTGAACAGCAGCGGTGAGTAGCTGTGTCATCAGCCCCACTGCAGGGTAGAACAGTGAATCGTACACACACATCTTATCATGTGCAGCTCCCTATAACTGGAAGTATTTGGCCAAGCAACTTAGCACTGCAGAGTGACAGTAACAATTAGCTTGTCTCCAGCAACATGCAAACAAACAGTGGTGCAGCACCGATTATATTTTTGTCTGTTCTATTTCATTTTGTTATCCATAGAAGAGGTGGAACTGGCCAGAACTGTGCACTGGGCAGCAGTGTTGCATGCTGCAGTGGTCACAGCAGATCAGGCGTGAAGGGCAACAGCAGGTTTGGGAGGGTTGTAGCTTAGGCGTCAGGGGTTGCTCAGCACTGCAAAGCAGCAGAGAGGACAGCCACAGCTGGACCCACATTCTGGTGAGGGAAGGGGGTAGGGGGAGCTCTGATTTTCTATGATAAAAAACCAAAATCATATGACAAAATATATGGGTATTTAGAAGTTATTTTATTATAATGATTGAGACACTGGTAGGCTTCCAAATTGCTTTAAAATTGTAAATATATCAATAAAGCATTGTATTCAACTGATACTTATATATGCAGTGATATTTCATTTTAGTTGCAGAATACCATTAATATAGGGGCTTTTAATCAGACAATTTTGGATTTTTTTTAAGAGAGGAACCCAAGATTCCTGCTAATTAGCTCCACAGTAAAGTTTCAGCATCTACACATGTGGCCCTATTAGGCCTCAGTATACTAATTAACTCCACCATAGGTTAGTACTTGAAAAAATAATGTGTTCAAAAATTTAAAAATGTCATGTTTCTTGCCAATTATAACTCATTTTTTCCTTTGATTTCCTGATCTTGTCCCAATACATATCCTATTCTTGAATTTGCCTAGAGATGTGCCTTTCCTTCCATTGACATTCCATCTCATATCCGTCTTACCTTTCAATAGAGTTATTATCCAGAGTGGCTTATCTTCAGGAAAGAAAGAAAGGGTTTCAGGTAGACAAGGATGGGGTGTAGGATAGACAATGGACATAGGCATAGTTTTTAGCATGGAGCTCATAATGGGTGACCCTGACATGAGGAGAGAGAAAATCCTTGGCACAAGCAAGAATGGGGAAACTGGGCACAGGAGGAGAGAGCATAGGGAACATTGAGCCCTTAGCATAAGAGAAGGTCAAAATGGGGCTGCACATAGAATTCTTGAAGAGGGAAGTATAAAGAGAAAATATTAAAGGACTACAGGGCAGTATGGTACACACGAAAGTGGTTGGGGCTATTGAGGAATTCAAGGTACCTGGTAGACTATTATAGGAAATGTTTGATTATTATTAGAATTCTTTGAACAATTTCTTTTTAGCATGACTATGCAGCTTTGGTTCTACTGCAATTGTAGCTCTGTACTCAGATCTTGGATCTTCCTTAAAAAGAAAAAAAAAATGACAGGCAGAAGATGCCCCCAAATGTTAACAAAGATGTAAAAATATTACAGGGTTTGACTTATGGGAAGACGTTAAAGAAGTGGAACGTGTAGCCTGGGAAAAAAAAGATGATTCAGGAGGGAGATGGGGTAGCAGGTTTAACTGTCTATAAGTAATGTAGAAGTAGAAAGAGGGGGAGGGATTATTTAAAATGATTAAGGTGTTAAAATCAGGAGTAACAGCCCTGAAACTAAAACAGGAAATATTAATTTACATATGAATGCAAAAAGTTATAACAAGAAGGTCAGTTGAAATGGAATAATTTGTCATAGGAGATTATTATAACAGTGCTGTGTGGGCTGTCAAAAAGAAGATTTAAACACCCCCCCCCCCCAAAACAAACACCAAAGAAAATCTGCCTCAGCACTTAGTAAAGCCAGTCATTTTTCAGGAGTATGGGGGCCTTGTTACACATTTCACTTTGAGCTTCTCAGATATTGATCAGTGTCAGTGCTAGCTCGAGTTTAAAGTAGTCACACCCTAAGGCTAAAAACCTTTGACTATCCTCCACTTGTACAACTATGACTTTCCACTAGAGGGCTGGTGAGCAGGGGCCTGACAAGGAAGTACAGCTGTGCAGGGCAGGCTTCAGGTAGCCCCAAGCTGTGCAGGGGCCCCAAGAGGTTGGTGGGGGTGGGGCAGGAACATGAGACTGGGAGGCAAAGAGTTAATGGGATGGAGTGGGAAATGGGAGGTAGAAAGGGAGTGGGGTTGGGGAGAGGTGGTAGAATGAAGTCAGCCAGCCAGCAATTGAAGGGTAACAAAATAAAAATAAATAGAAAAGAATTTTAAAAGAAATAAAGTAGAAGTAAATTAAAGAAGGTCTCATGTTTTTATAAATTGGGATTTGTGACTGGGGTGTTGAGAGTGCTGGTTATGCTTCCCAGGGTGGCTGGGAGGTGGGAGTGGTAAGGGAAGTCACTTTTAGGGAAGCTATTGCCCCTGCCCCAGCAAGAAAGCCCCAACTCATGGAGACTCAATCCAGGCCCTTCCTTGTTCTGCCTTCTGCTCTCCTAGACCCCACTCCTGGACTCTTCTGTGCTTTGTGACCTAGCTAGCTGGCATGTCCTCTTCAGGTGGTTTGCACAGGGTTGTACCCCTGGGCTTGGGAAGGTCACATGCCCAGGGGCAGGAGGGAGGGTTGGTTTGGAGCCAGAACCACCCCTTGGGCGGTAGAATTCAGGACTGCAACTTGGTTGGCCACACATTAATGGGACTTGAGCTGGGTAAGTGAATTAGAGAGAAACCTACTCTGGAGTGGTGTAACTTTTAAGCTGCCTAAAGTGTGCTTAAAACTAGTTTCAGGTGTTATTGTATGGAAAATCTAGGGGTTAAGAGCTCCAGGGGCTGCTTAAAATCAATGTGTAATAAGGCCCTGGGTGAAACGAGTTGGAGTTCCTTTGCAATCCAGTGTTCTAAAGTTTTCATTTAAGAGAAAGTAAAATATTATCTTCCTACTTTGGTTTAATCTATTTTAATGTCACTGCTTTTTGATTTATATCTATACTGTGTTATTTTATATAAAAATCTTGATTAGACTTCTCAGCTTCCTGACTTAATGGTTTATTTTTGACATTTACTCTGTAAATTGTACCACACTTGTTCCCTATCACAGCATAAAAAATAATGCTGATGATCTTTCTCTCTGTTTTCTTTTGATTTCTGGATACACTGTATATGGAAATAAAATTTAAATATTTCCCTTTTCTCACACAATATATATTTCTTTACTTTACCAAGCATATTTTGGAAGATTTTCTTTTTTCACCTTTAGTTGCCTTATAAGGGTTAAGCTACTTGTTGTGTGGTCTGGTTTTATAATTGTGAGCCAATATTTGACATTATTTTTTACCTACTGGAATTATTAAGGATTTCTGATTAAGAGAACATTGTGACTACAGCATAAAATTTGGTATCAGCAAAACATTTTGTCTCTTCAGGATTCCATAAAAAACTTTGACAAATACTTTCATGAGTGCGATATTATACTAAGGACTATGGATAATAGCTGGCCTACTCTACATCCTGGTGGGCTGGGGAAATAGTTGCTTGTCAGGATGTATATGTCTACTTTTATTTTCCTTAGGTTTCTGAGCCTTGTTTTTTGTCATTGCTGTGAATCATGTTCCTATGTGAGTCCTTCACAGCTAGGCCTAGGATACAACCAAAAGCCAGCTGCTGTTGTTTCCCAAACATAGCCTCAGGCTCCAGTAGTCATTTGGATGCCTGTTTCTAATCTTAAATTGGAAATATGTGAACTTCCTAAGGGTTTGTTTTCATCCTGGTTACATACCCTAAGAGACTCTGTGTCTCCTGTAATACCAAGGCTGCATGTTTGGAATATAGTTTAGTGAAATAAATTCCTAACTTTAGCCTATATGTTAAAACGCAAGCAGATGCTCAAGGTCTGATCTAGGTTGTCAGTGTTTGGCTGGATCAAAGGCATAACTAAATCAGGAGGAACATGTTAAGGTGTTCAACTGCTGTTCTTTAAAGAGACAAAGGCACAAATTGCTCCATCAGGCCAAGCTCTACCATTTCACACACATTTTCCTGTTTAACAGGAAAAATTCTCTGTTCCTTTAATGTAATTCAAGAATGTACAGGCTAGGCAAAAAGGTTAAAAAAATTGAGGCGAGTTTGCTCTTACTTTTGTGGCATTTTCCTAAGTGCCCTATATTAGTTTGGAAGTAAACAGAATTCATGTTCGCCCTTTGGTGGATCATGGAGGTGGCCTGAACTGGCCAAGGCAGCACCCTGGGGACACTTTCATGCCTCTCAGCAGGCTGCCAGAGAATTTTGAGCCCAGTTAAGCAGCCACACCTGATTGGCCAGCGTGACCCCAGCCCTGCCTCCCTGTCATCTGTCAACAGCAATTGTGGGGGAGGAATGGAGCCAGCCAAGCGCTGATTAACACACGGTGTGGTGTCTTTTTGCTGTAGCTGTTGGCACTCAGCTCAGAGCGGCTTGCTGTCTGCAGCACTAGAAACTGGGGGCAGGTAGGGGGGGGAGCAGAGCCCCACACCAGATAGATCCCGCATGGCACCCCTGGCCATCAAGCTAGGGGGAGCCTACCCAGTAGGAGGCTCCTCTCCTCTATACTCACCCCCAGTTCCCAGTGCTGGAGACAGTGTGTGACTCAAGCCATGACTCCTGCCTGCACTTCTCAGGAAGGTTGGGTAGAGATGAGGGGTGAGGGAATGTTGCTCCCTGCCACATGGGCCCCCACCCTTTGCCGTGCTGGCTCAGGGTTGGGGCCATGTGGTGGGTGGGCTTCATTTCCCCTTCACCCAGCCACGCAAGCAGGAAACAGATTTTTCTGGCTCCTGTATGTAACAGCCCAGGGGAGGGGCTGGACCAGCGCTGACCCAGAGCAGAGAAGCACAAGCCAAGGATAGCATGCCACCCTGTGAGAGGTGCCTGGGATGTCAGTGGACAACAAACTAAGGTGATTCACTACGGGAACAGGGGCACAAGTTTGATATACTGCTCTAACCTAAACTGATTAAGTCTAATACTACATCCAGGTCTATAGGGATTCTCTGTGTGTCCTTGACCATTTTTCCCTCCTGCTACTACTATGTAAGCATACTCTGCACCAAAGGTTTGCTTTCCTTCACCCAGAGGTTATAATATCTTAGCAGTACTCTGTGCATACTCTGATAAGTGAAGTGATTTGGTATTATTTGGAAAGAAAGGAAAAAATATAAATACAGTGTGTTGTTGTGTTTGTTGTTAATAAATAAGAGTAGGGGACTGAGTCCAGAAATAAGGGGTCATGTAGGCTTTTGTCATGGATGTGATGCGTGTGATGGGAAGTAGGAGACTTGAGGAAAAATATAGGAAGCAAAATAAATTTAAATGTCTACTGTCCACCCTTCTGCTGTAATTATCTCTACAAATACAGCAGTTCTCCCTGTCAACTGATGGCTGGATAAATTGTAATTTTTTTCAGTAACGATTAGTATGAAAAACTTGATGCATTGTTTGCTTCTTATCCAAGAAATTTCTGGCAGAGATTTAACTGGATATAAAGCAGATAAACATTGATGCCTATTTCTGCTCCAATTGAAGTCAATGGAAGTTCTGCCTTTGATTTCAGTGGAGGTAGGAGTGGGCTCTTTTTGTGTGCTTATTAAGATTTTTGTGCAATTTTTCCTTAATGGACGCTAATGACATAATATCCAAAACTTCATTCTGTTGGTCTGTAAACTTGGTTTTAGCTGGAAAAAGATTTATTCCCATTTCATTTCAGTATTATTTCACTCCAAAAGTAAAGGACACTTGTACACACCACGTGGTTTAATCCCTGTTAAATTAAATAGGTTTATAAAATTTAATCTCATTTATTTTGGAGCATTGCATTAATGTTTGCACATACTAGATTTTCAAGTTAATTAAGCCCAGTACCTGGGCGGCACCACAAGAGAGCTGTATGGTCCAGTGCTGCCCCCCCACGTGGGGATCCCCAACCTATGTGCTATGGAGAATGGAGCATGGAGCTGGCAAATGGCAAAAGGAAACAATGAGTGGAAGCAGTTCAAAAACAGAAGCAATTTGAAGGGGTGAACTACAAAAAAAGCTGCAGTGCCATTTTGTGGACAAAGAGGCTCTTTACATGTCTTTGAGTGTCTTTATGTTTGCACACAATGAATCCATGGACCGAATGCTTTAATTCAAACTAAACTACATCCAAGGACTTTTACTTTAATGTACCAGAAAGACTTTTAAACTGTCCAGAAAACCAGCTTGTGCAAACAGTCATGCCATTGCAGTGCAAGAAAAGGCAAAAAATGTGGTGTGTATAAGGGCCCATAGCCTCTGCTCAGAGGACCATACAGTCTAAAAGGCAAAGAGAAAAAGTATTGAAGTAGGAGACTGGCAAGAGACTAATTGCCAGTAGTAGATTGTGATTTCTCTTTTCCTCTAGTTTTCCAGTGAAAATTATAAATTAGGGTAATTATAGTATTGTGTTGGTATTTGAGAGGACAAAGAAGAGAACACATTGTAGGCAGTACAGTAATTCCAGTGTTCTTTCTTTTCTGAGTTTTTTAAAACTGTTGAATAGTCAAGTTCTATCATTTTAATATTCTCATGTAAATCTAATAATTATTTGTAAATATTTTGACTGCTTTTAATTTCTAAATAAAGTCTATGACAGCATTTATGAAAGTTAACTGGAAAATATATTGAATGGCTTTTTAATCATGTTATTTAACTATAAAAGACTTTACTCAATTTAGAGTCTAAATTTTTATTTTTTGTACATAATATTTAAGTTGAGGCTCTTAATTTTTCTAGAAAATTATAGCAACATTTTTTTCCCTGTAAAGTATAAGCAATTGCATTATTCATTCCCAGGATTACAAAGATGTCTGCATCACCTGAGCTATGCTAGGAGCTGATCCCCCACTCATCCAGTCAGTTATATCACTTAAATCAGCTCCCAAATGCCAGCTGCACTACAGGAGATGGAAAAGTAGAAGCAGCAGAAAAAGCATGCGGTGGACCAAATCAAAAATCCAGCACCATCTACCCCACATGAAAACAGATGTCCAAGCTATAGTTCAGTCTATCGATCCTGGATAGACCTCATCAGCCATCTCTGGACATACACATAAGACAGTAGTAGAAGACAATCATCCTCTACTATGAGGGATTGCCAAGGGGAAGGAAGCAATCACAATAAAATAATTATATGACTATTAGTAGTAGTTTCATAGATTTCATAGACATTAGGGTTGGAAGGGACCTCGGAAGATCATTGAGTCCAGCCCCCCGCCCAAAGGGCAGAAAGTCAGCTGGGGTCATAGGATCCCAGCAAGATAAACATCCAATTTACTCTTGAACCACCTCTGCTGGCAGGCTGTTCCAGACCTTGGGGGCTCGGACAGCAAAGAAATTCTTCCTTATGTCCAGCCTGAAATAGTCTTGCGGTAGTTTATGACTGTTCGACCTCATCATCCCTTGGGGCGCTCTGGTGAACAAACGTTCCCCCAGATCCTGGTGGTCACCCCTGATAAACTTATAGGTGG
>NW_017728886.1:222306207-222325266 GCF_001723895.1 Crocodylus porosus
TGCTATTTTTATCATTGTTCAAAGGTCAGAAGTTCAGTATTTTCATCTAAGGGTCAGAAAGTGATTACCAGAATGTCAATCGCTGACTCCTCAACCTCCTTGAAGCATTCTGGGAGTTTTAGTGCATTTTTTTTAATGCTAGGCCTTGCTTAGCATAAGCACTCTCTCACACATGGGGTCCATACTGAGGCTGGGGCTGGCAGGAGCACAGAGCATGGGTTGGAGGGAGTGCAGGGCCTGGGCCTGTGGGGTTCCCCACAGCTCACATGCAGCTTCTGGAACTCAGCTGGGAGTCATGTGTGATGGAGGTGGCAGTGGTCTGTCCTTGCTTCCTGCCACCATGTGCAGCTCCCAGGCTGCCCACCTTCTAGCCGTACCAAGTCTTGGGAACTGCATGTGGCGGCAGAGTGTGGGGCCAGTCCACTACCTCCATCACGTGGAGTACCCCCAGTGGTACGCAGCTTCAGCTGAGTCTCAGATGCTGCATGTGAACAGCTTCATCTAAGTCTCAGGAGCTGCATGTGAGCTGCAGGCAGCCCCGCATGATGGAGCCGGCAGCCTGGCTCCGCTTTCTGCTGCCACATGCAGCTCACAGGACTTGGCTAGAACCACACACTATCAGATGGATCTGCCGGCTGTGCACCATGAGCTCCCTATAGGTCCACCGCCTGAAGCTGCTGCCATTGGCAACAGGGGCTGTGCACCCTGGGTCAGAAATGTGTGTGGGGGGCAGGGACCCCCAAATGCACACTTCACCATAACTCCTCCCCCCCCCCACAGCTCTTAACAGCTCACCGAAACTTATTAAACAGCCCTCCAGAAAAAAATAAGTGTGTACCTCTGGTGTATGATAATATAAAAGAAGAGCAAATGAAATAATGAATGTTAAAACAAAACATGAGTGTTCTACTTGATTTTGGCCCTTATTCTTTATGCAACTTATGCAAATACACCTAAGGAAGGCTCTGAAGTAGTAGAAAGAAGCCAACTCAATTTCTTCTGCATTAGCAAGTATTTAAATTTCCTCATTAACAGAAAAATCCGTTTTTCTCTTATTCCTTAAAAAAATAAGCAACACCACAAATAACGATTTAAGTTACCTATCTCATTCTGCCCACAAGAGCACATTGTACCTGGCCCCTCAGTATTTGTCATTTTTTACCATGGATTTCTAGGCACGGTGACCATACATCCTGTTTTGGTCAGGACACTCCAGGATTCCATAGCCCAGTCCCACCCAGTTGGTCAAAAGTCCCAGGCTGGAGTCCAGTTCGAAGACAGAGCATCATGGTACTTGTTTCCACCCAAGACTTGTTTTTCTCTAGTAATTACATTTTAATGTGTTTATTGCCATTCAGATTTGTACTAAATTTGATTCCAAGGTACTTAAAAGAATACACCACCTATAGTTACTTTTCCTGTAAAAATCAAACTTGTTTCCTCCTTTCATTCCTAAATACCAATATCCTGGTTTTAGCTCTGTTGATTTCCAAGGTATTTGAGGTGCAATACTACTGGCAATCCTCTAGTAATCTTTAGAGGCCTATGTGGGATTGTGATATTATTAATATGGTATCTGCATGAAGTAGGACAGGGATAGAGTCAGTCAAAATCATGGCTGCATGGAATTGATTCCCTAGATGCACCTACTTTAGATCAATCAAGAATAAATTAAAAAGTAATGGAGTAAGCAAACATCCTTGTTGCACCCCTGCCTTAGTTGGGAAACTATTGGACAGGGCACCTCCAGTCCTGAAACACCCTAGATGCTGTGTTTGAATTGTAATGATTCATTGTAAGAGAGCCTTATCCATTGATGTTTTTGCCATTTTATTCTATAATTTTAATGTATCTGTGGAGTCAAAAGCTTCCCCTTGATATCTATGAAGACTATATACAAATAATGTTGTCCTTTTACATATTTAGATATTAAATAGTGCAACAGTGAGTAATGATCCATGCAGGAATAGACTTTTCTAAAATCTGCTTGTGCCTCACCAAAAATATTATTTTCAAAAAACCATGTTTGAAGTAGATATCTCCCAAATATTTTGGCAAGAATACATACAAGACTATTGGGAAATATGACACAGGATCTTTTTAACCACCATTTTTTAAAAATAAAGGCTTATTATATTTTCATTCCAATGAATGAAAAATGCCTTCCAAAATAATTATATTAAAAAATTGGTCAGAATTGGATACCACCAGTCAATTAATTCCTTGGAAATCTCTAGGAAGAAAATCAAGGTAATTATATAATAATTTTGTTTAAGAAAATTATAGTGCTATGTGAAATAAGTATTTAAACATAAAGAGGTGGGTCGTGAAACACTCAGCTCATGCTTCTAGTTCATAAACCCAACCAAGGCATTGTCATTTATATTTTGTGTAGTAGTGGGGTAGCCATATTTTTATGTCACTTACCATGCCAAAAAGAGTCCTCCCTCTGCTATTAGACCTAACTTCGGTAGTTTTGGCGCTGTTTATATATGGGGGCACAGGATACCGAAAATGAATGTTTCATTACCAGGTAGCATTATAGGAAACAAATCTGTCTCAGTCATGTGAAGAGGTCTAGAGTTTGTTTTTCACACTGACCTGGTATTTGAGCCCTTGTAGAAAATGAGACTTCTCAGATACCTGCTGAAACCTTTGAAACAATCAGCACTCTCCAAATGTATGGAGAAAATTTGACATACTATGAAGCAAACAGTATTGGCAGAGATTATGCCAGCATAAAGAAGGATAGTTGCAGGCTACTTGCTGTAGATAGCAGATATGCAAGTGACATATTAATTACTCATTCTTGTTTGAACAATCTGTGAAATCTTCATGGTCCTACCTATTGTCAGCTTTGTCTTCCATTCCCTTTTCATTGCACCTTAAACCCACCTCCCATATCCTGTCCCTATTTAGACAACATAAAATAGGGACAGAAGTTACACATAATCTGGTTTAAGTGATCAGAAACACTAAAAGAATAGAAGTTCAGCTTCAAAATGGCTGAAACCAGTTTAAGATAAACCTGGTTGAATATAGTATCAGACTTAACTGATTTAGGTCAAACCAGTTTATGACACTTCTGTCCAAGAACCCTTCCTGGTTCAAGTTAAATCACAGCCCCCCAGCATCCCAGCATTTTGCAGCCCTGGGCTGGACTGGGCTGTGCTATTTGCTTCAGAGAGCAGGACTGGCCCTGACCCTCTGCTGCCAAGCTGGAGCAGTGAGGACTAGCTCACTGGCTTCACTGGCTCCCCCAAACAAACCCCTTCTGGGGCCAGGGGCCAGGGAAGTGAGTTAAACTTCCTTTCCCCCAAGTACTAAGCTGCCCTGCTATACTTACTTAATCTTGGCTGTGACTGTGGACTACAAATCGCAGAGTCACCTGAAAGCAGAAAGAGGAAGTGATGAGCAACCCTGCAGAATCCTGCTGCTGTTATTGTGGGCTACAAATCTCAGAGGCAGCTGGAACAGGAAGCAAGAACACAGCCCATGCTGTCTGTGTGCCAGGGAGCTATGTTTTGGTGCCCCCTGGCTTCTGACTTGAACCACTGCAGGTTGCTTATTGGTTTAATCTTTGTAGCTTAGACTAACCTGCAAAGACTGAGTTAATTCTGCCTCGGGCTTTTTGACTGTCTGTACTTAGACATAATGTTTAGGACAAAAAGTCTGCTTTGTTTACTTTCTAAAGAATCCGGTGTAAGCTAACTCTTCACTTGATTTTGATTTCTGAATGCTACTAATCAAGGAAGATTATATAGGATAAGCAGGACTTTGTCAAAATGACACAGTAAGCCATGATACTTCTGTACAATATAAAAGACAAACAAAAACCCATACAATTTGGTGGTCTCTTTAGTAAGAAGATAACTACCAGATTTATTTAAGTTCAAAATGATGAGTTTTTCCCCATTCAGCATGGTGGAGAAAAGCCCCTTGTCTTGGATTCAGGTACAAGGTAGGGGAGGGCGGATATGTGGCTGTTGTGGGCCTGACTCTGGAGCCTGAGTTGGGCAAGGTGGTGACCTGCTTCCATCCTGCTGCTTTCCTTACTGTAGCAATAGATGACTTGAAGATGACCCTCTGATAATTAGATTCTATACACGGTACATTTTCACAAATGTATTGTTTTTCCATATACAAAACTTAATTATGGGGGGTCACCTTAAATACGAAGTTGTCTTAGATTCAGATAAATATGGTATAGTGCTCAGACCACAAAAATCCACTAACATCTGAAAGGTATTACAATGGCACTGTAATTTGGATTTAGTCCTGCCACATGCTGAATACACACAATTCATGATGTCTTAGGTGAGAGCTAAGAATCCTTGACACCTTGAAGGATTAAGCCCTGTTTGCACTGTGAACTATTCTTTTATAATGGGCAAGAAAAAGTTATGGATTAAAGCAGATCAGAGTAAAAATACTCAAGATTGTATATGTCTGAAATCCATTACAAGCTATACTTTTTCTTACTTCCATTAGCAAGGGAAAGCTTGCAGGTTGATTAGAGATAGAGTTCCCATCTTTAGCATTCCTGATTCCCTCTAAAATGTTTTCTGATGCTAGGTTTCCTTTCCTTTGCTTTCTGACTTGTCCCTCTCCCTCAGTTTTCTAAAAGAAATGAATTGCAAAAGCAAAGTTTTTTGTTTCAGGAATGACTGTTGGCTGTGATTCTTCTTACAAAACTAAAGTATAGCCCAGTAGAGTCATGGTGGTACAGCTTTGAAAGGATATGCACTAGGAACAGCTGGTACTGCACAGTGAATGTTTATATTCTCTGATGTTACACAGTTACCTACGGCTTTTATTTTCATGGTTACAAAAATTCATTAAATGAACTCAAATAATGCAGGTGTGGATGAGGGGGAGCAATTGAAAATAGAAGAAGAAAAAAAAAAATATCAACCTTTGAAGAATTACTTCATATTAATCCTTTTATTCTTGAATACTAGAATACCAGCTTTTATAATAAAGGCAGTATTCATGAGGAGAACAGAGCCATTAAAGAGCAAATCATCCAGATTCTGAAATACTATAAATTATCATCTGAGACAGATGTGTTTGACTATCTCATTTCAATTTGTTTAAACTATACCTCTAGTAAATGAATGATTAGATCCATGAGCAAATAAAATAATGAGTGAATTTTCCTCAATAAGATCAAAATCAGTAAGTATGAAATGAATAATACTATTCCTTTTAATGTAATTTTAGACTCTGGTAGTATTTAGATATAAAATTCCAATTACAGTGAAACCTACATATTAATATATTGAAGCAGATGTCAAAAATCTACCAAATAAGACATAAGATCTTTGGAAGTTTTCTGCTAGTTTTGTTAGAGTTGAGATATTCTGTGAGTCAGATAGAAAAGTGTAAATCAAGAGTTTACCCCTTAATGCTAATCTGACTCTTCATGGGGCTTTTTTAAGTTTCATTTTGTTTGATATGACAACAAACAACTCCTTGGAAGTCTGCCATTTTCCAAATTGATTATAATTGCTGTAATTGGATATTTTAAACTCTAGAAAGTGGGGCCTTGTTTAAGCTTGTGTTTGTGTAACTACATAAAAGAAGAGCCAGATTTCAGTTTATGCCAAGAGTTATTTACAAAATAGAAATAATGGAATATGATTGTGCATCACCAGCAATTCTTTTGCCCATGTAATTTATCTGGGATCAAATCCTGAGGTCATTTATCTAGAAATATATTTGCTGAAGTAGCAAACTACTAGGATTCAGTTGTGTGTTATATACCACCCCATTTGGAGTTCTGCAAGATACTGGGCACTGAATCTTTTTTAAAACCCAAGAGATAAGTGGGAAGGTGTATTTACTGTTACCTTTAGGGGGTACAACAGCACTTCCCAGTACAGGTAGCTTTGCCCTGTCAACTCCACATGCCCTTTGGAGTGGCGAGCAACATTAGCCTCATCATTTCTATATAAGGACTGTAAATGTAGTCTGTTCCTGCCAGGGCTGTACACTGTTACAAAACTACTACAAAAACATAAACAGTATTTTTTTTTGTACAGGGCAGTGTGTAGTGTATGCATGTGTCCTTTCCAAGGATAAAGAGTAATACGATAAACTGAGACCCTTGGGATACATGTTTAAAATGAATGAAGAGCAGAAGATGCAGATTTAACGAAAACGGGAAGTATTAAAATTGGAAAATCAATCTATGGGGCTGAATTAATGTGGCTACTCATAGATACTACACCCTAGATGAGTAAAAAGATGATAAAAATGGGAGATAATCTAAAGGATGCTAGTAGCTTTACTAATGATCCAGTGTCTTCAGCTCCATATTTAAATCATCATAGACTCCATTTGGAATATCTTTATTCAATATATGGTGTTTTAAGCATGATATACTTTTGTAACCATGTATTTTTTTCTGATGCAAGGCTCTCATCAATTCCATAATCAGACTGCCAAAATGTTTATATGCTAATGTGACAGTATTCAAATTATCTGTAGAAGACTGCAAAAAATGGGCTGAAGTTAAGTATCACAGCTCTAAAGATAATCTTCACCCAAAGTGGGATAACTTTAAGAAGGCTTGAGGGCACATAGCACTTGTTAATAAGCCTTAATGTGTGATCATTTAAGTTTTAAGTGATCTTAATATGGTCTAATGGTAATGTGTAATCCTAACTGTCCTGTGCCATAAGGCCCTTAGTAAGTTTCAAAACAAACTGAGCAGTATTAATTATACTCTTATTTTGTCTGTTTTACTTAAAAACTCAAGTAGCTGAACATATTATATTGGTTTGGTTATTTGTATTGGCTAACCATAAAGCAAGGGACTGTCAGATTTGTATCCTAACTCTTGACCCCTAACTATTTTGCCTTGAGTAAATCCTTAGAGCCAATATTTTCAAACTCCAAGGCTTCAAGTTAAACATGTGAATTCATATTAAAGATGTCAAATCATATGGCTATATATTTTAGCAGTGTTGTGTACACAGCTCCTATGAGGCATAGTAGGTGCTGAGTACCATTGAAAATCTGACCACTTTATAATAGGTGCCCAAGTATGAACCCAAATAATTAACTTTTAAAACTTTGGGTATGAAAGAATTGGCCTCAAACTTTGTATGCTTGAGTTCACCCTTCTTTAAAATGAGAACAACACTATGGACCTCATTCTGTTAGCAAATGATGTATATTCAAAGAATTCTATAATGAAACTGGTAAAAAACCTATTTAAAGTTTTTGCTTTTAATGAAGAGGAGATATATCTTTCTGTATTGCTTATCAGATAAATATTTCCTTTCAATGTCTGCAGTACATTTTCCCCTTGCTGAGTGCATTATAAGCTAAATGGGAAGAAATGGAAAATAATGAAGAAAAATAGAAGCAAATGCCCCATGAAGCGGAAAGCCTTGGAAAAATGTTGCCCTTTGTAGCTCATATAGTTTCTGGTCTATTAAGAGTCTTCTTTCAAAATAAAGTTCTGATGATGATTTATTTCCATGAAAAAAATCCCTTGCATCTGTATCATATCTTAAAGTCTGAAACTGTGGTCCTAACACATGGTGCAAAATTCTTGATAGGAATATTTTAAAGTAGAAGTTATTGACTCTGTGCAGGGAATTATATAGTGACAAATTTTCATTTTTCATGACCCCTTTTATAGACTACCTTCTGCCAGCAGGAGATTCAAAATTATTTTTGTGACTTCAAAGTCTCAGACTGAAACCGAAAGATATGGTTAAGCTGTTTGTATACAAATATGCAGCAATTAAGAAGTAAAATTATTCTGAGAGTTCTACTGTAACTATGGCAACCTGCCTCCACTCTACTTCATTTAGATAAATAAATCCAACAGCTAATAAGAATGAGTTTTAGCAATTTCTCGCATTATAGAATTTCTGGAACATTATGTGCTTGGTGAAAGACAGTATCATATAAAAGGAAGAATTATTACTGGTGTTATTTCTCTTTGATAGTAAAAGCCTGCTACCAAAAATAACATGTTAGATATTTTTATATTTAATTCAATTTCCTGTATAAGCATTTTAAATTACATTATTTACTCACTTTTGTATTTGGCAAATAAATTAGAGCCAGGATGAGATCTTAGCCTTATTCAAAAGGAGCTTTGTCATAGATTTCAATATGGGACTGGATTTCACTGAAGATGTCTAGAGTATTTCAATTCTGTCTGTGATTTAGTTTTTGATGTAAATTACTTAAACAACTTGAAGTACAAATTACTTTACCAAAATGATTCAATATGGGTGCTTACAGAAACATACCAAAATCCACCACATCCTGCACTTAAATAAATGCCCAGAGTTTTAGAATCACTGAACACAGAGATTATTGAATGTTCACTATCTACGAAAGTCAGAGCACTTAGCCCCTCACAGGCAAATATATTTAGGTGATTAATTACTACTGAAATGGCACCTAAATTCCTTGAGGATCTGAACCTCACAGCCTATCAAAAAACAAATGAAATAAGTGGGAGTCTACAATGAGGGTTAGATTACATGCTTATTTAAGTTCTTAAATGAAGGCCTCCTCTCCACATTAAATGTATTATGCAATTACCTCATGATTTGTGCAATTAATTTAGACTGCCTACATGTGCCAATTAACTATGGAACCTTAAAAATGTCCAACCAGCTATAAAGATATTGCTGCAAAATGTGTAATCATTTTATAGCTGGTTTCTATTCAGATTTAATTTGCACATGTAGCCTGTATCCTGCAGCTGGGAACCCTGTCTGCTGATTCAAACTCCACACTTGTGGGGGTCTTATGTGCACCCCAGAGCCTGGGAGTTCCCAGCTGACAGGACTCCCAGCTGCAGGCATGCGCCATGCACCAACGTGGCTGGGAAACCACAACTTCTGCACTCTCCCAGCCACAGTGGTGCACCATGCATCCCCACAACAGCTGGTGCCCACCCCACAACCACTGGGAACCCTGTCAGCTGAAGGTGCTACCAGCCACAGGAACTTGCTTCTTGCTTGTTCAGGGGAGGGCCAGGATTGGGTTCCTCCTGCACCTGCAATAAGGCATGATAGGATCATATATTAGATCCTATCATACATTTACCTGCATATATAGAAAGGCCCTTAGGCTCCAAATTTTGAAAACGTTCGTTCCCATTTTCACGGATTGCATATCCATGGAATGGACAGGAGAATTGTTCACTTCTGTAGGGCTTAGCTTTTCAGTGGGCTTCCATCCAAATTCTTCCCTGGTGTTCAGGCTTCAAAGAAATATACACACATTCTTTTTTTGGTAAATGTGCATATATTTGTGTGGGTAGAAACCAAGAGCAGTGCACAACTATCAGAGTTTAAATAAGTAAACTTTTGAAGCTCCATCCCAGAAATATTTAATGCAAATTTAGAAATCTCAATGAGATCCCTGAAAGAAAGGAAGCTATTGGTGAAAAATGGTTTCTGTTTTGTAAAGTTTAATTAAATGTATAATTAATTTCTTCAACTCTATTTTTTCTGCAACAAAATTTGCTTTTCAAATTCACATAGGCTAAGTGTATGTTTTGGCATGCCTTATTTTTAAGGAATATTAGATTAAATGACTGTTTAGGTAATAAATAAATAAAATATGAAGTTTAGAGCTATCACATTCATTTTAATTCCATATTCTCATCAGTAAGAAAAATGTTATCTTCCAGGTTTTCCCCCTAACCCTGTATAATGTATAACTGTTTCAATCATGTTTTATTACTTTAAAGCATGATGGAACATCACATATACTTTATCTGATTACCCCTGGAAATAGGGAACTGTGTATGAGATTAAGAAATTGTTATAGTTTGCATTGTAACTTCAAACACTTACAGTCTCTTAAGGTTTATCAGAATATTAAAAAGGCATAGCTGCAAGGACCTTACAAAGCTACATTTTATATGTTAATGAAGATAGCAAATATTCTGAAGGCAAGTAATATTATTTCTGAGTTGATTTCATAAGGAAATGCAACTACAGTATCTCATCTTCTGATAGGAAAGGTTAGCATGACATGTAATTTCATCTGGAATGGCTCGCAAACATTTCAAAATGATTTGAACTATAAGAGATAGAATAATTTCAGCAGATATATGTGTTTAAATTATGTAAAAAGCTTCATAAGCACTCATTCTTACATATTAAAATAATTGAATACTTTTCAGATATTTATTAAATGAAGCAGTTTTAATTGTACGTTGAGTTGGAGGGAAGGGAGGAAAGAGAGGGGTATTGAAAACATAACAGAAGCAATGGTATACATAAGAAATCAAGATTTCTTGGGTGATTTCAAGCTCTAGGCCAAAGATGCAATAATAAACATAAATATCAGTAGTTATTTCAGTGAAGTTGAATCAAACCTTTCAGTGCAGCATCATTTAGGGGTGCTTAATTTTTTTAATGCTAAATATGTTATCATTTATGTCTTTTTTTCTCTTTAAATTATCTATATATATATTTTAAGGGAGGATATTCAAAATCATACTCAATAGCTACATTTGGCACAGTCTCATATTTTTAGGAGGAAGTATAGTTATAGTTCATTTAACATTCAGTGAGCTAAAAATCCAGTAAAGTGTTCATGTCTTTATATATGAAATTGTACTTTGCTTTCATTTCAGACCATCATCATTGGAAAGAACAATTTAGTGCAGCACTAAAATATGTTTAACCTGTTAGAAGTACACCAGGAAAAAGATGCAACACACCAAGGTCCTAATTGCTGAAATCACACTAAGATATTATGTGAATAATTTCTAGCCTTATGAAGAACACCAAAGTTACCATGGTAAATGTCCACAGCTGGAAATGATTACGTTGTACAGTCAGGACTAGTTGTTAGGTGAATAGAACTTAATATTTCAATCATTTGTAGTTTCTCATGCATTTTAGGGAATTCTAAGAGATATAAAACTATTCAGAACTGCAGCTCTTCTTCCAAGACTTACTGAACTATTGAAATGAAATATTGATGAGTTCAGGGTGTTCAGAATCCACTTCATCTTCATTAGCTAGTGGGTTCTGAAGTTTCGGGTGGCAGGAGGGGAGGAGAGGTACAGGGGAGGGACTGTAGAGTAGAGATATATTTTGACTTGTTTGGGGTATTTTTCCTGACATTCTGTTCTTCCACACAAAATATATACTTTTATATTTAATATGATCGCTTTATAGTATTGTGTGGAAGGATTACTCTGAATCAGTGGAATTCAGTTTGTTGGCTTTAACGTATAAATTCCTAAATGGTCTGAGACCTCGTTACCTGAGAAATCGCTTTTTTCTCTCTTGCTGTCATATATATATATATTAGTTGAGATCAGCAGAGGGACTTAATGATGAGCTCCCCTATATAAAGAAGAATTTGCTGACGGATATTTTCTGTGAGAGACCCCTGATTTCTGAATCCTGGTTAAAGCCCATATTTGTTAACTTAGCAGGCACATAGTGAAGACTATCCTACCCTCTCTTCCTAATTGCTATTCTGGATGGTACCAACTGAAATAGAAATATTATGGGAAATCTTTTTGTGGGTTTTTTTTATGGTGACTTTACCCAGAGCAAAGGACAGATGCCTTACTCTTAGCTTCAAACACATGAATTAACAATATGTTATAAAAATATTTTTATGTATTATACAAAGTGTATGTTTAAATGTGAACTATATATACTGGTAATATTGAAATGAAGTAAAAGACAGTACAATTCATGCTTCCAGATAAAATAATCATAGTAAATGTCTTGAGAATGAATCTATTTTAGCTTATTGTTTGATAAGAATTCTAGATAATTTTTGTGAAGAAAATGTTAATTTTAATCTGGTTGCAGTGTTATTAGAGTACATATCGACATTCAGGGAGATCAGATTAAAAATGACCACCCAATCTAGCTTAGTTTGCCAAGATGCAGACCTTACACCTAGATCCCTAAGTAGGTAAATCTAAGTGCAATGCTATACCGAAGTTCAGGAAGGTTTGATCAGTCTAAAAATGGCCGACTTGATGTAAGCTAATTGTACTTCCAAGGTAATCTATTTTAGATCTGGTCCAGCAAGACTGATATAATCGAACTTCTGTACAGTTCCCAAAACAGCACCAGGGTTGGCAAAGCCCAGCCACTGGCCCCAGCTCTAGGACTGCACTTTTTCTACACCTCTGGCACTGGTCTACTTTAAGCCCTCTGGCCCCAAAGGAACAAAACCCTCCACCTGCACACCAGTCAGCCCCCTCCAAGCTGCTCCCAATGTGGGTTTTACTGGTATTTGCTCCTGCTGGGAGCCAAGTAAGTTGTGGGGGGAGAGGTGGGTTTGTTTGCAAGGGGGTTGTTCATCTGGGGTTAGAGAGCTGGGGGGCTAAAAATAGCCTCTGATCCTGAGCATATCTCCAAGTCCCCTGTGAACCCCACTAGCTCCACTTGTCCCAGCATAACCTTCTAGATCCACTCCCTCTACAGACTCCAATAGCCCCCTGATACCACCAACCTTCCCCCGTAGATCCTGCTTCCCCCCAATTTCCTCAAGCTTCCTGATAACCTCAGTTGCTCCCCCCACAAAGCCTTCTTGACCCCCCTGGTTTCCCCAACCTCCTCCAGGAGGCTCTCCATCCCAATTTACCTTAGATTAGGCAGCCATTTTTAACTCATTCTAACCTCCCTGAATGTCTGTATGTGCCCTTACTATAGCCATGATAATCCAAGAAATTTGCACATACCTCAGAAAGCCCCTTTACTAGAGCTGTCATTTCAGTAGAAGCTGTACATTTTAAAATGCAATGATCAAACTTTAATTAATGGCCATGTTATGTATTTATCAGAAGGACTGGGAATTGATATATAAATTCATTCATCATTCTTTCATGGGTAGCTAAATCACAAGATAGTAGATACAACATAGTATTTCCTGAAAATAGGAGGTTTAATTTTTATTACAAGAGTGTGAATAGTAGATTATGCACCCAGAGATGTGACTTAAATATAAATTTTGAATAAGTTCCCAAAGAGACTTTATTTTAGCTATCATGAGTGCGTACTTAGACCAATCCATCCTTGTCACTGAATTATCCAAAGTAGAAATAATTGTTCTCTGTAACCAAAACAAGTGTGTCAAGTCTGTTCAAATACACCAGTGAAAGTACAAGATAGCTGGTGACAAGATAGTTTTAAAAAGCTGTAGACTCATAAAAGCAGCTAATTGTGGCACCTAAATGAATAATTAAAGGCACCACACAATAGAAAAAGCATGTAAATTATATTATGTTGTCAGGAAAGGAAAAGACTAGCTTGAATTTGCATGACTGCTATTGCTGAGGGCATATCTACTTCCACTGTGATTGCCTTCCTGTTCTCTTCTTTATACCATTCTTTAAGTGTGTTAAGATACCTTGAATATAAAGGTGCTGAATAAATGTGAGTTCTAATCTATATTTCTACTCAACCAATTATAAATTTAAACTCTGTGTACTGTAATTCACATACTGTAAAGTAGCATTCATCCTCCTTAAATATGTATTTTGTTGTTACATCAATAGGGAAAAATATGATGGAGTGATTCTCGAAAGTCAGCAGGCAAAGAAAAGTCACAAAAAAGTGGGGTGTGGGAGGAAGAGGAAAAGGAAGAGCTATCTATGGGTGATCTACTTTGATTGGATGATATACTTTCCTGACCATGAAACTGAAATACATATCACTCTGATCTTTTTTTGCTAGGACTCACCTGCCTGGGGGGGTGGGGAGGTGGGAATCTGTTCTGAAAAAATTGAACCATGACACTTCTACAGACATTTGATGAACCCTGAACTTTGAAGGCCAAATTCTGAGTATAAAGTGCTGAATGTTACATCAACTCCAATATACATTCAGGCCATCAGGGTAAGATTTTTAACAGTACAGTATTTATGTAATTTACTATCATTGATTTCAAACAGTAGTTTGAAATGTGTTTAAAAGTGCTTTGAAAATTTTAACTTCAGATAGCTAAGTGGTTAGTACCACCACAAGAACCTTTTTAGATGTAGATGTAGATGAGTATGTAGGTATGTAAGTCTCAATAAGTATGAAGGATTCTATGTTAGCATATTATGATTTAGTTTACATAATTTCTGATTTTATTCCTGATGGCTTAAAGAATAACCATAAAAACAGTACTTTATCAACCTCAGTGAGTTGATAATTCAACTGATTTGACTTTATCACCAACTTGTCTATTCCTTCTTGCAAATACAAACAAGTAGACAATTATTTTAAAGCCAAAATTAACTTTGGTGCATACTACTGCGACACTTGGGTGCTTTACTTTGAAGTATCAATTACAAATCTGTTAAATACATAGAAAGCATTTATTAGTATCTTACCTTCACCGTCCTCTTCTGTTATACTCAGGTTCTGTTATACTGAGCTCCAAAAGCTTGACCATAGTGGTCTATAACCTGAAATTTTGCCAGATTAAGACTGATGGATTGAAGGAGCCAAGAGCTACTTCTAGCCATTCTACTGAGAATGCTTTTGCACTGTTATCAGTAAGGTTGTGACCTTGAATACAGACCAAACATTTCAAAGGCAGGATATCTTTTTCTGCATTAGCAGGAAATGGATTCATTTCCAAACCTCCCCCAGGGCTTGAGAGAGAGAGCTGCCTGGAAGAGAACAGAGGTAATGGCATTCACAGAAGCTTCTGCATGACTGATGGCTTAAATCAACCCAGGATGAGAAGAGAAGCATACAGGGTAGCAATGGAGAACATGTGTGATGGTAGGATGGTTTTGTAGCAGGACACATGGTGGAAAAGAACTTCAGTCCCCTTTTGCCTGGGAAAGCCAGGGAGTAGGTGAGAGGTTTCTGGGAAACAGTGTGGCTGGCTGAGCTCTCCCATCCTCTTCAGACTCTGAGCACATGCAGCAGAAAGGGACAAAGCAGCAACAATTGTAACAGTAGGAAGAGGTAGAAAATGAGTTCTGGATCTAGCATGCAGAGCAGTTTCAAAGACCATGATGTTTTTTAAATTTTATTTCAGTTCAAATGTGATTTCAACCAAACATTTAAGAATGTCCTACAAACTGGAAATCTTCAAGCTAGTCTTCTTTTGAAACACAGAAACATGGTGTTTCCAAAATGATGTATGCTTCCCAGATCCTGCAGACTCTCAATGAAATTAATATTCCTCTGTTTCACCACTGCTAACAGTGAGAGTGACTGACAGCAACTCTTCCTCACAGCCTACCCCCGGGTACCTATGCTTAAATTGTGGCTTCAGAACAGAGCTCAAGAACTCCGAAGCCTCTGAAGATTTCCAATTCCTAACTGCAGAGCCAAGAACCAGGAGCTAGAAGCCAAGAACAGAGATCTTTAAGGATCTCAAGGTCCTACCTTTTTGGCAGAGAGAGAGAAATTCTGGTAGGACTGTCTGCCCTGGAGTCACAGATCCTGGAATCTTAGCAAACAGACAGTCCCAGGCCATGGAGAACCTGAACCCTGGGTTTTCAGTTTATTACTCTAGGATAGACCAACTAAATAGAGTGGATACCTTGCCATCCTAAGCCAGGATCAGAAAGCACATGCTTCCTGGGCCTACTGTCTGCCCCAGAGCCACAATTCTCAAGGCTCCTGACCCTGGGACAGTTAATCACAATTCCAGGTAGGGTTATCGATTAGAACTGTCTTGGATCCAGTTAGTGTTCATAAAACACAGAGGTTTCAAATGTCAATGCTAATGAGCATAGTTGCTTTACTCTATTTGATGAAAGCTGAGGAGAGGCCAAGGGGCAAATCTAAATGACTGACTTGACTCTCTTTCACCACAAGACAGTTGTGAACAGCCCCTGGCAGGAGGCCACTCCCTTTCATTCCCAGGGGTTGCATTTGTCAGCTCCTAGCAGCAGGACATTAAGAGGTAGACAAGCACTGGTTAGAAGTGGATTTAGACACAGTAATTGCCTTAAGTAGGGGAACAGGAATTGAGCCCCAATGACTGCTAGGCAAGGGGATCATTCTTGGCCGTAGGTCCATAACCCTCATGCAAGGAGAGACTCATGATTTGTATCATTATTATTGCATATTGATATTGCACAAGTTTCCAAATGAATTGAGTGAGCAAAGTCACAGCCTATTTAAACAGCACTCGTTGCATATTACCTATCTTCCCTTGTGTCCATGGCTAAAGAGATTGTAACTGCCATGATTAAAGTGACTGTTGTTTTAGTATGCATAAGGTCAGGGAAGCTCTAATATTTTACCACAAATTTATGGAATGAATTGGAATGCCTGAACAAGCTCTGGTGTTACACAGTGTGTTGATATGGTGCTACACTGTACAATGTCATTTGAGATAAACAGAACAAAAGGTCAGAATTCATTTTATTGGAATATGTTAGTCTTTGATACTGGCTTCTCAGGGAACAAGTCAGTATTTGGTGACTTTCATGTCTCCATTTTCACTACTTTTGCTTTGCATAGTAGATTTAATTGAAATATTCATATTGTGCTCCATCTATATAGAATAGCATGCTATCTCTAGTCATACGTGTTTGTAGCTCTTTGCTATAGGTACTTTGGCTGAAATAATTAGTTTTAACTGTATGTTATGATGTTCTATTATTATCAATTGTGCTTTGAAAAAGCAGCCATTTCACCTAGGCAGCACATTAGTACTTTATTCATGGACTACAGTAACTGAAAAACCCCAATGACAGATAAAAAGTCTAGATTTTATTACATTTTATTAAGTTAAAAGGCACTGAAGCTAAAATGAGAAAAGGTCTAGTGCCAGATTACTAATTGCAGCTGAGATAGATTAAATTGGTAATTTTATCTTCCTTTAATCAGAGATTCACTCAAGATTGTTCTCATTTGTCATATACCAGGACAAGGACTGTATAATTCAATACTGAGAATAAATGGGTAGAAACCATTTCTTCTTTGGAGGTAATTTAGTTGTTAAAGTGGACCAAAAAATACAGTTTCCCTCTGATGCGTTGTAGCTGTTCTGCAGATATGGGACCAGGAACTGTATAATTTGTCAAAATCCCCTTACTTAATGAAACTATCCTCATTTACCAGTTAAGATTTGACATGTAAGGTGCAAATCTACCAATGTCTGTAGTACTAATGTGGTTGTATTCATTTTTTCTACATTTATGCACATTTGAATTTAGTGATAGGCTTGCAAACTGTCAATGGAAGTCCTGGGCTGGGGACAGAAATTAGACATAACCTGGTATCATTGTTTGGAAACTGGTTCAAATCTGTAACACAACAGAAGTTCAGTGCACATAAACTGCTTTCAAAATGGCTGAAATAGGTTTACGATAAACCTGGATGCATGTAGTATCAGACTTAACTGGTTTAGGTTAAATTAGTTTATTGAACTTCTGTCCCAGATCCCCTTCAGATTCAAGTTAACTCAATCCTACAGCATCCCAGGATGCTTCACACCTCCCAGAAAACTCCCCTCTGGAGAGTGGGTGGGCTAGACTTGACCAAACTGCTCCAGTTCAGCAGGGAGGTGTGCTCTAGCACTCACCAGCTTCTGGCCTGGGCCACTGCAGGCATGTGGCTGCATTTCTGGAATGAAAAGTCAATGTCTTTTCACTTGCTTATTGGTTTAATCTACACAGTTTAGACTAACCTGTGAAGATTGATTCAGCCTCAGACATTTTGACTGTCTGTACTTAACCCCAGAATACAAATTATGCTTGGTTTATATCCTGTTCAAACTCTTAGAGATATGAATGTCCATAAGCACTGTGGAAAATTGGAAAGTATGTGTAGTGTGTTTATAAATATTGTATGTTGCTCAAGTTATCACCCTGATATCATTTTGCCTAAATGCAGGAAGTTACTGTAACTCAAAAAAAGGCTGTTAATGAGAAAGCAAATAGAAACCAAAATAATGGCAAAGGTAAGGTGTCTGAAGGAAACAATAGGGAGAAATATAGTTGGGGAATAGCCTTTCTTGGGTTCCCATCAGGCTGGCTTGGTTTATCTTTTTCAAGGCCAAAGGGAAACTCTAATTTATAATTGTTGGTGTAGGTCATACCATCTTTTTTCATGGGAATGTCAGTGAGAGCTGACAAGGATGCAAGAATACACAAAGACAGGCAGAGCGTTCTGTGAGCAGGACAGTCTGTTCCTCTCAAAGATGCAGATTGTCTGGTCTGAGGGGAATTTACAGATGGTTACAAAGAGCAATAAGGATGTAGTAAGGGGAAACATGCATAGAGAACCATGCTTTGCTCTTATGCTCTGTGTGGTTTTGTACCTTTGGGTATGAATAAATAATGCTTTGTTTTGAGACAGTTTCTGTGTCACTGCAGACTTACTGTTACACACTCTCAAATGGGCCACAATCTACATTTTTAATCTGAGAGTTTGGCCTGCACATTTTCACCTAGCCTAAACTGCTGGAAGGCAAGCAAGACATTTCACGTTGCATGCAAGAGGGCCATATAAGCATCTAAGGCACGGCTCTCATGGTAACTGTGACCATCATAAAGGAACAAAACTCAACATAATTAAAATCCCTGTTTAGCTGGACAGAAACCTTTTATTATCTGCCACTACATTTCAGTTCTTCTTTCTACACTATTCTGAAATTCATTTTCCTATCATCCTTGAGATCATTATCTTAATTTAACCCTTATCTCCCACAAGGAGCCTTCTTTCCTGGAACTACTATACCTGACACCCCATGGACTTCCTCCTTTACCTTACATAAGCAGACCAGGAATATCATTTTCTTATTATATCCTTCATTTGAATTACCAAAGTGTGAATCTGTGGTTGCTGCCATCCTAAAGGCCAGTTCAACATAACAGTGTTCTTCAAGATGAAAGCTATTACTACATGTTCTTAGAACAACACCTTACTGTAAAGCTATCAGTGCAGCTATTCACAGGGCTAATGTTAAATCCAAACTAAAAATGAAAGTTTTTATACATTTTAAATACTTTTACATTTGACCAGGAATTCTTGGGTCAGCTCACAGAGGTAGCGAAGGCTAAGGATGTGGTAGTCATGGGGGACCTGAATTTCCCGGACATCTGCTGGGAAGATCAGTCAGCCAGGTCTA
>NW_017728886.1:222325366-222330963 GCF_001723895.1 Crocodylus porosus
GCTAGGGTCTGGAACCAACTTCCAAGACAAGTGGTGCAGGCTTCTACCCTGGGGGTGTTTAAGAGGAGGTTAGATGCACATCTTGCTGGGGTCGTTTGACCCCAGTATTCTTTCCTGCCATGGCAGGGGATCAGACTAAATGATCTGCTCAGGTCCCTTCCGACCCTAGAAACTATGAAACTATGAAACATGCAGTTATTTTGTTGTTCACTATATGTCGTAATTATAGCATGTGTCACAAAGGAGGATCACACTTGTGCTAGGCACTGAAGACAAACAACAAAAAGACAATTCTTTGCCCCATGGATCTAAGTATATGTTCCTTTGTAATGTACATTTATCTATACAAATGTATGTGTGACAGGAGTCTCATTTTTGGAGCCTCTCTGCACGTGCAGCTACGGACTTCTTCAATGGACCCACCACCCACCTATTCTCACCTGCCACATCTTGATCTTGTTCGTAAGTGAAGAATGATGACACCTAGCGGGAAGCTGCCCATTTATATGCGCCCCGATGGTCGGGGCGCTGTCTGTGGCTCCCTCCTTCCCGTGCACCGCAGCCCATGCCTCACAGTTGTTGCTGGAATAAACCTCCCCCGGGACATAGTATTGGGTCCTCGGCACCCTTCTCACTCTCAGGCTTTTTACTGTCCCTCATCTGGGCTTGTCCCACGCTTCCTGCACTCGTTGCCCCCTCTAAGGCCTTTGTCACGCCTCTCGCGCCCACTGCCCCCTCTTGGCCCTAAGCTGCACCTCTCGGGCTGGGGTCTGAAACCCCGCACACCACGCCTCTCAGGCGCAAACAGCTGTGCCCCACTGGCACCACTTGCTGTGCCCCACTGGGCACTGGGAACCCCTGAACTACTGGGGAGCCCCCGTGAGGCCTCCTCACACCCCTAGAGCCTCATCCGGTCCTCCGGTATAACAGCAACAAAAATCATGAGCCAAGCGGCTACAACATAACCAGAAGCCTACCGGCTCATAACGTACTCAGAATCCTCCAAGCTCATAGACCCAGCTCCACTCTATGGAGGCTCTGCCTTACTTCCGTTCAAGTTCCCTTTTCCCCTGCATCATTGCAGCCGGTCAGAGCGGTCAGGCTGCAACCCTTGACCCGGGCTGCTCAGCTCACCCGCAGAGCTCCTGCTCCTGCGGCCGCCAGAGGGGAACTGAATTCCTGGCTTTCTACCTGGGCTTAAGAAGGGCTAAGCTCCGCCCCTTCCTGGCTCCCGGCTTCCCTGTTTGCTAGGGCAACCGGCACCTGCACAATCCTAGTAACTGGCAGTTGTGCTTCCCCTTTTCCGCCCCTAGGGGTCTCTCCTGAGCTATTTCCACACTCAGTCGCAGGATGCCTGAAAGCCCTGCCACAATGAAATGTGGATTTTTTCTCTTAAATGGGTGTGAATGAAGCTCAGAACAATCCATAGATGATTGAGTGAGTTTATACCACTGAATTTCTTTTAATATTATCAGCACAAGAAAATGTACTATTTTCTAACAATCCTTGGTAGAAATGTAGGCATATTATTGCTGTTAGTTTGTCTCATTGGCTGTGTCCAGATGACTGCAGATGTGCACCATGTGGCACTGCAGACCTATCTGTGGCACGACACACTGCACATACAGGTATTCCCTGCACTGCTACCTTGCAGCATTGGGGGGGCAGGGGGTGGGTTCCTTAACCCCAGGAGATGCTAGGATCAAAAAAAAAACTTGCTGAAAAAAGCAGGGTGGTGCATGTGGGAGCAGCATGCACCACCCAAAACTGGAGCCTGGCTGGCCAGAACCACACTTTGGCTGCCGGCCAGGCTTCCTGCCATGACTGCAGCCCCAGAACACCAGGAAAGACTAATGGGGCCAGCATAGTTGCTGGTCCTAGCCTCCCCTACCCCACCCCACACAGGGTAACCTGCCACGTACCAGAGCACACGTGGCATGGGCATTCCCCAGGGACAAGAGACAGCAGCACAGGCTGCTGCCACTTGTCCCTGGGGAAACAACTATCCATACTCACCTGGATGCACCCATTGAGGTCAGTGAATTTTGGATTTGACAGCATGTGTTAGAATGTCCTGGCCAGCATCAGGTGGAGACCCCACTTGTTCTTGACTATAAATTCACCTCTGCATTTTATAAATGTTTATAATGGTACCTCAACAGCTTTCTTCAAATGACTTCTTAAAACTCTTTGCTGCAATTCCTGCAAAAACTTTGACAACTGTTAGGCTGCTCATATGCTATGTTTATTCTGACCAGTATTGTCTTACTGTTTGCTTGTGCTCTCCCTGCTGGGTGCAACCAACTGTTGTCTCTAGCTTAAAATCTGTAGAATGAGGTAGTTAACAAGATCAGTCTGAAGTCAGGCAGGGGCAAGGAAGATTTGCACCTTACAAAAACTGTACCCTTTGATTGCCACCTTTGCATCTTAGAGACAAGCAGATAGCATAGGCATATGTACTCTTAGAGTCTTGGTGCAGCAGGACATTGGGTATGTTTTTTGTTCTGTGTTTGTATAGTGTTACATAAATAGGAATACTGGACTATGGGTTTTGCTCTAATGAAAATAATAAAAAACTATACTTGTAGTACACTTCCATTTTATTCAAGGTTTTTGAAAAATTTTATTCCTATATGTTAAAAGAAACATTTTTAGGGGGAGGAAAGAATAGCATTATCAATGCTGTAATAAATTCTGTGGAACTTAATATGCAAGTCAGATGCATTACATTGAAAGAGATGTTTGACATGCAATTTAACTAGCTAACCCTTTCTTAGTATAGCTCTTGTTGGAAATCGTAAATGTTCTCCAGTGTACAACACTATTTCACAATGCTTTTTCCTATATAATTTTACTGTTTGAACTTTAAAATATCAAGTAGTGAACAAGAAAATGGAGAAAGAAAAAAACAACACCTGGAACAAATCCGAAGTAATTCAATATGTGCCCAGCTTTTATTACAAGTTTTCAAAGCATTCTTTTTAAAGTGCAATAATATAAGTAGTAATTTCTGATGTGTTAACATTTCCATATTCCAGACCCCATCCCAGAGAATCATTTTACTGCAAAAAAACCCAGGCATGCATATTATTTAAATACAGGAAAGTGATGGTAGAATTGCTCCAATTATTTGTTTTCATTAACATTTGAATT
Source organism: Crocodylus porosus (assembly GCF_001723895.1). Classification (NCBI taxonomy): domain Eukaryota; kingdom Metazoa; phylum Chordata; order Crocodylia; family Crocodylidae; genus Crocodylus; species Crocodylus porosus. The sequence continues at coordinate 222,328,520 of NW_017728886.1, forward strand.
TACTATTTGCTTATTTATTCAATTCATTGTTGGTTCACTTACTACTAACGAGGCAATAGAGTAGTGACAGTAATTTAAAAAAATAAAACAATTGCTGCCATTTCCCTTTAAAAATATTATTATGATAACTAACAGAAGTTAAAGTACTATTCAGGTGTGAGTCTGAAATGTTTCATTATGAGCAGGTTTTCAGATCAGAATCCACCCGTTGTGTAGATTTTTTTTTTAAAAGTTCTTTCTGTAGCTTGTGTGATATATTGTTGTAATGTATGCATTTTTTTAAATGTTCATCTCAAGCCTTCTCTTCAGGACTGGATGTTTCTTACAATCCTCCCACCTAACTGCCCAGCCCGCATCCAGAATCCTCTCTAAGACAGCTCTTCTCCACTTCTCTTTATTCTATCTCATTATTAGTCACCTTCTTGGTAATGGATGTAGAAACCTATTTAACGTTCTCCACCCAACTTAACACCATAGGTTGTTTCAAGCAAATGCCTTCAGCCTGTTAAACTAATCGGATTTTATGTACTACTGTCAGTCCAATAATTCTCAATGCTGTTATTTTATATTCTTCTACACCAGGACTGTCAAACTTATCTAGCCCTGTAAGCGGGAAAAGTGATGTGGGACTAGTCCAATGGTGCTGGGACAGTCCTGTGGGCCAGATTTGACCCACAGACCTTCCTTTCCATGACAGGTCCAGCACACATGATCTAGTCATTCTGGAACTTGGCAGGAAGAGGCCCAGCATTCAGCTTTGGCACCAGGCTTCTTCCCAGGGTGCTGCTGGCCTGGGTTTTCAGTACTGTTGCTCTTGCCCAGGTACTTGGCATGGGGGTGAGAGCTACAGTACCAGAGCCTCAGCAGCACCAGGAGAAGAGGCCTGACCACTCAAGAAGGTCCCCCATTGCAGCCAAACTCAGGGCAAAAATCTGCAGGTTGGATGACCTGGCTCTGCGGGTGAGATCCAGCCTGTTGGCCATATGTTTGACTCCCCTGTTCTAAGGGATGAGAAAATTCAAAAAGGGGCTCCTATTTTAAACCCATGTTTTGTTAGGTTTTGTAAACTCTGGATCTGTTTGGATCTAAGTATCATTTTACCAGAAACCCCAAAATTGCCAGCTCTATGCTTGCGTATTAGGCTGCCTCAGCTCTTCAGGCTCACTTGCTCATTCTATAACAGTGAAATACCTACCCAGTGTTGGAATCTCCTATTGGTCATTGCCATATTTATAGCTTTTTCAGGATAGTGAGGAGAATAAAAAGTAATCTCTCTGAAAGCTGGATACGACATGTGCAGGACAACAATGGAGTTCTATGAACAAGACCACCTCTGACCTTGTGGTTTGTAGTCAGTTTACACTGAAATAAAGCTTCTTGTATTTATAGTTGCTTTTAATGCTATGCCAGCTTTTGTTTACTACTTGTTTGTCTCATTCTGATCTGGATCACTGTGCATAATTCATGCAACATCTTGACAATAAGGACAGAAAGTGGCACTAGAGAGGGATTGAACAGCACGCTGATTACAATTTTAGCAAGCTTACATAGATAGAGAGAGAGCAACAAGTAGTTTACTGCCAATGCCATGAAATGTTAAATGCTGACTTTCCTTAGCAGTGCTATAATTGAAATGACTAGTGTTCTCTGAGGTTTTGAATTATAGTTCTTTTAGGGGCAGGTTGTGGGGGAAGTGCATACAACAGAAAATCCTATTATATGGTTTCCTTGACATAACGATTGTTCTGGAACTGTGGTTGCTTTTAAATCACATTCACAGAAAAACTCTCTAAATGGTTTTCTGTATTAGAATTCATTAAAAGTCTGATCTAAAGCCCATTGAAGCTTTATGGAAAGACTGCCTTCAAGCTCTAGCTGCAAATGTATTAACAATCTGTCTTAGCATTTCAAAGGTAAATGTTTCTATGATGTCTTTTTAAGTGCTTCTTTTTTAAGTGCTGCTTCTTTTTCTAACTGACCACCCACTACAAGACTGGACCAAAGTTGGCTGATTCGACCTGGAGGGACGTGGGCAGTGGGATCCCCCAGAGCTCGGTCCTTGGGCCCGCACTGTTCAACATCTTCATCAGCAACTTGGACGAGGGGGTAAAAAGCACCATGTTCAAATTTGCTGATGACACTGAGATGTGGGGGGGATGTGGGCATGCTAGAAGGGAGGAATAGGCTGCAATAAGACCTAGATAGGTTACAGGGTGGGCAGATGAGACTAGGATGGGTTTCAACACTGACAAGTGCAAGGTGATGCACCTGGGGAGGAAGAACCAACAGCATACCTACAAGCTGGGGAACTCCCTTCTTGTCCGTGCAGAGGCAGAAAAGGATCTTGGAGTCATTATTGACACCAAAATGAACATGGACCGGTAGTGTGGGGATGCAGTCAGGAAGGCCAGCCACACCTTGTCATGCATCCACAGATGCATCTC
>NW_017728886.1:222331117-222341181 GCF_001723895.1 Crocodylus porosus
CGGGACCTGAACCTGTTCAGCCTCCACAAGAGAAGGCTGAGGGGGGATCTAGTGGCCTGTTACAAACTAGTGGGAGGGGACCAGCAGGCATTGGGGGAGTCCCTGTTCCCGCGAGCACTACCAGGAGTGACAAGAAATAATGGTCACAAGCTGGCAGAGGATTGATTGAAACTAGACATCAGGAGACGCTACTTCACTGTCAGGGTGGCTAGGATCTGGAACTAACTTCCAAGCAAAGTGGTACTGGTTCTTATCCTGGGGGTCTTTAAGAGAAGGCTAGATGAACCCTTGCTGGGATTGTTTGACCCCAGTACTGTTTCCTGCCATGGCAGGGCATCAGACTTGATGATCTGCTCAGGTCCCTTCCAACCCAACCAACTATAAAACTATGAAGCTAAAGATTCTCAATGAAGTCAACACATTTTAGATCAGATCACATGGTGAAACAGGTAAGCCACCATCACTCTGAGAACCCATCTCCTCTTGACTACAAACCAACCTCTGCATTTACCAACATGCTGGTTTACGACTTCATTTAGCTAATTAATTATTCAGTGTTTATCATCAGTATGCAAAGGAAACAAGATGTTAAGAATCAGCCTTGCTTTGTTTAATTATTCTCAAGAAAATCTGTTCAAATGCACAAGAGGATTAAAAAAGAAGAATCAAGACAATTCAAAATAGAAGGATAGCAAATACTTTGTGAACCTCTGTGGATTGCTGATTACAGGTACATTTACCTTAAAACATTACTTCACTTATGCTTTTGAAATCTTACTCTTGGAGCAGAATGACTGAATCCACAGTTCTTGTAGTCACACAGGCTTGGTGTGAGGTTTTTTTGTTTTTGTATTTCCCCTGTGCGTTGGCAGGAACATTTTTATCTGTGCAGCAATTAGTTTTAAAATGTCAGAATCATCCCGTCTTAATCAGAGGGTCTTGTCAAGATCTGACATGAACACCAACAGCACTCAAATATTACAAGTCATCCCAACAACAAAAAAATACTTCAACCTTCCTCTCATCACTGATGTGTCATTACAATTCTTTATAACCATGTACATATTCTTTCCTCAATGAGCAAAGTACTAATAAATGCTGTGTACATTTGTATACACACATTTACACACATACAATCTAATGTATACTATACATCTATACTATAGATACATGTGCACACACATGCACACAGAGTAATTACTATTTTTCAATTTTTAAATTTTTTTTCAGTGGCATCCTTAATGTGGTATGCTGTTTTCTATTTCCCTTGCTTTTAATAATGGAACAGTCTGCCATTAAGACACAATTGTCATTTTATGGGAAAGGAAAACCCCCAGCAGGAGGAAAGTGCATGGTGTTATTGTGCCCTCCAGTGCACAGTGCAAACTGCAAGCTGCTCCATTCAGCTTGTTCCTCCAAGATTCCTTATACACAGGGAGCTAGCACCAAATCTTTCTATCCTTTACATCATACTTAAACCCTCCACATAGACTTGGTTTTGACCCAGTATATATCACTCCAGGAGTTCCCAGGAATTTTCTCCCCTCAATTTCTGAAACTTTTTCTCTGATCATCCCTTTCATATTCTAATGTTCCTTTTTCCTTTTGTTATGTTCCTTTCCTTTCTTCCTTCCTCCTTTCATAGTTTATATTCCTTTTACATCCAGAAAAACTTCATTTCACTCATCCTATTAAAGCAAAAACCCATTGAAGCTCTTCTGACAGTTCTGTGAACAATTATCTGAGGATTGGCTCCATGTACGAGATTTCAATGCTTATGGTCAAAATCAAGATCTTCCTGGCAGGTCTGGAGCAGAGAAACCTGCACCATAGAAAAATAGTGCTTGTTGGCATGCAATGGACCCATCCTCACTTTTGTACTTTTTAAATATTTTGGTTTCCCTCTATACACAGGTTTTTTTCAGGAACATACAAGCCACTCTGGGCAATATATAGGTTCCCTTTCCCCCACACATTTTTGAAGTTTCAAATACCCCAGTTTGCACAACAGAAACTGGGGAACTGTTAGTATCCAAAGGGATAGAGCATTCTCTTGAGTCTTCAGAGATAGAGATTCAGGGTTCTTGTCTGTGTGAGTCAGATCAGAAACTTTGCAGCCCTCCTGTTAAAACTGAATGACATAACTACTGCGTTCTTGGCTGATTGGTCTCCATTACCTTTACCAAAATTTTCAGGTAGTCTGTGAAGAAATATTCTAGTGACAGTTTATTTCAAACTGCTATATTCATGTGAAAAAAAGAAAAATCTTAAGTTCCAGCAAATGAGCATTTTTTTGCAAAACCCATCACCTACCAAAAAAGCATAAATGTTCAGGAAATTAGTGACTATATCCAAAACAGACAGCTTTACAAATTTTTGCTGATACCCTGGTTTTTCCCATATCAATGCCAATTTGTTATTGAGGAAACTGCATTTATAGGCTGCATCCAGACAAGCACAGACATGCAGTATGTGGCGCTGCAGACCCATCTGTGGCACCACACACCACACATACAGGCATCCCCTTGCTGCTATTTTGTAGTGTGTGGGGGTATGACCTGGGAGATCCTGGAGTAAAAAAAGCACAACAGAAAATAACAGGGTGGTGCATGTGGCAGCAGCGTGCACCGCCCACAATCAGAGCCTAGCCAGCCAGAGCCACACTCCAGCTGCTGGCCAGGATCCCAGCTTCAGGAGCACTATGGCTGCAGCTCCCTGAAGGGCCAGTACAGTTGCTAGCTCCAGCCTCCCCTACATCACCTGGGGTAACCTGCCATGCAGCAAACCACACATAGCATGAGTGTTCCCCTAGGACAAGTAGCAGTATCACAAGGGGTGCTGCTTCTTCTTGTCCCTGAGGAAACAAATATCTGCTCTCATCTGAACATGGCCATAGAATTCCATGGTGTGAATTTATTAAACTTATGGCTTCACATCAAAAGCATTTAAATCTTTTGGATGATCGATGCAACTCATGATTGTCTCGCATAAATTTTGCTTTCAGATTTGTTGGGGCACAAACCAAAATTCATACTGAGAAATCCCATTAACGCTTAAAGAAAACATAATGTTTTCAGAAAACTCTTCTGAACACATTCCCACCACAGTTATTTTCACAACTTCATGTTTCTGGGGCAGTGGTTTTGAAACCATGTTCCACAGATCCCTGGGGTTCCAGGAGAGGTCACCAGGGGATCTGCAGAAAGACTGAGGATAATGACAGAGTGCCCCTGGAGGCAGTGCACCTCCGAGCCTCCATTGCTGGACCGGGTCATCTGGCTCCACATCAGCTCACAAGATAGGGGTAGGAGTTCTGTGGCAGAAGAAGACATATGACAGGATCCTGTGACTTTAGGAAGCCAGAAAACTGTTCTGTGGAAATTAAGGATGGAATTGGGTTTTAGATCATCCAGGTCTATCATGCATCACCTGTGATGGCCAGAACCAGAGGGGTTAATGAGCAAATTATAGCAAATAATACCTGCTTCTTGGGAGCATCTGGCAGTTGACATAACAGCTCATATTAGCTAAGGCAAAGCTTGCAAGATTGTAACGTGCAAAATGTACCCTGTCTGTCATAAGTATAACCGCAATGTTAAAATTAACTGTCTGTACCAATCATAAGACTAACATGGTCCCCAAGAAGTAGAACTAGAAAACAGAACTGAAAACTTTAGCTGACCTAATGGTTCTTGCTTAAAGGTCAGTACAAATGACAAACCTGACCACAAGATATAATTAAGACATTCCAAAAAATTCCAAAGAGGAAGTAACCAAGTTGGTTGAACTTAGGCAGAAAAAATGCTAATCTCAGACCCCAAAGTGATGTGGTGTGATTTGCTTATTGAGTAAACCCAAGTTTAGGCAGTAACCTATTATGATAATTTCTAACACCTTTTAATCCCATAGGGTAACAGCTGTACAGTAAGGTTGTGAGTGGCTCTGAAACCAACAGATTAGCATAGGGAAAGATATAAAAGAATATGCACGTCCGGTGACCAGTAGAAAGGATGGAGCAGAATGGTCATTGCTGTTCCAAGCCCGGACTCCAGACTCCCAGTGTGAGCAAGGACCAGATCCTGACTAAGTGACCTTCCCCGGTGCTCCCTCCGACAGCGTCGATCAGGGATGCCCGACTTCGCTGGATCAACTTAGCATGTACCTGGCACTGAGGGACTATTGATAAGTTGCCAACCAAGTGGGAACTCTTTGTCAATTTGTCTGTCTCTTGTTACTATCACTGCCAACTCTTAACTTTTAGTGTTGCATTATCTGTTTATTAAATTAACCTTTCCGTTAACTGTTATACGTGTAAACCATATTTTGCTGCTAAAATATATTTTTGCTGCTATCTTGCTGCTATAAGTAAAATTTACTTTTACTTTTATAAGTGAAACTTGTCTTTGCTTGACTCCCAATTCCGCCTCCTCAATTCCAAACCAAACAGTCCAGTGGCTGATACACTCACAGTGCCCAGTTGGCCTGTGACAGTCACCTAAACAACAAATGTTTTAGTTCTCAAACAACTGGAATACGGATAGAAAATACAAATTATCAGAACTCCAACTATGCTGATGACCCTGGTATTGGCGGGATTGTTTTTTGGATAAGATATACAATCCCAGCTGCTAGCTCCTGATCCCTGCTGCAGAACAAAGCAACAAGAAACCAGTTTCTTGTCAATCTGAACTGGGAAAAAATTATTTTTCACCCCCAAATACATAGTCAGTCTGACCCTAAGCATTTGAGCAATATGCCTTAGAGGATCCATGGTCAATACTTGATGCTTCAGAATCTGAGGAAGGGAGGGGCATTGATGATGGAATGCGTAATTATATATTTGGAGAAAAGCTCTCCTGATATCTGATAGCTGAAGCCAAGAAGCATTTATAAGTATTGATTAAATAGAGGGCTATTAATGTTATGAGCATGATGAGGTCAATGCAAACAATCCTGTTCTCCTTGTAACCCGTTAAGAGGATGAATAGGAACTCCCCTTTGATGTCTTGCTAACCTAGTGTACTCAAGTCAAAGATTTTTTTTCCCCATAAGCTGAATTTCACCATATGTTTCAGAAAGCTACACAGTCTTGCCTTGAAAATGACAGGTCTGCCACCACCCCTGGCAAGACGTAGTAATGACCATTCTGGATAGGAAATTGTATCTTATTTCAAGATTGAATTTGTCTAATGTCAGTTTCCAACCATTGGATCTTGTTATGGGCAACTGTCAAATATTTTTCCACATACAAATGGAATAAAGATAATGATCATCTACCCCTCCTTTCTTAGACATTTTTTTCATAAGATAAATATATTGGCTTCCTAAACAAGCTTTACATGCCAGGATCATTTTTGTGGCCTTCTCTGAATTCTTTCTTTCCACATTGTTCTGACTTCACAGTTTTACAGATGCTTTACACAGAGACAAGAGCACTTTCCTACTTGTATGTGCCTTTTTGTGCATCGAAGGGCCGCATTAGTTCTTTTGACCACAATATTGTACCAGGGTGTGCTGAGATGGATAATAACCCCTAGTAGCATAACTAGGGAACTATGAGGAGGGCACCTGCCCCAGGCATTGACTGTGAAAGTGCCAGGATTCCTGCTGCTGGGAATTTTTGTCCCTGTGTTGCCCTTGATGGCACAGTGCTGTGCTACACTGGGCAGCACAGCACTGCACCAAGCAGTGCATCTGGGAGGTAGAGTGCAAGTGGAGCAAGTGGAATGGTGCTCCTTTACCCCAACCCCAAGCCTTTACAGTGACAAAGAAGGGCAAACCCCACACTTTCTTTGCCCAATAACAGGAGCTGGGCAGAGTGCTGCACTAAACAGTGTATTATCTGGATGGGTGGGAGGGTGAGTGGAGTTAGCAGAATTGTGGTTCCCCCATCCCAGCATACCCTTGCTGCTATCCCCCTGTCCCAGACACTCTATGAGCTCTGTATACCATTGCCAACCCTAAATCTTCCTCTGAGTCGCTGCCTTCCAAGACAGTTTCCCACCATGTAATCACAACTTATTTTCCTATACTTGACTAAAATAATCACTAGTGCTTCAAGGTTCAAATTGACCCCTGGTGTAACTTAACAGAAATCAGTACCATTATGCAAAACATGAAACTGGCCAGATGTGATATAACAGCTGTTTTAGTCCATTTCACTATAACCTCAAACAAACATTGAACTCCCTTTGGTGTCATCAATATGGGGTATAGATGGTAATGTTTGAGGAATGATTTAGAATACTGTTCAAGGTAAATTGTTGGATCATCTGTTAAGAAGTATAGTAAATGAACTTCTGACATTGTGAGTGATTTCAAGGCTACTGTGGACTGATGACATTTTTTAGTTTATTAACCAAGAAACTGTGACCTTTACAGGGTTCTGGTACTGAAGTATCTACAGATCTGACAACTAATACATTACTGTGGCCTTGCACTAATCACAAAAACTTTCTTTGGCAGTTCTTCATAAGAAAGACCTTCTTTAAGCAATCTGGTCTTTAAGGTTTTTTTAAGAGAAATAATTTGGAAACCATGTCTATCTATTTATCTCTTTCTCTCTATGAATGTGGGAGATAAGTAATTTAATTAAATGTGTCTTCTTTGCCAATGGATACAAATGGACCAAGGATAATATTTCTTGAGCTATTAAAACTTCTGCAATATTGGTAATTCAGTGGCACTACAAATTCTAAATTGACTTCTTAGCCACAAATCATTAACTTGAACCCAGTTAACTACTACCAATTTTAGTACATTCTAGTGGATGTTCAGACCAGTAGAATAATTCAATGCAACAGTTAAAAATATCTATCAAGGAACAATTAGCTGAAATTTGTTAATAATAAATATAGGTGGGTATGTATATATATTTTTTCACTTGCAATACAGGAATAGTGAGTACAGTAAGATCTGTGAATTAAGCTGCCAAGATAAACATCACATTGTGAAGATGTCACAAGGCTGCCAACCCTACTGGAATATGCACATGAAGCAATCTGTTGTTATTTTGGTTGAATAAATATTTCCATATTTTTTTCATATAAGCACACTACTACATGCTTTGTATATATATGTGTGTGTCTGTGTAGCTATACAGCTGCATATCTCCTATATTATATATGCATGGTCAAGTATAATAAAGCCATTCTGCATTTCATTAAAAAACCCAAAACTAATGGTTTTCAAACAGTGCTGTAACAGCATGTAGACCAGACCTAATTTAGTGTTTGTTAGGTTATTTCAACAAGAAATAATTCCCACTGCTTTCCTATGTTTTCAGCCACTAACACATCTAATCAAATATTTTCAGTGTGAGATGAATAGAAAAAAGCAGTTGAGCATGTCTGCATGATACAGAAATAACTATAGTCAAGCAGTTTGCAATGCTATGGATTTCTTACAAACTTCAGAAGTGTTATCAGGATAATGTTTCCTTTGCAAAATGGAAGGTAAAAGTACCCCACATGCAAGGAATGACAGCAAGAGCATCAACTAAGAGAATGCATTTTTTACTGTTTGTGATTGTGTGCCTGCCACTTTTAAGGCCCTGGAGCTGGCAGTCGCCAAATGCCTAATGAGGGCAGCCATTTTAGATTCAGGGCTGCCCGTATAAACAGCACAGTTTGGCTGCTAGAGGCAGGTAACAACATTGCCTGGCCAGAGGGCTGCTGAGTTTCATCCCCAGAGAGGGGGACCCTGAGGAAAGAGTAAGGGTCATGCATTGAGGCCTGTCAGAGCTTCTCCTGACTGGCCTAGGTGGGGGCCAGGACCAGGAGGGTCAGAAGGGCTAGGGAATCCACTGAGAGGGACGCCCAAGAGCCAGGGGCCTGGGGTCCTGACTGGCCTGGGAATGGGTCAGGACTAGGGCCGAAGGTCTCAGTGAGGGGAACACACCCGAAGGGGAACTGGTTGCAGGGAGATATGTGACCCGGCATGACGTTGGCAGAGTCCACCTGAAGGGAGGAACCCAGGTGGGGTCCTACAGTAGGATTCTGGGGCCCATCGTGTGGGACTGGCGCATATGAGAACATCATGATGTCATCTGTGAGGCTTAGGCTGCGGTGTAGGGAGCTGCAGATAGCACCCCCTAGCATCAGGGCAGAAAATGGGCAACCTCCTGCTTAATTACATCAATTAACTATTAAGATCAAGGAGTGGTGAGCCCAAGAACAGGTGGGCGGGCCGCGCAAAGATCGGCCCTGAGCAGGCCCACTGTTACAGTTATCATTGGTGAAAATATAGATCCTAAATTTTATCATTGTTGGGGCATTGTGAGGAAAAGCAAAAACTTAATAGTGAAAGTGACTGGGAGTGTCTTGGTTAAAAATGGCCTCTGTAGCCTAGTTACATCATATGTTCTGTTCTTGCACTAAGATAAATGTAATGTGGCTGAAGCCCACAGTGAAGCATTCTGTAAATTGAAGCAGCATAAGATGGAAAGTTCATCTTCAATGCTAGGTGTAGCACTGACTTTCTGTACACGGTCTGTATATCACATGGGAAAAACTTTCATTTACACCTGCAATGAACTGTGATTGTCATTAGAGTGGATAGAATCTGTAGGGAGAGAACCTGCTATGCTCAGGATGCTACCTGTGAATCCTTAAATAGGTTTTTCTCTGAAAGCCAGTGAGAGTTTAGCATACATCTGTTCCAAACCTTTTTTAGTTACTTCCATTCTTATCTATCACAGTGAAGAAGGTCTTCACTGCACTTTTGCACTTGGTGATGCCATGATTTTGCCAGTGTTTGTTCCTGATTTTGGCTTGGGATCAGATCTTTTTCTTCTAGATTTTTCTTTTAAACAGAAATTAATCTTGACTTTTATCCATTGTATGCCCTGTTGGTGCTCTTATGTTCTTTGCCTGGAGTGTAAAAAGAGATTGTGGAAGTTTAAATATGCTTGAATTCCACTTCTAATACACTGTTTTATGTTCTGCCATCTTTCCTTTTTGTAACACTAGTAAATTTTAAAAAATATATTAGTACCTTGCTGTCATTCCCTTCTTGATGAAAGTAATATGATTTTTTGGACATGCATCAAATTTGATTGAAGTTATTTAATAGAGATACTTTTGAGTAGTACCAGGTTGGTGCAGATGTAGAAGTCATATAATAACCATGTTCTCAGCTGTGACAATCTTAAAGATTGCATGGTATACATACTTCAGAAGAAAATGTTAGTTAGTTTCATTGCTTGTATAGAGGTTATAGGAGCTTAGAGAACTCTTGTAATGAAGGATTCATTTCTCAAGACCTAACAGATTAATTCAATATTTCAAAGTATATATGACCCATTTAAAGTGCACTAGTTTCTCCCTAATAATGATTAATAGTAGGACATAAAAAATGAGATCAAACATTATTCTTGTCTTTTAATTTCATCTTTATTCATAGAAAATATTGCTTAGCTGCCTAAAGATTTGCACCCACTATCAGGTTTTATAATAATAAATCTGTAAAAAGAAGATTTAATTGCTGTATACTGATGTCCCTTTCCATTAAAATAAAAATGAAAATACTGGTATTTACAAATGAATCCTAGTACCATGATCATTTTTCTTCATTCAGTGTCAAATGTAACAGTTCATTTAAAAATGGTTTTTTAAAAAACAATCAGCTATACATTTTGAAGGGCCTCAAACTTTTCCCTAGTGGTCTCCAACAATTTACATGGTTAGATTATAAAATCATAAAAAATAGGATGGGAACAGACATTGATGGGAAAGCCGGTGCAACCTCATAGAATCATAGAAGTAGGGTAAGAAGGAACCTTGTAGATCTTCATGTCTGAACCCCGCCTGGGTAGGAGAAAAACTGGGCTCAAATGACTCCAGCTAGGTAGGCATCAAGCCTGTTCTTAAAGACCCCCAGGGTAGGAGCCAGCACCACTTCCCTTGAAAGTTGGTTCCAGATCCTAGCTGACCTGACTGTGAAGTAGTTCTTATGGATGTCTAATCTAAATCTACTCTCCAACAACTTGTGGCCATTATTTCTTGTTATGCCAGGGGGCACTAGGGGAAACAAACTAAAGTTGTTCCCCAAACCCTTCTGGTGCC
>NW_017728886.1:222341281-222364101 GCF_001723895.1 Crocodylus porosus
GTTGGCTATCTTCCAATCATCTGGCACCTGGCCTGAGCACCACAAGCAACCTCTTTGAAGGCAGGATCATTACTGCCCAAACATTTGTGTAACTTCCTTCTAATTACTCCTTTGATTACTTCCAGTGATGGAAGCTTATCTCTAGAGTGATCTATCCCCTATTCAGTATCCTCCCTAACAATCCCCATAACTATGTTTCCTCTGATTGGATGCAGTACTCCAGGTGAGGCCTCAATGGGCCTGAATAGTTTGGAAGAATAACATCCCTTAACCTGAGGTGTTAATACATCCCAGTATGCTGTTAGTTGTTGTTTTTGTTGGATTTGGGGGGGGGGGTTGCAATAGTATTACATTTGACACTTCAGCTTGTGATCAGTTATAACCCCCAATATCTTTTCTGTAGTTCTGCAGCTTATCAAGGCTTACCCCATTCATATTGGTGTTTGATTTTGCATTGTTAAGTACATTGCTTTGCACTTGTTCTTATTTGATTTCACCCTAGGTATTTCATCCTTCCATTTAATCAAAGTCACTTTCAATTCTCTATAGTGTCTATTACCCCACCCAATTTGGTGTCATCTGCAAAATTACCAAGTGTATGCTCAATTTCATCCTTCATGTCATTAATGATGAAATTGATTTGTACCAGACCTAGAACAGGCCCTTGGGTTTCCCAACTTGATATCTTCTCCCAATCACACGCTGATGCCAAGATTACTTCATAATCCAGTTTTTATCAGTTTCATTTAGATGAAATTCCTTAGTTTGCTTATGAGAAAGTTGTAAGAGATGGTGTCAAAAACTATATTAAAACTCAGGTAAATCACATCACAACTTCTTCCTATCCATGAGACATGTCATAGAAGGAAATTAGGTTGATTAGATATGATTGCCCTTGACAAATCTGTGTTGGCTGCTACTTATCAGCTTGCTATCCTTTTACATGCTTTCAAACTGAATGATGGTATACTCCAGTATATTCCAGGTGTAAAAATTAGACTGGTTGGTCTGTAATTCTCTGAGTCCTTTCATCCACAGTTCACATGACCATTTATTGTAATGCTTATGTGTTACCCAACATATAATATGAATACTGTTAACTCAGTTAACCTATAATGCTAAAATGCAGAAAAAGAAGGGTCAATAAAGTCCATGCTAATATGGACCTCTAGCATTCACAGTCTTGAATAGTTTTGTTGACATATTGACAAAGATGAGATGACCCATATCCAGCAGACTATGGAGCAGCTGAATGACACAAGCATGACAATAAAAGGTGAGTATGCAGGGGTAAGCTCAGAGGGAAGCGGGGTGCACTTGCACCTTCCTTTGATTCCTGATCTACCCATATTTTAAAACCAACTACCTGGCAGTGGCAATAGTATTTCAAGTCAGGCAAAGCTGAGGGAGCCAATAGACTTCATGGCTCATTGTAATCTACCTGATCCTGTCCAAACTCTTCATTTCACATGTATTAATGATTCTCTCTTCTTAATCTCCTTCATGTTCCACCATTCAAGCTATCCTTTATTTTACAATTCTGCTGTCTGTTAGCTACTCCTGCTAATGAAGCTCATATTTCACAACCCTGCAGATTGTTTTTAACTCACACCAATTAAGTTATATTTGTTTATGCCTAAGTCTTAAACTGAATAATATAGCCCTAGGCCCCTACCAAATTGGTAAAGCTTCTAGTTTATTTTTAACTAGAGAAAAAATATATTTTGTTTTATATATTGTATGTCACCATCTGCATCCCCCTTTTCAAAATTCTGGATCCACCCATGGGACTATGGATAAGAACGGTGGAAGCTCTTGGCAGGGGTTAGTCTGAAGAGAGAGTTAGGTAAGAGACCGGGAGAGGTGCTGTGGGGACCAGGGCATAGAGAGACTGAGAAGAAAACTTTGGTTTGGTCTGGGCTATATTGGCTAATTTGCAAACAGAAAAAAATCCTGCTTAACCTTTTAGAGGGAGGCAGAGAACCTTTTATTGACGCAAAGTGGTTTGTTTACCACTTGAAACTTTGGCTTCTGTTGAATCTCCCTAGTAAGAGAGAAAGTCCCTTTCTCAGGGGCAGAACTGGAGGCTAATTTCTGTGGTCAGGGGAGTGAAGAACCAGAGAAGTGAGAGTTCAAAAGGGCAAGGTCTTGGAATGGGAAGGATTCTGTTCCTCCCTAGCTGCCCCTAGAAGCTATGCCTGTGCTGGCTTCAAGGGACATAATCAGAGACCTGACAAAGCCTCAGTAGTTTGGAGCAAGCACCCACTGCTGGACACTCTGTGACACTCCTTTTAAAGAATGGCATTATATGTACTCTTTCCCTGTCTTCTCAAACTTAACTTAGCCTCTAATTTCCTAATAGCTAATGATTCTGCGAATTATTTAATCTAATTCCTGGATAACTCTAGGATTAATAAAATCAATTAAAAAATGTGCTTACCTAAATAATCTCTATTTATTTCCCCCTACTCTGTCCAAGTGCCTCTTCCCCTCTCTAGTCCCCTATCTTTTAAGCCACCCTTCAAGCCATTTTGCTGGGATTCTTGGCTTATCTTTTTTGACCAGTGATGTTGGCTCCTTCTCCTGTAATCTCAGGGCTGAAAAACTGTTCTTCTCTCTGACAGATTGGAGACGGAAATGAAACACTACCGGCTGCCAGAGGTGACCAGGTGCCAGCTTCTACCATTCTGAGCACACAGTGGTTGTGTCTATACATGCAATAAATGTGAAGCAATAAACTCTGGAGCAGTTTGAGCTGGAATAAACTACTCCTGGGTTCAATGTCTATACGTGCACCCAGGACATCAGCAATATGAACCAGGGTGGGGCAAGCCTGGGCTGGCAGATAGCATGGGGGAGGTGGTGGGACAGCTCCAGGCTCCAGGTGCTGGCATCGGGCAGTGGAGAGGCTGGCTGGGGCATGAGGGTGCTGAAAGTGCAGAGCCATGTGGCTAGGCAGCAGGCAGGAGTATGGCCCCCAGCTGGCTGGGCTGAACAGGTGCAATTTATGCCCACCATCAGCATCTATATGTGAGTTTAATCACAGTAAATTACCGTGACATACAATAGTACTGTCTCTGATGGTACTATCTTATGCCGGCATGAATTAGTTTATTGTGACCTAATACCATTGCATGTGTAGATGGTGATGATTTGCTCCACAGCTAATTAGTCTATTCCACAGTAAAGCACATTTGTAGAGGTAAGCAGTTTTTTTCTTTTTTAACCATAGTCTCTGAAGTCTTTTCTCACTATATTTCTTCCTCAGTCTTGAAAGTCCCTTTGTATATAATGTCAATGGATTTCTCAAGTTCTCAGTCTAGCCATCTCCTACACTAGTTCTATTAGGTGTTCCTTGATGAAATTCAACAACAGTTATTTCTCACATGGATATAATGCCCTGGTAAGTTGCCTTTGGCAGAAACACACAGGCCCCATTCCTCAAAAATTAAGACCAGGTCCCAGAAAATGCCATGTCTAGCCAAGCCTCTCTTGAAAGTATCCACATAGGCACAGATGGGAAGAGTTCTTAGTAGTGATGGTTTGGGGATATGATACCTAACACTCACTGCAATACTGCTGTTTCTGTACCCTGTTAAATCTAAAATATTATTCTCCTTCCATGCCATGCTGATAACTCACCATTATTAACACTAAAAACCTAGAGACAGAGAATTCTCCCTCCCAAGTCCTACTCAAATGACTTGATTTTCTGACACCTTCTATCATTAGATTGCCTTGGCCTCTTGTGGAGGGTAGCTCCACCATCTTTTTAAGACTTGTTAAGGTTCAGCAGCTCACTGACCCAAACAATTTTTGAAGACAGAAACAGAACCACAGTGCAAAGTGCAAACCAAGTTGAAAATACTCACCAATAGTTGTTCAAGGCAACAAAGGGACCTAACAGACATGGGGGGCGGGAGGAGGGGAGGTAAAGCATGCTTTACTGGAAAAAGAAGCACTTTAGTTTGGCCTAGCTCCACAGCATCTATATATATAGGGTGCTTCAGCAGGGCTTCTTGGTGCTTATCTAATCAACCCCACTAAAGTGGCCAGTCTATACAGACATGGTGTAAGCCACATCCAAGTAACACGATACCTCTTCTGGGCATTCACTGGGTTCAACATGAGGCCATGCAGGGTTTAAAGTAAAGCACCATTTTTTAAATTGCTTAAAAAAAAATTTACACCTGTAAGCAACCAAAGACTCTTTTCCCAAACAAGAACTCAACCCCTCTGCTTACAGGCTTCTTGTTTTGCTATTTGAAGGAAACTAGCTGACAGAAAAGATTAAAATGCTTTTCAAGATAGATTTTCAAACTCTTTTTGTCTTGTAGTTTAATAGTAAACAATTAAGACATGACAGCTCATCGGGTTTGTCCATTGGACTTGTAAACACCTAGGTTAGTGGGCCCAAATCACAAGCTGGTAAGAATAATTAATTTAAAACCACCATTCACTACCTTTTAGCAAAAAACCCCAAAGCAACAACCTGAAAGAAAACATCATTCTAATATGAGAAAAGTCAGGTTGTAAAGTGTAGAATGGATGTATAGTGGTTTGGTTACCATTAAAATTCTGATATTTATCATACTGTGATATTTACTTTTGCCAAGGTGTATGTGGTATTTGGCATGTTTAGAGAAGTGAAGTACACAAACACTGCAGTAAATTTAACTATCAAGAGTGGTAAATGTCAAGTCTGTTAAAGGCACTTACTCCATATGGGTGGAGTTATGACAGAATGAAATGATGATAAAATAGTTCTATTTCCTTTCCTGTTTCTTGGCTAGCAAGCTTCCCCATTTTAAGAAGCAACTGCTGTAAGTCAGATGCATCTTGGGAAGCCCATAGTTCCTTTTCTCCCCTTCCTTACTGGTGTTGAGAAAAATATATTCTAGTCAAAATTAGGAACATGGAGACACCATTTTTTGTCATGCTGAAATTAATCACGCAAATATGTGCATACCCACCAGTATGTATGTGCAAACATTTCACTCACATACATATAGAATACAATTGTACACCTACATTAAGCATGGCCAAAAACAAGCCTGCAGTTATTAATGTCTTGATTATCTAGCCCAAGCTGCATTAGTAATGAACAATTTTATGAGCATCATGCCCAGAAATGACTGAAAGGTTATTTTACTCTCCATAAATTAGAAGCTTCATAATGATTGTTACTGTGGAAACTGCTATGAATTAAAACAAGTCCTGACATCTGGTTTAGTGATCATTGCCAGCAATCCCTTGATATCAGGTTGATAGTTTTCTAGTAAATAGGAAGTCATCAGTGAGTCTATAGATGAATAAGGAGGTGATCTGAGGCCCATATGTTCAATTGCAGACATGTCAAATATTTCCAGGAGGAAGGAATAGATCCTGGTGATGTCAGATCACAACTCTTTCTCTTTGTCTCACCCCTCTAGCTTCCTCCATAATGATATAAAATTGTTCAAAATGATCAGTGTTTTCTATATCACAGTGCCATTGGGGATGATGCAATACTTCAGTCGTCCAGGTTTTGACATTAATATTGCATTTCTTCAATTTGATCTTCAAGGTGTCCTTGAACCTCTTCTTTTTCCCACCTCTAGAGTGGTGACCATCAGCGAGTTGACAGCATAGGACCTGTTTTAGGAGCCAGTTGTCAAGCATCCTGAAGACATGTTGTACTCAACTGAGCAAAAACAACAGATGTCTTGTGCACTTGGATCAAGTTATGTTTTGGCAGCCTTCTGGTGTTGGTGTCAGGGTACTTTGGGTTACGCTGTCATGGTAAGTCTCCTTTAACCTGAGAAGGCAAACCATGCCACCATGGACAGAGGGCACACCACCATCCCATCTCACCCACCCCACTGTGGGGGATGCACCTTAGTCTCCAGGCTGCTGACATCTGACATTCAAGAGAGAACCTCAGAGTGAAGCTCACTTACAGGTTGGACATACATTGACTTTTATGACAGCTCTAGAAAGGGTAGATAAAGAACTGTTTGCATTATTCTTATCTGCTATCACTGTGTAGCAATAGAACTTGCCTATTATCACATGGAAAGGTTGTGGTCAGTCTGAGGTTTTGGGTCCACCTGGAACAAGGTATCTGGGTCTTAAACCCAGTGCCAACAGGCAGGATGCCTGACAGAACTAGACATGCCTACCAAGAGGGTAGAGGCAGTTTTTTACTTCTGAGTCAGAGCCCCAGCACCAAGATGGCTGCTCTTGCCCAACAGTCCCAGTGACTGGAGGGAGCATCAATGTCTGATATGGGTTTCAGAGTGAGGTCCTGTGCTGGGTGCCTCAGAAAAGGATCTTGGTAGCAACCAGCTGCATTCACAAAGCTGCTGCTTCTGATCACCCTTACTTCATGGCATCTCCAACATGACCCCCATTGTGTACCTCCCTGCTGGCACTTGCCAGCTAGTGTGCCCTGCACAACCCTGTCCAGCCCATGCTCTCTCTCCCTGTGGCCCAGGCCCTTCACTGCTTCTCACCTTGGTGGTAGTCCTGCTGACTCCCAAAGTCCAACCCATTGCCAAGCTCCCACTTCTACTTCCTTTGCTGGCATCCCTGGCTTTTCTCAACCATGCTCATGGCTGCAAAAGGCACCCACTTGGGTTTTACTCCCAGCACTGTTTGGCTAATGCTCAGCTCCACACAGCACCAGGAGTTGGGGCATCTTCAGAAAGATCCAAGCTCCTGACAGGATTGCAGAGCTGGTGGGATCCCTTGCATTCTGCTGTCTCTAGGGCCCCTCATGACACCTGGTCCCATTAGCCACAGAGCCAGTGCTTACTGTTTGGGTTCTTCTGGCTGCCACCACTTAGCTGGGGATCCCAGCCACTCACTCCCCACCTGTCTGTGGCCCCATCCCAGCTGAGCACAGAGCACAGCCACAATCAGCTGCTAACACACCCCTGCAACAGACACCAGTGGTCAAGTACATGCAGGAAGTGGCACCCATCACAGGACAAAGGCCTGCTGCACCAGGGTTCCCTCCCCTCTGGAGCTCTGCAACAAGGCAGGAAAAGGAGGAACACTCACAGTTACCATCCCTGCTCTCCCTAAGACAAAATGCAGAGTAGTCATTGTGGGAGACTCTTTCCTGAGGGGGACTGAAGGAGCAAACTGCCACCCAGACCCCTTAGCCTGGGAGGTCTGCTGCCTCCTGGGGGCCCAGATTCAGAATGTAGTGGAGAGGATCCCAAAGCTTATCCAGCCCTCTGACCACTACCCTATGCTCCTTATCCATGTGGGCACAAATGACATGACTCAGAGCAATACTGGCCATGTCAAGAGTGGCTACAGAGTTTTGGGAGTGGGGCTTAGGAGGTTGTGGGCACAGGTGGTCATTTCCTTGATCCTCCCAGTTACGGGTCATAGGCTGAGGAGGGAGAGATGGATTGAGGTAGTCAACTGAAGGCTGTGGCACTAATGTCATCATGAAGGCTTTGGCTTCCATGATCACAGTCCACTCTTTGGTGAGAGAGGCAGTGGTCTGCTGGGAAGAGACAGCCTCCACCTCACTTCACTGGGAAGGAAGCTCTTTTCAGCCAGAATGGCTGACCTGCTCAACTAGACTTTAAAATAAGCCTGCCAGGGATGGGTGAACAAATACCAAAGCAAGCCCACTAGACAACTTCTGCAAAACCAGCAGGTTAGGGCACTCAAGGGAAACCACTCCTACCCCAGTCCTGCAACTGTCAAAATATGTGGGGAACATGGCACAGGGGACACAATGATAGGAGTCTACTACAGACCTCCTAATCAGGAACAGGAGCTTTACCAGGAATTCACCACAGAACTGGCTGAGGCTGCATACTCTTGGTGCATGGTTATCATGGGAGACTTCAAGTATCCAGACAGCTCATGGGAAGAGCATTCGGGCAAATCTGAGTGGTCACAAAGCTTCCTCACATGCCTGGATGAGCTCTACCTGACTCAAGAGGTCTATGCACTGACAAGAGGTAAAGCGCTACTGAACCTGGTACTGGCCAAAGGGGATGATCTAGTCAGTAACCTAAGAATCGAAGGAAAGCTAGAAGACAGTGACCATGAGCTTATCACTTTTACTATCCATCACAAAGTTGGTAAGTCAGTCAGCAATACAGAAGTCTCGACTTTAGAAAAGCTGTCTTTAACAAACTCAGGAGGCTTGTTGTTGAGGTCCTAAGGGGCCATGACCCAACAGGGAGGGGAGTCCAAGATGAATGGTTGCTCCTTAAGGGAGCAATCCTGAAACCACAAGGGATGGCCATCCCATCTCGGAGGAAAGGTAGTAAAAGAGTACAACAATCCCCTTGGCTCAGCAGGGAACTTGTGGACATTCTGCATCTAAAAAGAGAGGCTTATAAAGGATGAAAGACTGGAATCCCCACTAAGAAGGAGTATTCTGTACTGGTTCATCCCTGTAGAGAGTGAACCAGGAAAGCCAAGGCTGCAACCGAACTCCAACTAGCTTCAGGCATCAAGAACAATAAAAAGTCCTTTTTCAGATATGTGGGGAGTCAGAAGAAAAGCAAGGGTAACATCGGACCCCTGCTAAACCAAACGGGACAACTGACAACCGAAACTCAGGAAAAAGCTAACCTGCTTAATGGGTATTTTGTGTCGGTTTTTCACCAGGCCAAAGGGACCGCCCTGCCTAACATGATGTGGGATGGCCAAGGTGAGGGTGAATTTATACCCAACATTCATGTAGATCTTATAAAGGAACACCTTAGGAGGCTGGACACCTTGAAGTCAACTGGTCCTGACAGATTGTACCCCAGGGTACTTAAGGAGCTGGTAGGCATCGTAGCCCAGCCACTGGCAAGGATCTTCAAGAACTCATGGTGCTCAGATGAAGTACCCAAGGACTGGAAGAAGGCACTGTGTTGCCTATCTTCAAGAAAGGGAGGAAAGTGGATCCGAGGAACTACAGGCCAATCAGTTTGACCTCAATCCCTGGGAAGATTTTGGAAAAAATTATCAAAGCAACCATGCTTGACAAACTGGCTGATGGCAACATCCTGAGGGGTTTGTTGCGGGTACATCTTGCCCGACCAATCTCATCTCCTTCTATGACCAGGTGACATATCACCTGGACAAGGGAGAAGAGACTGACATCATTTATCTGGACTTTTAAAAAGCCTTTGATCTCATGTCCCAGAATCTTCTCATGGAAAAATTGGCCAAATGTGGCCTCAGATACATCATAGTCCAATGGCTGGGGAACTGGCTCTGAGGTCCAGACCCAGAGAGTGGTAGTTGAAGGAAGTGAATGATTATGGCTCTCCATGACGATTGGTGTCCCCTGAGGCTCTGTCCTTAAACCTGTACTCTTTAACATCTTTATTAACTTTGTGGACACTGGTGCCAGAAGTGGACTGGCCAAGTTCACCAATGACACCAAACTTTGGGGTAACGCATCCACACTTAAGGATAGGCTGGTGATCCAGGCTGACCTTGATAGGCTTAGGAGGTGGATGAATAAAAACCTGATAATGTTCAGTATAGATAAATGTAAGGTACTCCACCTTGGGAGAAAAAACCTGCATCACATTTATAGGCTTGGCAGTGCTACGCTCACTAGCACCATGGCTGAAAGGGACTTGGGGGTGTGATTGACCACAAGATGAACATGAGCCACCAATGTGATGTCACAGCTGGTAAAGTGAACAAAACTGTGGCTTGCGTCCATAGATGCTTCTCAAGCAAATCTCAGGATGTCATCCTCCTGCTGTACTTGGCCTTGGTGAGGCCGTAGCTGGAATACCGCATCCAATTCTGGGCTTCACAATTCAAAAAAGATGTGGAAAAGCTTGAGAGAGTCCAGAGGAGAGCCACACACATGATCAGAGGGCAAAGTGCAGAATCATGGAAAAGCGCAGGCTCTGGGATGACCTGGTGGCTGCCTATAGCTATATAAGTGGTGTCCATCAGGATCTGGGGGAACGCTTGTTCACCAGAGCGCTCCAAGGGATGACATGGTCAAATGGTCACAAACTCCTCCAAGACCATTTTAGGCTAGATATAAGGAAATACTTCTTTAGTGTCCAAGATCCCAAGGCCTGGAATAGACTCCCTACCTGATTTCCTGCCCGTGGGCAGGAGGCTGGACTTGATGATCTTTTGAGGTCCCTTCCAGCCCTAACGTCTATGAAATGTCTATGGTAGCAGTCTTCAAATACTTGAAGGGCTGCCATAAAGAAGAGGCAAAGCACCTTTTCTTTCTTGTGGCAGAGAGGACATGAACCAATGGCTTGAAGTTGCAGCAAAGTAGGTTTAGATTGGATATCTGGATGTCTGCAGTGTTAGAAGAGTGAGGCAGTAGAATAGACTACCTAGGGAAATTGTGGACTCTCCATAACTGGAAGTGTTCAGAAAGAGGTTGGATAGCCACTGGTCAGGGATGATCTAGGCATAGCTTTGCTTATATTCTACTGTGGGTATTTCCCATGCTTCTGGGCTTTGCTGGTTGCTATGTGGGGGTGGGAGGAAATTATGTCTGCCTCCTTCCTCACTGCTACATGTATCAAGGTTTTTCTTTAAACCTTACTCAAAAGCATTGGGTATTGACTGTGGCCAGGGCTGAGGATTTTGACTGGGATTGTGTTCCAGTACTCCTGCTGGGACTTAAACCTGAAAGTCCTTGGCTAGAGGGTCTTGACTCCCCACTCAGGGTCAGACCAATTGCTATATTTGAGGTCAGGAAAGACTTTTAACCCATAGTCAGATTGGTATTGGGGGTTTTTGCCTTCCTTTGTAGCAGGGGGTGTGGTCCTCTTCCCAGGATTGCTCAAGCATATACTAATAGCCTTACAGAATTAGGACCCTGGCCATAATGGTCCTTCTTTTTTACCTGTGGCAGGTTAGGATGTTATGTCCTGTGTTGTATCAGGGTTGACTCTCTAGTTTTTCTAAGACGTTAGACAATGGATTTGTATGCGATGGTTTGGATAGGGATAATCATGCTTTTACTGGAACATCAGTGTAATAAGTTTACTTGCAATGTGTTATCTGACTACTGGATGTCTTTGTGACATAGAGATATTGCATTCTATAATAAATACTTCCAGAGGATGTTATTTACATTGTCATACTTGTGTCATGTGGCTGATTTTTAGGAGATATATAAACAGAGATTTGTTAAATTCTACACTTTCCAGTTTTAGTTGTCAATGATTTTGATTTCTGGTGGGTATTAGCACTCTCTAGAGGTTCCATAAGCCGTACTAGGCTTTTTTCTCTGTTAATATTTATTTTCTTTCTAAAGCTGACACATTGAGGTAATTTTGCCTTACAACATTTAGGACAAGATTATGCCCCTCTGATCTGCATTCTCCTGTGCACACATGTCCCGAGCTTTATATAGAGAAGGACAAAGAGCTGTCACAACTGAAGTGTCACTTCTCCAGAAACCCCAAAAAGATAGCCTGAAACATCTGATATTGTCTTGGGCTTTTTATGCAGAACTCATTTAGTGGTGATGGATCCCATCTTAGGAGTTTCCTGAAACAGGTTCAGCATCATGGATGCTTTTAGTATGGCTTCCTTGGAGCTGTGCTAATGCAGCAGAGGCAACATGGACTTTCAGAGAACCTAGCACCCTTTAGATCTCCTGGGACCTGTGTGATATGAGGATAGACCAGTTAGTTGAACAAACATATTGTCCTTAACAGAAAATTTTGAGAAGAATCCCAAAGTTTCCCTGAGTGACTCTTTTGAGTTTTGTCATGAAGGGGCAGCAGCCTGGTTCTTAGTAACTGCTGTAAAACCAGTAAAAATGACTACCATAGTCATCAGGAACATCCATCCACAATTTCATTAAGTTAAGGTACAATTATTTTAATTCATTTGTAGAAATCCTCCTGGTAATGTATTGAATAAACTGTAACTTCTCTCGAATTCAGTAACATAAACTCAGCATGTTTCACAATTGCTGTGGTCTCTATATTGGCTTCCAGTGAGTTTTAGGATTGATTATAACAGTTTTTATGGAGAAGGCGATCAATAATTTCATGCTCAGCTATATCAATTAGTTTATTCACTATCATACTATTTAGTTGGCATTGTGCTTTGCTGCAAAGAGGTTATTAGAAATGCCTAGGGTATGAATTAAAATGTTTAGATGCACAAGTTCTGTACCATATTGGAGCTCACTGCATCCTATATTAAAAAGTTAGAGACTCAAGGTATTTTTGAAGCTAAATTAAGAGATGCATTTGCATATCCTCTATCTTTCCCTAAATATCTTTCAACATTTTACTTAATAATTAATGACTGTGAGATGGTAAATATTTGCTGATTATTCATGGCTGAAATTTTACAACCAAAACATTGAATCATATCCTAATCAAAGTTATGCATGCAATAAATGTTATTATTGATTAGATTTTTGTTTCTAATTTTTAATAGAAAACAAAAAATATATTGTCTAGAATTGAATTTTTTATTCTTTTTTCTTTTCCTTTTTTTTGAGAAAAAAAAGGACTCATTTTCAGAAGAATGAAATGTCAGGACTTTCTCCTCGTCATTTCCCCTAACTTGCCCCATCCCCTCTTTACATACACAGAATGCAATAGAATATGCAGTATAAATGCTGTCTGGAACACAGAGGAAGGGGGCACTCCTTCACTTATTTTTTTCCTTTGGGAGCTCTTAAGTTTTTCAGAGAGGCATTTTGGATTGTTAGACAGTGTAATAAGGATGAAAAATAGAGTTTAAAATGTCCACCAGCCAGAGAATTGTCACTGTATTGCACTAAGTATGAAAGGAGGGAGGGAGGAAGGGGAGAGGGGAGATGAAAGGGAAGAAGAGGCCCAAGGGAAGAATCATAATATTTAATCAAATAATATTTTGAAATTCAGTATTTTTCAAAAATAAATTTAATAAAATTTTTTTTTTCTTTTTGCCCCAGTTTTTTCATTAGTCCTGATGCAGGTGTAATGTAAGACAAAGTAGCTGTTACTAAAGGTGTAAACAGACTTCACATTTCTCCCAAGAGAAAGCCTGAGATCTGATAGACATGTAAACCCATTGTCCTACTTAAGTACCTTTGAAGTGCCCAAGATAAAATGTGCTAAAGTTTTGTTTTATTTTGCTGTGTTTTGTTTTTTCCCTGGGACACTGCTGGGTAGGTCTGCAAAGTAAGTCAGTGCTCATTCAAGCAAATTGCCTTTCATTGCAGTGTTAAGCAATGTGGCATGGATGGGCTATATGGCTATGCTACGCCTCATTTGTCTGAAGTTTTTACTTGGATATATCAGACTGCCTCAAATGAGAGATCTGCTTAAAGTCTGAGGTTTCAGTCTTGGATTCTTTAAACTTAATAACAAAACTACCAGTGAGTTTAACGGGATAATGGACTCTAAATCAAACACATATCTCAGTTTTGCACTTAATGACCCAAAAAGAAAAAGTAAAGATGAATGGATATAAAGGCTTACTCAACATTTTACCTTAATATTTTTATTTGTGAAACAAATTTACTCTTGGAAATAGCTGTCTGGAAACTAACTGTCCCCCCTCCCCACCTTTCTGGATAAATTCACTAAAAAAAAATAAAAATCTCAAATTTTCCCATAACTAAAGAAAATCCCCCTTCCGGCACAAATATAGTTGCCTCCTCAAATGACTTCCATAAATTAGAACATTAACATCATGGAAAGAAAAGAAAGAAAATTAAAATACTGTTAGTTCCTTGCATTAAAAAATATTGTCATAAAATGGTGACATAGTTTTACTGGGAGATGACTGTGGAGATGGTTTCAGAATCTAGGGGTACTTTTTTCAAAAAGGTAATCTATATGCTGATGTTTGGTGTTAATTCATTTTTAACAGCAAATTTTATGTCAATTTAAATGTTAATGCAAGAACCCTTTTTTTCTCAAAGAAACTGGAATATGGTCCTTAGCTTACACCACTGAATCTGTCTTCCACATAGGTTTAGTTTAGTGTTGTAGATATTATTATGCACCTCATTCCTTTTCTATTATTCTTGAGAGCTAAAGAGTTAGCATCTTTTGGTGAGGTGAATAATAATATGGTTATATAAAATAGCCTTCAGTAGTGTTGAGACTAGAGCTACCTATGTACCAATGTAAGATTTATAACCATTTACTTTCCACAAAGGTTACAGTGTGTAATGCTGTACTTTAAATTCTACCAGGGACAATATCCAATATTATTTTCCATGTAGTTTCCCAGTAGACAATCAAGGATATTTTTCCTGGCTTGTGAATTTCAGATAAAATCAATTTGTAAGAGTTTTATTATTTTTCTGACCAGTCTATTGCTGGGATCTAAACTTTAGGTATGATCAATAATGACAACATGGAATTCCTTCCAAACAACTCAGTAATGCATAATGGTCCATTTAGTGTAGGAAATTTTTTAATTATCAGACGCTGTTTCTTTATTGCAGACAAGATTCAGCCTACATTGGTATTTTTTCTTTTATTTATTCCTATGTACTTTAACCATTTTTGATCCAATATGACCTAATACTCAAACATGATGCACTGATATGAAGTGTAAAAGACATGTTAAAATCTGAAAATATTTGCTCTGAGTATATTTTCCAGAAAAAAATCAAGAAGCTTTTGTAAACCATGAAGTAATACATACCAGTTCCTTTCTAGTGGTATTTATCCAAACTCTTTTATAAAATATCATTTCCAAAATGAATAAAGCAATCGTCTTACACAAATTCCATTTAAGGTAATTGTATCCTTTTAACCTAAAATTCTTCCTATAGCTTCATTTAGATTACTCACTGCATAATTTTGCATATACTCTCATGATTTCTATGTGCAAAATTTGCTAGATTTATCATCCTGGAAGTCACTGCATGTTTCACTAACTTGAATACAGAGAGGTACAGTAAGATCATGACGTTCATTATTAGGAGCTGTTCCTTAATGGGAATATAATCTAAATAAAATAATAAGATATTGGCCTAAAAAGTAGTTGCATATGTGTGTGTACCTGAGAAAAATGGCATTAATTGGTACACAGGAAGTCAGTATGCTGCAAGAATTATTGTGTCCAGTTACCTGTGGCTGATGGTTTCCGATCGAATGTGGATTGGGGGTGTGGGGGAGTGGCAGTGGCCACAGGTGGAGCAGCTGCAGTGGAGATTGGTGGGGGGCAGCAGCCACCATGTGCGAGCCCCCCACCTCCCCGCTCCTCCTGCCCTCACCCATGTTCAGCTGGATGGAAATTCTGGTTAATAGAGTGTTCCAGCTCTTAAATGCTGGGTAAGAAGGATTTTACTGTATAAGGGTACATTGGAAGGGAGTTAGGGAAATTTGTACTGCCTCTGATGAGTTTTCTTCTCTCAGTGAATAGCTCACCTTACTCTCTGCTGGGCAGTCTGGTAATCTAGGTAAATAATAAACATTTTCAAAGAGATAAACTATAACATTTTAATGATAAAGCAGTCACATACTTCTGTGAATGCAAATGTTCCACTTCCACAGGCTCTGCATTTTCCGGTATACTGTATTTCAACTTAAATGTTGCTTGATTTGTATGCTATCTTTTACTCACTAATCTTGAGTAAGTAAAAATTACTATTCTCTGTGGAGCTTATGCACAGAAATATGGAAGAGATATATATTACTGGCTTTTTGTTGCTATAGTAATACTTGTTCATCAAAATTTACCCTGAGTTCCAACACACATGCTGAAGCAGGGGTGGGGAGGGGGTTAAGAGAACATTATGTATATTTGATAAGCCTTGGGTAGGTAAAAAGATTTGAATTAAATAAGAATTAATCTAGACGCAATGTTTTATGTTGGGTTTTTTCCTACCTTTGCAGATTTTTGGCTGACATCAAGAGCTTTGAGAAAGGACTATTCAGAACATTTACAGCTTGATCAAAACAATCATGTCCTGATTTGGAAAACACGGGGGAATTTTAGTGAAGTATTTAATGATTTTCAACTTCTATTCATTAGTCACTTAGCAGCAGTTTATTTATAAGATGACACATCCTACCTATTTAGGCAAAATTAAAATAAAACATAATATATGATGATATGAAAATATATAAGAAAAAACAATATACAGTATACAACAGTAGAGTCAAAGTATAAAAACAGAAGAATTTTATTTGATTTTGGCTCTTATTCTTTGTGCACATAATGTAAACACACTTTAGGAGTACAGGAAAGGCTATAAATCATTAGAAAGGAGCCAAATTGCTTTTTTCTCCACAGTAGCCCAGTTTTTTTAATCTTCCACTAATAGAGCGATCCTTTTTTTCTAATATTTCAAAGAAGGAACAAGGCCACAAATAGTGATTTAAATTATTTATTGCAGAAGTGCTCAACCTTTTGGCCCTGTGGGCCAGGTGAGTGGCATGGGGTGGTCAGCAAGGTGGATCCCATGCACAGGATCAGTGTGTAGGTGCAATCACACACACCAGTCTGATCCCTTGTCCTGGCCCAAAACAGATCCATCCATGAGCCAGCCTAATCCCATGCAGTGGGTCTGGCTCCAGAGTAATCCTATATGCCTGCCACAGTGGAGACCAGTGATCTAGCACACATGGTCATGTCTTTCAGCCTGTGGGACTCTACATAGGTCCAGAAATTTGGTGACAGGGGAGTGGCAATTAATACTGCCACTGCTTCCCCATCACCAAATTTCTGAACCCATAGGGACCCCTCTCTAGGCCCTATATTGCTGGGCCAGAGGTTAAGCATCATTGATCCACCTCGTTATTCCCATAAGAACATACTCTGTCTGTATAGTCTAACATCACCTATCCATAATGATTGTACATCTATATATATGAGTAAATATCTGTCTAATAATGGCCAGGGACCTACTTAAATCACAGTTTTGTAGATATTGCAGAAACTGAAATCCTGAGTTGTCTACACAATCCAGGGTTTTCCTTGGAAAAAAAAACCAAAACCTTAATAAAAATAAGTTTTTATTAAATCTTGTACTGGGCAGGCTTCACAGCCCACCCAGAAAAGAAAGGCACTAACTGCTGGGGTGGCATGAAGGGGGCAAGAGCCAAGATTGTGGCCTGCTCCTGCTCCTTCTGCCCCACCAGGGCACTCTCCACCAGTCAGCATGGAGGGGTGGGGCCATTGTGAAATCCCCACAAAATGGGCTTTGTGGCAGAGCAAAGCCCCCAGAATGGCTTTCTCTCTCCATAAGTTAAGTAGGTCCTTAATAATAGTCTTTTATTGTTTATAGTTGTATACTCCAGTTCTGGGCGCCGCACTTCAAGAGGGATGTGGACAGCATGGAGAGGGTCCAGAGGAGGGCCACTCGCATGATCAGGGGACAACAGGGCAGGCCCTATGGGAGAGGCTACAGGACCTGAACCTGTTCAGCCTCCAAAAGAGAAGGCTGAGGGGGGAATCTAATGGCCTGTTATAAACTAGTCAGGGGGGATCAGCAGGCATCGGGGGAGTCACTGTTCCCCCGAGCACCGCCAGGAGTGACCAGGAATAACGGTCGCAAGCTGGCAGAGGGTAGGTTTAGGTCAGATATCAGGAGGCGCGACTTCACAGTCAGGGCGGATAGGGTCTGGAACCAACTTCCAAGGGAAGTGGTGCAGGCTCCTACCCTAGGGTTGTTTAAGAGGAGGTTAGATGAACATCTTGCTGGGGTCGTTTGACCCCAGTATTCTTTCCTGCCATGGCAGGGGGTCGGACTAGATGATCTGCTCAGGTCCCTGCTGACCCTAGAGACTATGAAACTATGAAACTTCAGGTAGGTTTCTAAGTAACATTTATATCTTATTTCATGCCAGCATCTTTAATTCTCAAATGTATACTTTTTTAAAATATAGGAGTTTAATAGGCCCTCACCCTATTACCTGTGGGGGTGAGGGGTGGACCGCCCCCTGAGCCTACTCATCCACCATGACTTTGGGTATTATCTGTGATGTTGTGCAGTGGCCCTTACCAGCTCTGGGACACCCAATTTGGTCTGTCTTCTGTGGGGCTCCTTCTTCCCTACACTCCTTTCCACTCAGAAATGTACATCACAGACTGTACCTTGATGTTGCTCCAGGTGACGTGATGGGGTTGTCAGCTGAGATGGTGCCATGGTCTCTTGTTCTATGATGATGGTGTCTTGCCATGATCTGTTACACTTGGAGAAAAAATGTTAACACAGAAAAACAACATAACTTGACATGGCTCAGGCTGAATGGTGGGCAGGGCAACATTGCCCCCATGCTGAGCTGCTCACTCTTGAGCTTCAGGGCTTAGGGGTCTGCTCCTTTGACCCCTTGTTCCCCTTCTTCTATCTGCCTCCTATTCCCCTGAGGCTTTTCCCTATTTTCCTATATCCAGGTACAGCTGTGGCTCCATGCATTCCCTGCTGGGTCCACGCATGGCCAGACACTGTAGGTATTTGGGTATGCTGGATCCATGCATGGCCCTGATGCACTTTGGGTATTTGGTTGAGTTGCCAGGAGGCTAGATTGTTGTGGGCCATCGCTCCAAAGTTTACCCTTTTGGGTGCCCTCTGGGCCCACCAGTCTGCCCCCTCCTGTCCCCGTCTAACCTTTGATGCAGCGGGCTCTGGTCTAGCACAGGCTAGTTGGCTCTGCTGCTCTAGCACAGGTTGCCTGGTCCCAACAAATGGGTTGGGCCCTGGACAGGCCACTGGGGCTGTGCCTGACTTACTCTGTGTAGTCTTTTGTTTGGGCTAGGTGGCCCCTCTGTTCTGGCCCCCTTTAGGCTCAGGTGAGCCTGGGCTGGTTCCCCCAGGTTACTGGCTGGTGCAGGAAGTTCAAGGGTGTTTCTGGTGGTGGGGAGTGCATCTTGTTTTGGTGCCTGACACATCCCACCACATACCTGGCCTTTGCACCACTTTTCAGTGTGTGGCTGCCAGACCATGCTCCAATCAAGACCCAGTTCCTTTGGCTGCGGAGCACCAGCTGTGCCAGTCCTGGCCCAGCCACTGGGGCTGTGGTGATGATATAAGCTGGAAGAGAGCCTACCACAAGGACTAATATTGCATCAATGGCTATCAGGATGTTTCTCAGACCATTTGTTTCATTGTTTCATAGTTTCATAGTTGGTAGGGTCAGAAGGGACATAAGCAGATCATCAAGTCTTACCACCTGCAATGGCAGGGAAGAGTACTGGAGTCAAACGACCCTAGCAAGGTGTTCATCCAGCCTCCTTTTAAAGACCCCCAGGGTAGGAACAACCACCACTTTGCTTGGAAGTTGGTCCCAGATCCTAGCTGCCCTGACAGTGCAGTAGTGCTTCCTGATACCTAGCCTGAATCTACCGTTTGCCAGCTTGTGACCATTATTTCTAGTCACTCCTGGTAGTGCTAGGGAGAACAGGGACTCTCCCAATGCCCGCTGGTCCCCCCTGACTAGTTTCTAATTGACCACTAGATCCCCCCTCAGCCTTCTCTTCTGCAAGGTGAACAGATTCAGGTCCCTTAGCCTCTCCTCATAGGGCCTGTCTTGCTGACCCCTGATCATGCATGTGCACCTTCTTTGGACCCTCTCCATGTTGTCCACATCTTTCCTGAAGTGTAGCTCCCAGAACTGGACGCAGTACTCCAGGTGTGGCCTGACCAGTGTTGCATAGACGGGGAGGATCACCTCCTTGGACCTGCTTGAGATGCATCTGTGGATGCATGACAAGGTACGGTTGGTCTTCCTGACTGCGTCCCCACAGTCGGCCCATGTTCATTTTGGTGTCAATAATAACTCCAACATCCTTTTCTGCCTCTGTACTGATGACAAGGGAGTTCCCCAGCCTGTAGGTATGCTACTGGTTTTTCCTCCCCAGGGCCAGTACCCTGCACTTGTCAGTGCGTGAAACCCATCCTGTTCTCATCCACCCACCCTTGTAACCTGTCTAGGTCCAAGTGCAGCCTATTCCTCCCTTCTAGCATGCCTACTTCTCCCCAGATCTTAGTGTCATCTGTGAATTTGAACAGGGTGCTTTTTAACCCCTCATCCAAGTTGCTGATGAAGATGTTGAACAGTGCAGGCCTGAGGACTGAGCCCTGTGGAGCCCCTCTGCCCACATCCCTCCAGGTCGAATAAGACCTGTCCACCACCATTCTCTGCATGTGGCCCTGTCACCAATTAGTGACCCATTTGACTGTGTAGGTATCAACGCCACAGTCTCCTAGTTTTTTAATGAGAATGAGGTGAGAAACAGTGTTGAATGCCTTCCTAAAGTCCAGAAATATTACGCCCACCACAACACCTGCATCCAAGGATTTTGTGACCTGGTCATAGAAAGCCACCAGGTTGGTCTGACAGGACCTGCCTCTAATGACCCCATGTTGGTTTCCTCTAAGCATAATCTCCCCTGCTGGCCCCATGCGGACATGATCCAGGATAATTCTCTTAAAAATCTTATCCAGGACCAAGGTAAAACTAACATGCCTATAGTTTCCTGGATCCTCTTTCCTCCCTGTTTTTGAAAATGGGAACCACATTGGCCCTTTTCCAGTCCTCTGGCACCTCACAAGAGCACCACGAGTGCTCATAAAGCCATGCCGGGGTCCCGCAATGACCTCTGCTAATTCCCTCAGCACTCTCTGGTGGAGATCATCAGAACCTCCTGATTTAAATACATCCAGACCCTCCAGAAGTTCCCTGACTAGGTCCTCTCTGACCCTAAGCCTAGGAGCACCTCCCCTGGGGCCTATGGGGGTCTCAGTAGGGGGGAGGAACCTGGTCCCTGCTCAGAAAAATGGAGGCAAAGAAATTGTTAAATAGGTTAGCTTTGCTATCTGGTGTGATGACCAGATTTCCTAGTGTGCCCTGCAGGGGCTACACGTTACCCAGTATCTTCTTTTTACCCCCAATGTATTTAAAAAGGGATTTCTTGTTGACCTTGATCCAGGAAGCTAGTCCCAGTTCCATCTCCGCCTTGGCCTTCCTGACTGCCCTCCTACAGCCCCAAGCAACAGAGGTATAGTTCTCCCTGGTGATGGCCCCTCTTTTTCTTGGGTGTATGCCTCCTTTTCAGCTAGATGTTCCCAGATACTTTTGGTGAGCCATGGGGGCTTTCCACCCTCTTGCCCCCTTTCATCCATGTTGGGATTACCTCCCTTTGGGCTTGGAGGATTGTCTCCTTAAGAAATGACCACTCTTCTTGGACACCCAACTCCCCTCCCCTCCAGGACCTCAGTGTCTCCCTGACTATTCTCCTTACCTCATTGAAATCTACCCTCCTGAAGTCCAGAGCTGTTGCCTTGCTGCAGGCCTTTGCCACCTTGTGCTGAATTCCAGTAGGCAATGATCACTGTCGCCTAGGTGGTCAAGCACCTGCAGACCCCTCACCAGGTCATCGCCCATGGCCAGGACCAGAATCAACAAGGTGTCTCTCTTGGTGGGGCTGTGCACCTCCTGGGTTAGATGGAAGTCCTGTATCTCAGCTAGGAACCTATGTAAGTGGTCAGACCTGGCTGACTGCTCTTCCCAGCAGATGTCTGGAAAGTTTAGGTCACCCTTGATGACCACGTCCTTTGACTTAACTGCCTCCATGATCTGACTTAAGAATTCCTGGTTTAACTCTTCCCCTTGGTTGGGTGGTCTGTAGTAGACTCCCACCATTAAGTCCCTTCAGCATGCCCCCCAGAGCATGGTAGTCCATCATTAGGTGATCAAGGCTTCTCCTGGCTGCATCGTTAGTGCCGACATGGATTAGGAGCATGGGGTAGTATTCAGTGGGCTGGATAATGGCCAGGATCATCCCCATCACATCCTGAATCTTTGCTCTGGGCAGACAGTAGACCTCACATGTTGAGGGGTCATGGCGACAGATGGGACCCTCTATAACCCTCAGGATGGAGTTGCTTATGATGAGCACTCAACGTTTCTTCCTCCAGATCTGCTTTTCTCCTTCAGCCTGTTCAGAGTGTGGAGAGTGTGGAGTGGCCTCCTCCTGGAGGTTTTCCCCTCTCCTTCCTTTTCCTGTAGTGTCACCAGGGCCTTGTACCTGTTCTTCAGATTGGAGGAACTGGTACTGCTCTGCTGTGAGCAGCCCTGGCTCTGGAGAAGAGCATCTGCAACTCTGCTGTGGAGGGCACCTCCCGAGGTACTTCTCACTTGGATGCATGGCCCTGCAGGGAGGGAAAATACCCATCAATTTCATCCTCTGCCTTCCTGATTCCCCTCAGTCTGCTAACCTCCTCCTGGAGCTCCCTCACCTGTGCCTCCAGGGCCTTAAGATGGGCACCTGCAGGACAGGTTTGGGGGCCCCCATTCCCTGCCCCCCTGTCCCTGCTGGGCATTCCCCGAAGGCCGGGGGGTAGAGGGACCCTATGGGCTCTGTCTTGGTGGAGGCCTCAGACAAGCCCCGGGTAGGCGGTACCCCCCATACAGGGGCCCTAGCAGTACTCCACATCAACACCATTTTATAAGTCACTATTTATTTAGATTTTTGTGTGGTATCTTTGCCCTACCCTTGCTGGAGTCTCCCTCCTGGCCCTTCCTGCTCACCTGCCTCTTTGCATACTCTGTTCGCACATGTGGCTTGGGAGCATGGCTCCCTGCTGGCTCAGCAAAAAGGGACCCAGGGGGCTTCCCCACTGGATCTGGCTCTGTTGCACTGGTTCCTTCCACCCCCACTTGCCTTAGGGGGATCAGCTGACACTGCCCCCACTGCTGCCTCCACTGCTGCCTCCTCTGCCGCTGCCTCTGATCTGATAAGAGGGAACACATGCTTGTGGGGGGGTCAGGTGTGCCCAGCTGCCTCCTCAGCTCCTGGCCTCAAGAGGAACTGGAGCTGACGGGAATATAAATGTTGTCTGGAGGATACTATAAATGTTATTCAACCATCCAAATACGGTTTTATTTGAACCAGTTGGTCCAAGA
>NW_017728886.1:222364201-222368188 GCF_001723895.1 Crocodylus porosus
CCCAGGTGTGCCTCCCCCAGGGCCCAAGGGGGGCCCAGCAGGGAGGTGGCTGTTCTGGTCCCTACTTAGGAAGACGGAGGCAAAGAAATCATTAAACATGTTAGCTTTAATGAACCAGAGAGTCAGCACCTAAGCATTTCCCTCCATATAATAAAATGGACTCTAGCTTAGTTCTATAAACCTTAGTGCTGCCAATAAAACACCTTTCTACTGGTGTTATTGTACATGGATAAAACCCCATCCCATGCTTGTTTTGTTTTATGCTTATGCTTTCAATGTGTTTATTCTTGCTCAGATTTTTATTAAAGGGGATTCCAAGGTATTTGGATGAGGACACCAGTTCTAATTTATTTTTCTGTAAAAACCATGATCATTTTTTCCTTTCATTCCCCTAAAGCAGCACTTTGGATTTAGCTGTGTTGATTTCTAAGCTGTTTGAGAAGCAATATTGCTGAAAAGCATTTAATAACCTTTGGAGGCCTATCTGGAATTGTGACATTAATAACAGAACATTTGCATATAGCAAAGTAGAGAAAGAAACATTTAATATGATAAGTATATAGAACTGATTTTGTAAAAGCACATTTTTAGATCATTCAGTTACCTGAGGTTGAGAAGGAAAAGAAGAATCTGGTGGTTGCTTGATGCATTTAATTGCCAGGTTGCATTGAATGTGGATCTAGACAAGCGAAAATATTAACAGAAATTATACAAACAAAAACAGACACCCAGCCACTTATACACAATAGCTCTGATGCTACCAATCAACATATACTACTTTTAAAGTGACTGACAGATATTCTCTGCTGCAGTTTGCAAGTTTTCCTTTTTCAACTTCCCACCTTAAAACTTGGTTGTTGATATTCTAAGACTAATTCAGCTTTGTGTAAATAAGGATGTGATTCTACAGAAGATGTACCTGTTGACACAAGTCTTTAATTTGTTCCTCTGCCTCTTCTAGACAGACAAAGGACAATTAATGCCTCAATTTCATTGTAAATAGGGCTGCACTTTTTGTTCTTAGTGCGGAGCACTAATGAGGGTGCTTTTGTGTTCAGCAAACTATTACGGGAACCCAGGTCGTACTTCCCCTTCTTAGGTACATACATTCCTATAGTCATAGTTCTCAAATATATTTTATATATTTCTAACATGAAGCCAATGTTGGGGGTAGGTACTGTATGGCCTAAACTTCTCCAGCTCACTGTCTTACCAGAAGACAATGTCAGGATGGGGATCAACACCATCACAGCTGTTCTCCAGTGTTATCTTTCTCACCTGCCGTGCCTTTGATCTTTAAAGTTGAGAGCTTGTTATGTTGGCTGATAGGTCCAGGCCTGTCCCTCATAGGAAATTCTTTGTGGGGCTTTGCCTCCCCTTATATCCCATACTTATCACATCCTAGATGTTATCCAAATTCTTCTCTTGAGCCATGACACCTTATCCCCAGTCTTTCCTAGACCACTGGGATGCTCATCAATCCCTTCTAATCACTTCAATAGAAGTCAATCAGTGGGTCAATCATTTTTGGTCCTCCACTCATTCAGGGTCCATCCCCTGCTATTAATTGAATAACAGCCTTCAAAAGGAAATCAACTCAAATCAACTCACTTAATTCCCTAACTGTCTCAGAAGGTGCATCAACTGCAGTCCCTTTCTTCATTCATGGTTGATCTCCTGTATCAATTCCTTAGCAGTCCCAAACAGAGAGGTTGACTTAAGTCCACACATTCATTCAGGGTTGATCCTCCTCTATCAACTGATTTAGCAGTCCCACACAAAAATTAAAATTTGCTAGAGTCCACACATTCATTCAGGATTGATCCCCCTCTAATCAATACATTTAGCAATCTTGAAACAGAAAACAATTTAACAAATGAAGTCACTCTCGTTGGCTCTATTGTCCTTCTCACAGAAGGTTCGAGCTCCTGTGCCAAACACCTGTTTCCTTGGGTATCTACTGCAGCCCAGGGCTTCAGTCATTCTTCAGATGAGCTACCCTGTCATTCTTTTTTTGTGAACCCCATGCTCATTGGTGGTTCCTCTGTCTATTTGTGCCTGTTGCCATGCACCCCTCTCCTGCTGCTAGCTACAGGCTGGCACAGACAGGAGAGTCCTCCCTCATCTTCCCTCCTGGGATGCTGCAATCTCTCCTTGGCTGACCCTCTCTGGGACTGGAAGTACTGCTACGGATTCCCTTGCTGCCAATCCAGATGGAGCACTAGTTGCAAAAATGCAGTGAAACATTCCAGGCTCCATCTTTGTTCCTTGTCTCACCTGAGGTAAGGGTGGGGTGACTGTAGTCCCTAGGACCTTCTCCATGCCTGGCACATCTCCTTTCACAGCCAATGCTACCTTTCAGTTTTTGATTTTGCTACAGTGAAAGACTGTCTTAAGGCTTCATCTTAAGACAGCCAATATTATCATACATGACTGTTCATAAATCAACAACAGGCAAAACAGACATAGAATCATAGAAAATTAGAGTGGGAAGGGACCTCAGGAGGTCATCTAATCCAATCTCTTGCTCAGAGAAGGAGCATCCCCAACTGGATCATCCCAGCCAAAGCTTTGTCTAACTGGGTCTTGAATACCTTAAAAGCCATGGTTTGAAATAGCTCCTGGCACTCGGGAGCCAGGAGCAGTGGGGAGAGGAGGGATCCAGCCACATGTGTGTCCCACACGCACGTGTGCCCCCTTACCGGACCTGGAGCAGAGGCAAATGCAGCAGCAGTGGGGGCAGCAGCAGCTGAACCCCTTAAGGTAAGGGGAGCAGAGGAATCAATGCAGCTGAGCCAGATCCGGAGGGGAAGCCCCCCGGATCCCTCTTAACTGAGCCGGTAGGGAGCCACGCTCCCAAGCCACGCAAACAGAGTGCACAAACAGGCACGTTCTTTAAGAGCGCGCTGGCATTTCCATCAGCATTCGTGCCAGTGGGTGAGGAGAAAGGGCCAGGAGGGAGACTCCTGCTAGCGCAGGGCGAAGGCACAGCATTCAGCCAGACACAAGCAGCAACTCCTATGATGGTGTCAACACGGAGTGCTGCCAGGGCCCCTGCCCGGGGGGGTGCAGCCTTTCGGGGGCTTGTCTAAGGCCTCCACCCAGACAGAGCCCACAGGGGGGCTGGCATTTCCCCACCCCCTGGCCTGCAGGAGTTGCCCAGCAAGGTCTGGGGGAGCAGGGACTGGGGACCCCCCACACCTGTCCTGCAGGTGTCTGCCATAGGGTCCTGGAGGTGCAGGTGAGGGAGCTCCAGCAGGAGGTTAGCAGGCTGAAGGGAATCAGGGAGGCAGAGGAAAAAATGACAGCTATTTTCTTTCCCTGCAGGGTTACACACCCAAGGAAGAAGCACCCCAGGAGGTGCCCTCCACTGCTGAGTGGCAGACAGTCACTTCCAGAACCAGGGATTTTCATAACACAGCAGTACCAGGTCCTCCAGTACGGCTGGAGAACAGGTACAAGGCCCTGGCAACTCTGGAGGAGAAGGAAGGAAAGGAGGAAGCTGGGGAGGAGGCAACTCCACGCTCTCTGTGTTCCAAGCAGGCTGAAGGAGATAAGCAGGCCAGGAGGAAAAAGCATCGAGTGGTCATCATAGGTGACTCCATCCTGAGAGGTACAGAGGTCCCCATCTGTCACCAGGACCCCTCGACATGTGAGGTCTACTGGCTACCTGGAGCAAAGATTCAGGACATGAAGGGGATGATCCAAGCTGTGATCCAGCCCACTGATTACTACCCCATGGTCCTAATACAAGTGGGTACTAATGATGTGGCCAGGAGAAGCCCTGATTGACTGATGGTGGACAACCATGCTCTGGGATGTGTGCTGAAGGAGATAGGTGCACAGGTGGTTCTCTCTTCTATCCTACCAGTGAGCGGACGTGGAAGATGGCATGCAACATGCATCGCAGAGACCAACTGGCGGCTTCGGGAATGGTGTCTCGAGGTGGGCTTTGGTTTCCTCGACAATGACCAGCACATCACAACA
>NW_017728886.1:222368199-222394778 GCF_001723895.1 Crocodylus porosus
TGCATCTCAAGCAGATCCAAGGAGGTGATACTCCCCCTCTATGAGGCACTGGTCAGGCCACAGCTGGAGTACTGCATCCAGTTCTGGGCACTGCACTTCAAGAGGGATGTGGACAACCTGGAGATGGTCCAGAGGAGGGCCACTCGCATGATCAGGGGGCACCAGGGCAGGCCCTCTGCGTAGAGGCTACGGGACCTGAAGCTGTTCAGCCTCCACAAGAGGGGCGATCTAGTGGCCTATTACAAACTAGTCAGAGGAGACCAGCAGGCACTGGGGGAGTCCCTGTTCCCCCTAGCACTACCAGGAGTGACCAGGAATAACAGTCACAAGCTAGCAGAGGGTAGATTTAGGCTAGATATCAGGAAGCACTACTTCACAGTCAGGGCAGCTAGGATCTGGAACCAACTTCCAAGAGAAGTGGTGCTGGCTCCTACCCTGGGGTTCTTTAAGAGGAGGCTAGATGTACACATTGCTGGGGTCATTTGACCCCAGTACTCTTTCCTGCCATGGCAGGGGGTCGGACTCAATGATCTGCTCAGGTCTCTTCTGACCCTAGAAACTATTAAACTATGAAACCTGCAAGGATGGACATTCCACAATGTCTTGGGGTAACCTGTTCCAGTGTTTTCCCTACCCTCTTAATGAGAAAACTCTTCCTAATATCTAACCTAAACTTCCCCTGCTGCAACTTGAGACCATTGAATCGTGTTCTATCATCTGCCATGACTAAGAACAGTCTAGCTACATCCTCTTTTGAACCTCCCTTGAGGAAGTTGAAGGTTTCTATTAAATTCCCTCTTGGTCTTCTCTTCTATAGGCTAAATAAGCCCCGTTCCCTCAGCCTCTCCTCATAAGTCATGTTCCCCAGCCTCCTCTCCATTTGCGTTGCCCTTACCTGGACTCTGTTCAATTTGTTCACATCCTTTGTGTAGTGGGGGCCCCAAAACTGAACATAGTACTCTGGATGTGGCCTCACCAGTGCTGAATAGATGGGAATAATCACTTCCTTTGATCTGCTAGCAACACACCTCACAATGCAGCCCAGTATGCAGTTAGCCTTCTTTGCAACAAGAACACACCATTGGCTCATATATGAAATTAGCATTGTTAATTTCCTTGGCTTGACTGGAAACAATACGGATCGTAGTAAGCATCAGAAAACTCAAGTGAACCAGTTCTTATGAGAGTGCTAAGCTAAATTTGCAATGCATGGATATTTGCATAGTTTGCTAAGGTAGATATGCACTTGTGGACCAAACTAGTTGTGGAAGTAGGTAGGGTGAGGATGAGAAATAAAGAGAGACATTTTGACCTTTTAATGCTTTATAATACAAATATTAAAAATAAATGGTGAAAGTGAAACTGCATGGGGCCCTCCCAGGAGCCAAGAATGAAACATTTGTCAGTGACCAAAAAAACACCATGTGGTGATACCGCCCCAGAGGAGGGATCCTCAGGTATTCAGTGCCCCATCCTGCCCACCTCCCTGGCTGCTATACCCACTGGCCCTTTGGGGAGTCCTGGCTAGCAGCTGCCTCATGAGCTCCACAATCTCAGATCCTACAAGAAGCAGCTGACCATGACACTGCTCGCTACCAGCAGCACTAGCCCCTCCTTGGGTGGTTTAACCTGGCCCAGCACTAGCCCACTGCACACCGTGGGTCAAGGACGCTTGGCACAACCAGATGCCATTGCCAATGGGGAGGCCCACAATGATCTGCCAGCCTTACCATCCCCTCACACATGGTAAGTCCTGTGCTGGGGGGGGTGTTCTCCCATTCCCCACCTGCCCCTGTCCCTGGCTCCTGCCCCCACTCCTTGCCTGGCCCTCCCACACTTCCCTGGACCCAGGTCCCCTCCACCTCTACAACATACAGAGAGGCAGGACACAGATCAGAACTTTATTGATCAACTCATGTCCCCACAGCTGGGTGGGCAAGGGACTCTCACACCCCAAGGAAGGCATCAATGCTGGCAACAATCTCCTCCTTGGTAACACAGTGGCAGGGGCATGTACCACTGTCACAAGTAGCCCTCATGATAGTAGCAGAGGTTGTGGGGCAGCCAGGGCTTGTCCCCATGCCATCAGAGCTCAGGGTCCCAAACCAGGAGCATAGGTGTGCTCAGGGCACCAGGAGGATCATCAGCAGGGCATAGTGGTTTGGGCATCCCTCAGGTTGCAGAAAAAGCTCAATCTGCACAGCTCAGGGCATGCATACCAGGGACATGCTTAAGGTGCAGTGGTGGTGTGTGCATGTGGCAGGGGGACGCCCCTGGGTGCCTCCCTGAGGAGGGGAGGAATGTGGCCAGTCCCTCCCCCCTGCCATTTGTCTAGGAGACCCACACAGCCTGAGACTGAGCACTGTGGGCTGGGTGGTAGTGTAGCAAGGCAGTTGGCCTGCAGGGAGAGGGTGGGGGCAACTGGGATCTGGAGCTGTGGAAGCAGTTCCTGCCAGCAGCTTGGCCTGTCCCACCCTGGGAAGGGGGCAGGGGAGGCAGATTGCCTGCAGCCTGCACCCAGGAGGCCACCAGCCCCAGGGGAGCAAGTAGGAGTGAGGGGCTTGGTCACCAGTTGCCTGGGCTCAGGCCTACCTGGCTGACTTACCACGGTCCCTGGGCACCTGTGAGAAGCCAAGTCCTAGTGTGAGGCTGGGCAGTGCACAGCCCCTGGTGCAAAGCAACTTATCTCTGAAATGTTTCAGACTCTCACAAAAGGCTTCTGTCCCTTGCCTCTTCAGGGCCAACTTCTGGACACAGGGGAGAAATGTACTTGGCTCTCCTGAAGCCTGGGGTGGGAGGACACTGCTGGGGTCAGCACCATGGCCAGCAGGAGCACAGAACACTGGGCATTGCTGGCAGGGGCAGCCATGGTGCAAGCAGCAGGGTGGGCAGGGAGGGAGCTGCTGCATACTGCCCCTGCACTGGGCATGTGGCTCCTGGGCAAGGAAGGGGCTGGACAGGGATCAGAGTTTTGGGCTGTGTTTTAAAGATGGCTGCCAAGTACTAGCAGCTGAGTCTGACTTCAACATGGCTGCCAAGTGCTTGCAGCCATATGGTCAGAGGCTGGAGCTCCCCCCAGCCCCCATTGGCCACAGGGGAAACATGGCAGGGATTGAGGGATTTGGCACTAGATTTAGTGATAAATCTCTACACGTGTAGACACCTGCCAAAAATTAAGCTAATATGCAGTAAATTTAGTTGCAACCAATGGCACATGTAGACGAACCTAGTGTTACCATTCCAGTTCTAAACAACCTTAGCAGGGCTGACCATCCAGCTCCAGTACTTTTGAGAATTTAATTCAAGCAAAGTTTCTGAACTTTTTATTTTTGCCTATCGCTACCTGTTATGTGATTAAACATGTTCTGAACAGAGAGTAACAGAGAATAACAATTATTGAATAATACATTATACACAATGTTTTTTATTCTGCACAACTATGTCAGACATGTTCTTTCAGTTTCTGAAACACTTTATGATTCCTAGTATGTAAATCAGTATGGAAAAACACATCATTAAAACAAGTTATACTCTATATACCAACCTCTTGGGGAACACTACTGGACATTTCCAAATACTCAGTCTACCCATATCTCCTGAGACACAGTTGAGAATTGATTTATATTGCCCACTTCTCATCTCCTACACAGCCTTGATGTTTTCTTAATGTGATATATTAACTTTTAGTGTTACCTTCCCTGTTTTTTAACCTACTTGGGTTTACAGTCAGATAATCCACAGAAGTGTGCTTCCTGCTTAGTATGCATAGCCAAAACTGAACTAA
This sequence comes from Crocodylus porosus, assembly GCF_001723895.1. Taxonomy (NCBI): domain Eukaryota; kingdom Metazoa; phylum Chordata; order Crocodylia; family Crocodylidae; genus Crocodylus; species Crocodylus porosus. Next base: position 222,371,984 of record NW_017728886.1, read on the forward strand.
AAGTAAGAAACTTTTAGATTCTCCTGTCATTTACCCAATGATAAGTACTTTTGGTGGTAATTAAGAAGTTTACTATTCCACCAGTCACCTAAAAATAAGCTATTAGGTATATCAGTATCAGCTTTATGGCATGAAAATGACTGGGTTTTTTTATACCAAATATTGTCTGTTGCCATTTAGAACTATTTCATGGTTTTAAAAAAAATAGAGTAGAAAAAGAATGGTGCAAGACAAGGAAAATATCCAACTGATTTAATTATATTTTCTTACAAATAATATTCAGTTTACAATTAAGGTTACTCAAGTGTATTTCATCACAATAGTACAAATGCTAAATACTAGGGAGAACCTGGGTGAAGGCAAACATCAGATGGATTTGTGAACCCTTAGTTCACAACCTTCATGGTGCTTACCACAACAATGCATTTTTTAATGTTGCAGATCTGCATGTTATTGAATAACTAAATGAGAGATGTATAGCTCAAGCTCTCCCTTTAAAATTCCCAGTTTCATTTAGTTTGTGTGCTTATCACCTTCAATTGAGATACATCAAAGAACAAAAAGCCATTCTGCAACGTACAACCTTAGCTCTGACCTTCTCCTCTCTCGTTACTTACTAAGTGGCAATCATACTTTTGTCCTAGCATTTTTACATATACTTCACCAGACAAAGGATACAAAGTTGATCATGTATTCAGTATTTTCTTTGCTACAAACAACTTATTTTCTTTATTATTAAAGCTAAGTGGCAAACTCTTCACATGTATAAATTTGTGAGTACAAACAAGTGTACACTTTCAACATGCTCTAAAAACTGTTTTTAAGCATATTATGTTTCCTGATTAAAAGATTGAGAAGCAAGTTCTATGAATGAATCCATTTCTACTAGATAGATGAGAGGTTCTTATACTCCTAATGGGAAAAAAAAAATCCCTTTTGGATTATGAGAAGAGAAAATGTTGTGGGGGAAGAACTTGTTTTATTTAAATTGATGGCACGAGAATAACATTACTTTCCTAACAGATGAGATTATAGGATTGCCTCTCAGGGGAAAAAATAATGACAGGATGATTTTGTTATATCTTAATACAATCCTGAGATAAAATTGACAGATACTAGAGTTTTAAACTAACACCACTAAGAAATTACTGATAATATACATTTAAACCTTATTATCACCTTTCAGGCAGCTGATACCAAAATGACTCTTAGAGAAAGTAGTATTGAGGGATAACTGAATGAATTATATATCAAATAGAAAATGAAAACATTTTAATTGTGATCAATATGATTTGCCTAAAGATAGAGTTTGAACCTAAGGAGTGGGTCTGCCTGTACCTGAAATAGAAACCAAAATTCCTGTACATAGGTTTCTCTTCCAACCAGAAGAAATGATCATGATCCCAAGACACCAACAAAACAATATCAAGATTCTCATTAAAACAGCTTGTACAAGTGATATCTGGAATGTAAGATTTCCTGCTAGGATTGGTAATGTGAATCAGTAGGAATAGACTCTGCTTCGACTACTTAAGATTTCTAGTTGGTTTATTATTCTTTCAGAAATTATATGGTATGGACCCTACATGTACAAAAGCTTTTGTTTCCATCCCACTAACTCTGATGAGCAGATAGGGTGTGATACTGAACCATCTCAATTCATTAGTAGCATTGTTCCTTTTTGTGGATAATTTTGGCTAGATGAGGGTCAAAGGAATCATAAATAATCCTCTTGTCCTAAGGCACTAGAAAAAGCATGATTCTGATAGTCAGTAATTTGAATTGTTCCAGTGTGACAACTTCATTGTCATGATCTCAAGTTGAGCCTAAGGCACTTCATCCATATCACATAAAATAATTCAATAGTGGGTACTAACAAGACTTACACCTTAAAGATGTTGTAAATTTCCCTCTTCTTTTGCTGCAGTTGGTTATATCTGTATTATAATGAAATCTATAATTATTACAAGTTTCTTTGCATTAGTACTCATACTGGCTGCCTGAGTCACTGAGATAGTCACTACTGGATTTCCAGGTTTGAAGTGGGAGTTTGGAACCAGCATTACATAAGCACTAGGCTTTGAAATTAACCTTATATTGGTTTCGTTACCTGATCTTTCTTTTTCTAGCTTTTACTTCTGGTGGCTGAAATATATTACTATTGAGGTAAAATGGGTATATATGAAACTTTTAGGGATGAATTTTTCATCATAACTAGGTGTGTCTCCACAAGATGCTACGTCACCATAGCAACACGATACGGCAGCGTAGTACCGATAGGCACAAACCATGATGCCACAGCTACATCATGGTAGTGCATTACTACAATGATATAGCAGCTAAAAAGAACCATGTGCTGACAGCATGGCATAGTAACAGCTATTACTGAGCTGTCATTTATGCTGCTGGGGCATATGTAGACATACCCACAATGTTCATGGTTTTGAACTCATTCCTGATTATTTTGGAGCTCTGGATATGTTGGAAGGGGAAGAACATCTAATGCCTGTTTGACTCTTCTTTGAGGGAATACTGCACTTACTTGTCTATTGACAACAATATACTTTTTGTAAATGGGGGGAAAAAAACTATGTAAGTGCTAAAATTATAATATGGTCTTAATATTATTTCCACTAATTTTCCTCTTGCCTCCCAGCAGAGTACCCATGCCACTTTGTTCCTTGACTAATATTAAATAATGTTGTGCTGATGACAACTATAAGTCTTTTTACAGGCCTTTTAAAATTTGGCTGTAGGTTCTGTGTTGTAAATGTGTATTTAGAAACTGTAGTAGATAATTTATTGCCAGATCCACTGATTCATAGGATTTCTTGGGGAAAATATCTGAATGTGACTGTAATTTTAGTATACAAGTGAGCCTCTAGCTCTAAGATAAGAAGTTTGCGTGCCTAAGATTTAGTTTTTAAGATGGACCAAATGTAAATGCTTCCCCCACTCTGTGTAGGGTTCTATGAGTTCATATATACTATGCCTCTTTTGTTTTATTCTATCTATAATTTATTCTATTTTAAAATCTTTTTATTGACTTTAAAATGCAACGCAAAAATAAAAATACATATATTTCAACTATCCGTGTCCATTTCAACCTGACCTGTGCATGTCCACCACAAACAATAGGTAATAAAAGGGAAAAGAAAAAAAAAGGAAGGAAAAGGGGTGGCTAGCAGAAGAAAAGGGAAGTATTCAAGGAACACTAATTTAGTTACCAAAATATTCAAAGAACTCTTTCCAAATTGCACCAAACTTTTCAAAGTACTTAAAACTGCTAAACACGATTCTCTCCATAAATGCCAGCTGTGCCATCTTATCGTACCAGATGTTGACCTTTAAAGACATCTGTAACATGGTCCTGGATGTCACTAATAATGCCATACACAAGAGTGCAATCTGGGAAAGATTCAGTTGGAATTCTTTAGGTATAGACCCAAGAACTCATATTTGCCAAAGATAACAGTGCTGCATTCAAACCCATGTTAACTCTACTTATCATTTCTTTCAAAAAAATCATTGATAATAGAGGATGACCAAAACATGTGACCAATAGTTGCCTGTAGTGCATCACATCTATCTACTGGCAGTATATTTAAATTTAGAGGAAGCCCAGCACAGATGAAAAATGCTCTTTTGTTGTATAAACACAGTCTAAGAGCAGGTGTCTCTAAGTTTCTGGGAAGCCAATACATTGCCTGTGAGACAAGATCAAAACCAAGGTAACAGCTAAGAAAAGATGGGAATTCAAAGATGGCTTTTGAAGCCCCGCATAAATACCTAAAAAAAGGCCTGTAGCCAACCCTATTTAGGATGATCTCAGGGGACTGATTCAGGTTTAGGGGACCATGAACCTGAGTGGCAACATCTCCAGGTAATCCAAAAGAAATGCAAGAAAAAACAGAAATTGTCACAGAATAAAATACAGAGTTGTTTGGCTTGTTAAACATTTCTTTCATATTTAATTATGCACATGGTGAGTCAAACAATTAAATGAGGAGAAGAATAGTATGTATAAGTTGCTGTCTCTTCCAACACATCATATAAATGTAATAGAGTAGAATTTCATACTAGTGATCTAGAGTGCCAGGATCTAGTTACCGGGTTGGCTTGGACACTATAGTCCCAAGAAGCAATTTAGAGAGGGTCAAGCTGGCTGACACGTATCTTGAGATGGGCAGTGTGCACCATCTGGGAGCACATGCTGTTTCCTTTTTAACCATCACCACTCACCCTGAGTCAAAATATAGCAAGAAAGAGGGAAAATGTTTCAAATGTTTTTGCTTAACATTTAGAACCAGTGTTTTTACTGTGAACGTAACGTGTCACCCACACAGTAAGAGTAATAAGCATTAATTTTTGAGTGCAATGGGTTCATATCACGTGAAGTCCACTTAACAAAATTCATGTATTCCTACAGATAGTTATACATCTTACGAAAGTAACGATGTAATATACTGAAAAGTAACTGACACTTGCCTAACTACATACATTTCAGAAAGGACCACATTTCTTGTCATGATACAACAAGACATTAATCAGAGCGCATGTTAGAATAATATTATTTTACAGAAGTCAAGTCAGGGTGGCATCTTGGAGACTCAGAGAGAGTTCAGAGAGGCATAAGCTTTCATAAATGATAGACTACTTCATCTGATGCTATAAATGGATTTGCAGAGAGTAAGGGTTCTATGCAGAAAGCAATTTAAATACAAAGGCTATAAATTATTTTTGTGTATACTTATACTTTATAATCATCAATATCTCTAAATAAGTTATTACTGTAAAATTGTTTTACAATAATAATGACACCGCTGCTTAACAATTTTCTTCAGTGACAAAAACAAGGGTTACATTCAGCACTCTGTCCCTAGTCAGCAGTGGTGTAATAAGCAGGGACAAACCCCACAGGGTAGGGGTGCACAAAGATGCTGAGAGCAAAGGGCACACGGGTCCCAAGGGGGAGGGGTGGGAGGGGGCAGCAGTCATACCCATGTCAGGGACTCCTAAACAGTCCCCAGCTGACCTTCTGCTGGTGCACCCACTTGCTTTGCCTGCCCTGGCCGTTGCTGTTAAGGTGGCTTTAACAGCAACTGGGGAGTGTTTTGGAGCTTCCAGCATGGGTATGCTGCTGAGATGTGGACTCTGTGGGGTGGAGCATGATTTTGGCACCCATCCTAACTTGGTGCCTGGGGTGGGTATCTCCCTAGCCATCCCTAGTTATGCTATTGCCAAGTACCAAAGTAATTAAGCATGCATCTAAAACCTTTGCTGAATATGGGACCTCAGATATCAGGATGATTTTTTTTTTCTTATCTGAGATGGCTGGCACTTCATTACACACCAGACAAAAGAGGTGCATTTAACAGATACCAAAACAAATACTCTTGAATAAGGGTTTTCTTTAAATATGGTAATATAGAACTTGTTCATCACATAAAAATGGCTGCAAAGAATAAAAATTAACATCTATATAATTAAAGATCACATTTTAAAGCGGTCCTACTCTTGCTCCTCTCCTATCGACACATGTATATGAAGTGAGGATATCAGCTTTCTGAATAACTAAAATGTAACACAATTTCAAAAGTCTGCCTATTCAGTCCTCTTGTTATGCTGCCTATTCTTTATTTTATTTGAACCATTTGTCATATTCTTTCATGTCAAATAAATGGATCTATAATAGAACTGTCCAAATGGTCAACATATGAGGATAACCCAGAATAGCCCAATGATTAGCTAGTTGTCTGGAGTGGGGGAAACTATTTCAGGGGCCTGTTTCTGAAAATCAGTTTGAACCTGAGCTTCATGCATTACATAGATACTAAACAATTGTGGGACTGATTACTTCTGTACAGAGATAAAGCAAGGCAGAGGCAGTGGCAGATCCTGACTGCTAGTGAAATGGCTGGGTGCTGGTGACTGTTATTTTTGCACCCCTCCCTCCTTCCCACAAGTTGGCACTTTTTGTTGCTGTCTTAATTTCTCCCCAGCCCCTTAGTTACATTACTGCTTCACTAGTTCTTGGGTATGCCTCAATCTGGAATTGGAATTTCTTTCTACAATTTGAACATTTTCACAAGCCGGAAAAGCAGTTTCTCGCCCAGCTCCAGTACCTATACAGTTTATAGGGTGATCTGGAAATAAGATGGCTCTTGAGACAGGAAAGGAGAGCTGTTCTGTTCTCTGTTTTCTAAATGTGCAGCTAGATTCTCTGTGTTATTTTGACAATGTTCAGCTAGATTATAGATCCTGAATTCTTGTTGGCAGGCACATCAAGTCCAATAAACCTCCTGAGAACCTCTTTGCAGAGCTTTACAGCACTCTCACTTATTCATTCACATCTGTATATACTCAGGATTGTCTGACCTTTCTTCCTCAGTGCCATTGCTGCTGCTAGTTATATTCACTGGGTTCACTGCTTCACATCTGTCATCCACAATATTTAATCCATGGTTTAAAGATAAAAAGAGTCTTTATCCTGGGAGGTACCAGAATTCTCCATTAAAATATTTGAGGGGTGGGGGTATAGCTTCTTGTTCTATGTCTTTTGGGAGCAAGCCTTACCCTATTTTCCTTTAGTTTTTCTTTACAAATATTGTGTGAAAGCTATGCACTGTGCATATATTAACAGAAGATGTAGAAGTTTAAATTCTTTATAAAAACCTGGCTCTTTTGAAAGTGTTTCTGTAACAGATTGTTGATTTTTTTTTTGTTTTAGTTTTTCCAACATTTATTTTAACATTATCAGCATGGTTCTAAACATTGCTCATACACCAAAAAAGAAATGAATCAAAGCTACATGTGGACCTGAGGATTTGGGTCTAATAATGTGAATGATGCATGCTCCTATGCTTTGCAGAAGGAAGGAAATTATTTCAAAGAGATAGTTAATGTTGCTCAAATAAATGATACCATAGTCCCTAAATCATGTAAGAGGATTTAAACTGACAGACTCTTGCATGCATGTGGAGATTCATAAACTTTAGAGAGGCATAGCACAAACATACAGCAGGGGTATCAGATAAGGCTCACAGAGCCCCTTTATCTAGTCCCCAGTACTGCCCCTGGGTCTGATAGTTGACTGAAGTGGCATATGCTGCACTGGCTCCACATGCAAGGAGGATGCATGCCAACCATGGCACCTGCTCCAAGCGGTGCTGCACTGGCTCCACATGCAAGGAGGATGCATGCCAACCATGGCACCTGCTCCAAGCGGTCCAGGATCTGCACAACACACAGCATCAGCTTTGGCCACACTCAGTGCCCCACAGGGTGTTGCAAGTATCATGCTTCCCAGACTAGCTGGAATGAGCGCTGCATGCAGTATGCAGTCCATTCTGGCTGGAACAGGCAGCACATACAGCATGAGTCACAAAGCAGGCACTGGATCAAGCTTGTGGGATATGGGATGGATCCATGGATCTGGTTCTGGACTGGCCCCATGACACTCATCAAGTCCATGGGGCCATATGACTTTGATATCCATGGTTTACAGAATGAAAAACTTAGTAATCAATCATACAAAGTTGTTTTAACCACAGGAATGGTCCAATGAGCTTAACCATGGGGTTGCAGTGGACCTCTAGGCATGCTATTCCTTAACCCCCACATCAAATGCTTATTTAGCTATTCAGCCGGATGAAGAAGTTGCTAAAATTTCCCTGGGAAGTCTATTTTATTGCTGTACTGTTCCAACAGCAGGGATTTCTTTTTCCTGAAATCTAACTTAAATCTGTTTTACTGTTATTTAAAACCATTGCTCCATGTCCCTGTGGAGCCTCCCTTAAAACTTCCAGCCATCCTGACATTAATCCATTTATAATTATCATTTGCTTGTGTTATTGAGCCAATTGTGTATCTGCTTATAGTAATATTATCTAGCCCACATTACTTCAGTTTACTTAGGAGATATCATATTGGTCTATAGTAAATGCCTGTTATACATATAGGGTGTACACAAACGTTAAGCCACACTTGGTTTACAATGATGCAGCTTACTTTAAAATACATAATCATAGATCAGGAGTGGCATGTGCACATGTTTTCTGGTGCTGGGAGCTGTGCCATAAACCCAGCATAAGTAACATGACACATGACATGGGGGGGAGAGATCAGGGGAGCTAGCAGGTCCACAGGGCTATTGGCAGTCCATGGGGGGGTGGGTATTGGTAAACCAAGGTATGTGTGTGGCGGTGTGGGGGGCGGGAGGGAGGACTGGTGGATCTTTGAGAGGATGGAGGTTGCTGGATCTTCAGGCTAGTTGTTCAGCCCAGGGAGTTGCAGGTCAGGGTGTGGAGGGTAGGAAGAACACAGCCATGAGGCTGGGGCAAGTGGCTGGGCTATAGCAGCCCTGGGGCTGTGCTCCTAAAGTATACAGCCATTTTCTGGATTGGGTTCCACTTCTGAGTTAATTCAACTACTCAAGTGACCTGATATAGATGGGGGTCCACCATTTTTGGTCTAGTTTAAAATACCTGAATATCTGCACAAACTGTCATTTATATCAATCTAATGCTAGTTTGGTCAATCTAAATATAATGTCTGCATATACCTATATTTAATTGTTGATAAATATAAATATAAGATGATTTAAAGTATATCAAATTATTAATAAAATATAATAAAAGTCAACCCTGAGAGCAAAAAGGTAGAGGTATGACTTTTGCTATCCCTATGAAAATACTCCCAAACTTGTCTAAATTATAAACTGCTGAAAAATGGCACATGAAAGTTATACACTTGCTAGACTTGAAGATACATTCTCTGAAGATTATATCTCAGATGAGCATGCTCCATTGGCTTACAGCCCTGAAATTCTGACCAGCCTGTACAAGTGCTATCCATAAAGATCCATTTAATATAATCTATCCATTGGTTGCGGTAGTTTAGCAGGATATTCTGTTGTGTTGCCAGGCACTGGAATTGAGAACAAGGGCCTGTCTCTCTTCTGCTGTCAATATTCTTGTTTCTGTTACTCAGATGCAGTAGCAGCAGCAGCATTCACAGGAGAATATTGAGGTGTGAATAATTGTTCATGTGTATGGTAGAGGGGAACAACAAGAGAAGCAATTTCAGAAATCAAAATATGAGGAAATAGAAAAGGTTGGGACAGAGCCAACAGGAGATTGGATAGGAGGCAGAAATAGTCTCAAGTTGGGCATCTACAGTTAGTGTCCACTTTTGGCAATTTTGGCCTTTTTCTGTTGGTGCCTCAGTTCCTCAGCTTTAAAAAGGGGATAATATTACCGTATAGCATAAGACTGTTGGTAAAATAAACTGATGTTAATGAAAGAGTCTCTAATGGTGAGAAATAGAAATGTTCCAGGTGAAAATTAATCATTTTGTATCCATTGCAAGGTTTGAATGATTAATGCTAAATAAAACATGGAGACAAACACAAAAACATGTAGCGTGATAGAATTTCTGTGAGAAAACAAATATATGATCCTGTAATTGAAGACATAAAGGCTGTGTCCACATGACATTTGGCTCCCCAGGGACAACTGGCAGCAGGACACCTTTTGCCACCCACCCTCTGTAACCTTACCTGGGTTCCTGGGGGCCTCCTGGGACTGCAGCAGTGACAATCCTGCCGCTCAGAGCCTGGCCAGCAGCCATGGCTCTAGACAGCCAGACTCCGGTTTTGAGCGTGTGCCACTTCATTTTTTTGCCCAGGGTCAGAAGGAAAACCCTGAGCTGCTCCCATGCAGCAGAGAACAGCTTGAACATGAGGATATATCTGCAGCACCACATACCACACAGCTGCACTCATCTGGACACAGCCAAGGGGCCTAAATTAAATTTGTCTGAGTAACCTTAATATTGCCATTTTCTAATTTTGAGTGATGCTGCAACTCTACCCTTCATTAACATGATACTTTTGAGTGTGCTATTTAAAATATAATCTGAAATAATAGTGTCTTGGTTTTGATTGATGAAGATTTTTTTAATGCTAATAAATAGAAAATTCCGCATTTTTATAATGAAGAAAGTGAATCTTTAGCAAATAAATATTAATGAATTCTGGTTCTAGGAATTGCTTGTTTTATTTCATTATCATAATGAAGAGCAATAAGCAGCGTGTGCTTTTGTTTTAAATTTGATAAGGTCACCTACAAGACAGCTTAGTAGAGCTATCTTTTGTGTTAACTAGGATGGCAGTACCTTAAATTCAGATAGTAAAGGTCAGGATATAGGAGAAAAGAACTGGTGTTCCTAATATTAAACTTTCATGACTGTAGGGTAAACCCCCCCCCTTAATTAGCCATGTAGTAATTGTCCTCTCATTGACGGAGTAAACAACTGTCATAGATACACAGGGTGATCTTATATCTAAACTTTATACTAAATCTCTGAAAATGCAGAGAGAGAGATTTGTTTTTAAATATACTATTTGCATTACTGTATTGTGAAACCCTACCCTTGAATAAACAAACACCAATTAAATAGAGGTAATTTGCTAGAGCAGTGGTTCTAACCTTTTTTGTACCAGGACTCATTTGGTAACATTGGCCAGTCCCCACCCAGTGCCCCTCACTCTCAACCTGCTGCCCCCGCCCCCAGTCCCAGCCCCACGGTGTGTGAGGCAGGGGGGCCCCAAGCAGCCCCTTGCAGACTGGAAATCTTCGAGCCTGCAAGAGAAAAGACACAGTTTCCCACATTTTTCTCTTTTAACGGAGAATCCATTTTTAAAATTTATTCAGGACCCTTTCATATATTCTTGTGACCCCCTTTTGGGTTGTGACCCACAGGCTGAGAAACACCGTGCTAGAGAGTCACTTTTGGGTAAGTCTACCAGTCTACCTTCAAAGAGCTAAAATTCAGTAATTTAATGTTAGGAAATCACATCACAATGTATTTGGCTGTTCCTTTTCATTGCGAAGGTGTTGCACAATTCTGCTGTCAGCTGCATATTAAGTACCACACAGAGATGATCCTATAGAAAGCAATGGGATCAAAGTTTTAAGTAGCGCTACCTTGAGGCTTGCGGTATGTTCTATATTGCCCCATAGTTTGTATTTTCTGTCATGTTCTTGTTGTATGTTAAGTTTTATGGCATTTTAATCCCTCTGTCATCTATTCCCCTCATAGAACTAACATTTATTAAGAGCAATTATGAATTCCTCATGAGTTACTCTAGATCACAACAGCTACCTTGTTTAAGGTATTCTGCTATCCATGCAGGATAGAATGGCCTAAATATAAAAACAGTATTGTCTAGGACAAATGTCGTGCAGGAGAAGAGGAAGGTGGCTTTGAATACCAAATATTCTAAGATATGCTGCTTTCATGCAAGATGACCTTTACAAACACCCCTCTCCTTGTTCCTTTAGAAATGTTGCTTTATAAATTACATATTGCTAAATTTACATAATATTTCAAGTTCTAAAGCCTCTGATGGATGTTGCAGCTGCAATAAATAACAATCAGAAGATGTAGCTAAAAATATCCACTTACAATTTATACCATTTAGCTAACAGCATATTACTTGCATACTAATACTAATATGATTATTACGTAAATTAAATAAACCCGAATATTTTGCCAAAAGCTTTGTATTTTGATTCTAAATTGTTAATGTTTAGAAGCTGCTTTTCCCCTCAACTGGAAGTAATCTGAAAGCATATTTTGGTACAAATAGAGGTTAAGGGTTTTGCCCCAAAAGGTACTGACAACTGGTGCTAATTCAGAAAAGTTAAGGTGAAATGCATGCTTAAGTGCTTTGCTAAATTTTGGGCCAGAGAGTGCCACATATTTAAAGGATCAGGCCCTAAAAACTTAATTTATATTTATAATATATGGTGTGTTTTTAATATTTAGGTACATCTGAAATGCATTTGCCTTTTGATGAGAGCACAAAACATTGCTTTAAACTGTATTTTATTTGAAACAATTTCAATTAAATTAATGCTGAATAAATATGTCTCAATAATAGTATTTAACTGTTCCATTAATAGAGAAGAAAATCTATGTTATAAAGAGGCACCCACTGTGGTATTATTGTTAGATCTACTCATTGTTTTCATTTATGTGTAAGTATTTTTTTCACAGGTACATCATTATTATTTCTAGCAACAATAATGAAAGTACAGACTTATCTTTCACTGTCAACGTATGTGGTTTGCGAGTGTCATTTCCAAGGTAAAAACATGTCAGCACTTCAGTTTAAAATAGCTCAGCCTGAATAGAAGTTGACTGTCCATCTTTTGTTATTGCTTTCCTTCTCTCTAAGCATGAAGTTATGTTGATACTGTTCAGTGTTACACACACATACACTGGGTATATGGCTATGGAAAAAAGTAAAAATACAATGTATAGTTTCCTCAGGTTGTGTGTTATGAGATTAAATTATCATAAGAATTACAGTATAAATATTGTAGAAGTGTAATTGACTACTGGAATGGCTTGTTTCCTTTTCATTATTCTTAATAAAGGGAAATGGCACCTAAATTGTATTTGCCTGGTTATGTTCCCCAAGAGATGCTTTATAAAACACAGACTGTATAACAGAAGATGTTGTAACTGAATCCTTTATTAAATGACCATACTACGGTTAGTAAGATACAGTAACAAAAGCAATTATTTTATTGTATGCATTGGAAAAAGAAGTTATACTTAAATTACTTCCCTAATAATGATAAAAGATGAGGCCTGCAGCAGATTTCCTTTAAATTACATGATTTAATCTTTATTGAAAGAAACATTATGGAGAAATTATTAAGACTGACCTGTTCATCATGCATATTCTTGTGGTCTGCATGGATTTGCCTGTAGTTAAAAAATGATTTCTTCAGGTCACCACTTGACACAAGAATCCATATTGATAGTAAATTTTACCAAGTAATATTTTTCAAAGGTGCCTAAAGTCCCAATCCTCAAAGATATTAGTCAGCTAGGCACTTATCGCAATGGGAGTTTACTACCTAATTATTCTTAAGGATTCAGGCCGATGTGAAAGGATTTCTATTTATTTAGGCATAACTTAATACTTTAGAAGATATTATACAGTCACAATTTGGTACTGGTTCAGCTTAAAAGTCATTTCTAATTATAATCAAACTCAAAACACTTAGAGAACTGTTTCACATTCAGACTCTATAGTAAATATTTCTGAAGGTCTTATTTGCCTCATGCTCTTCTCAGAGAATAGTCCAAAGATAGAGAGACATATAACTAGTACAAGAAAAAGCCCTGAAAATTAAATGCCAGAAAGAGGCCTTTCATTGTCAGTCATTAACCAAGAAACATTAAGAGTGTCTGATAGTAGGGATCAACAAACATGTATGGTAATAGTATAAAATAGGGAAGGGTTGGATTCCTGGGGTATAAAGTTGTTATCACTGGTGAGACTATTAAGACTAGATGGCTCAAACATAAACAGAAGTACCACTTATTTTCAGGACTGGTAGACCTTGCTAGAATTTCCTTTATATTAGGTAGACCTACATATTGCTTCCATGTCAAAAAGAATTTGCCAAATAATTTCAATGCATCCATTTAAGGCACAAGACAGAGCTGTTAAACAGAAACTTAAAACAAGGGGATCAGTCCTTGGCTGGTAGAAATGTAGTTCCGTTGGCTTCAATGTCAGTTTATACCAGATAAAATCCTTGCTACAAAAATATTATTCAGCTGCTAAAATATATGTACCCAAGAATAACTAACAATGCATATTAGGAAAAAGGATTAGAATAATGATAGATGGTGAAGATCAGGATTGACTGCCTTGGAGGTACAGAGATACTTCTCATAAGAGAAATGATGATATATATGTTTGTTATTACTGGAAGTGTTGTCATTTTACTCTTACCTTCTGCACAGAATGGCTTTTTAAACAGCTCATAACTATGTCAAATTGGTTCTCTTTGAGTTGAAATATTAAACCCTTTGTATCAATCAGTGAATTATTTTGGAGATTTTGAGCAAAACTGGTTCAACTATTTTGGACTTGTAGCTATAAAAAACAAGTATATAGTTGACCACTTGCAAACCCCCCACTTTCCCTAAAGAAGTCTGCCTGAAATGTTATACTTAGATAACTTGGTAATGGGAGAGTAAGAATTTTTGTGCTTTTGTTTTTGCATTTTCAGATCAATATACTAAGCCCCGCTCGAAGAAAATGTATTCAGAGGTTTAAAGTCATAAGGGTATAACTTTTTTCTCTGCCTTTTCTCTTTCCCCCATTATACATAGCAGCGAAAGGAACAAAATAGACACTTACCTCTGAGGTGGAGGTACAGTGCAGATGCCATGTCACCCCCTTTTTTTGCACCCAGTGTGTGTTGGGCAACTAAAACCAAACTGGTGGTGACAGCTCCATCACACAACAGCAAACCTCTACCTGCTGCACCATGCACTGCCACCATTTCTCTGCCTTCCTTGCTGCTGGAGTCAGAGTAGGGAAGGTGCAGGGTTGCGGGGGAGGGGGAGGAAGGGACAAGAAGATGAGATGACCCCCAGCTGCACCCCAACATATCCAACTTCCCACTTAGGCAGGCTGGGGCTTGTGCCCTGCTCACTGTCAAATGGTTATACAAGCAGTCCTCAGACTTACGACACAGTTGGTTCCTGAAAATCATGTCTTAGCAGAAATGCTGTAACTTGGAACCAATTTTCTCATAAGAAACAATGCTGTAAATGGGGGATTGGTTCCTGAACCAAGGCCTGATACCCTATTTTCACAAAAAATACACCAGAGTTTTGTACTCGATCAATTATAGATGAGTAATATAGCTACATTAATGTATTTATATTGTACATAGAAATCATATTGATTTGGAAGGATTTCTCTGAGGTGACTTTGCTGGACTTTTTGAAAGGCTCTTGGTTTGACTTTTTGAAGGGCTCTTGGCTGGAGTCATCTCAGGAGCCTTGGCTGCAAGTTTTTCTGGAGTCTTGTCTGCTTTCTTAAAGAAAGTGTCCAAGCAAGTTTGGGCAGGTGTTCTCCATGGAGATTAGCGAAACAGCAAACTTGTTCGCCGGTGTGGCATTGCAATGGATCAAGCATTGTAAGTCGAAACTGATGTCATAAAGTTGAAACAGGGTGTCAATTTATAAACACTGTAAGTGCAAAATGTTGTAACTTGAAACGTTGTAAGTTAAGGACTGTCTGTACTATTGGAAAGCATAATCAACTTATACAAGACAGTATCTTCTTTCACTTTCAAAAAGTTAAAATTGATAAGTATACAGAAATTGTCTGAGCATCAGAAAAGGGGGCAAATATTAGAAAGGTGTAAACATCAGAGATAGAAGAGGACTACCTGATATAGCAAGCACTGAGAAGGCTGAAATAAAACTAAGGAAATGATCACTTAAGATATATTTTTGCTGAACTAAGAAATTATCCTATTAGAGAAATATCTGAATTCTTAGTACTTATGGCATTTAGAACTAGATTGGCCTAAAGACTTGAAATGTAATATAGGGAATGCAAACATGGGTGGGGGAAGAAGGAGAGAGGAAAGATTTCAGAATAATATTTTTACATATGCGCTGCTATTTCAACATTATATGACTAATGAAACTTTAAAAATATTCTGGCACAGCAGTGTGAAGCATTTCTGTTATGTTTCTGACAGAACACTGTAGGCTCAGGTACTGCAAAGATTTATGCACATGAAAACCTTTCCATGTGAATGCTAAGTGAAGCATATTTTGCTCAAGTCTAAATTAGAGCCAGAAGGTATGTTTTTACTCTTTTTCCCCTCCCTCTGCAATGGCTCATGAATGGCTAGCCTTAACTTTACAATAATAGGATGCAGAGTAGCAGCCAAAAATGTATCACTGAACCACAACAGTAACTCAGCAGGCTCTTACTGCAGGTCTAGGCAGTTCTCAGAATCATGAATGATAATGGTAAACAAATCCTCAAGTAGCCTTTATAAAGTACTGAATCTGTCGTACCAATTTCCCTGGAAGTGAAGATACGTGGCAGATGACTGGCATACATAACCGACAGCTTTGAGCAAGGTATTCTATCGTGTCAGAACAGAGGTAGAAGGTAACCAACAAAAAGAAAAAAACAATCTTTTCAACTTTCATAGTGTTTTATCATTCCAAGGCATCTCTTAATGTGCTTTATGACATATGTACTATAATTTACAAATATGGTCTCCGGTGCGTAGCTAAATCAAAACCAAAGAGGAAGCAGTGATTCTTTAACATTTATTTAAAAGAGTAGCATGTATGGGCACCACAGTAAGGTTTAGAACAAGCTTCAAAATGGTCAAGCAGTAGTCGCAATCAGTATCCTGCTTAGACAAGCAGATGAATAGACACATAACCCAAGCTAGAATGCACTGCAGTCATAGATGACAAAATCAGTTAGAGACCTATAAGGAGATAATTTTGAAGTTAACTAGGGGTCTAGTTCCTCAGATGGTGTGAACTAGTATCAAATACATTTGTGATCTCAGATCCCAGCTCCAGCGCAAGACATGCAGGTGAAGATCCACTGTGCCCCTGTGAGCCCAGGGACCCCCCAGGACCCTTGATGACCCCTGGCCTGCCCACAGGTAAGCAGGAGCCCATGGTGGGAGGGACATAGCCAGCTGGGAGGCAGCCGAGTGAAGCCGAGGAGGGTCATGCCCCCTCCCCAGCTCCTACTTCACCCAGCCCCCCAGGGAGACACACGACCGGAGTCTCATTAACAGGCTGCGCAAACAAGTGTGCTTCTGGGCCCAGCATGCAAGTTAGCATGGAAGTTTGTGAAGGAGGGTGAGCGGGAGGGTCTTCAGCCTTGCCAGTGATCCCCCTAGGGTAGGTAGTCCCATCAGTAGCTGGCCCACGATCAGCACAATGTGGATGGGCACATACCACACTCCGAGGGTCCCCTCAGAGTCTCTGGCCTCCCCCTCTGGGACTTCTAAGGTCTCCACCCAGATGGAACCCATGATTCCAGGCGCCACACAGATGGAGCCCCTGGATCTCGGCTGTGAGGGTTGCCCAAGCACCTACATTGAACACCTTCAGGAGTAAATTAGATGCTTATCTTGCCGGGATCCTATGACCCCAGCTGACTTCCTGCCCTTTGGGCAGGGGGCTGGACTCGATGATCTCCCAAGGTCCCTTCCAGCCCTGATGTCTATGAAATCTATGAAATCTATGAAATTTCCAGGCTCATGGGACTGGAAGCATGGCCACTTTCCTTTGCGAGGTTGCTTCAGGGTCTGTAGGGTGCCAGACAGAGGAGGTCCAGGCTGCAGTACGGAGACTGTGTGCCATCAGGGATGGTGAGCAGGAGATCAACTTCTACTGCCAGGCCCTTCACCTCCTAGAGGCAGAGGGTAGACCAAGGTCAACTCCTAGGACAAAGAAAGAGTCAGGGATCTCCCGTGCTGTCCAGCCAGGGGTTTGGACCAAGGTGGTCAGGGGTTCCAAGGCCTGCCACACCAAGGTCCCCTCCCCTTTGGGGCTGTGCAACAGGTACAGACCTCTTGCAGCCCCAATTGAGCCTGCAGAGATGCCAGCTCCTGCAGGCAAGGGAGGATCAGCCACCCCTATTCTCCCCAAGACAAACACAAAATGGTTGTCATAGGAAATTCCCTCCTGAGGGGGTAATCTGCCATCTCAACTCCCTAGCCTGGGAGGTCTGTTGTTTCCCAGGGGCCCACATCAAGGACATAGCAGAGAGGATACCAAAAATTATCTAGCCCTCCGACCTCTACCCTATGCTCCTTATCCATGTGGGCACAAATGACATGGTGTGGAGCAGTCCCATCTGCGTCATGAAAGACTACAGGGCTCTGGGAGTGGGGCTTAGAGTGTTGGGGGTGCAGGTGGCCGTTTCCTCACTCCTCCTGGTTGTGGGTCATGGACTGAGGGAAAGACACATTGAGGTAGTCAACCAAAGACTGCAGCACTGGTGTCATCGTGAAGGTTTCAACTTCCATGATCACAGTCCATTCTTTGGTGAGAGAGGCAGTGGTCTGCTGGGGAGAGATGGCCTCCACCTCCCTCCACTGGGGAGGATGCTCTTCTCAGACAGACTGGCTGACCTGCTCCACCAGGCTTTAAACTAAGCCTGCCAGGGGTTGTGGGGATTATTGCCACCACTAGCCCACTGGGCAACCCTTGTAAATCCAGCAGGCTAAGGTAATTAAGGGAACCCAACCCTTGTAAATCCAGCAGGCTAAGGCAATTAAGGGAACCCACCCCTGCCCTAGCCCCAGAAGGATTTGTAGGGAAGGCAAGGGCCCCCAGTGGGACACTTGCCTGCCTGTACACCAATGACAGGAGCTTGGGGAATAAACAGGAGGAACTGGTCCTCCTGCTAAACAAGAATAACTATGACATCATAGAGATAACAGAGACCTGGTGAGACTCCACCTATGACTGGGCCACAGGTATAGATGGCTATACACTGAACAGGCATGATCGTGCAGATAAAAGGGGAGGAGAGGGTAGCCTTCTATGTCAAGGACAGCTATACATCCCTCCAAATTGACATTGGTGTGGCAAAGGGAGGGTCCTTGGCTAGCAGCAGAGCTAGCTTCCCACCTGTCTCTAGGCATGCCACCCGCCTGTCTCACCCACCATGCATTGTTAATAATTAAATAGGTTGTTGTTAGTTAAGGCAGGAGGCTGCCCATTGTGAACCCTGATATTTGGGGGGGGCGCTATCTGTAGCTCTTTTTCATCCCTACACTGTGGCCCAAGACTTGCAGATGGCATCTGAGGCAGTTAGCTCAACCGTTGCCTTCACCCATTAGCTGTGGCACCCAACCGTGGGGACTTTCAGCTTCCATAAGCCCTGGGCCCATCTCAGACCCAGTTGGGACCCTGAGCTTCTTAGCTCTTTATGGACATCCGTCATGGTGGGCCCCTGGCCCTTTTAATGCTTTGGTCCAGCATTGACCAGTCAAGTACCTCAGTAGGGTTTTTGCCTCCTTCCTGCACTTAGAAATTGGGATTCCCCATTCCCAGCTTAGGTGCTCCTGGAAGCATGCCAGCAGGCTCAGGCAGCTCCAGAAGTTTACCTGATCTACACTGCTCTGGTGTAATATGACCCAACTGAAGGTGAGGGCGGGGGTTAAGGCACCCCTACTCACCTTTCACCAGGGTGGTAACTAGCCTGGCATTTCCTGGGGGTTCCCATGCCACTAAGATCCCCACCAGGACACCCACTCCTAGCAGGGTGCAGTTTTGGTTATTCCCAGGACCAGGAGCCTCCAAACCATCCCCTATAGCTTCTGCCCTTACCTCCAGGATGTTCCAAGCAGCCTTACAGCTAGGCAATATACTGCCCTTTTTATATTGGCAGCCATGGATCTAAAATGGCTGCCGCAATTAAGCACCTGCTGGCTGCTTGGCTTGGCCCTTAAAGTGCCAGGCACCAACAATGCCCTGCCACAGTTGGCACCCAGGAGAGATGATTGGAGACTCTCTGGGTCAAAATACGTGGGGAACATGGCTCAGGGACATGATGGTAGGAATCTACTACAGGCCTCCTAACCAGAAACAAGAGCTGGACCAGGAATTTGCCAGGGAACTGGCTGTGGCTGCACGCTGTCAGTGCATGGTTGTCAACTACTGGGACATCTCAAGGGGAGAGCATTCAGTCAAATCCAATTGGTCACAAAGCTTCCTCATGTGCATGGATGAACTCTACCTGACTCAAAAAGTTTATGGGCTGATGAGAGGCAAAGTGTTGGACCTGGTACTGGCCAAAGGGGATGACATAGTCAGTGACCTAAGAATTGATGGAAAGCTGGGTGATAGTGACCATGAGCTGATCACCTTTACTATCCATTGCAAAGCTGGCAAGTCAGTCAGCAAAACAGAAGCCCTTGACTTCAGGAAAGCTACAGTACTAATATAAACTATTTACTTTAAAAATGAACGATAATGAAAGATAGGTTATTCAAAGAATTATTTATCCAAAGTATTTCATATTCTTTTGATGAATAATTCTTTTGTTTCCTATCTTTTATGTCTCTATTACAAGTTGCATCCATTATATCCCTTAAAAGATTTAAATGAATTTTTAAACATTCAAAGTTTGTCCATCAGTACTCTCTCTCTAAAAAGACACAAAATACACTCTTCGATCAAAATGTTTCCTAATTACACAGTGACAGGGATGATTACAGCATTTAAATCCAGATTGTAAAATATGAAACTGACACATCTAGGGATTTTAGAGCTTCTATTAAATTGGGCTGTTTTAAATACAAATTTAATCATACCTTGTCTGCCTGAGGCAAGTAGGGGTTAATTCTAACATATGAAGCTGCATGAGGAATAATACATATTTGTAGATTTCATAATTATATTGAGTATATCTTACAGCAGAAGAAATTAGTAGTGTATGAACAATTCAGATATAAATATAAACCAACTCATGATCAGGGTAGATTCTGATTGTAGCTCTACTCTAAAGCGAATCAGAGTACTCTATGAATGTTCCTAGAACTTAAATGATGTAGCTTGCATATGAAAGAGTTCTAACAGACTTTCTTGCTACCCAACTCTGTTACTTGGACTATGCGTTAAGTTAAAAATTTAGTCCTTGGTATTGGAACTTCGATGAAAAAAGGGAAAATCTAAACTTTAGAACTTTATTAATTTCTCATATGTTTTTTAAAATGTTACCACAATGCTTTGTGAATGCTTGGGTATCTTTATACGACTTCTTGGTGTGGTTCAGCAAAGATAAGCAGTAACCAAAATATCTTCTTTTTATGATAGCTAAACATGAGTTTGTCTTGGTTCAGTTTATTGTGTAACAGTTTCTTTTTGAACAAGAGAATATCTTTTAGGGGAAATAAATCCAATACTGATTAAAAATTGCCAGCAATGGAGAGTTCAATGCAGTCTTTGGGAAGTGTCACTATAGTGAATTAACTTCACTGGTAAAAATGGCTCCTTTTTCTGGTATGAATATGTCTAATTTCAACTTTCAGATGTTACGTCATGTTACCCTTTGGTTTACAGATCCCTCTATTATCAAAACTGTGTTTCCTATGTAAGTGTTCTAATGCAACCATCCTTAAATTTCTGTTTGTTAAATTAAGCATATTGAACTCCTTGTGTCTTTCACTATAACTCATTTTTCCATACCTTTATTCATTCTCAATACTCTTGTTTAAGTTTGTTCCAGATGATAAACCTCCTTCATGAATTGTAGACACTGGTATAATGTTTACTCTATGCCATCGGGTTCCAGGGATGGGGTACTCACTTAGACCCCCATGCCTTTGGAGTTCTGTCACACCCACAGGGCATCAGGGGGACAGACTGAGTCGTCCTACTGCTGGCCCTTAAAGGTAAATTCTATATGTTATATCCCCCTTCTTTACTCCGGGAGCTCCCTCTTAAATAGTTGGATGTTCACCAGCTACTTGAACTTGGAACGTTTCAGGATCGTAGAACCAGAGGTTGCTAGCACTTGGCTCACTGGTGGGGGTCTAACCTTTACTGCTATCCCATTATATAGTCCTTGTACTTCACACGGAATCTCACCACATACCCACTCTTAGTTTGCGTGGCGTCATCAGGTTCCTCTGTGGGTACTGGTGGATTCTTTGGAATGTGATGAAACTCTTGCTCATGGTGGTCAGGTTCTTCTTCTGAAGTGTGTTCTGCTACTGTCTGTTGAAGTACATCAACATGTTGCTGGTACTGATAAGTAATCCTTTCTTAAGTGTCTTCTGTTCCTCATGTAGACATTACCACTGGGGCGTTTTACTACATAGGAGCATGGTTCATCCTTTTTTGCCATGATGGATGCTGGTGCCCAACCTGTACTTGTTTGCATCCTTACTTTCTCCCCCTCTTGTAGGGGTGGCAGGAATGCAGCCATGCAGTCATCATAGTGCTCCTTTTGGCACCTTTAAAGGTTATACAACTTGTGGGAAGCATTCGATGGTAGTCTAGGAGTTAGCACTGCTGTTGTAGCAGGGAGGGTACTGTGCAAAATCTCCCCATGAGAAGCTGTGGTGGAGCATACTCAAGACCGGTAATGGCCGTGTTCCTCAGATTGAGTAAAGCCAGATAGCTCAGAGCTGTCCTTCAAAGTCTTCTTAAACACTGATTTGATGGCCATTACAGTGGGTTCAGCCTAACCATTGGATTGTAGGTAACTTGGGTTAGAATGGGTGATGGTTAACCCCCAATCAGTCACAAATTGTTTCATCATGTAACTTGCAAATGGCAGGAGATCACAGACAGTCTCTTTACATATGCCGTGGTGAGCAAACACAGACTTCATTATGGCTACTACCATGCCAGCTGTCTTGTCTGGCAGGTGCAAAACTTCAGGGTAGTTGGAGTAATAGTTGACTGGGATCAAATTAGACTGTCCCCATAGATCAAAAATGTCTGCTGCCAGTTTTAGCCAAGGCAGGTCTGGGATCTCACATGAGATCATGAACTCTTTCTGACTACTGGGTTGGAGCTCTTGACAAGGTCTGCAATTTGCAATCTATTGTTTGATTGCATTCATTTTATGCCAATACATGATTATCAAATTTGTGCTTTCAAACTTTGTATGTCTTTATGGGGTGAATGAAGTAATGTCAACATGTCGGTCCTCACACCACTTGGAATAATTATTTTTAGAACAATCATAAGCAAATCATCCTGAATCTGGATTTGGCCCCTGAGAGGCCAGTAGGGCTTTAGTTCAGGTTCAGGTATGACTTGTTTTTGCCTGCTTAGCCATTCATTAAGATGCTGTGCTCTAAGGGGTTGTAGTTTCACAGATTTCATAGACATTAGGGCTGGAAGGGACCTCGGGAGATCATCGAGTCCAGCCCCCTGCCCAAAGGGCAGGAAGTCA
>NW_017728886.1:222395674-222421635 GCF_001723895.1 Crocodylus porosus
AGATTGTCAGGGCCAGCTGACTTGAAGGTATCCAGCTTCTCAAGATATTCCTTCATGAGGTCAGCATTAATGGAGGGCAGGGGATCTCCCTCACCCAGACCTTCCTGTCCCGTAGCAGGCATGGGCATCCCATGGGACTGATGAAAAACCAATGCAAAGTACCCATTTAATAGGTTGGCTTTTTCCTGGGTGTCAGTTGTCAGTTGCCACATCTGGTTCAACAGGGGTCCAATGTTGCCCTTGCTTTTCCTCTGGCTCCCCACATATCTGAAAGAGGACTTTTTATTGTCCTTGATGCTGGAAGCTACTTGGAGGTCAGTTGCAGCCTTGGCTTTCCTGGTTTGCTCCCTGCATATCAGCCATGAACATGTCTTTGCCTTTGGCATAGTGAATCTGGATGTCATACTTTTGAAGCTGCAACATCATCCTCTGTAGCCATGCAAGACCCTTTCCTATGGGCTTCACAAAAATCACTTCCAGGGGTTTGTGGTCCAACTGGACCTGGACCTGGATGCCATACACATATTGGTGGAACTTTGTCATGGTGAATTCAATTACCAGAAGTTATTTTTCAATCTGCACATAATTTCTCTTGGATTTTGTTAGAGCCCTCATAGTATATGCAATCAATTGATTCTGCTGAAACAGACATGCTCCTAAGGCATCTTTGGACCTGTTGGCTTGGATTTCCAGCTGCTCTGCTGGATTGAAGTACCTGAGTATAGGTGCCATTGTGATGGTTTGCTTGAGCTTATCCAGGGCTGTCCAATGCTTGGGTCCCCATTGCCAGATAACATCATTCCTGAGAAATGCTCTCAGTGGGGCTGTCAAGGTTGACTCATGTGGAATGTATTGACCAGGTACTAAATGTTTCTGAGGAGTCTCTAAAGGCCTTCTTTTGTCTGTTGGAGAGGGCATCCTGTTGATGGCTTCCACTTCATCATCATCTGGTTTGACACCATCTTTTGAGAAGATATGGCCCATATACCTAATGGTGTTGACTAAAAAACTATATTTTTTCCTTATTAAACTTTACTTCTTTCAGATATGCTGTCTCCGGGACTTGTTTCAGGGAATTTTTCTACACCCATGCACAACTGGTGGTAGTGTTGGGTCGACATAGATGTAGTGGGTACCAGAAAATTGGGCGAAACCTTCACAAATGTCCAAGTATAGTTTGAGAAGGTCTGTTTTGGTTGCAGGTGCTGTCAGACGCATTCCATGGACTCATCTGATAAGGTCTAAGGTGGTACATGCCACCCTACCAAGTATTGGTGGGTTACTATTGTCTCTTATATAAAAAGTTAAACCAGATTAATTAGCACCAGATTTGTAGCGTGCAATGATTGCACCTTGTGGTTTGATGCATGCATTGCCAAATGCAACCAATGCAACATGAGCTGGAGTTTTGCGTACTTTGCCTTGCAAAGCTTTTGCTAAATCTGCTTGGATAGTGTTTGCTTCTGTTCCAATATCTAACTTAAAATCAACTGGCAAACCAGCAATCATGACTGTGCTATACCAGGTATTCTGGTTATCAAAGTCTCGTGAATGCTGCCCTGCAGTCATTGTGCCAAAATATAGGGTGCTGACTCTGTTTGCAGACCGTGCAGCCTCTCCCTTTGATATGCACATTTTCACAAAGTGGTTCACTCCAGAGCATTTGTAACAAGCTTCTCCAAAAGCTGGGCAGGACCTAGGCTTGTGTGTGCTTCCATACCTTCTGCAAGCTCTGTCTTTATTAGCTTGATTGCCCACCTGTGCAGCAAACTTCACTGATGGCTTGGTTTGTTTTTGCAAAGTGCTCCAGCAGCTTTGCTTTTGCTCAGCTGTGTGCAAGCTTGCTTCTGCAGATATAACTCGAGCCTGAAAACTTGTGAGAGCCTTTGCCCTGCAGATATCCACAGCCTGTGCTAGAGTGAGGGAAGGATTTCCCAGAAGCCTTTCTTTGAGTTTCCAGTTGCTTATACTGAAGACAATTTTGTCCCTCAACAAAACATCCTCAGCATGTCCAAATTCACAATGCTGAGCTCTGCTTCTGAGCTCTGTAACAAAATTATCTATGCCTGTAACCTCATGGTATCTAAGTTGCCAGAACTGATACCTTTCAAAAACAGGGCTTTTTTTTTCTGGGTTTGCACTAGCTCTTGAATGCTGCAAGCACCAATACAAGGGTTTTGTTATTAGGGTCTGCAAACACCTCTTGCATGTTGTTGTAAATTTCTAGGGCTTTATCCCCAATGCAGTGAAACGTGACTGCAATTTTATAATCCTCTGCCTCTTCCTCAGCCTTTGTGACTGTAAGGTATAATCAAAGCTTCTGTTCCTATCTCCTCCAATTCTCCCCACAATTTCCTGTAAAGGATAATACTGGTGGAGGTTTGAAATGCTCCATTTTTTTTTCTTTGAATGAAAGCTGTAACCCCCTTAATCAGGCTGCTGGTGACTCCACCAAGAGACAGGTCATTTCTGACACCTTATAATGTTTACTCTATGCTATTGATCTTCAGGGATGGCATACTCACTCAGACCTCCATGCCTTTGGGGTTCTGTCCTTGGGTCAGCATTCAGCAGAGACCGATGGGGTGGTAAACAACTTTATCTTTATTAGGAACAGGATTTGGCAACTCACATGCTGACAGCTTGCACAGAGAACTACCCACCACCAAAAACCGCACCCACAGGGCATCAGGTGGAGAGACTGGATTGTCCCACTGCTGGCTCATTAAAGGTACATTCCATATACCACACTGGAATTGAGCACAGCATTTCAGGAACAATTTCACCAGTTCCAAATTCAAAGATTACATAAATTCTTTTTTACATAAATTACTTTTAAAAATCAAAACTGTACAATTCTTGGGGGTTTTTTAATTTAAATTGGCAACCATGTGCTTTTCATTTATATCAGTTTATGATGGAAGCATGAAGCATGAAAGTTACTCATGGCTTAGCTTGTAGCTCTCATATTTAAACCTTTATTTCATTAAGCTATTTTACAATGATCTCATTCTCTCTCAATCTTCATCAGATGGAATATATAGTAATGCACTAGAAATATCATTTTCAGCAGGGCTTTGTAGGGAACCAGATTACTTACCAGTGGTTAAGTAAAACATAAATTATTTAATAATACCAAAGAAATAAACCAAAATTATATGGGCCCTATAATCCCCGCCTTTTTTTTGGCTTGGATTCAGATGATGCTTAGCAGCATGAAAGAGAAATCCCACTTTCACAGATTTCATAGACATTAGGGTTGGAAGTGACCTCGAAGGATCATTGGGTCCAGTCTCCTACCCAAGGGTCAGGAAGTCAACTGGGGTCAAATGATCCCAGCAAGATAGGCATCCAAATGTTTCTTGAAAGTGTCCAGAGTAGGTGCTTGCACCACTTCTCAGGGAGTCTATTTCAGGGCCTGGGGACTCAGACAGTAAAGAAGTTTCTCCTTATGTTCAGCCTAAAATGGTCTTTCAGGAGTTTGTGACTGTTTGATCTTGTTTTCCCTTGGGGTTGACCTGGTGAACAGACATTCTCTGAGTTCCTGTTGCACACCCCTTATGTACTTATAGGCTGCCACCAAGTCACCCCTGAGCCTGCGCTTCTCCAGGCTGAAGAGTCCCATGGCTCTCAGCCTCTCTTCATAAGGCCTGCTCTCTTGTCCTCTCATCACATGTGTGGATCTCCTCTGGACTCTTTCAAGCTTTTTCACATCCTTTCTGAATTGCAAAGCTGAGACTTGGATACACTATTCCATCTGTGGCCTCACCAAGGTGGAGTAAAGTGGGAGGATGACTTCCTGGATCTTGCTTGAGATGCATCAGTAGATGCAAGCCAAGGTTTTGTTTGCTTGCCAGCTGCAGTATGGCTCATGTTCATTTTGTGGTCAATCATGACCCCCAAGTCTCTTTCAGTCATGGTGTTAGTGAGTGTAGCACTGTCAAACTGTGAGAGAGAGAAGGAGCCACCCGCCTCCAAAGCTCCCAGGCTAATCAAAGGCTCAGCAGCCCCATGTCTGCAGCCCCAAGGAGCCTGGCAGAAATCTCCCTTACCCAGGTGTGTTGGGAAGAGAGGGGCAGAGAACTCCTGCACCGGTATAAAGAAGAGCCTGGGACAGGAAAGCTGGAGGAGAGCAGAACCAGAAAGTGGAGGAGGAGAAGCGAGCTGGCGCACACTGCAGGGAACTCTGAAAGCAACGTGGAGTGATGGCAGGAGACTCTTGCAGAGAGTAGAAACCCCAGCGGGCTTTTAGAGCCAAGTCTACTGGCCCTGCGGGGAGCAGAACTGGTTGTTTACATGCTGGGACCTGGTGGAGCCGGGCAGTGAGAATGGTACCGCAATAACCCTAATAGAGGAGCATTATTGACTTTCAGGGTACCGTAATGCATGTAAAAGTGGCACAAGCCAATAAGATGGACTTAAGGTGCTAAAAGAAATCATGGAGATCTCCACAAGAGGATCTCAGAAAGAGAGAGAGAGAGAGATCCACCAAAGAGGGACTGACCACACGAAGGTCAATTTTGGTTTAGATCTTGGCTGCAAACAGCAGGAGCAGTGACATAGGCCAGGAGAGCCTTCTCTGTTTTCTTGTTTTCTTTTTGGTCTTTTGTTGGTTGTTTGACTGGAACAGAGGACATGTGGCTGGACCAACTGGCTGGCCAGAACCCGGTGGAATAGGCAAGGGTGTAGGGGTGGCGAAGATCTCAGGAATGCGGGGCCCCACGGGACGTTGGTGAGACTACTACTTGGACTACATGTGCAGGTACATGAACCAACTCCATTAACATCAAGTCATGGCAGGTGAAACATGGGCATGTAGCTCATCAATTAGGACCAATAACACCCTAGTTGAGCAGCAGGTGGCACCCTGCAGGTCTACAAGGGACTGCAATACCTGACACAAACCTATAACTATAATGTGGGTTTTTTCTCCTGAGGTGGGGCAGCTGTGTTGAATGCCATCAGATTTTCATCCACTCACTTTATGTGCCTGTTGAGGTTGGCCTGGATTGCTTGCCTATCTTCAAGTGTGAGCACACTTTGCTATAGTTTGGTGTCATCAGCTAACTTAGCCAGTCTGCTTCTGACATTAGAGTCCAGATCATTAATAAATGCTTTAAAAAGTACAGGTCTGCGAACAGAGCCCTGGGGGATGCTACTGGTCATCATGTACCATGTTGACTCAGTTTCATCAATTATCACTCTCTGGGTCTGACCACAGAGCCAGTTCCCCAGCCATTGGACCATAAGCTTGGTGAGGCCACTGTTCCCCAATTTTGCCATGAGAACATCATAGGACACCAGGTCAAATGCTTTTTTGAAGTTTAAATATATTGTATCAACCTCTTCTCCTTTGTCCATGTGATGTGTCACCTGGTCATAGAATGAAATAAGATTGGTCAAGCAAGACCTACCCACAATGAAGCTGTGTTGGCTATCTCTTAGAATGTTGCCTTCCAATAGTCTGTTGTTAATGGTTTTTTGATTATTTTTTCAAAGATCATTCCAGGGATTGAGGTCAAATTGACTGACCTATAGTTCCACTAATCTTCCTTCTTCCCTTTCTTAAAGTTAGGCACCACATTGGCCCTCTTCCAATCTTCAGGTACTTCATTTGAGTGCCACGAGTTCTCGAATATCCTCACCAATGGCTGTATTATGATATAAGTCAGTTCCTTTAGCACTCAGGTGCATTCCATCCAGTACAGATGATTTGTGGATGTCCAGTCTCTCAAAGCGATCCCTCACAATATCTACTTTCTTCTTCTCCAGGATTTAAGATTTCATGTTTTAAATAAGTCACTGGGTATTATATTGCTAAAATAAGTTTGTTTCACTTTTTGTGGGCTAACTGATGCACTGTAAGAAGTTTGAATGACCCATTCATTTCAATACACACCAGGTGCAGCTACACATTCATTAATGTGCTTTTGATAATGCGCATTAAATTTAGTACCTCCATTGTGAGGTACTAGAAAAAGGCATATTAGTCACTTTTAATGTGCATTAGCAAAAGTGCACTTTTTTTGTGAAGGGGACAGATCAAGTCCCCCACAGTGAAGGAGGGAGTGGGGCTGGGCCAGGGACTGCCATTGTCCATACCCTGGGAGGGTATTGGGAAGAGTGTGCCCCTGGATCTGCATGGGTGGGCTGCAGCTACATGCTGGGGCTGTGTTGGGCTCTTTCTGGAGGGGGCTGGGCCAGGCTGAGCTTGGTGCAAGAGGTGGAAGCATTGGGAGGGGCTTTACAGGTAGACTGCAGCCACCTCAAAATTCACTGTACCCCCCAAAACCCTCCTCCCAGTGTGGCCATCATTCCCAAGCACAGCCTGGCTCACCCCCACTGGGAAGAGCCTGGCACCTCCCTGGCTCCAGCCCACAGCTGCACCCTGCCCCACCCCATGCAGATCCGGGGGCACATGCCTCCATATGCCCTCCCAGGGTGCATGCAGCAATGGGAGCTGCTCCTCCCTTTCACCACAACAGACTTACCATCTGGACACTGTTCGTCAAGCTGCCAGGTTGCATATCAGAAATTGGATCACTATAGGCTGATATGGCTCCTTAAAAATTGGTTATCACTATCAGCCCCTGAAATCCCTCTTGGTGAACCCCTACTATTTTGTGTTCCATCATAATATAGAAACATAGAATCATAGAAGTAGGGTTGGAAGGGACCTTATAGATCTTCAAGTCCATCCCCCTGCCAAGGCAGGAGAAAAAAAACTGGGCTCAAATGATCCCAGCTAGTTAGACATTAAGCCTCCTCTTATAGACCCCCAGGGTAGGAGCCAGCACCACTTCCTCTGGAAGTTGGTTCCAGATCTTAGCCACCCTAACTGTGAAGTAGTTCTTACACATGTCTAATCTAAACCTACTCTCCAACAACTTGTGGCTGTTATTCCTTGTTATGCCAGGGGGCACTAGGGGAAACAAGATCTCTCCCAAACCCTTCTGGTCCCCCCTAGTGAGTTTATAGATTGTCACCATGTCCCCCCTCAGCCTTCTCTTGTGAAGGCTGAACAGGTTCAGGTCCCACAGTCTCTAATTGTAGGGTCTGCCCTGTTGTCCCCGGATCATTTGGGTGGCCCTGCTCTGGACCCTCTCAATGTTGTCCACATCCCTCCTGAAGTGGGGGGCACAGAACTGGACACAGTACTCCAGCTGTGGACTGACCAGCATTGCATAGAGGGGGAGGATCACCTCCTTGGCCCTACTTGAGATGCATCTGGGGATGCACGACAAGATCCGCTTAGCCCTGCCAACCATGACCTCACATTGTCGGCCCATGTTCATCTTGGAGTCAATAATGACTCCAAGATCCCTTTCTGCCTCCGTCCTCTCAAGAAGGGAGTTTCCCATCTTATAAGTGTGCTGCTGGTTACTGCTGCCCAAGTGCAGCACCCTGCACTTCTCAGTATTGAAGCACATCCTGTTTTTGCTAGCCCACCCCTGTGACCTATCCAAGTCTTGCTGCAGTCTTTCCCTCCTTACTAGAGTGCTCACCTCACTGCAAATTTTGGTATCATCAGCAAATTTAAACAGGGTCCTTTTCACCCCGTCGTCCAAATCGCTGATTAAGAAATTCAACAGTGCAGGCCCAAGGACCTAGCCCTGGGGGACTCTGCTGCCCACTTCTCCTCAGATTGAATATGACCCATCCACCACCACCCTCTGAGTGCGACCCTTCAGCCAATCTGCAATCCATCTGACTGTGTAGGCATCAGTGCCATAGTCACTCAATTTCTTAATGAGGATGGGGTGGGAGACGGTGTCAAAGGCCTTGCTGAAGTCCAGAAAGACTACATCCACAGCAACACCAGCATCCAAGGCTTTTGTGACCTGATCATAAAAGGCAATCAGGTTGGTCTGACATGAGCTCCCCCCAAATGAAACCATGCTGGTTGCCCTTGAGCATCATCTCTGAGGCGGGCCCATTGCAGATGTGCTCCATGAAGATCTTCTCTAAGAGTTTCCCTAAGATTGCAGTAAGACTGACGGGCCTTCTCCCTTTTTTAAAGATGGGGACCACATTGGCTACCTTCTAATCACCCGGCACCTGGCCCGAGCACCACGAGCGCTCGTAAAGCTGTGCCAAGGGCCCTGCAATAACCCCTGCTAGCTCCCCCTTAGAAGAAAGGGGGTAGAGGGATCACATTATAAAGATTTGTGTAATCAACTGCAAACTAGGTTGGTTTTGCATGAGAATTATGTGTGTTTGAGAGATGCTTCTTCTTTTCTTCATTCTCTCCTGTCTCCCTTCCTGAAAAGAGGCATAACCAGGTATATCCTGAGAGGTTATGGCAATGCAGCACTCCTCATACCCATCCCCCATCCCTTTGCCTGTCACGCGTCAGCTCTCAGAACAAGGTCTGGCTGAAGCCTCTGCCTTCACATGGTGCTGGAGCCTGGAAGAAATAGAACAAACAGTACCAGCTAGACTCCAGGGCTTTGGGAAAGCAGAGGCTCTGGCCAGCCCTCACCCCAATCAGCTGATGAGGTCAGAGCTTACTGCTTACCTGGAGCTCATGCAAGGACTTGCACTTACCAGGAAATGTGCTTAGGACTCACTTTGCATGTATGGTACAGCCAAAGATGAGGGTGGTATGGGACTGTTGCCCTATTGCCTTATTCCTGGATCCACTATTGGGCATAATTGAGCTAAATAGGTATTTGAACACCTTCATGGAGAGGTCAACTTCTACAAACTATAGGGCATGCAAATTTGATAAAATGAAACCTAAACACAAGGGATCTATATATTTGTATGAAACCAAGGATGTGGCCTCCTAACACTATCAACCAAAGTGCAAGTATGATTGGATTTTAAAAATCTACCCTACCTTCTCAGATTGGTGTGACCTTGGAAAAGTACTTTGTGGGTGGAACTTAGAAAAATATTACCATCCGTTTTTAAACAAATCTCACCCTAGAAATTATTTTTAAAATGCCATGGGGAATACTTTTGGGTTTGTCCATTTGTAAATCAAAATGCCTTAGTTATTATGTGTAGGTATTCAGTATAAATTTGAGAGTGAGGAAGTGAAAACACCTCTACCAGTCATCAAAAATAGGCAATTTAGGAACAAAAAGTCACAACCTGCTATAGAGCAGTTTCTCCTGCTGTTTTCCATTATCCAAGGACTATACACAGCAAATTAGTAAGAGTTTTAACAGTGTTTGAAAGTTCGACTCTAGTGCAATATTCAAGCAGCACAGAGTTTTCTTTGACATTATTTTGATTTAAGACAGTGTGTCTTTCTGACAGGTAATGATTTCTAGGCACAACAATAGGGTATTGTGTAACATTCCCCAAGTTACACTAGAATTGATCAGGGGATGAATCTAAATTTTTGCAGGGTTTACTTGGTATATAATATAAATGAAATGATGTCTTGCATTGGATTTCCATAAAATTACAGGTTGTAGTACATTGCTTTCAATGGGAGTTGAATCAGACCCTCAGATACTTCTCCAGCTTGTTTGTTTTCTAGCACATTATTGAAAATTCCAGGACAACATATGGTATGTTGTGTAAATGCAACATATTTTTAGATTTTGATAATATTTCCTGTGATGCTTGTATAAAAATTAGAAGAAAATGGTTAAATGATATTACTCCTTTAAAGGAATATAAACCATTTGAAATGTATCAACTAAATTATTTTGTCTTTCCTACAGTCTACTACTTTCTGTGTAATGGATTGTATAGAATAAAGTTTGTCTCATCAATGACCACACTTCTGCCTATAAATTCAATATCTATGGTTAATGATTAAATCTATTAGAGTAATCTTCTTTGTATATTTAATATTAGTTTATTTATAATTGGTTTCCAATCATTTCTCTGATTCAGGGACCTTGCTGTCTATCACAGGTCCAGCTCTATACTGGAATATGAACAATAGTAATTATTGTACTCATTACATCTTGTTTCTCTTGAGGCAGTAGAACACTCATACCTAGTTCTCAGAAGATCACATATACACTCTTTATATGCTCTCTCAGATGTTTACCAGCAGCAGCAGAGATGAAACTGAAAGAGAGCAGGCAATAATCAGAGAGATGAAGTAGGACAAGGCATATCTGGCTTTGCCTTTAAGAGGCTTGTCCACTTTAATGTTTGGGTAGAATTATTCTGATATTATGAAAGATTTAATCTGTCTGTCTGCCTGTTCATAACACTTAATACATGCTCTGATTGTGAATCAGAATGCAAAGAAGGGTTTGGATAAGTGGCAGCGTGCTGCCATGATGGCAGGGACACAGAGAACAGAGTGGGGGGAGGCGAGGTTTGCACAGCTGGCCTGCCCCCCCCACTCCCTGAAGGCAGTGGCAATGGAGCGGGTGGAATAGAGGTGGGGTGAGGCCATCAGCACTGGCCTCAGTTAGCTCCTCTCCCTTCCGTCATCACCACCTGGAGGGCTGACATGGCGGTAGTGGGGGAGAAGTGGGCCTGGCATGGGGTGGAGGAGCGGGCACTCCATGGTGGTGATGGCGATGGTGGTGGTGGTGGTAGCGATGGCAGCAGTTGGGGCAGGGGAGGGGAGGGGCAAAGAGGGGAAGGGAGGAGTGGGCCCAGTCCCAACACGGGGTGGGGGGGAAGGAGGAATGAGCCTGACTGGAGGGAGAAGCCAGCCCACCATGTCAGTGGCTCGGGGGAAGGGAGGAGTGAGCCTCCTCTCCCCCTTGTGCCCAGGCCCACTCCTCCCTCAACCCTGCTGCCCTGCATTAGCCCTGAGCCACCTCTTTCCATTCCCCTGCCACTGTTGGGTTGGCCCGAGCCTGCTGCTTCCCTCTCACCATGCCAGCCCAGCTTCTCCCCACCCTTCGGCCCAGTCCTTTCCTGCATCAGACCCAGGCCTGCTCCTCCCCTACATCCGCCGCTGTGGTGAGGAGGGGGAGTGAGCCCAGACCCCAAAGAGCAGGAGGGAAGTGGGGAGCAGGCCTGGATGGGGTGGGCACAGGACTCCGTCCCCGTCCACTCCCCGCCCCCATCATTCTAGATGGGCAATTGGCTAGTCTTACAAATATCAGCAGGAAAACACAAAAACACTGATAAAAAAATTCCCTTTTTAAAAAAAAATCCAAAACCTGTCTTTGCGGTTTAAGTGTGTCCTATCATAAATCTTTTAAAATTAGTCAGTATGAAGCAGGGCTGTTGAGCTGGCAGCCTGAAGGCCATATGCAGCACAAGGTTTTAAGTAGTAGCCCTGAGCTTCCACCTGGCTACCCCATCCCCTCCTCCTCCCCCCCAGTCCCCACTCTTATGACTTTAGTTGTAGCAGGGGTATATAGTCCCTCAGCCATTTAGAACTTGGACATCCCTTCTATAAATAATACACTTTATGTAAAGAATATAGTTTCTCTTTTAAGTTAAGGATAATGATGCATTCATGAAGAAAAAGGTGTTCTAAATAGATTATTTCACATTTTTGAAAAATTCATATTAAAATAGTGTTGGTATGAAATCTAAGTTGTTCCACATTTTCCTGGGATATTTATTATTAGATAATGAAAAGGACAGAACTCCCAAAAAGATTAGGGTAAAAATATCAAATACCTATGTCGTTTTATAAGCACAAGAAAGTGCATAGACCTCTTGACTTGCAGCCTTTACAATCAAGCTGTGGAAGAATTTCCCTTTACTAAGCATGCATCCCCCAATCCTCTTTTCTCAATAAAAGGGAACCAGACCTTGAAGGCCTTACATATGGAATATTTACTCATGTACAAGTTCTTCTAAAGCCATTTATCTTATTCTTTTTCTCTTTTTATAGCTCAATCTCTTAATTCATATATATATAGTTACATCCCTGTCATATTTTTAAGTAATTTAATCTTTAGTATGCAATTTTCTGCCTTCTTCCTGCAAATACATACACATTTCTTTTTGTCTGTATGTATGTGTTCCCTGAGATCGCTGAAGAGCACAACAGCAATGGGCCACCCCATACTTCTAGCAGTATTTCAATTATTGAGGAAGGCCACAAATAGTTTATAATAACATGCACTTGAGGAAAACGTTGAGCAAGATTTTCAACTAGTATAAATTGGTGTTGTTTCACTGAAGTCAATACAGCTACATTGATTTCCATCACTTGAGATTCTGGCTCATGAAAAAAGAATTGAAATTCACTGGATAACTGATTCTTTCAGCTCTGATAATGACATACCCACCTAAAACTTCCTCTGTTCTTTAGCTCTGCCATGGTGAGCAGATAGTGTCATCTAAAAATTACCTTTGTACATTTTAAGAAATATACTCTTCCAGTTAACTCAGATAACCTTCTAGAAAACAAGGAAAGAAGCTTATGCTGTTAAGCTGCTCATCTACCAAAGATCAGCCTATTTTTTCCCAGTGTATGTCACCATCCTCACTTCTGACAGAGAAAGTGACTCCACGCATCCGATGCTGTTACATATCTCAGTAAGATAATTGAAACTGAATTTGTGCAGCAATATAAGATCATAGATAAGTGAAAAGTAGAGATAAGTAATGGCTTTATAATTTTCACTGCATTCATTTACAGTTTGATATGTTTCATTCTAATCAGTTTCTTTTTGCAGCTAAAAATGTAACTCACCCATATCACACCTTGAGAGAGCGTCTTAGGTAAGGATGCTACTCCGGTAAGAAAGGAGAAAAAAGGCAAGCTTGGTCACCATGCTGGTCTAGGTTCCCTTCATTCTGGCCTATGGGATAAAATATACTAAATAGCCTAAATCAAGTCCCACCTCCCTAATCATATCCATGCATCAATATCAGTTCCTTACTTTAGAAACAAATTTTAAAAGCTGACAGTTTCAAGGCTAGTTTCTGAGAGCACAAACATACTTTTTTTTGAGCCTTTGTCTTGGAAAAGTATGAACAAACAGAAAGGAGTTTAAGCAAACAACATAGCACTGTGTGAGTACTAGTTCAAACAACTCAAAGAAGTTCTTCAAATTGTTTACTTTTTAGTAGCAAAATATGTAGAACTGTAGTAGCAAGACTTTTTAGTAGCAAGCAACAATAACTATGCCACACAAGACAAGGGCGTCCAATGCTGAATCAAATAATTTGTACTGAAAAGAAATTGATACATCTGATTTCACTTATTTCTCCTTAATTATTTTGCATCTTCTGAACCAAGAAATTTATGAGCTTTGAAAGACACAAGCTGAAATTGTGGCATTAATGAAGTCAGTGTGGAACTTCACCATTACCTTTGAATAAGCTCCAAATTTTCAGCTATTGGCTATTATTAGTGGAAGTTCTGTAGTTTCAAGAAATGACAGATATGGCCTATATTTTCAGGAAAGGTGAATGGGGATGTTTCTGATACAGAAACAAAACTAGTATATCTGCGTATAAATACACAGCAAATTAATGAGTCAAATTAATGAGACCGCTGGAGCTGTCTCCCACTTCCCACTAATAGAAGTCTTCAGGGGCTCTTCCTGGGCTACTGCTTTGCCCTGCTGATCAGCTCTCCTCATCTCTTCTAAACCCCGCTCTTCTCTCTTTTCAGTCCTTGATGCATCTGCCCTTGTGCTGGGCATGCAACTCCTTTTATACGCTCCAGGGCTCTGCCCCTGAAGTCTTCCAGACCTGACAGTTTGCAGTCTTCAATTAGGTTCGGGAGAGATTTTCTCCCCTTCCCTTCAGAAAAGGGGCATGATGTTATTTCTCTTGGTGCCTCCTGATTGGTAGATGGGCTCTACCAATCAAAACAGCAGGATCTCAAACGTGGGTTTCAACCCAAGCTCTGAAAGGTGAGCTTCCTAGCAATCCTTCTTCCTGGAACAACACCCCATGATCAAATAAGCCAAAACCCTGCTGGTGACACCATCTGTGCAGCCATGTATTAATCTTCAGGATGTGTCCATTCCTGCTCAGGCCTTTCCCCTTGACTGGAAGGATTGAGAATACCACATGATCCCCCTTTCCCTTCACACTTGCACCCAGAATCCTGTAGTCACTTTTGATCTGTTCAGGATCACGCTTGGCAATATACATGGATGAGCAACATGGGGTAGGAGTCAGAGGGCTGGATGAGTCTTGATAATCCGTCCATGACATCTTAGATCAGGCAAGCAGCAAACTTCCCAAAACAACAGGCAGACTGTTAGACGGATGCCTCTAGTGTTCCCTTCAAGCTGTGCGGCATGTGTGGCTGCGCAGGTGCACCTGGCAACACAGCGTGAGTGCACCTTCATGGCTTCAGTGTGCACTCTGAGCATTTATCATTACATATTTATTTTGAAAGGGAACAGGATATATTATAGTCCAGATTATCAGTGGTCCACTGATTTACAGCATTAGTTTTTACTATATAGACAGCTACTGAAATTAAATGAGTCATGTTTGAGCCTTGAATTTAGCTATAGTAAAATAGCAATACACATAGGAATTCTCATGTAACTGGAGAACATGGTCATTTTCCTCAGGTGGTGGAGTGGCTATGCAGAAAGATTCAGTTATATGGCTGTCTCGGTTCTTACCCTAGACATACATGAAGGTTGAAAGTTTATGGGGTTTATAAAACTTTTATAAGAATTTCCTGTATTCTGCTCCCTTTTCAATATTACTTCAGCATATCAGTATAGCCAGGATCACACAGGGGAGAAGCCTGGATTTAGTCCCTCAGCAAGAACAAATTTTCTAAACAGAATATAAATCTTGTGGATACAGCATTTATTAGGAACATAAATATATAGCCAATGGTTTAAAAATAAAGTACACATTTCTTGTTGAATATATGTATTTCTGTACTTAGGGAAAAGATTCTTAGGAGAACCTAATTTTAATAGGATTTTGCCATTATTTTTTCCTCCTATCTGCTTTTCCACCCATGCATAAACCCTGGTATTTTCATACTAGCTGCAGATAGCAGACATTTTAGTACTTCTACATTGCTGCAGCTAAGATTGCCTCTAGCAGAGTTTCATTTACAAAAGAGGTAAAAATAACAGCATAGTAGGAAACACTATTTGCTATCAACTCTTAAATGCTTGCACTGCTGGAATAGTATTAAGCAATGCACCTTTTTCCAAAAGTGATTTGCAAAGGAAGTGCTGAAGTGAAGAAAAATCACATGAATGTTTAAATCAGACTAAACCACTGTTAACACAGAAGGAAAATCCATACCATATATATTTAATTAAAGTCAAGATAGTGACACAAAAGGTCAAATTGCAACAGGAATGGAATTTTCATATTTGTCTTGCACATTTTTGAGGGCTCTGTTTTGAGGTTTAGACTAATAGTCTAAAATGGTGATAAAGTAATCTCAAGCTCTTTTCATTACTCCAGGCTTGACTTGTTTTGAGATCTTTGTCAAATTACTTAGTCCCACATCTAGAGGCATTTACATGTGGTATCACTTTGCTACCTCACTTTTAGGTATCAGACTAATTCTAGGGAATTTAAGTTCCATAAGTAGGAAATGCCTAAGACTGAGATTTACTGCACAAGTGAACAACAGGAAACATCAAAGAGAGGGCTATGTCTGACACCCTGCCTTTTTCTCAGAGTTAGGCACTTAATGAATGGGAAAGGTAGCTGCTACTACCAGAAGCAGGTGCAGCAGTAGCTGCATTTCTTAATGAAAGTAGCAGTGGATGTTATATTTTGTGCTGAACTCATAGTTGTTTGGGTTCCACTAGGACATGGGCAGTGGTAAAACTTTAAGTGCTCAAGTAACATTGCTGAGAAGAATTGATGCCTCACAGGTACTTAATTGGATGTGTAATTACCTAATTGGTTATCCACTTTTGTGGATTACTCAAATGGATTTAAGCCTATACTTTTTACCTTAAGTACTAACATCCTTTTTTGTCTTTTCTTTGTTCCTCAATTTCTTTGTCTTAGATTCTTAATTTGTAAATAAGGTATGTTGTAATGGTCATTAGTTATAGGTTTTAAAGCATTTTGCTGATATAATTATAATATTTTCTGTATTTATTTTTCTACCCTATGTTCTGCTATCCCATATGGCTTATCTATGTGAACACTAATGATGCTGTCAGGGGTGACCTGGAGCAGATGAAAAATGACTACATGGTATGGGTGCAAGGGTGAAGGAGATAAGGGCCCAGGTGGTGTTCCTGTTGATCTTTCCACTCAAAGGTAAAGGCCTGGCTAGGAGCAGACACATCCTGGAGATCAAAATGTGGCTTCATGGATGGTGTTGCTGGCATGGTTTTGACTTCTTTGACTACAGGATGATATTCCAGGAGGATAGACTGCTGGGAAAGGATGGTATAAAAAGGGATACTACAAAAAGTGGAAACTTATTCATAGTACTAGAGAATAGTGTAAAAGTATTGTATTGGAATTGCAGGGAAATAATTAGGAAGGCCAAGGCACAATTTGAGATGTAGCTGGCAAAGGATATATAACGAAATAGAAAAAGAATTCTTCAAGTATGTCAAAAGGAAGAGGAAGACCAGAAAAAAATTTAAGGAATGCAAAAGTTAGTCTAGCCATGGATAATTCAGAGAAGGCTGAAGTATTTAATGTATTTTGTTTACTAGTTGTCCCAATATATTAGATATATAATAATATATTGCCACAGTTGGCAGCAAAAATTGGAAAGGAGACAAGCAGCCTAGAGTAATGGCAGAACAGGTTAAGGATTACTTAGAGAAGCTAGCTACTTTCAAGTGGGCAGGTCTAGAGGGGATGCACCCAAGGATATTGAAGGAACTGGCTGAGGTAATTTCATAGCCATTTCAGAACTTGTAGAGATTAAGTGATGTCTTAGATGACTATAAAAGGCAAATATGGTGATCATCTTTATGAAAGGGAAGAAGGAGGATCCTGGGAAATACAAACAAGTCCACCTAACCTCTATATCTGGAAAGTCCACGAAGCAAATGCTCAGGACCCTATTGTGAAGCACATAGAGGAGAACAAGTGGTGTTTATACATATGCTCTTGGAGTGGGGGGAGAAGGGGGCTTTAATTTAAGCACCTGAAATGTCTTGTGTATCAGTGTCCCTGTGCTGAAAAATGGCAGTGGGGGCACTTTAACTGAAGCTCATCACATGAGCTTTATTTAAAGCATCTCTGCCACCATTTTTCAGTGTGGGGACACTGATGCATGAGATGCTGGAGTCTGGTGGACCACAGTAATTACCATGCTTCAGCAGACTTGATTAATTCCGTTAATTATAGTGCATCAGAACAGCCTCGTTGTTCATATATAGGTTCCCAAGGTTATCAGAAACAGCCAGCATGGACTCACCAAGAGCAAGCCATACCTGACCAACCTGATTTCCTTTTATGATAAAGTGACATATTCTGCTGATGGCGGAAGAGCAGCAAATGTAAAATGCAGACTAAATGAAAATACTATAAGATGGATACATAGCCAGTTGGATCATAATATTGAACAAGTAGTCATCAATAGCTCAATATCTAGTTGGGAGAAACAAAGACCCCTTAGGGGTCTGACCTGTGTCTGCTATTGTTTAATATCTTCATTAATGATTTGGATTATTGGGATTGAGTGAACACTTAGCAAATTGTAGATAACACCAAATTAGGTGGAATAGCAGATACTCTGGAGGGTAGGGCTAGGATATGGATATTCTGAAGATTTAGTTAGGATATTAGGAGGAACTTTATAACTACAAGGGTAATCCAACATTAGACCAGGCTGCCTAGAAAAATTGTGGACTATCTTTCCTTGGAAGTTTTCAAGAGCAGATTAGCCAGATACTTGGCTGGGATGTCCTAGTCAGGGATATTTCTGCCTTGAGCAGGGGGCTAGACCAGATGACTTTGTGGAGGTCCCTTTCAGCCCTACTTTCATATAATGTTATGCATCCGCTAAATATTTTGTTTGCTCTTGGACCTGTGCTGATCACTGAGCAGAGGCTTCCACTGAATTGTCTATTTTCCTATGTGTATGTGCTTGTATTGTTTTAACATCTGTTTTACAAAGATTCTGGCCAGAGAAAGGGTGGCCAGAGTTACTGGTGAATTTACTTTATTGTCATGCCACTAGTTGGTGCTTGCTTTGCTGCTGTGTACAGCCTGATGAAGGGTGCTTGTACCCTAAAGCTTGCTAAGAAGAATTTTTCCAACTATTTGACTTGATCTAATAAAAGACATCAGATTTACCCAAAGAACTGTGTCTGCTTTTAAGGGGAATATGTGTAATAAAAGGCATCAGCTGGTGATTCTCTTTCTCTGCTGATGAACTAAGATGAATGGCAGAGCTTGACAACCTTTATTAGATTACCTAGGGGTGGTAATGTGATCTCCAGTAGCAATTTGGTAGGGATCCCTTCAATTTTTCTAGGTGAAAGCTGAGCAACCAGGGTAGAAGGATACTTAGGGATAGTGTCCAAGGAAGATACATTAGGAGAAATACTCAAATAGTCAGATTCTCTATATCTTTTACCTTCATGCCCAAGTTATATAATGAAAGACATTCTTCTAGAGAATGGTGGACATATTCCAAATTAATCTTGAAAATGTGCTGTGTGCTTCCCTTCTCCTTTAATGCCTTGGTCCTATAATGTAGATTATCCTGAAATTGTAGCTGGTGGCTGGGAGGATGGCATGAGGTCTGGCAGCATTGAGTCACTATCTTCTCTGATGTGTCCTTAACATCAATATAGATGAGACTTCAGATGATAAATCTACTGAAAATAAACCAGGGTCAAATGTTGAAATAAATTCCCAAGCAAACTGGTATACCATGAAAGTAAGTTTGTAAGAGTGGTTGCACTAATAGAAAATCTGAGGATAGGCTGGTGATCCAGGCTGACCTTGACAGGCTCAGAAAATGGGTGGATGAAAACCCGACAATATTCAACATGGAAAAATGCAAGGTACTCCACCTTGGGAAAATACCCGCAGCACACATATAGGCTCGGCAGTGCTATACTTGCGAGCACCATGGCTGAAGGGACTTGGGGGTCATGAATGACCCCAAGATGAATACGAGCCACCAGTGCAATGTCACAGCTGATAAAGTGAACAAAACTCTGGCTTGCATTTATAGATGCTTTTCAAGGAAATCCCAGGATGCCATCCTTCAGCTGTACTCGACTTTGGTGAGGCCACAGCTGGAGTAGTGCATCTAATTCTGGGCTTCACAGAGCATTCAGTTCCAACCAAGAAGTCAGAGAATATTTATTTTTGCCAGGTAGAATAGTGTCAGTAAGAGAGAGTAAGAGCTCACCAACCTGGAAGTGGCTACAAAACTGTAGTCAGTCTGTTCTTCAAGGAGCCTGTGTCTATATGGCCTTCATGGTGCTGTCAAGACAGTCCATGCTTCAAACCTAGAAGTGGATCCTAGGTCCCCCAGATTCTTGTGGTCTGTGTCCCTGGACTGCTTGAGAGAAGAAGCTGAGCACATCTCTGGAGCACACTGTAGCATGCAGCCCAGAAGGGCTTAATTTTGATACCAGAGTTCTGTGAAGGTAGAATAGACACACCTTTTGGCAGTTAATCTCCATTGACTTTCCATGACACTTAGGTTCCCAAGTTGCTTAGGTGCTTTTGAAAGTTTTCCAGAATCTTTTAGCTGTGTCCAGGCATGGTATGTAAATAAAAAACATCAAAGGAAAAAACCTTGCTTTGCTGAAAACTTCTTACCAACTTTCTACCCAAAGTACATGTCTACAGCTAGATTACAAATCCTTGGAAACTATAAATAATATTGTCACATTTTAAATTATATCTCTACAAACATGAGACATGGGTAATAGATATATCCTCTTGTGGTTTCTATGGTACTACTTAGGAGGACTAGTTATCCCTTTGCTTGCCAGGAGATTAGGAAAGACTTCATTAAGTGCTGGATTTCAGCTCCTCCAGGTATAGAAGGTGTCATCAGCTCAGCAGTATTTGTGCTGACTCATCTAAACGCACACAGCTAAAAGCATTAATTTCCTTTTAAAAGTGTGCTTGAAAGCAGTGCTGTTTCAGAAACAGGAGCAAAGTCAGCTGAAAATCTGCAGTCAAATTCTACTTTAAAAAGAAATAGAAAAAAATCAATTTCTTGTAAATTGTTGTTATTTATGGAGGGAAGTCCAATACTGTAATCCTCCCATCTCTTTCTATGGGAGCTAATTTAGTCTGTTTCTTGAAACTAAATCTTTCATATTAAAATGTTTAACAGTTACCTGTGTTTTCTCCGTTTAAATCCCGGTTTGACAAAGCCCTGGCTGGAATGATCCAGTTGGGGATGGTCCTGCTTTGAGCAGGGGGTTGGTGACCCCCTGAGGTCCCTTCCAGCCCCGGTTTTCTATGGTTCTGTTTTATGTCTTTTCCTCTCTCTCATGTTCTCATCTGGTGCCTTCCTCTTATTCCCTTTTGCAGCCGCTTTCAGCCAGTTCCGTTATTTGTTGTTGGCTCTGTGGGGTCCTGTGATTGTTGCTTAACGCACTCAACAATATTGTTTCATTGTTACCTTGCTCTCCTCTTCTCCACCTATGTATTTTTTTAGTGGTTTTAATCACTAACTGACTGCCTTAAAAAGCAAGGAGACAGAAACTAACATAATGAAACCTTGACTGTGGAATAGTTCAGGCCCTACAGCGAAGAGTGGATTTTCAAAAGTTCTGAGCCACTAGCAGCTCCCCCAGAGAACAGGGAGAGCTACATATTGTAGGGACTTCAGAAGATCTCTGCAGATGGGATGTTTAGGTGTTGAAATGCGAGCTGAAGTCTTTGGAAAAGCTGACACAAAGTACAACACAATCAAAACCAGGTCCCTTTCCCCCATTTTTTCCCCAAGTCAATCACTTAGCTGTAGAATTTAGAATCGTTATGCACCTAAACTATGCATACAAGTTGTGGATTTTTGCACCATTCCATTTCTGTATTCTTCAGAAACTTTTAAACAGTAGCCTGAAATGCATGGCAAATATTCATAAAAAGATTTTACTAACATTTAATACCAAATTATATAGCAATATGCCATTCAATCTAAAGCCTAATACTGAAAATGTTTCCCTGTGTATCTCCTGCTGCCATCAATTTTCCAGTTTGTCTTAGACTTTAGCATTCCTCTGAGTCACTGAAACCAGGGGTTTTGTCACAGAATATACAGGGGCATTAATGCAGTAATAGCTAAATTCAGATTTATGCCTTACAGAAAACTATGCTAATACTTACTTAGAAGAAAATTCAACATGACTGAAATAAATTAGGAAAAAAGGGGGTGGGAAGTGTGTGAGGAGGGGGTGGCAGGGAGAACAATTAAAAACCTAATGCCTGAGTGCATCATGCTGGGCCATCACACCAACAACAACATGCAAAAGGAAAGTAAGAGATAACCAGCTAGGAATTGCACTATTGTGAGGATAACAAGAGTGTACTTATAAACCACATTAATAGGATTGGTTTGCATGTAAACAACCTCAGGTCATTGTATAGATATAAAATTTACCCTTGCATAAATTTTAGTAGCAAC
The DNA here is from genome assembly GCF_001723895.1 of Crocodylus porosus. Lineage (NCBI taxonomy): Eukaryota > Metazoa > Chordata > Crocodylia > Crocodylidae > Crocodylus > Crocodylus porosus. Next base: position 222,417,096 of record NW_017728886.1, read on the forward strand.
TTTGAGGGAGAGAAAATGAAGTGTTTGGATTTTCATGGCCCAAAACATCTGCTCTGAGTTGCAGGCAAACAGAACGATCTTGTAGATCTTAGAACAGAAGGCTCAGAGCCCAGGCTGTACTTCTAGAGAAAGGATTCAAATGAGAAACCCCATAAGTTTCCCATTGATTTGGAAAAAAAGTATTTGCTTTATCTTTTTTCTCTTGGGTACAATTTATTTATTGTTCCCATTCTCTGCACTGCAGATAGATTGATGGAAAGAATTATATCAATGTATGTGTATGTGGCAGAACAAAAATGCCATGCTTAGAATTCCATGCTTTAATTAACTTCCAGTTACAATTTTGTCATTTTTCAATTGAACTTCATTCCTCCCCCATCCCCCCACCCATATTAACCCTGTACTGCAAAGTAAGGAAATTGAAATCAAGTTTTCTAATTAAAATCCACCATTTCATAATGTTCATTTCATTTTGCTTTGCTTAGTGCACAAAAAATTGAATACTTGTCTCATTTACTCTAGCTGTGTTCTTAATCTGATTTTTGAAGATGTATCACTTTCTTAAATCTTCATCCATTCCACTGCCTTTATTTATGTATTATTTGTTGATGAATTAAGTCCCATATCCTGGCCCTGTGTAGATATCAATTATAGATATAGTTAAGTTTTCCACTGCTGAGAAGTTTTATATAGGTTTATTGCTTTGTTGTTCTCTCCAGCCCCCTCTGCCTCTCAGCACAGTCCTTTCATACTATCTGATGAAGTGAGTTGTTGCTCACAAAAGCTTATGCATCTCTAATTCAGGTAGTCTATAAGGTGTACATCTACCTCAATGCTCCTAGGCTTAGTTCAGCTGTACCTGGGAATCCATACTATTGTCATGGTGGTTTTTTTCTTCATAGTTGTCCAGTGTATTTTCATCTGATTTTTGTCTCAGACAATTAAATCATCATCCTTATATTATACAGACAGTTCATAGAGATAATATGTAGCCACCAATTAAATATTGCATTGTGGCAATAATATGCAGGTTTTTTTTCCTTAGTAAAGTTTGCAGGTTCTATATTCAGTCCAAGACATGGAAGCCTTAAGGAATAATCAAAACAAATTTTGATTTGGTGTCTTTTCATGAAGTTAATCCTTCTATAGATTAAGTAAAGTTGCCACTCTGGTATCTAATTCAGTACAGACTTTGCTGGATAGCTCATAGCCTGCTTCATACTGTGTCCCAATGGCCTACTGTTTTCTTTACTTGCATGAATTCTTTTCTTTTCCTTTGTATGTCTAAATGTAATCAGGGCAAAAGGATGTATTAGCTGAATTGAAATGCAATGCAGATTGCTGTCTTGTCAGCCAGAATAGTTCTTATTTTTCTCCTCCTCTTTTTCTCTCTCTCCAAAATTTGGGCATCTGAACTTCAAAGCTATTGGCAAGCTGCCAGATGGTGGGCATGAAAGAGACACGCAGTGAGATCTTTCACTGAATTTTCTTTCATTTCCTCTTAGAAAAGAGCTGACAGTAGGTGTTCAAACTGCTTTTCTATCTTGCTTATTTCTGATCTTTCTGGGAATCCCACCCAGTTGCGATTATACCTGTATGAACTGTTTTCTAAGTGGCTCACTGTATTGAGGAAGCAGGTTACTTTTTTTGTTCTCTTATTAACTGTTTCTAGCCAGTGGATGTGGCCTGTTTCTTTCTGTTTTTCTTTGAATGTCCTGCCATATTTATCACTGTAACATCTAAATGTTTTCCTCCCATTTCACTGACAATGATTTATATAAAAGAAAATCTAACAGAAATATTATTTTGAATATTTTAAACTTGCTGGTGTTTTAGACAACCTGCTTCTACTTTGAATGCCTCACCCCCAGTGGACCTGATTCTTGTCCCAGAGAAACTAAAATGAATTTTATTTAAATTCTGGTAGCAATGATGTTGCACCAAGATACACTTAAAATATTAGGCCCTTTAGGGCATCTTGATTTGCCTCTCCAGAAACCAGGACACCAAGGGCATTTATACACATTCTCTGGGGGTGGGGAAAGCCGCTTTAATTAAAGTGGCTCTGAGAGCTGCTGTAATTAAAGTGCCTGGATTGTCTCATGTATCAATGTCTCCCTCAAGCTCATTAAACAAGCTTTAGATAAAGTGCCCCCACTGACATTTGGGGGCACTGATACACGAGATGCGAGAGGCTATTGGAGTATGGTAATTGCCAAGCTCCAGCAGACTCGATTAATTGAGTCTGTTCTGATGCACTGGAATTACAGCATGTCAGAGAAGCTTCCCTGCCCATGTATAGGCACCCCAAATGTTTACTAATCACTTTTGAAAATCTTCACTTTTATTCTCACTTGAGGCTTATTCACAGATATTTACATAGCTTTCAGGAAACACATGCCTAATTTAAAGTGAATGTGAAATAATTTACTGTTTTAACCTCCCCTTCTCTCCCCCTCACCCACCCAAAGACATAATTTGTTGGGTTTGGATGAGTGCCAGTACTGAGTTCAAACAAATCCATAGAAACAGTGATGATGTGATGTGATGTGAAATAGGACTGAAAAAGAGTAAATATGAACATCTGTAAGCCCCAAACCTCATCAATTCATTTCCTTCTATATGATCAAACAAACACACTGACTAAAGGTACATTTGCAGAAAGCATCTACATCTTTCCAAAATGAAAGCAGCGTATATCTATTTTTCTGATATCACTTTAATGGGGAAATTTGTTGCAGGATTTTCTTATTAATTATCAAACAGAGTGTGCATTACATTTCCCATTAGATTTCTGCATTATTTCATAACAGCAAAATGGTAACGTGATGAAACACTTTCAGTTTTAGATTTGAGCTTCCTCATTAATGTACTGATGAAAAATGTTGCTGTGTGGTGTCCATTATGCAACACCCATGCTAATTAAACTTCAGCAAGAATAAGAAACAACATTGAAAACAGACCAGATTTAGAAGAAAAATTGCCTCTATAAAATTGATGATATAGGAATTAACATTAAATGGAAGGATATTGAAAAAAATGACTTACAAAAATGTGTGCACTTTCCAATGCAACTCATGGCAATCATAATTATTCAGTGTAGGTTAAAAGTATCACAATATTGATATAATAATATCAACTGGTTGATATTTTAAATATTCCATCAATATGTCTCTCCAGACAACAAAGCTAGTATTATCCTTAGTGGAGATCAGTATTACTTATTTTCTATGTGTGTTGTTGGTTGAACTTGAATAAAATATAGAAAAAATATAATATATTCAGTAACAATATTTTAATGGACACTTTTCTTTCCTTCATTTATATGGATAATTTGAGACCTATGAAACTTACCTATTGTCACTAAGTTATTGCAAAGATGTTAGAAATATGGACTAGAGTAAAACATATGATTGAGTCACCTGTGTAAAATATTCAGGGTCTATGTGAAAGGGACAATTCCAATTATTGCCCTTGTTGACTATCTAATTTAAACTGAAGAGTGTTCTGTGCAAAAGAATTAGAAAGCATTCAGGTGACTAGAAGTGGAAACAGTCTTAGAGCTAGGGCATTATAATCTTCTGGGGTTTAGAGACTATGGATTCAATTGTTGGCTCTGCTACAGACTTACTATATGCCCTTGAAGCAAGACTTTTAATTTTTCTCTACATTTATTGCCCATATATAAAATGGGGACAAAAACACTTTCCCTTTTGTCTCTTTTACCTAAATAGTTCAGAACTTTGATATGGCTCAGACTGTCTCTTACCATATGTTTAGATAGCACCTTGCTCCATGAAGCCCTGATTTTATTGTCTAATAATAATAAAGAAAACAATGATGATGATGATGCAAGTTATTAAAATGACAGGAGGCACAGATATGTGTTCAAAATAATTGGTATCATATAGAAACTCAGAACAACTGAGAAATAATTAGTGGTGGCTAGGAGTTGGCTTTTTCACTGTTTTTTTTTTTTTTTTTGTAAATGGATGCCTTTAATTGCTCTTAATTTTCATGAATTGCACAATTAACCCATGGAATTTTTTGACAGAAGATTTTGTTGAAGCTTCAATTATAACAGGGATTCTTTAGAATGGCTATTTATATGAACAGCAGGGACATTCACTGTAACATTAAATGGCATATGAACATAGCATATTTGAAGTGTACAGAATACATCTGACTGGTGGGGAGTTGGAAGAAACTTCTATTATGGTCAAGTTAGTCCATAATTATGCACTTTTCCTTGAAGCATTGTGTTTTGGCCAGTGTCCCAAACAGGATACTGGATACTTTTTTCATAAATAGTACTAAATTCTGCTCGCTCTTATATTACTATCCAGAAGATCCAGAAAAAGTGGATGAATGTCAGTGGGGTTACTCTGTATTTATTCCAGTGGATCCAACAAACTATTTAATTTTATGAACCCATTTCATAGTTCCATAGTTTCTAGGGTCGGAAGGGACCTGAGCAGATCATCAAGTCCAACCCCCTGCCATGGCAGGAAAGAGTACTGGGGTCAAACAACCCCAGCAA
>NW_017728886.1:222421735-222424514 GCF_001723895.1 Crocodylus porosus
GAGCAACTACAGTATAGTCCTCCCTGGTGATGGCCCCTCCCTTCCATTGGGTGTACGCCTCCTGGTCAGGCATCTACATGAGAGCTACTGCACTGTTACTAATTAAGAATAAATTCACTACTTGCATCTGCAGGTAGCAAATTTACTTGCTATTAACAAGGTTTACTTCACAGTAAGCATGTGCATGTGTAGATTCACTATGGTACTTTGCAATAAAGTGGCATGTGTAGATGTGCCTGTATACACAAGAAAACTAAAGACTGGAAAATCCTTGAAGATTTTCATGCTGGATTCCAAGAACTGGAATGAAGTATTGAAGAATGATACATTCTTAAGCAGATCTTGCTAAGTATGGAAACTTGTAGCTTTAGGCTTGCTCACTAACTTTCTATAATTTTCTTGCTTTGGTAAATTGATATGCTTGTGATGAGACCTGTTTTACAGGCATTTAGGGATAGACAGCATGAATACATCCCGCATGCCCTGAGCTTTTGGGTAGCTCTAAAAAGGTGTTCTTTTAAAACAGATCTGCAGTCTAAATACACTGGTATGTATATTTTATTGGAAGATTTTATTTGCAGTTGGCACTTCTGAATCTGCACCTTGAGAGAGCTATCTTCTTGAAAAGTGCCATCTTTCATGAGAATGACCAGTTGTTTAATTAGGGTGGGTTGACCAGGGCAGCCGGGCCAGTGCCATCTTGGGAAGCAAGGGGGAAATAACAGAAACTACAACAACACATTCACATGAGCAGCACCACAGCCAAAAGTTTCTACTCCCTCATGAGTCTTAGTGCCTGGGGTGCCTAGCTGGTAGTGACAATCAAATTGACCAATGAAAAAATATATACTACAAATCAACTTTCTTGCAATAATCAGAAAAGACTCACTGTACTAATAATCAGATTAGAAAATCACATACTGGCCCGAGTCCAGAAAATTGAAAGGGACCACTCAGGCACTTAAATAGTGTACATTTAATGGATTTTATATTGCTGCTTATCTCTGTAGTATCTCAGCACATTCCATGTAACATAATTAGCTACAGGAAAATCCTGAACAAGCTTCAAAAAGTCTCTAGGGCAAATATCAAGGGTTTCAAATTTAGAAATTGGATATTTAAAAAAAAATACTAGCACTGGGCTTGAATAGATAACAATTTTAAGCAAGGTTCACTTGAAGTAGTTTTGCTTTGAAATTCAAAAACAAACAAACAAAAATCTCATTAAAAATAAAAACTAAAATGGATAGAAATGGAGAATAAGCCCCTTCTTGTATGCTGCAGTCTTCTGCAAAAGATAAAGCCATAGATGAAATGCATAGCTTGGCTCTGCCATGTTGCAGCATATAGGTCTTTAGGGTGGGGAAAGACTTATACTGGAACTCCAAAGCAAAACAGCCTTTTCTGATGCGGATTAGGCTATAGCTTTCATACTTTTAAAGAAACTTTTGAACCAAAGCATTGCATAATACAATGTCTAAATAAATAACTATGGTCAGGGAAATTTAGCATGTGCTCCTGTTGTTTGTCATTGCATTCTGCTGAAAACATCAAAGTGCTCAATTAAATGGCATTGTTGTTTCCTGTTTTGAACTTGCCTTAAAACAGTACAGGGGGCGAAAGTAAAGAATTTGATTTGCAAAATAGATGTGTTTGTCTTTTAACTCATGCACAAGTGTGACTCATTCACATGTGGGATTGTTATTTCATTTTATTTCATTTCATTGTTGGCATTGTGAGAAATAGTGTGTCCTGTGCCTATTGTATTTTTATAATCAACTTGTAACATAATTTTGGAGTAAGCTGAAGAATATCACCCATTAAAACTGTGACTAGTTCAAAAAGCTAGATTATCATTAACTTCTCTCTTAGTCCATTACCCCTCTGGTGATATCTATGCAAAAGGAGCAGATTAGAAAGAAGACTGGATCAATTGATTATTACAGACACACCAAAGGGGTACAAAATCTAAGAGCTGTGATAAGCAGATGTACTTATTTGTTTTCAAGTCCTCCCGGCATAAGCCCTGATGAAAATAAGGACAAATGTTAGGTATTTCCATGTCTTCCTTCAATTAGTAGTGAATTCCCATCAAAAGTATTATTTTTTAAACCTCTGTCACCATTTTTTCACTCATCTTCCTCTTAAATCCTTCATTTCTGTTGCTGATTCTTGCTATGGTAAGCAGGGGGAGGAAAAGTCTATCCCATTCCATCAGCATCAGTGTTTAACGTTAAAGCATCTCTTCTATTTAGAGCTTAACTAGGAAAATGTCTTGTAAAAATTCATTTCAGAACAAATGAGCAAATGAAGAACATGTCCAGATAGTGGGGCTAATTTGGAGCTCCTTACATAATGTCAGAGAAAGACAGGATAACTTTTTTCACGGTGACTTAGGAGCCTAAGATCATGTGTACACCATGGTTCCAGCACTCTTGAGGAGTGATGTTCTCAAGAATGCCAATTCCTATATGAGTGCAAGAGAGCAGTATAAATCCCACTCTCAACAGTGACTTGGGAAGATTTTAAAGGATATTTAGATATCTAAGGAGGCACATAATTACCTGTTTCAATTTCAAAGTGCATAAGAATGTAACTACCATTTTTAAGGTCCCAAAGTTCTTTTGAGAATCCTACTAGGGACCTATTTACACCTTTACATTCTTAAATAGCTTTAAAAAGACCTGGCCTGGGGAGGATGCTCTTTTCAGCCAGGCTGGCTGACCTGCTCCACCGGGCTTTAAACTAAGCCCGCTGGGGGATGGGGGGACTACTGCCA
>NW_017728886.1:222424525-222453746 GCF_001723895.1 Crocodylus porosus
AGTTTTATGGGAAATTTTAGCATTTGCAAATGTGCTTGCATCCAGTATGGAATGTTTCACTATTTTTATTCCAGAATATAATTTGGCACTTTATTTTAAGTTTTATGTTTATATTGTTTATTTTTATTATTTTATCATTTGTCAATAGTAGGTGTGGTATATAATGCTCACTGCTGTTATTCAAATGTCATAACAGAACAAGGTAATATATTTATGTGTGTTTTATTTATATTTTATTGTCATGAATGGCAGATACTCGGTACTGATGGATCTAGAGACCTGTCAAAGTATCTCCTATTTGGTTGTACTACAGTGGTTTTCAACCTGTGGTCTGCAGACCCCTGGGGGTCCACAGAATTTATCAAAGGGGTGTACAAAAGATGACTATGGGCAATCAAAAGTATGTGGGGGTCCACACTTCCATTTGGAATTTTTTAGGGGTCAGCAAGTGAAAAAAAAGGCTGAGAACTTCTGTTGTAGTGAAACAAGACCAGCTATTTCAGACGGTACTAAATAGCTGGTCTTGTTTCAGGACAATAGTGGTTGTACTAAATTCACCTTTCAATATATGTTAACCCTAAATATCCAAAAGCCAGATTTTTTAAATCATATTTTACCCAGTCTATCAGGTCATATGAGGATGCATCAGAAGCAGTAAATGTATTTGGAATTTTTTACGGGTCAGCAAATGTTCAGTACCAGTAAGTGCATATGAAACTATGAATCTATATATAGATTTTATAGATTTTTAGGGTCAGAAGGGACCTCAGTAGATCACTGAGTCTGACCCCCTGGCCTGGGCAGGCAAGAACCCTGCGGTCAGGTGACCTCATCAAGATGCTTGTCTAGTCTCCTCTTAAAGACCTCCAAGCTAGGGGAGAGCACCGCCTCCTTTGGAAGTCCATTCCAGATTTTGCCAACCCTTATTGTAAAGACATTTTTCCTTATGCCTAATCTAAATTTTCTCTCTGTCAGTTTATGGTCATTAGTAATCCCAAGGGGTGCCCTGGTAAACAGAGTATCCCCTATTCTTTGCTGCCCTCCCCTGATGAATTTGTAGACAGCCACAAGATTCCCTCTCAGCCTTCTTTAGCAGAGGCTGAAGAGTTTCAGGTCCCTCAATCTCTCCTCATACGGTTTTACCTGCAGGCCCTTAACCATACAAGTAGCCCTCCTCTGGACCCTCTCAAGGTTATCCACATCCCTCTTGAAGTGCAGTGCCAAGAACTAGATGCAGTACTCCAGCTATGGCCTTACCAATGCTGCATAGCAAACCTCCTTAGACCCGTTTGTGGCGCACTTTCTAATGCATGAAAGAGTTCAGTTGGCTTTACTTAACACTTCCTTACATTGATGACTCATGTTCATTTTGGAGTCAACTGTGACTCTGAGATCCCTTTCTGCTGCTGTGCTGCTTAGACAGTCACCCCCCAGTCTGTAGGTGCATTGGTGATTCTTTCTCTGTAGATGAAGCACTTTGTATTTATCTTTGTTAAACTGCATCCTATTCTGTTCTGCCCACTTTCCCAATCTGTCCAAGTCTGGCTGAATCCACTCCCTGCCCTCCATATACTCCTGCATCTATAGATACTATATACTAGATATAGATTTCATAGAAATTCAGGCTGGAAGGGACCCCGAAGGATCATTGAGTCCTGCATCTATCTATTCTATAGCTATATATACGCCTGCATCTATATATACTGTATATTAGATATATTTATGATTCATATATACTCCTGCATCTATATATCTATAGATATATAGATAGATAGATAGATGCAGGAGTATATATAGCTATAAGATAGATAGATAGATAGATACTCCTGTAGCAGTAAGTGCATATTAAACTATGAATCTATATATACTCCTACTACTGACATGTCAGGAAACTACAAAAATAATGTTTAATCCAATAAGAAACGGTTTTAGTGAAAAATTTCCAACAACTCTGTTTAGGATCCTAGGTTTAGACCTATAAAAGGATATATGTTCATAGGTGCTGCTGTAGGTGCCTAAGTTCCAGGGCCCACATCAACCTATGCTTCATGCAGAAGTATGGGTCAGCATGGGTCCCAGTGTGGAGGTGTAGGGAAGCCTGGGAGCCAAGGAATCCCCAGCATCCCATGCCTCCTTGCTGGGAAATATGCTGACCCATGCCTGCACGTACATGGGTCAGTGCAGGTCCTGGCATAGAAGCATGGGTTGCTGGGAATTCCCTGGCTCCCATGCCTCCTTGCTGGGACCCACATGGGCTTTCATCACTTATTGAAATGTGCCCTAAAGATCCTGGGGTGGGTCTTCATAAGCTAAGAAAGTAGGGTAGGTCCTCCAGGGGATTATGGGGCTCAATCCTACCTGATCGAACAGCTATATGGGGTGGTTGGAAAGTACAGATAACTCCGGGCTGCCTGCACTCTTTTGCCTCAGAGATGATAAGCATTGGCCACAAGAATGAGACACAATTTATTACTACCTTTTATCATGGCCACTGATGTGGTGTGAGAAAGGATAGGAACTAGGCCTGTGCAACAGGGAAGTATTCAATTTAGATTTGGATTCGGCTGATTAGGAGGACAGTGATTCGATTCAGAGATTTGGATCACTGTCCCAAATCAATTCGGCCAAATTGGCATCAGAAGGCACTGATTTGGAGAGATTTGGTGATTCGGCCATAGACTATAATAGGGAATCACTGAAATACCTATAACTTTGTCATTTTTTAGCAGATTTGGATGCAAACATCAGGGACAGTAGCCCCTTCTGAGGGCATGAGGTCTGTAAAGTTTCAAGGAGATAGGTGAAGGGATTTCTGGGAAGCTGCACCTAAAACTGTTCAAAGGAAAAGTCATAACATGTGACTCTGTGTGTGTGTGTGTGTGTGTGTGTGTGCATATTCACATCATGGTGAAAATTGCAGGGGTGATATCTGATTCTATGTCCCTCCCCTAGAGCATTGTGAAAGGGGACTCAGGGAAATATCACAGCCACTGGCCAGCTACAGATATCAGTCTTTCCCTCCTGGTCTACCTCCCTCTTCTCAGTTTCTGTTTCCCTGAAAGACTGCCTTCCAAATATCTAAATCTTTTTCCAAATCTTTTCCAAATCGATTTGGGGGCTCCATATCAATACAGAGGGGGTTTTTTGTTTCCCAATTTGATTCAGATTAATAGATTTCATAGATTTCATAGACATTCGGGCTAGAAGGGACCTCAGAAGATCATCTAGTCCAGCCTGCTGCCCCCAGGGCAGAAAGTCAGAACGGATCATAGGAACCCAGCAAGACAAACATCCAGATGAATTTGAAGGCTTTCAGCTTAGGTGCTTGAACCACTTCCAGTGGCAATGTATTCCAAACCTTGGGGGCTTGGGCAGTAACAAAGTTCTTCCTTATGTCCAGCCTGAATAAGTTATGGAGGAGTTTGTGACTGTTCGACCTTGTCATCTCTTGGGACACTCTGGTGAACAATCGTCCCCCCAGATCCTGGTAAGCACCCCTGATTAACTTATATGTGACCACCAGATCACCCCCGAGCCTGCGCTTTTCCAGGCTGAAGATTCCCATGGCTCTCAGCCTCTCTCCATAAAGTCTGCTTTCCTGACCTCTGATCATGCACATGGTTCTCCTCTGCACCCTCTCAAGCTTCTCCACATCCTTTTTGAATTGTGGAGCCCAAAACTGGATACAGTACTCACCAAGGCTAAGTACAACGGGAGGATGACACCCCAGGATTTACTTGTGAAGCATCTGTGGATGCAAGCATTTTGCTTGCTTTACTAGCAGCAGTATCACATTGAAGGCTCATGTTCATCTTGTAGTCAATCATGACCCCCAACTCCCTTTCATCTGTAGTGCTAACCAGCGTAGCACTGCCGAGCCTATAAGGATGCTGCAGGTTTTTCCTCTCAAGGTGGAGAACCTTGCATTTTTCAGTGTTCAAATCCTCCCATTTCCTGGGCCCGTCAAGGTCAGCCTGGACCACCCTCCTGTCTTCAGGTATGGATGCTTTACCCCAGAGTTTGGTGTCATCAGCAAACTTGGCCAGTCTGCTTCTGATACCAATGTCCACATCATTTATGAAGATGTTAAATAGTATAGGTCCAAGGACAGTGCCCTGGGGGACCCCACTGGTCACAAGGCACCATGATGATTGACTTAAATCAACCACCACCCTTTGGGTCATACCACAGAGCCAATTCCCCATAGTGTGGCTGAGGCCACAGTTAGCCAGTTTTACTAAGAGGTGATCATGGGATACCAGACTGAAGGCTTTTTAAAATCAAGATATACAACATCAATCTCTTCTCCTTTGTCCAAGTGATAGGTCATCTGGTGGTAAAAGGAAATGAGATTGGTCAAACAAGACCTACCCACAACAAACCTGTGCTGGCTATCCCTCAGGATGTTGCCATTGGCCAGCCTGTTAAGAATGGCCTCTTTGATAATCTTTTGGAAGACCTTCCCCAGGATAGAGGTCAGGCTGATGGGCCTGTAGTTTGCTGGATCCACTTTCCTCCCTTTCTTGAAGATAGGCACCATGTTGGCCTTCTTCCAATCATTGGGCATTTCACCAGAGCACCAGGAGTTCTCAAAGATCCATGCCAGGGGCTGAGCAATGATGCTAGCCAGCTCCTTGAGTACCCTGGGGTGTAGATTGTCAGGGCCGGCTGACTTGCAGGTACCAGCCTCTCAAGATTTTCCTTCACGAGGTCAGCATTTATGGAGGGTAGGGGATCCCCATCACCCGGATCTCCCTGTCCCACAGCAGGCATGGGTGTCCCATGGGACTGATGAAAGACTGACACAAAGTACCCATTTAGCAAGTTGGCTTTTTCCTGGGTGTTGGTCATCAGTTGTCCCATCTGGTTTATCAAGGGTCCAATGTTACCCTTGCGTTTCCCCATCTCCCCACATATCTAAAAAAGGACTTTTTGTTTTCCTTGATACTTGTAGCTAGTTGAAGTTCAGTTGCAGCCTTGGCTTTCATAGTTTGCCCCTTGCAGGTCTGGACCAGTGCAGAGTATTCCTTCTGGGAGTATTCCTTTATAGGTCTGTCTTTTTAGATGCAGGAGGTCTGCTGGTCCCTGGAGAGCCAAGGGGGTTGCTATACCCTTTTGCTACCTTTCCTCTGAGATGGGATAGACTTTGCTTGGGCTTCCAAGATCACTCCTTTGAGGGGCAACCTCTCATCCTGAACTCCCCTTTGGGTTGTGGCTCTTTAGGGCCTCTCTGATAAGCCTCCTGAGCTTGTCCAAGCCAGCTTTCCTGAATCAAGGACTTCTGTATTACTGACTGACTTGCCAGCTTTGTGGAGGATGGTAAAGGTGCTTTGCTTATGGTCATTGTCACCCAGCTTCCCTTCGATCATTAGGTCACTGATTAGGTCATCCCCCGTTGCCAGAACCAGGTCAAGCAATGCTTTACCTCTCATCAGCCCATCAACTTCTTGTGTCAGATAGAGCTCATCCGTGCACTAGAGAAAGCTTTGTGATGGCTTGGATTTGGCCGAACGCTCTTCCCTTGAGATTTCTGGGTAGTTGAAGTCTCCCATGACAACCATGCACTGGGAGCATGCAGCCTCAGGCAATTATCTGGTGAACTCCTGGTCAAGCTCTTGATCTTGGGTTGGAGGCCTGTAGTAGACTCCCACCATTGTGTCCCCTTGTGCCATGTTCCCCACGATTTTAACACAGAGATGATTCAGCCTCTGAATCTGGCCAAATCCTCTCCGAGTTGAATTGGTGACCGCAACTTTGTGCACCCCTAATAGGAATATCTATTTGCTTACCTAAGAATTCTTAAGGTGTCACAAATATGATAACAGGCAACATCTGATTCTACCCTAACTGTTAAGTATCCACTGTTGGGCATGCTCATAACCCCTAAGTGTTGACATTACTGAATAGTTAGCCACCTACCTTCTGTCTGGACTTCATTGGGATTCACAAGGTGGCCTTCCCTTCCTGCATCCCCTGTGGAATCAATTTTAGCAGACCTTCTTAAACCATGTATGTCTTGTGACCATAGTGCTCCTCTGTCCCAATTTTTACCCAGTTGCTCAGTGTTTGCAGAAGTGACTGAGATGTTGGAGACTGATCCAGATTCTCCTGTTGCTTGAGAGCACTTTGCATGGAATAATTAAATATCTATTGGGTCAGAGAGAAATTCTGTTTCTTTATGCCTATGACTCTCAAACATGAGGGATAAGATTTGTTTTCCAATTTGGCAACAATAACTATTGTAGTTATATTATACACAAATGGGAATGACTTCACTAGGAAAAAGAGAAAAAAAGCCACTGTTACATAGCCTAGGAATTTGAATAATGGTTGGGTGGAAGGTGATCTAGGTTCAAGTCCTCTCTGTAACAAACACAGCTCTTCAAAAGGCCTTAGAAAATGGATGGCCGATTCATTCAGTGCTGTTTCTCTGAAAAAAACTTGTAGGGTAAGGTAAATCTGCTTCTGTATGTCAGTGGGTGTTTTCTGGCAACTCACAACCTCAGAAGAGTAGAAGAACTTATTGAAATCACTGTGAATCTTTAAATAAGCTTTGAGTCAAGCCCTTAAACAGGTTCTAGTATTGTTGAGAAAAGGCTTGGCAGCTGTTGTATGAGACAACCATGTGGCTGAAGGGGAGATAAGTGGGAACTCTGTGGATCTTGGGTCATTTGCTTGTTTTGGTAGCTAAACCTCTTTCCACTTCTGCAGCCAAAACCCACAAACACCAGGCAAAATTCAAATGGCTTTTTTGACAATGTATCTATTTTACTTTAACAATTGGCTTTTCAAATTCAGACTTCCATAGAGTCCTGCTGGAGATAGTTGAGCTAATGTACAGAAAGAAGCACTGGTTATAATAATTGTGTTCCCTGTCGATACATTTCTTATCACAATCCTGGTAATACTTGTCCCCCTCGATCTTGTCTTTTGTTAGTGGGGAACTGTAGGATTTTTTTTGGGGGGGGGGAGGGGGGTTGTTTGTTTCATGGTTGTTCAGCCGTAGCTACATAGCGTCATTCATCCTGAAGTCCTTAACAAAAAAAAGAATTGTAAAGGTATGAAAACATCAGCTTCAGGTGTATTTTTTAGAATCAAAATTGTTTATATTCCACAATATAAAGAAAAGATAATTCCTAATAAAAACAATATAAATACATATGATAATGTGATACTTTGTAAAAGCATTGAGTTAAGAAATACTAACAAAAAGGAAACTAAAGATTTATCATACATGGGCCTATTTTCTTCTATATGTTTCTATAGTCCTAGTCATATGTGTGTTGTGTCTTTTTTTCCAAAGCAAATCAATATATATTTTTTTCTGTTCGGCCATAAAAGACAAAATTTTTAAAACATTGTAAGGGATTTAAACAATCAATTCTCATCAGTTTAAATCACCACCCATTCATCTATTTACATGCTGTGGAAATATGCAACATGGCATGAGATAGGAAGGGGAGTGGAGAGAAAATAGCAGGAGAGTTTTGGGAAATTTCACAAATTTAGGCTAGTTAATAAGAAGAAGGTAGTGTGTAAAAAAAGACAACTTAATTAAGAAAAAAGAAGTTATACTTCTGAGCAAGAGCCCTGGGAACTTCAAATGATCATTTGCTCTTAATCTGATGTTGTTTTTAAAATAGCTTTGCACAAAACATGCAACATTGCATCTTTTTCTAAAACCCTATGACAGAAGGACTTTGCAAGATGACGGTTTATAACCCCAATGAAGATATATATTACAAGTGAACTATGTGACCTTTTCTTTTGTTAATATAAATGTCAAGAAACTTTGTTACTAACTCAGACCTGTCATAAGGGGTCCCAGGCTTATATAGCTACTGTCATTTTCCTCAAAACAATAGTCATTAGTTCCTGGGTTCAATTTGTGTGCTGAAATGTTGCTGGAGTACTGTACTTCAGAGTCTTGGTTTCAGATAGGTAGAAGGAAATACGGCTGAGATCTTATTAGAAATCTAAGTTAGACTTAAACTTGGTGGTATAAATACAAGGCTTCTTGTATTTATAAAGTCAGCGAATTACAACTGTTAATACAGTAGTGACTTGCTGTACATGCTTCTATAAATAACAGGTGAAATTTAGAAGCATAAATATTGATTCTGACAGTTACTTAACCTGATAGTTATGAAGGTTGATATTGTTTGGAATCCAAAACTTCCATAGCAATGAATAGGAATTTCAGTTGCTCATAGAAAAGGCTCATAGAGTCCTGATCCAAAATGAGTACTTAGGTGAAGGACAACTTAGGCAGAATTTAAGCATCTAATTCTAAGTGAGCAATCCACAAACACCCCACCACTTAGGTGCTTGAGAGCTCATAGGTGCCTAAAGTTTTACCATAAAAGATGTTAAGATAACAATTTTTTTTCCCATTTTTTCAACACCTGCTTCCCATTTTAGTGCACTTAGGATTCAGGAAATAGGCATCCAGACTTCCACTATTGTTGACACACAGCTCCAGAACCTCGACTGCCCATATCCAGGTCATATGTACGACAGTGCCATTAAAAGCACAGCAGCCATGACCACTTTTCATTCCAAAACACATCTGGAGAAGAAGGTGCTTTTGCCACTCATCTGATGATAACCTAATGGTAAACCAGGAAGTGGGAAAGCTGGATTTAATGCCTTCCTCAAACTGGGAGGTTCAAAGAGGATATCTCTTTCCTCCTAAGACAGTGGTGGAACTTCAACTCCAGGCACAGTTGGGCTGGAAAGAAACAAAGGATTCCCCCTTTCCTGTTGATGATGGGCCTTCACGTGGTCAAAATACAGGATTCAGAAGACAAGAGAAAAAGAGATGCTAGAAAGGATGATCCTCTGAGCATGCAGTAACTAATTACTTGTTTGTCACTGCAGTGACAGCATTAGTGGTATCATTGTCTTCCCTACCTATGATATATTGTAGGGTGCTTCTGGAGTTTCTTCTGGGTTTGTATCTTATGACAGTGTGTTAACGGTTTGAAGTGGCAAATCTCTGGTGAACACTTGGTTAAATGTTTACTTGAAAACACAAGGGGTTGGCCTCAAAGTCTTTGGATGAATCTTGCAATCTTATGTTATTTCTGGGCCTTTATGAAAAGATCATGTCAGAGCAGACCAGGGTCAGGACCCATGGGAGACATGGACACATATGAATCCTGAACAGTTCGGTAGGAAGTTAGACCTCGAGACTCACGTGTGATGTATGCATCATAAACTTAACTGTAGCTGTGTAGTCTGGGTCTTCAGAGGTGCATTCAACACCGGAAAGATCTAGTTACAAGGAAGCAGTTAGGAGGGAACCTGCATAGATTAGCACAGAATGATGAACTGAGCTATGCTAATTTAGTTAGGCTATAAGGTGCAAATCTGCCTGACTTCAGACTAAAACAGGTAATTACCTCTCTAAGGTCATAACTGCCTGCCATATTAAATTTATCCCTAATTTTTGTTTAAATTGCACTTGAACGCTGGTTGCAGACATTAAAAAGAATGGCGCTTTACTTTAAACTCTGAAGTCCCCATGCATGGAGCCCCATGCATGCCCAGAAGAAGCATTGCATTGGTTGGACCTGGCTCACTCAACATCAGTATAGATAAAGTGCTTTAGTGGGGCTTTTTGGGCAGCTTAATCTAATAGCTGATTGAATCAGCTTCAGATAAAAAACATCAAAAAGACCTGCTGAAGTGCATGATCTATACAGATGCTGCAGAGCCAGGTCAAACCAACACACTGCCTTTTCTGGTAAAGTGTGTTTTTATATTCCCCCCCACACCTTGCTCCCCTATCTGTCAGTGACCTATGTGCCTAACTTCAGGAAGATTTGGTAAATGAATATCACTCTCAGCCTCACTGATGTAGACAGATGCCTAAGTACAAGAGAGGCAGGTTTTCAGATGCACCACTCTTTTCAGTGTTTCCTCTAATCTGTATTACTCAAAGTATTGGCTTTTTCTCAACCCCATTTCTAAGTGCCTAGCTGCCCCAATCCAATGTATAAGGAACCGAGGCACTGGATTTGCATTTGTGAATTTCACTGTTAGTGTTGGGTACCTCCAGGACTCTTAGTGGCTCTGGGCTTATGGCTTTTAAACTATGGTAGATGGAAATTTGGAGTAGTTATAAATGAGAGAATACCTTGCAGTTTTAATGTTAATTTTTCTTTTGTTTTGAAATCTTGCATCATCCATGCATGTTTAATAGCAATGCTTTAATAGAAGGATTTCCAGTCCACCATAGTGTAAACTAACATTCCAAAACTGTCCTAGAAAGGTTAAATTAATATGATGTATTCAAATGATTATTATTACCTACCTTTCTAATAACAACTTACATTAATAAAAGTATTTTGAGATGAAATTTGTAATTCAAATTGTTCTACTTTTTACATGTCACTCAGTGTGGCCAAATATTGTAGTTACCTTCACCAATGCCGGGTACAGCCTCACCCATATCAGTAACAAGGGAGGGATTTTATGGAGCTATATTGGCAAGATCAGTACTAGAGCTGTATTGGCTGAAGTCAGAGATGCTGCAGAGGTACAAGGGCTTTGAAAGAATGGTCTTGTTTCTCCAACTAGAAAAATGTTCCTTCTTTTTGCCCACAGTTTGAGAGCTGCAGCATTTTTTGCTCTCTGCCTGGTATGTAGATTAAGATCTGTCCTGTTGTTTTCAGTAGAACTACCCATACCAATGAGTTGTAGAATGGGACTTATGAGGCCTGCTTATTGTAGCAAGAATCTCTGCCAATTACAGCAATGTGCTTGCAAGTTGAGTTCACCCCATCAACTAATTTGATTTTAATTCTTTGACCAAGATAAGGCCCCTTGCTGTTTATCAGCTTGCTTAATATTACTTTTATATGCCACTTAAGTTAAAAGTATCATGCCATGGTAAATTAACTTAATAAAAGTATATTCAAGAGAGGATTGGTTCAAGTATCACTAAGACAAACATGATCAATAGTCTATTGCTATTACAAACTTTAAGTTTGCCTAGCAATTTTTCAAGATACAATTCAACCCATATATTTAAAAATTGACAAACTTTTCATGCATATATTTCTTTATTTTGCTTTATTTTCTTTCCTTTTGCGAAGAAAGAATGAAGCATTTATCTTTTACTGAAAAGTGGATGCTGAGAATGTTTTTCATTGATCTGGTCACCATTTCTCTTACTTGTGGATTTTTCAGTTGGGCTCAGCAATATTTTACGAGCCTCTTCAGAAAGGAATTCCAAACAAATGTCATCCATAACACTGAATCACATGGTACAGCCCATGGACTTCTTTCAAATTATGTTTTAGATGCTGCTTCAGCAAGTTTCTCCTGAGATGCTTTCAGCAAGTGAATGAAAGAGCCTAAGATTGTTTGTGGCACTATCCATCACCTTTCCCATCCACAAATCACTGACAGAGGAATGTTACAGAAATTGATTTAATATCAGGGGCAGAGAAAATGAACAAAACAACTGTCCCTTGGAGCATAAGAACAACACCTTACACTTTACAGATTTTCCTGTTTTAAGCAAAAATCCCAGACTCTTGTAGCTACTACTATTTCAAACCATGTCCTCTCTGTTCCTGTTTAATAATTTACACAGAATTATAGAAAAATTGGGCTTGAAAGGTTCTCCTGTTCCAGGCAGGATCATTTCTGTCTTTGTATTTTATTTAAAGGAAGATTAGTAAGCAAGTCAGAATACCCACTTATTAGATTCCTCACACATTGCTTTCACAAAGGTTTGGAGTGAAGTGGGAGAAATAACTTAAAGGTCTAGGAATAAAGCAATACACATTCCACATAGGAGGCCAAATATGAAATCAAATGCATCGTTTTAATATTCATGTCGACTGTATTGTCTAAGAAGGAAGACGTGAAATAGCCTTCTTCACTGAGTGTAGTTAAAAGCTCATATAATAATAAGGACAGGTGTGTGCAGGAGACAGATGGGTTCTTTGAAAATACACCTATTTAGTTAGCTAAATTTTTGTATAAAGGTGCAATTGGTTCAGAAAGACTAAAAGGCCACATTTCAGCCCATTCTACACAAATACAAAGGGTATGTAACATAGTAGTGGTAGACCAGCATAGGTGTTTAGGAGTCTGTTACTGGTTCTGATGCTTTTTGAGCCAGAGGTTTCAGATGACCTGTCACAGGATGTCATTATAAGTGACACTTGAGTCAATTCAGTGTAGTTTCAGGCAGATACATTTTATTGAATAAAAAAAAAATATTTCAACATCCTTCATAAATTTCAGCATTTATAAGCAGTTAAATTTTTAGAAAATCTACACATCCAGGAATCTAAAAATCCAATATTACTTCTAGCACTCCTCAGTAACCTTATGCCCAGTGCCATCATCAGAATGCACAGCATGTATAGTCACTTCTGTATTGGCATCCATATCTGTAAACAAAACTATGTTTGTAGATTACGGTGCCTAATTTTAATCTAGCACAATGATTCAAAACAACCTAAATGGTCCAGCAAAATGCACTTACAGTATGCATAAATGTTTCCATTTGAAATGTTCAGAACAAACAGTAGACCAATAAATACATGTTACAGTCTCCCATTCTACCTTGGCTTTGAGTTATACAAATTAGGTCATTTGCATTATTATGTTGTCAGCAGTAGGTGGTGGTAATAAAGCTGGATGCTTATGCATTTTAATCAATGTCTGTTAATGCAAAATGCATAAGCAGTTCTTGGAGCTGGAACCAGAACCTAGAACTTCCTCCTTCCCGGAGGAATCACATCACTGAATTGCAGAATCATGCTCCCACTTGTTTTTGCTCTATCAGCCCTATGAATCTTGTATTTTTGACTTCACAGTTGGCCAACAGAAATAGTAGAAGCTGCCCTTCAATAGCCATGTCTATGGCCATGTTGTGAGGGCTGTCTACCAGAAGGAACTGATACCTGTGGCTTTGAACCCCTCATCTGCTAAAGAGGGTATAGAGGTCAGGTCAGGTTTCATACTTTCTGTGTGAATGTTCGAACTCTTAGCCACTTAAGGTGTTGTTATATGCAACCCTTAGGCTATATTAAGAGCTCTTAGTACAGGAGGGTCTACCTGTTAAGGCATGAAAATGAATACTAACTTTCTTTATAAGTCATGCCCCCCCCCCCGTCCCCCTGGCCTCTAATAATTTTTGTTGCTGTCTGCTGGACTCTTTCCAAACTATCTACATATTCTTGAAGTGTGGGTCCCAAAATTGGACACAGTACTCCAGGTAAGTCCTCACCAGTGCTGGATAATGTGAAAGAATCACTTTGCATGATTTGCCAGTGACACTCCTGTTAATACATCCCTGTTTACATCCCTTTACTTTTTTTTTTGCAACAAGAGTACACTGCTAGCTCATATTTGGTTTATGGTCTATTATAACCCCAAGGTCCTTTTCTGCAGTACTGCAGCCTAGCTGATCTGCATTTGTACCGATAATTATTCCATCCCAAATGCAGGACTTTGCACTTTTCCATTATGAATCTTATCTAATTGACTGCAGACCATTTCTCCAGTCTATCCAAGTTATCTTGGATTCCAGCCCTATCCTCCAGAGTGTCTGCAGCTACATCAAACTTGTCTCAAATTTGCTAAGTATACACTTAATCCCATTGTCCAAATCATTACTGAAGATATTAAACAAGATCAAACCAAGGACACACCCCCTCAGGAATCCTGCTTGATACCTTCTCTAACTTATATATTCAGCCATTGATGGCTACCTCATCCAGGACCACACCCAATCTCCATGAGCTCTCAAAGATGACAGCCAGTGGCTCCAAAATTACTTCAGCCATTTCCTTCAGTATGTTTGGGTAAATCCCATCTGGTCTCGCTGACTTGAAAGCACCTAGCTTCTGTAAGTAAACCCTAAGCTGTTCTTCTACAAGTCAACACTGTCTCCTTCCCTATTTTTGCTCCCAATTGCAATATCTTATAGTTGCCCCTATTTTTGAAGACCGAAGTAAAAAAAGACATTAAACACTTCAGTCTTCTCAGCATCATCCATATCTAGTTTGCCTTCTACATTGAATAAAGAACCTGTAGTTTCCATGGTCTCCTTTTAACTTTCAACATATTTGTAGAATCTGTTTTTTATTGTCTTTTATGTCCCTTGCCAGCTACATCTTAAACTGTGCCTTGGCCTTTCTAATTTTTTCTCTGCATGCTCATGTGATAATCTTACACTCTTCCCTAATACTATGACCAAGTTTCTACTTGTTGTACAATTCTTTTTTGAGTTTCAACTTACTGAAGAGTTGAAACTCTTCCATCACATTGGGACAGCTAGCTCCTGTGCCCTTAAGAGGGCCTCCTTAATGTACACCCAGTTCTCCTAGACTCCTTTTCCCCTCAGACATGCCTCCCAGGGGATTTTGCCCACAAGTTCCCTGAGTTTGTTGAAGTATGCCTTTCTGAAGTCCAGTGTCCTTATTCTGCTGCTCTCCTCCCTCCCTCCCATTATGATCTTGAACACTATTATTTCATGTCATCCAAGATATCTTCCACCTTCATATTCTGAATTAATTCTTGCTTATTTGTGAGCAATACGTTAAGAACTTCCTATCCCTCCACACCGTTGGCCTCTCTGCCATCTGTATCAAAAAGTTATTTCCCACATTTTGCTGAACTGCTCATGCACTACTGTATTTCTCTCCAGCAGATATCCCTCTAATTAAAGTACACCATGAGAACCAAGTCCTGAGATTTGGACACTGGGAGGTATGCCAGCACAAGGCATGATGGAATGTCTTCCCTCTTAAAGGGGCACCAAGCTTCTTCCCCTTTTGGGGTTTATGTTATATCCCAGGGGCCTATGGTTTGGGTTGCAGATTTATACCAGTGATTTGGCTTGGAACTGTAGGGACAGTATTCGGAACTCTCATTAGTGCCCAACGGGCACATGATTACCTGCCAGGGGCAAGATCAAGGTTTGAGTGACTCTTGGGCCTGGAGCTGGCAGGGATTGAGGCCACAGATCCAGACAGGGGCTGGGGGCCCAGTGCCCAAGAGGAACACAGCCAGACAGGGGCCAGGGGCCTGGGGCCTGGCACTAGAGATGGGTGCAGGCACATGGGGCCAAGGCCTGGCAGATGGGAGCCAGAGGCCTAGTGCTTGAAAGGGACAAACCAGAGCAAGTGTCTCAAAACCCGGTTTGATACACCGGGCCTGGGCTAGAAAGCTTAGCTAGAGTGAAAGAGCAGAGGCCGAGCAGGCTGAAGCCCCAACAGATGAACCATATTACTGTAACACCCTCAAGGCTCGGGGTGTGGTGTAGGGGAGGACTGAAGCCCCACAATTAGCCCCTAAGGTTTTACATGCCCAATGAGAGGCCTGGGAGCTATACAAGCCAGTAGGGTGGTGGGGAACCCCAGTGGGGCATTCATTTAGACTGGGGCCCATGCAAAGGCCTGTGGGCAGCCTCCATCTTAGTATTGAAACTATGAAACTATGAAACCATTGTTATTATTCCATCAAAATGTGGCAGGTGAGAAGAGAAGGCACCCTAAGAGAAGAGCTGGGCATGGTTGTGGAGCCAACAGGGGGCATTATGGTCAACTTTGATTCCCTGATGTGCTACACACATACCAGTAATAGCAAAGTTTATGCATTGTAAAAACAGACATAGGAAAGCTGTTGGGATTTTTGTAAGGAGTTAGTTATGGGTTGTTAAATCAAGTTAACTGTAGTCACATATCCTGTTCTTATTCTTTGTGGTATCAAAAGAAAATATGGTATAATTAGGAAAGGAAGATAGATAATGTATATTGGACTTCAACAGTATTCCATAATTTAGCTTGTTAAATGCTTTTGATTTTAACCATCCAGGGGTTCAGTCCTCCCAGTGCAAGATACAAGAAATTCTCACTGGATATTTTTTTGTCTCCATTTCTGTTTGAAGATAAAATATTCATCAAACTTCTCATTATTGTTTTATAAGCATTTTCACCATCTTTCCTTCCAAATAAGGATTTAAATATTGTTTTCTTTTCTCCTTTTATGAATGGTGATGTCTGTATTTTGCTGATTTCCTCATCTACCTCCCTTGTGAGCTTTCTCCTGAAAATGGAATTGGAACCTTCTGTGGAGATTTTTAACACAGAACGTGTGCATGAATGTCTGTGGTATTCTGTCAGTAAAGAAAACATTAACATTAAAATCTCTCTTTCTCTCTCTCACTGAACTCTCCTTCTCCCCCTCTTCCTGTGTATATGTGTGTATAAAGAGACACACTTCAAAACAGTCAATACTGTAATGCTTAGAGCACTCACTAGGGTCGTAAAAAATCAGAGTTGGAGTCCTTGCTTTGATTGACTTGAACTAGTGATGTGATGCTCTGTCCCAAGTAAATGTCATAACCACTGACCTACCAGTCCTTCTGGGTGATGCTGTTATCACTGGCTTTGTCAGGTGTTATTTATGTGTTGTCCATGCTGAAATCTCAGGAACTGCAATGATGACAAAAAATTGCAGCCAGGAGATCCTAACGCTAATCTTGTCCCAAAGAATGACAACAGGTTCAGTTCAGTTCCAAAGGCCTGGTCAGATTTATTATCTACAAAGTATTGCCCTAACACACTTGTGATCTGACAGACAAGATGTTAACACACATATGTCCATGATAGGGTATTGGCACAATATGTCATAGGTTCCCCTGAGCCAATGCAAAGTTACCATAATTTCCAAT
Organism: Crocodylus porosus; assembly: GCF_001723895.1. NCBI lineage: Eukaryota > Metazoa > Chordata > Crocodylia > Crocodylidae > Crocodylus > Crocodylus porosus. Next base: position 222,441,231 of record NW_017728886.1, read on the forward strand.
TCTTATTTTATACAATAGTCAAAACAAATTACGCATTAAAGTCCACCAGTATTTTGAACATGTTAAGCTGTCCTGTACCATGAGCTTGTTCCACATCCTGTTCTGGCTGTTCCTATCACAGTCTTATCATCCTGGTGCCTACACCTTGTGCAGCCATGTTTCCCTCCCATTTCTTAGCAGGAGAGTGCATATGTCGCACATACCAAGTTTTATTTATGTAAGTTCATGCATTAGTCAGGTTTGTGGGTTATGCCTACTCTAGCCAATGCTCTAACAAAGCCTTTGTGTCAGCAGTATATATACTGATCAAAGCTCTAGTGAGGCCTACAGGTGATAGTTTTATTTTTTCACTAGCATACTTTTTCAGTGAACATTTTGAAAGGTCTCACTTTCATTACAATGCAGAACTATGTTGAATTCTTAACACTCAACATTTACCACAAAAGTTGGATTCTTGTTTTCTGTCCAGTCCTACACCTATTGAAGTATATGACCGAGATGCTACTCTGCCTCTAAGAGGTGTAATTATTTGCTGCCACTATCCCCAAAAGTGGAAGCACTATCCCTCACCCTGGAATATACATATTTTTTCTATTCCCTTAATTGTTGACCTTTAAAAATATATCCTCAGGGACTGATATTATTTTGTTCCATGGAGATACATGTCCCAATGGGGCACCTTTATGCAACTCCAGAATGAATTCCTTTTCTACTTAGAAAAGCACCTAGGAAAGCTTCTCCATTATATTGGTTCAGATAGACATCTCTTCTCTGAGCAACAGATTGTCTTCCACCTTTTGGGATCCAGCTCACTCAGAGGAGAGATGTCTACATGATCCAGTGCATCTTAACAGCCAGCAGCACTGTTTTTAATGTGAAGACAGCTGCTGCACCCATCTTATGCCTAACAGTCTGATGACTACAGTAAGAGCCTAGGAAGTGAGAAATTTGGGTTGTAGGCCCTTCCTCAGTCTGATGGGTTTTGAACCCATATCTCCTATTACCCATGGAAATGTCCTAATTTCCAGGCGAATGGGCTGGCACAGTTGAGGGAGTCCTCCACTATTCTTAATGAAGCTGGGCCAGTAGCCAGAAAATAGAAGTCACTGAGGCCAGAAGAAGAGAATTTAAGATGGACGTTGATCCCTAGCCCAATGAGAAGGAAGGCCTTGTGAGAAGAAAGCAGCTTTCCTGTCTGGCCCCTGCCCTCAATTTATGCTTTTTCACTTTAAGTAGTTCTTGAATATGGTATATAAACAGTGGTAGGAATAGAACAAGACCCCACAGCTCCCTTCCTCCCCATGCTACGGAGTCAAGATTTGTCCTGCATACTTTCCTACTGACCCTAGTGACTTCTAGATTCCTCTGTTCCTAGTGAGCCAGCCTGATGCCCTCATTTTTGTTTATTCCATAGCCAGCTTTCCTGGAAGTGAGAGATGTAAGTTCAAAACACTTCTGGTTGGGGAGGGCCAAGATCCCAGGTCTCCCACTTACTGGGCCATTACCCTAGTAGCTAGGCTCATAAATAAATTGTGAGTGAGGTTTTCCCTGCACTGCAGGCATGATCTCAGTGTCAAACATTCTCTCAGTGCATTTTTCTCCCTCTGAGGAATTCAAAACTAAAAGTTTATGTACTTCCAAAATGAAACTGCACTGCAACAGCACCGGGGTCGAGTTAGAGGTCTAGATAGCCAGCTTGGATATCTTCTGGGCATGCACAGAAGCCCAAATCTAATCACCTAGGGATCTTTCCAGGTCAAGATCGAGACACACAAAGTTCTAAGCACTTTAGCAGCTTTGTGGCTCCTGAGTAGGTAGAATAGGATCATCACATTTGTGAGTTTAATACCAAAATGCTATGCTTTGATGTCTTAGGGGGAGAATAAGATTTGAGCCCCTATGTATTTTGAATTTGATACAGTAAACAAGAACACATCAAGGACAAAAAGTTCTTTTTTCAGTTCTTGTATATAGGATAGTCTAAGAAACTGCATTTAGAATCTAACCTGACCTTTCAGAAAGAAGCTATGTTATCAAGGATTCTGAAAGACTAGGGACTTAAATCTCAATCCTTTGAAGTTACACATTCAGATTTCAGCATGCCATATTCAAAATAGGACTTACATTAAATGTGTACACAGTGTACAAATACATTCACTGTACAACTCAGGCAGCCAGATATTGCACTTGTAGGAAAATAGATTTTTATTTGTATCTTACAGGGAAGGAAGTGATGCCACAAGAAAATGACAGTGTATCATTCATCGTTGGGTCAGTTGCTGTCCCAATGATTCTAGGGAGCCATGGGAGGTTACTCTAAATACCAATTATGCTAAAGTCATTTTTTAAATTGACAAGAGTAATCTCTGAATCAGTATATTGGAGTCTGAATAATCTTCATTTGTTAGTCTTGGTAGAGTTCAGCAAGGAAACTTTACCTTAAGGGTTTTTTTTCAGCTAAAAATAAACAGAAACAAATAAATTAAGCTATAAATTAAATCACATTAATGGGTCCCACCACTGGCAAGTGTTGAAAGTCAGGAAGAAAACTACACCAACACTTTGGGTAGACAGTAAATTAGGAACCCAAGGACCCAGGGCCCTCATGTCCAGCCAATCTGATAAAATAATCCTAGTCATATGTTAAACCGTAATCTTAAAATACTTAGATTTCTTGCTCATATTACTCCTACTGGAAAGCTGTTGAAGAATATCACTCACCTAAATGGTTGGAAAGCTTCTAACTACTAGTCAAAACTTGATCATGACCAATCTCACTGATATTGTATGTTTAGATTTGATTTCAAACTAACCTTTCCAGTTGCATGTCCCTACTGTCAGCAGATACATTTACATTTGAACCAAGAAGCGGTGCAAATCAGCTTACACTGAATTCCTGCTATGGTGCAGAGTAATGGTAGCTGCTGCAATACAGATCCCATGATAAACTCAGGAAATAATTCAGACTACAATTTGCAGATCATACCTGCAAGAATTTAAAACCTGACTTCAGTATAACTGATTCCTGCCTTTTATTCCTTAGCTCTCTAGAATCATCTGGGGAAGAAACTGACCCCAGTTTGAACAAAACACCATTATTTCCTTGCATCAATTTCTTCCAATGTAAAACACATACTTGTAGTAAACTAACCAGTGTCATCATTTCAGATTCTATCGTTAAGATATTTGAAATCAACAGTGATGGATTCTCCAAATTCTTTGAGCATATTATCCAGAGAGAATAGTTAAAACTGATATTTTATAGTTTTTTAACATGCAAAGGAAACAAACCACCTAAAGAATAATGTCTGATTCACTAATAAGAGGCAACTGTCCAGCCGACTATCTCAAGTCAAACAGTTGTTTGAGTTTTATATCAGATTAAAATTCATTTGCCTTACACAAAGTTGGTTTTTCTCTGAAATAATAACAGGAGGAAAAAAGTGGTATAAATATACAGTTTTGTCGCAAAAGGAAACAGGGGTAATGATGAATCTACAGAAGGGTCAAAACTGCTCACTAAATAAGCACTATTTTTACACAGTTGTAAAAGTATGAATTACACATTAAATTGCTCTCTATATCAATGGTAAATTAATTCCCCCAAGAAGTAATTATAAGCAGAACCTTAGAGCTATCTTTCCTCTGAACTTCCCAGTACATCCCCTCTTATTCTTATTGTATATTAGGTCCAGATCCTGCAATCACTTAAGCCTGGACAAAAATTGTCATTGTGAGAATCCCTTGAAATAACAGGACTACATTAATATAAAGCAGGGTTTGTCTACCAGGGGTACACATACCCCCAAAGATACTTGAGAAGGCCCTGTGGGGTACGCGTGGGTGGGCAGAGATAGAGTGCTGCCATGCACCATCCTGCACTGCCACGCAGGTGCCACCTGCCCAGCTGGATGCACAGGGCAGGGGAAGCTTACACATTCTGCCATAGGCCACCCTACCCCACCCAACTCTGCTTCTGGCTGCATGCCACCCACCTGCCTCTGCCCCCCTGCCATCCAGTCTGCCGGGGGGTACACTGCTCCATATCCAGGTGCCAGGGGTATACTGATCCAAAAAGGTTAAAAATCCCGCTATTTTGTTTATGTTTGTTTTCAAGATGTTTGGCCCTCTAGATCAGGGCTGTCCAACTATCCACAAAGAGTTAAACTGAAGTCCCTGTGCTTTTTCTCGGTTGCTGCTTCCTTTCCCTCTAGCTGCAATAGTAGCCAGAGCCTCCAGTCTCCCACCTCCCTCCTCATAACACCACTTTCTCCTTTGCCCCAGGGGGCAGGACCCTGCAGCAGTGCAGGGAAATGAGCATTCATCTGGGGCCATGCCCAGAGGGAGCAAATCAGTTCTGCATACAGGATAGGGGAGTGGAAGTGGGGATCATGTCTTCAGAGTGCAGTGCAGGGGGGGCACTTACCCAGGTGCATGTTACAGGGGTTGAGGGATGGATTGGAAAGTCTGCACAGCACACTGGGTGCAGCCCCCTGGGAACACACAACCTCCAGGGCCTAAGAAGCTGGACAGCCCTCCTCTAGGTTATCAGCTGTTAGATAGAATACTTTTTAAAAATAGTGTTTAACAGATGAAAAAAACCCAAAACAATAACTTTTCCTAGCATGGAGGGGCCTACTCAATGTTGATTTTTAGCATGATGTTTAATGTCTCTAAATTTTGCTTCAAGTAATCTGAAAAGTGTTCTTTTAATGTTTTGTGTATGGTATTAATTAAACCTTCTTATACAGAAGTAGAAGAAGACACAAGTTAATGTCCATCTTCTAACATCTGATATATTTACTTTTACCTATAGCAAAAAAATTAGCAAAAATAATTTCCTTAAACGGTTGTGTTTTCCTTTTAAAATGTTTCTCATCATTTTCTCCTCTCTCATTGTCATAAGGCTGCTATATAAGCATATGCTGAAAGGATTCAGAATAGTTAATATGCAACAGCAATTAATTTATTCTGCAGGATGTTGCTTTTCTATTACGTGTGTATATACACGTTACACTTAAGATGTGAGTAACCACTTAATCACACCTTAAGTTGTGACCCAGCAGCACATTCTATTAATTGATGGTGTAACAAAACAAGGAATAAGCCACAAAATTATTCCACAAAAAATGTGGAATAACTTTGTGGCTTGTTACTTTGTGGCTTGTTGTTATCACACCATTAATTGAATATGTGGCCAGGTACTCCCCTGCAGTTGAAAGCTCCCTCAGGTGATAGGGCTTCCATGTGCTGCCGAGTCTGTGAGCCATGTGCTGCTGCCAAGTCTCTCGCAGTTGCAGCTCCCCTGGCTGCAAGCCCCATTGGCTGCAGGCTTCCAGTCTTGCAAGCATAGGGGAAGACCAGGATCATGGTCCTGATCTCCTCCTGCACTGGCAATAAAGTGTAATAAGGATCTGATGCTGGATCCCAAAATCCCACCTCTTACCATGCATGTGTGGTATAGCAGGAGGCACGATTGTGTAGAGCACGCATCAGCTCCACTCATGCTTTTACCTGAACATCTGGCAGGGATCTTAAATTTTCCTGGCAGTGCTAAGTCAGGGTAAGGAGAATTTAATAGAATATTTAAACACTGTGTGTTGTTATAAATAGATTCATGTAGGTTAGAACTGTAGAGCTAAGTGCAGACAGTTATAAATCCTGAGGCTGAATTGATTCTGTCTTCATAGGTTAGTCTAAGCTGCCCAAACTGAACCAATAAGCAAGTGAATAGACATTCACTTTTGATTCTGGAAATATAGCCATGTGCCTGCACTGTCACAGTCCAAAAGCCAGGGAACACTAGAGCACACCTCCCTGCTTGGCATCACAGCTTGGGCCAAGACCAGTCCACCCACCCGGTAAGGGAGGGTTTGTAGGGGCAGCGCAAAGCATGCTGGGATGCTAGGGGACTGAGAGTTAAACTGAATCTGGAGGGGATCCAGGACAGAAGTTCAATAAACTGATTTAAACTAAACCAGTTAAGTCTGATACTACATGCATCCAAGTTTATTTTAAACTGGTTTCAGCCACTGCTGCCTGGAGGCAGAAAGAGCTTTCCAGATGTCTCTATGCACCTGTCAGGCTTCAATCATCCTGTCACGTGCTGCCTAGCTTTGGATGTGTAGGGATGTCCCTTGCTCCATCCCTGTGGTCTTGCTGCATGGATGTCCCGCCCCAGGGTAATCTCTTCCCCAATTTCCCCTGCCATGACTTTGTTTGTTCCTTCAGTGTTGGGGTCTGACTACTGGGGCTCACACACGTCTGGGACCTCTAGATAGCAGTCTTCTGCAAGATTCCAACCTCCCCTACACCTTGCCCTGATACCCAACCTCGATGGGTCACTGATGTTTTTCAGCCCGACCCTTGCCCATTTGTGTTCTGGGCTCTCCTGTGGAGACATATTAGGTCTAATCCAACCCTTAAATCTGAGTTATACCTTTCTGGGTCTGCACGGTTGCCTCAATTACCCCTAAGACAAAATCCTTCCTCTGATTGAGCCAACCCAAGAGCTCTGTGCAACAGGCCTCCCCACCCCTCCAAAAGTGGGAAACAGAAAGAAACAAAAGAAGAAAAACTATTAATACCAGTAAGCTCCTGACTACACAAAAATGGGCTAGCCTAGCCCCAAGAATTTCTAGCTGGCCCTGTCATGAGTACGCATACATCTGGCAGTTATCACATTCTTCCTTCCATACTGCGGACCCCCTGTGTGTTAACTGTACCCTTGGTGGTCTCTCTAGTTCCACCTAATCTGTGTTCCCTGCTGGGCAGCTCTATGCAGTTGGAGCTTGTCTTCTGCAGCCCCTCCTGCTGCTTAGGCTCTCCATTCCCCACCTGGGTTTGCTCCTGGAGTCTTTCCAAACCCACACTGATCCCACCTGACTTGACGCCTCGAGTTTCGTCACTCTCCCTTCTTCCTTGGGGGCAATTTCTGTTGCCACCTTCTCTCTCCTGATTCCTTGGATCCTCTCCCTTGAATCCTCCATCTGAGTGAAATGCATCTGCCTCCTCCCCCTCTGTGCTGTTGCTGGCATCTTCCCTACGATGGGCTTTGAGGCAGACTTCTGCCCTGTGAGAAGCAGTCCTGACTCCTCTTACCCCTAACTGGGGTTCCAGGGATACCTTCCTTATTGCCACTCCTTCCGGCCTTCTTCTCTTTGCTTCTTTGATCGCAACGCTTCTTATCCTCCTGTGCTGGCTCCTCCCGCTCCTCTCCACAGCTGGCTGCAGTTTAAAAAAAAACCGCGGGGGTTCTGCCGCCACTTCCAGTTTCGCCATGGCGCCAGCTGCAGGTAAGGGATTTTCTCTTTCTTCTTGCCTTCCCTGTTATGTTCTGGCCCCCAGGGCCCCGCCTTGGCCCCTCAGGGTCTGTCCCCTGTATCCTCCCTGTGACACTCTACTTAGCCTAATTAGCTGCCTGACTTCCCCTGCTTTACAGCTTTTCCTGTCTCCTAAGCTCCTCCTGACCTCCAGGCTGGAGTCTGTTTTGAGCTGTCTGTTCTTTATTCTGTGAGTACCAAAAGTTTGGCTCTGGAAAAGGATCTTCTCTCGCCCCTCCCTCTGTTGCACTCAATTAACAGGATATGGGTTCCCTGTTACAAGGAGTAAAGGAGTTTTGACTTCAATTAATGTTTTCCCTAAGGTTATAGGGAAAGATATTTAATGGTGCAAATTCTCACAGATCTTTATTAAAGTCAATGAAACTATAACAATTTATACCAACTGAAAAGCTATCCCATAACTCTCCCCAAGATGGGAAAAGAAGAAAGAGTGATGATGCTGAGTTTTGAACTGATCTATGTATTAACTAACATTTCCACAATAGCCATTCTTAAATTGTAACAGGCCACATATATATTGTTAGGTTATGATAACCATATCTATTGATTTCCCAGAAGTTATTAAGAGAGGACATTCCCCCACGTAATCCATACTTTATACATTTTGATGGAAAATCTATTTAGAGTAGTCTGGAGTTACCTGTGCATATCCCTGTGGAATTCTGAAAACAGCATTAGATCACCTTTATTATAACTGAAACCATTACCCTTGGAATGCTCAACTCCAGTCACCACATTTAGTTATCTGCAGAAAAGTATTCTCTCACATGAACCAGCCTTATAAGGATACTATCATCACCAGCTGAAACAATTATGGTGTTTTGAGGCTTAATTAATAGCCCTAAATTGGTTTTTGAGGTTAATTATATATGAGCTACTGCATAAATATGAAGTGCAGGTGTATACATTGGTGAACTGGCTCCTTAAATCTCAATAAAATAAAATGAGGGTTAACAACAGAATTCACAATGCTACTCCAGAAAGTTGCATAGCTACTGTAAATACCTCTGCACTGCATTGAGAATACAATTCTGGAAGATATTTGAGTTATATTCCACTTTACAAATACCATGTTCTCCATAATGTCTTAGTTCTATCATCAGAGCTCCTATTACTTTACTTGAATCTATAAGTGTTAAGTATATATTTATCCCAGCCACCTCTTCCTGTCCAAATAACAACTGTTTTTCTAAAAACAAGAGAGAAAAATAGTGAAAAGGAAATAAAGAAAATGAAAAAGATGCAAAAATAGAATTGCATCATAAATGTTATCTTATAATCCATTAAGGTACTCCATTTGTCTTTTGGAAAGAGGAGAGAAACATAGGTGTCCACTGAAGTCAGAAACATGAAATTTAAAATGTACCTTAGGTTATTGTAAGAAACCAATATAACAAGTTTTTCTATTTATGTTGATGATGCAAATGTGTTTTAGAATAAGGAACTCAGATAAAAACAAGGAAACTGCTTTATCTGTTACTTCAGACCATCTAGGTTAGAATTGAATTGCATTGCAAAATCAGTTAATGGGTTCTGTAATATTGGTCTAGATTCAGTATTGTCTGTATTTGGTTTTTAATGATTAAATTATGAATAATTCATAAAACATGAAAATTAATCAGTGAACTCTGATTTTAAGGGTCCTGTCAAGGGAAAACAAATTCTTCACATGGTTGATTTCTGTTAAGTCTGTGACTTTTTATGTATAACCTGGGCCTACAATTTTTTGTATGATACAAGATAAACAAAATCCTATTTAAGAAAAATTGTTCCCTTGTCTGGCTAGGGTACAAATGTGCTTTGAATTATACATGAGTTTTAAATATGGTCTTGAGGAGAAAATGCATTCTTGCTCCATTTGAGTCTAGTCCTGAATAATGAAAAACTCTAAATGATTGTATTTGATGACTCTTAAAACTGTGTATTAAATGGAAAAAGAATAGTATTACTGTATTCCCTATAAAACTAATATTGCAAAATTAATTATGAATAATAACTGTAGTAATAGTAGAAATAAATTCATCCATTTTAACATTGGAATTAATAAAGAATAATTTAGTTGTGGAAGGAGTAGGATCAATTCAGCAGAGACCTTACACCAGTTTAAGATGAGAAAGTTTGTTAGTATTACTCTGGATAGAATTTTTCTTATCTTTCTACCCTCACTTTTTCACTCTTAATTTGTACTGGACAAGAAGCCCAGCTGAGACCTGATTCTATTAATGTAGTCTTGAAAAGAAAACTCCCCTTGAGTTTAGGAAAACAACAAAGTACTTCAGTTCAAACTTCAGAATTAATAATTAAACTCATAATAATTCCTGCAGCCTACCCTACCTTGTAAGCAATCCTGTGAGCCTCACAGACAAACAAAGGATTTAACCAAGTCAATATTTGGATAAGATCACAAAATAACTGCCAGTACAGTCAAAGGAAATGGCATTGGTAATGGGGCAGAAGATAAGGCAATGCAGCATCTTAGGTGGTGCAAGAACATAATCTCATGTAGGCAACAACCTACTTCATCAGATGTTATTTGAGGAGGAACCAAAGTTGTACATATACTATATATTCTTCAGCATTTGATGAAGTTGGCTCAGGCTGACAAAAGTCAATGCTGTACAGCGCTGATTTAGTTAGTCTATAAGGTGAAAATCTACCCTACCTCCCTCTGCTTATATATTCTCCAGTATAGATGTGGAGGTTCTACACTGATGGAAACTGTGGTCCATACTTCACTTCTTCTTTCTGAGTGAGCAACTGCAGACTTGAAACTGGAATCATAGCCCAACGCACAGCTGTTTATCTCAGTCTGCTGCTCCATGAAGTCACCCAGTCTCATCAAAGCTAGTGTGAAGCCTCCAATAGGCCCTAACCCACCACTCACTCCTTGTCACTGGGGTGGCCAGCTGCGGTTGGCTGACTGTCCACTTTCTACATATAAACCCCTGACCCAGAACATGAGTCTGGTCATTTTGCTTGAGTTTTTGTCTTCTTATTTCTTGTTCAAATTTCTTTTTGTTAATTTTTGTACTGGGGATCATTTTGCTTTCCTCAAGCTCTAAATCCTCCCTTTATCTATAGTTATAGCAGGAGGAACATTTTTTATTGCATCAAAACATTAGTTCCTTTAGTCCTACAGGTTTCCACACCCATTCAGTCCTTAGCTTTTCTATTGGGTCTGTAATGCTGTGAACAATTCTGTTCAAGAACCTGAATTGGAACAAGTAAGGAGAAGAGCTAACAGGTTCTCCAGGACTGCTGCTAATCAAACAAGCACTGTCCATTTGTGTCCATTTGGATGTAGCAGAAAGTAGGAAATAGGCTTGGAGCAGTCGGGGATCAGTCTTGATGATCTACTCAGGTCCCTTCTGACTCTACCAGCTACCAACTATGAAACAGTCTCAGCACACAGCCTCAGGGTCATGTTCAGAGTCTGTTTATTCTGGGGCTCCAACCTCCCCACACCCTGGTCTAGCGTCACCCAGATGTTATGCCACCATTTTTTTAATCTTGATTTTAACTGGTGTCTTTTCTTTTCTTTCACAGGTTTGTGTGCATCTAGACTAAATTGGCATGAACTACTGACTTCTTTAGTCTCAGGTAAGTCTCATGGTTGGTGGGGAGAGTTCTTTTGTATGTTCTCTTTCCCTGGTAGTAAAGCCTTCTAATAGTAATGAGAAAGCAAAATAATCTAAGGAAACAAAAAGAACAGAAGCCTGTCGCCTGCCCAGGCGATATTAATGTGTTTGGGGGAATTTTTCCCTTCAAATAGTTCAGGTTGGGGTTCTGCCCACCTGATGCAACACTCTGCTGGCCCATAGAGATGAGGACACAGCAGGCAACACAGCTACCAATCAAAAGAAAATAAAAGTAATAAAAAAACAAAGTACTACCCTAGCAGTCGGGGTTCAGCCACTTTTCTTCTGGCTGGCCCTTTCGTGGCATCACTCCCTCACTGATTAATAATAGCCATTTCACCTCTATGGCGTATCTGCACTGCAGCATCTATCTGGCCAGTGTCTCCTGGCCTAATTAAGCTCTTCTGAGCTTAATCGGCAGCTGTCCACTGGCTCAATGCCACTGGAGACATCCTGCTCTGGGCTCAGGACTCTGTTCCCCCTTCCATAGCTCACCATGCTTCTCACACGCCTCTCTTCTAGCTTCCCAGGGCCACTCTAGACTCACAGAGCAGCTGTTCGGGAACTGTGGCTCCTGGGGCACTTGTTTCGCCTTCGCTGGCTCTCTGTGGCTGTCAGTAAGTATCTTTCTTCTTTTGTTTTTTTCACAACATGGTCTAAAAGAACTTGACTTGTAAAAAATAAAGGTTGAAAGGGGTTATGGTACTTATTCATAAACCCATTGGGTATGTACCAGGATGTCATAAGAGCTATTTAAGCTGAAGGACAATGTCAGTGCAAGAAAAAATGGGTACAAATTTTTCCAAGACTACACTCAGGCTGGAAATTAGGGAGAGGTTTGTAAGTATAGAGTAGTGAAATTCAGAAAGTTTTCCAAAAAAAGTACTGGGGATGTAAAACCTTTGTGCTTTTAAGATGGGGCTTAATCAATTAATGAAAGGGATTATATGATGTGGTTAACTTCATTCCTTCCTTTCTATCCTGTGTTCCTAGGTAGTATCACTGTAGCAATGTAGACAGTTTGGTGACTCTGAGGGGGACTGAGATTATCATCTCATTTTATAGACAACAGTAAAAAGACACACAGAAATATCCAGAAATACAGCATAGGACTGTGTTAAACTGAATGTTTTGTCCTGGTTGTACTGATCTTAGTTCAAGAGTGAGACCTAGGTATGGATTCAGTGAATTGTTTTCCCCTTCCCTTTCATACTTTATTTACTCCATTTATTTAAATTATAAGCTCTTTGAGGAAAAGACCATCTCTTACTGTGGCCACATACAGGCATTTATTCCTAATGGTGGATAATTTTTCCTACTAGACTTGATTCCAGGAGATTTCACAGATTTCATAGATTTCTTAGACATTAGGGGTGGAAGGGACCTTGGAAGATCATTGAGTCCAGCCCCCGGCCCGAAGGGCAGGAAGTCAGCTGTGGTCATAAGATCCCAGCAAGATAAGCACCAATTTGCTCTTGAAGGTGTTCAATGTAGGTGCAGATTTTTCCTCCCAAGGTGGAGAACCTTGCATTTTT
>NW_017728886.1:222454331-222459267 GCF_001723895.1 Crocodylus porosus
GGCACTACACCAGAGCACCAGGAATTTTCAGAGATCCATGCCAGGAGCTGGACTATGATGCTTGCCAGCTCCTTGAGTACCCTGGGGTGTAGATTGTCAGGGCCGGCTGACTTGCAGGTAATCAGCTTCACAAGATATTCCTTCATGAGGTCAGCATTAATGGCGGGCAGGGGATCTCCCTCACCTGGACTTCCCTGGCCATTCCATGGGACTGATGAAAGACAGATGCAAAGTACCCATTTCATATGTTGGCTTTTTCCTGGGTTTCAGTTGTCAGTTGCACCATCTGGTTCAGCAGGGGTCAAATGCTGCCTTTGCTTTTCCTCTGGCTCCCCACATAACCAAAAAAGGACTTTTTATTGTCCTTGATGCTGGAAGCTAGTTGGAGTTCAGTTGCAGCCTTGGCTTTCCTGGTTTGCTTCCTGCAGGACTGGACCAGTGCAGACTAATCCTCCTTGGTGGTGAATCCCGTCCTCCATCCTTTGTAGGCCTTTCTGTTTAGCCTCAGGAGGTCTGCTAGGTCTTTGGAGAGCCAGGGAGGCTGCTGTGCCCTCTTGCTGCCTTTCCTCCGAGATGGAATAGACTTAGCATGTGCATTCAGGATTGCTCCCTTAAGGAGCAACCACTCTTCTTGAACACCCCTTTCCCTGGGGTCATGGTCCCTTAGGGCCTGACTGACAAGCCTCCTGAGCTTGTCAGAGTTGGTTTTCCTGAAGTCAAGGACTTCCGTGTTGCTGACTTGCCAGCTTTACGCCTGATGGTGAAGGTGATCAGCTTGTGGTCGCTGTCACCCAGCTTTCCATCAATCACTAGGTCGCCAATTAGGTCATCCCCAGTAGCCAGTACCAGGTTGAGCAGCACTTTGCCTCTTGTTGGCCCATAGACTTCTTGAGTCAGGTAGAGGTCATCCACACACAAGAGGAAGCTTTGTGACAGCTCAGATTTTGCTGAGTGATCCTTCCACAAGATATCTGGGTAACTGAAGTCACCCAAGACAACCATGGTCCTGGAGCATGCGGCCTCATCCAGTTCCTGGGCAAACTCTTGGTCAAGCTCAGGACTTTGGGTGGGAGGTCTGTAGTAGGCTCCCACCATTCTGTCCCCATGCCTTATTCCCCTTGGATTTTAACACAGACAGTCTCCAGTCATCCACCCTGGTCACCAATATCAGCTTGCAGGGACATGTAGCTTTCCTTAATATAGAGAGATACACCCCCACCCCTTTTATCTACACGATCCCTCCTGTACAGGGTATAGCCATCTATACCCAAGGTCCAGTCATGGGTGGAGTCCCACCAGGTCACTGTTATTCCTATGGCATCATAATTATTTGCATTGAGCAGGAGGATGAGCTCCTCCTGCTTATTCCCCAAGCTCCTGACATTTGTGTACAGGCAGGCAAGTGTCCCCTTGGGGGCTCTTGCCTTGCCCAGAGATTGTACCAGGGCTGGGGCAAGGGTGGGCTCCCTTAAGTGCCTTGGACCACTGGCTTTTCAAGGGTTGCTCAGCAGGTCAGCAGTGGCAGTAGTCTCCCCATCCCCCAACGGGCTTAGTTTAAAGCCTGGTGTAGCAGGTCAGCCAGTCTGTCTGAGAAGAGCCTCCTCCCCAGGGGAGAGAGGTGGAAGCCATCTCTTCCCAGGAGCTTGCTGCCTGTCTCACCAGAGAAGCAGTTCAGACATTCAGCTTGCAACTATCCCATGTCCCCTGCTCCCTGTGCCTTCCTTAGACGGTGCTGATTCTGGTCTGGGGAAGCATGTGGAGTCCTCCTGTGAGGACTGGAGCAGCATGGCAAGGACCCCACATGCTCATACACCAGGGACTCTAGTGTAAGGAGCCAACAAGGAGCACTAGGTAGCTACATAGCATCAGTGTAAGGGAGGGGCAGTTGTCCCCCATACCTTCTCCTTACCACGGTGACCACAGTCTCTGGAAGGCACAGGAGCCTTTCTCTACCACTGGATTCCTCTTGATCCTTAGGAGGAGGCAAGTAGCATGGATTAGTAGCCTCCAAGAAAGACCGTACAAGGGGAAGTTGAGGCATCTGGATCTCTTCAGCGTTCACAAGAGACCTCTGAAGGGAGACCTTGTAGCTGCCTATAAGTTTATCAAGGGAGGGCAACAGGGAATTGCAGATATGTTACTTACCAGAGCGCCCCTCAGAGTAGCTAGCAATAATGGGTGCAAACTAGTGGAGAGTAGATTCAGGTTAGACATTAGGAAACATTTTTTTACAGTAAGGGTGGCCAGAATCTGGAATTGGCTTCAAGAAAGGTGGTGTGAGGGTGACGATATTTGGATCTTAAAAAGCACTGAATTTGCATCTGAATACAAGGCATGACCTGTGGCCTAGCAAAGCTGCTGACCACAAGTCAGATTGATAGTTAAACCAGCCATTTGCTTATGTAAGCCATTGCCATTAAGCATAGCACAAAATGCTAACCATTTTAACGGTGTCAACCATTTTCTGAGAAAAAAGCAGCAAGTGAATCTGTGTGAGTCTATATGATGTGAACCAGCTACAGAAAGGAACAAGATAAGATACAGGGGGCCAGAAAAGGTGGAAGATGGTACAACATGAGACAGAAAAACAGACTGGAATGTGGAAAACAACATGTAATTGGTAAAAGAATCCAAGATGAACATATGCAAAAAGGTGAATGATAACTGGTGAAGAAGCCTCCTGAAGCTTCCAGGTTTTGGTCAAAGTCTGCCCATTGACTGAAGAAAAGGAGTCAAGGTCTTAGACATGAGCTTATAGCAAGAAGTCATGTAAATGAATGAAATGCATAGGCAATTCCATGCTAATTAAGCAAACAGTAAAACAGAGGCAGAGCTTGAGATGGGAGGAGAAAAGAGTAGAACAGAAGGAGGGACAAAGGTAGAATAAATGTTAATGAGTATAAACCAAAGTGTATAAATATGGGAAAAACTATTGTTCATTGCTGCTTGCCATATTCTGTAGGTGTGGGAGCTCACCCAAAGCTGTCTCCATTCTAAATAAAGCTGTTGCAAGCAATGTGTGCTTGTGTTTGCTCCCTGCTCTGCTCTGGCTAATGAGTAACAGGATCCACAGGTAATTGGACCATCGTCTCCGTAGTCGTTGGGCGCCGCGTGGATTTGGGGTCTAACAAGTGGTACTATCTCCTAACTTGGAAGTCTTCAAGAGGAGGCTTGATAGACATCTGGCTGGGGTAATCTGACCTCAGTCCTCTTTCCTGTCAGGGGCAGGGGGTCAGGCATGATGTTTCTTTGTGGTTCCATCCGACTCTACATTAATCTATGAAGTGTACAGGCATTCATTCTCCCAGGGGAAACATTCCTAGAAACAATTTCTACTGGGTTGTTTTTCTTTTGGAACAGCCATTTTTATTCTGGGAGAAACTGTGAATTTCTGTACATTCATGGTTTCTACCAAGAGAGCTGCAATTCTCCCAGTACAAACATCACACCTGCACATGACCTACACATCTTTGTAGGGCATATACATAGTACAACAGTGCCTCATTTTCAAATTGTTGGTCTTGAGCCCTGTTTTAATACTAATAAAGAGCTCTCAAATAGTAATCTTTACAATCACTATCTGAAGATCTCTCAAGTGTGTTATCTAGAGGTGATAACTCACTGGATCTAAATCTGGTAAACTCACTAAAAATGTCCCCAAATCAGAAATCAGACACCCAGACTTATGTATCCTACTCGATCAGTCAAATTTTACAGACAAGAATTTTCTAGTCAAATGTGTTTTGAATAGAAAACTGCATATTTGATGTTCTGTGCATTGATTTAATGCAGGTTTTATATATTAGTCTGAATCCATTTATCAGTTTTAATTGTCTTGCTTTAAAGCCCATGTTCTTTCACTAGAAGAACACAGTTGTGCAGGAAGAAAAAAGTCACCTGCATAAGAATACTTAATCAAATGTAAAATATTAATTTTGGGTTATTTTAAAAACACTTTTTTCCATTTAAAATTCATCTCTTGTTTCAGGATGCTTACTTCAACAGGGATCACCTACTTGCCCATAATTAACTCCCCCCCCCTCAAAAAAAGGGTTTCTAGTGTTGAAAATTGTAGTGGGGAGAACTCTGCTATTATTATGGGTAAATTATGTACATTTTATACCTTCCAATAAAAACATATTTTACTTGCAAGAGCCTGTGGAAATTAAGTAGAGAAAAAATAAGCATTTAAGCTGGAGAGAAGTGGCTTTAAAGTTGTCATGGCATCTTTAAGTCACGTAGTTATAGTTTTTTTCAGATAATGTGAGTTAAGGACCTAGTGTCACCCTTAAATTCTAATTTCCTGCTTTTTATTGGTGTGTGTCACATCATTAAAGTTATTTAAAGGTAGCTTTTTTATATTAAATTACATAATAATGATTGTGTTGCAGGGTATGCCTAGGGATTAATGACTAGCTGGCAGAAGCTGATTGCCTGAGGTGCATCCAAGGTTGCATACCACACAAAGAAGCTGGGCTCTGGAGGTAGTATTGAGGCCATTAAAAGGTCAGGTAGTTTTGGTAAGCTCTGAGTAATCATCATATTTTGATAAACTAATCTGAAATGCATATCACTGTATTATGGGTTTGTTTTTTTTTTAATATCACAGTCATGAAGGCTGGAGAATGATATATACAAGATATCTACTCTAGCATTTTTGTTAAAATGCCCTACTTTAGTGGTAATAGCACCAATGTGGTTCTAGTGCCTACCAGGATGGCATCTAAATACACTCAAACGAAAACTAAAAGACATGGGGTTTATAACATCTCAAAGCTTGTCTATATTAGTGGTCTCCCTCTTGCTGCCATAGCTGGGAGTGTGGTAGTATAAGCAACAAAAATATGCTTTTAGAAAAAAAAGTCCAGAATGCAAGTGATTATAAAGCACATTTGTTCCAGAAAAAGGTTGGTAACAGATGTTGGAAAATTGTGCT
>NW_017728886.1:222459367-222460590 GCF_001723895.1 Crocodylus porosus
CATAACAAGGAATAATGGACATAAGTTAGAGAGTAGGTTTTGATTAGACATCCATAAGAACTACTTCACAGTCAGGGTGGCTAGGATCTGGAACCAACTTCCAAGGGAAGTGGTGCTGGCTCCTACCCTGGGGGACTTTAAGAAGAGGCTTGATGCCTACCCCGCTGGGATCATTTGAGCCTAATTTTTCTCCTGCCCAGGCAGGGGGTCGGACTTGAAGATCTACAAGGTCCCTTCCAACCCTACTTCTTTGATTCTATGAAAGCACATCTGTCCAGGACTCAGTCTTCATTCTGAGGCTCTCAGGTGTTAGATGTCAACAGTCTTGAGGTGGGATGCCGAGGCCCACATACCCCCTCCAGTGGGGTTGATGATATGGGGTGGTGGTGTGCCCTCTATCCATGGTGGCCTTGGGGACCCTCCTGGGGGACAGGGACGGGGACCCCTCTCAGGAAGGAGGAGGAAGAGGGATGTGTGGAGGGACCAAGGAGGAGGGACGGGGAGAGAACTGGGTGGAGGACCCTTTGTCAGTGTTCCCTTTGATTTGTGCACATGCACAGCTGTGCACAAGTAAAACTCTTGTCTCACACTAACTTTTAAGGCTGCACACCTGCCCAGAGAGGAGCTCAGAGTGGAGTAGGCACTGGGGCCAGTGTGGGCCACTTAACAAAGGTAAACTCCTCACTCCTCATGCAGGGCAGGCAGCAGCTCCTCCCTGAGGTGATGTAAGGCAGAGCAGGGTATCACAGGCCAGCTGGGCACTGTGAGTGTGTCAATTTAGTTGCAGGCTGACTGAGTGCTGCAACTGTATCAGCCACTGGGCTGTTTGGTTCAGGATCGAGGAGGTGGAGTTGGGAGTGAAGCAAAGACAAGTTTCACTTACAACAGTAAAAATAAATTTTACTTATAACAGCAAAATAACAACAAAAATATGTTTAAGCAGCAAAAGATCTAGTTTGCATGAATAACAGTTAATAAGAGGTTAAACTAATAAACAGACAACGTAACAATAGAAGTTAAAAATTGGCAGTGATAATAAAAACAGACAGACAAATTGACAAAGTGTTCTCACTTGGTTGGCAACTTATCAATAGTCCCTCAGTGTCAGGTACATGTCAAGTTGGTCCAGCGAAGTGATGTGTCCCTGATCCACACCGTTGGAGGTAGCGCTGGGGAAGATCCTTCAATCAGGATCTGGTCCGCACTCATACTGGGAGTCTGGG
>NW_017728886.1:222461497-222464715 GCF_001723895.1 Crocodylus porosus
GTGATGCAGGGTCATGGAGCAGTTCCCCAGATCCAGTGGAGCCTGCAGAGCATTCCCCTGGAGCCAGCAGAGCTTGCGCCAGCCTTCATCACCTTGCCTCACCTTGGGGAGGAGCTGTTGCCTGCCCTGCATGAGGAGTGAGGAGTTTACCTTAGGTAACTGTCCAACGCCAGTCCTGGTGCCTCCCTTTCAGTTCTATCGATTGATTATGTCTGGCCCATATCTTGGCCACAGTACTCCACTGCACTGCTCTGGGCAGCAGTTAGCATGGAGAAGAGTGGTGGCTGAACCTGCTAACCTGCTGCTGCACAATGCCTTTTCGGTCCCACCTGCACACTTACTTTGGGACACTTACTGGTGGACCGCACAATGCCAAAAGGAGGAGGCGGGACCGAAGGGGCATGCTCACGGACCGAAGTGGTGCACTCACAGACCAAAGCGGCATGCTCACAGACCACTACTTCTTAGAGGAAACAGCCCTTTGTTACTCTCAAGTCTCTGCTTTAGTATTCTCCTTCCCTCTTTATGACTCCTGATGACTCTTAATCTATGGCTATTGCTGGTTGGTCTCTCTGTGTTTATCAAAAGTCCACATAGCTCATCACATTCACACATACTAATTTTGTCTTTCCAGAATTTCTCCTAATTTGGTCTGTGGCCCCAAAACCGGGACTCAGGCCCCCCTGCTCTGGGGCTTTGTTAGCTGGTGCCACCCTTATCTCGTGTTATGGAACAGTATGGTACATTCCAGCCTCTTTCCCAGACTATATGTCCTTGTTGGCCTTCTTGTGTTAGACTAGACAGCCTGTCTGTTTATAAGGTGGTGTGAAACTCTGTATGGTGTAGCAGAATGCCACCTCTGTCTCTCCCCAAAAACTCTGCTATGTGACAATTTGGTTAACATGGTCCCTGCAGAGGGCAGACATCCCATATCTTTAGGTAACCCTGAATTGTAACCTGAGTTGGATACATTCCTGAGAGAGGGGAGAAACATGCTCCTTCTGCCTATGTGACTGGCATCACATACCTGGTTGTGAGGTTTAGGCTCCCTATTGTTCTGAGCAATGCCATTTTATCTGGCAACCAGTGATGCATTTCAAATTGATTGGCTGGCTGCCAACAGGTGCTGGGTTCCATTGGACCAGGTAAATGAGGTCATAAGGTCTATATAAGTTAAGAACTGCCCAGGAGGAGGGGCAGTAACCATGATGAAAACTTAGAGAGAAGCTGGAACATCTAAAACTTGCTTTCTCTTGAAGCTCATGATAAGTGAACTGCCTGCCTCTAGAGGAAATCTCCACCTGCCTCTGGCTGATACTTGTGAGTAAGGTACCTGAGATATAACTAGATATATAGCTTGCAGTAACTCAGATGTGTGATCAAAGGCTACCCAGCCACCCTGTTTGTTCTATGGGATTTCTTTGATATTGCTTTGTGTAAGGAAACAGAAGAGTCACTGGGGGCAAAGATGAACTCACTAGAGTTGCAAGCAGCAGCCCCAGCCCTTAGGCTGCAAGAAGCCATGAAGGGATCCTTCCTTTCCCCGGTGTTTCCAGATGGGAGATGGAGGAAACATGAACTCCAATATAAAAAGGGACCCAGAGCAGGCAAGAGAGGGATGCCTAGAATCAGAAGTTGCTGACTCAGTCAGGGAGGTGGCAGGGACAACTGAAGGCACAGAGGGAACGATTAGGAAGAGTTTTCAGAGAGTTAGCTCTGCTGAGGGAGCTGACAGAGAAGAAACCCTGAACAAGCAGCTCTCAGGGAAACTGAAACTACCACAGGGCAGCCCAGAAAGACAGGAAGGGAAGGGGGTACTGTAAAGACCCTAATAGCAGGTCTGAGAAGAGGTACCATAAAGGCTGGACTATAAGGGCAGGAATAAGTCAAAGTTTGTTTCTTTTCTCTTCTCTTTGAAGTGGAAGAGGATTCCTCCCAGATATAGCAGGATAGTGAGATGCAACTATCCGGACAATAGGCCAGAAGAAACTGGGAAAATACAGGTCAGTTACCTGTGTTGCTCCAAGCCTGGTGGAGGATAACCAGGATCAAGGAGACTATGGATTTCTCAGACCCGGAGACATACAAAGTGTCCACACAGCTCTGAGGCTGACTATACGGACTGTGAATTAATATCCAGTGGAATGGATGAGGGTGTAGGGGTTAGTGGAGCCCTCACTACACTAAGGCAGACATGAAGACCAACAATGTCAAAAGCCACATGTCCAGGTATTTATTTTCTCCCTTAACAAGTCGTGGCAGGTGAGATTGTGGGCATGTAGGATGTTCCATCAAGACAGTTTGGTGGGTTTCAGCCAGCTGGCCAAAGTGATAAGACTGTCTTAGTAGAGACAGCAGAAAGAGAGAGAAAACCTTCCGGACAAGGTAATAAACACTAGAGACAGACTGAATACAGAAAATCAAGGCAAGCATCTAGCTCAAAACAGGTGGGTGGACTTTGGTAAGAGCCCCCCCTTGGACACTGTACCCTGAACACTATTCCAAACCTGCTCCTTGTAACCAATACAGTACTCCTTTGTACCTAGCATAGGAGACTTATTGGGAGTGGGTCAAAATTATGCCTTGGGATCCCCTCAGTTTGGCTGACTAAGGGAGACCATTATTTGTGCTTCAGACTGAGGGAAGTACCCCAAGTTCTTGGAGTGGGTCAAGTACCCTCGAGGACTACTAGGGCTGTGTTTCCCAGGGGGCACAGACCCAGGATCAGTCCAGACCCTTGGTGGTGGCAGCATTACCCCCCGGCTAATGGGTGTGCTCCAGGAAGGGGGAGTTGGCCAGATGTGAGGCAACCCCAGGAAGGCTCTTAGAGCCTGGAAAGTGGTCAGGCACAATGAGATGGGTGGCTCAGTGCAGAAGCACCCCCTACTGGCCAACCACAATGTGAGACCCACGCTTCCAGAAATCAGTTAATTCCTGCTGCCCATCCTGAACCATTCTAATACACACACACACAGATAGATAGATATATAGATAGATAGACAGACATACAGGTATATAGATCTAGATACCTATATATCAATATCGATATATTTATTTACTTGCATGATCAAGGGGCACTCGCATGGTCAGGGGGCAGCAGGGCAGGCCCTATGAGGACAGGCTACGGGACCTGAACCTGTTCAGCCTTCACAAGAGAAGGCTGAGGGGGGATCTAGTGGCCTGTTACAAACTAGTCAGAGGGGGCCAGCAGGCATTGG
>NW_017728886.1:222464935-222474883 GCF_001723895.1 Crocodylus porosus
TCTTTCCTGCCATGGCAGGGGGTTGGACTTGATGATCTGCTCAGGTTCCTTCTGACCCTACTAACTATGAAACTATATATATATACGCAGACACACACACACACAGACACACACACACACCCCAAAAACAAAACTTTAAATACCATTTTCTAAGCTGAAAGAGCGTATGAGTGTTATAGAAGAGAAAGTAGCAGTCACACAAAAGTTAGGATATAAGATATAAGAAAAGTGGCTTATTGGCACATTGAGAGAGACCAAGTGGTAGTAAGGAAGGAATGACACAGAAATTAAAGTGAAAGAAAAGCAACAAAGAGGAAAAGAAAAGGTACTTTATAAATGAGTCCTTTGAATAGCCCTTCTGGTGAGGAAGAGATGTCAACCAGAGCTAGAGATTCAATGACTTTGACAAAATGTATACCTAATATGTCGATGGCTCATTAACATTGGAAGACAAGATTGGATGAAATCTTTTGGGTCCACTGCTCTTACAGGGAACTACAGGATATAATTTTGTTTGAGCTCCTACTATAAAATGGCTATAGTCTTTTGTTCTTATTACTCCTTTTGTTAAGCTGTTCTAGAAACAGTGCTCTGACAGTTGAAATTGCCAAGAATATGCAGGACTAAGGAGAAAGAGAGCCAGAAGCCAAAATAAGAGAGGAAGCTGATGGTGATGAGTTTGGTGAATGATGATCAGAAACAAATTATCAGATTATCAGAAACAGAGTGCAGGGAGGGAGGACAGAAGAAAAGAGGAGGAGTCAATATAACTAGTGCAAGAGTACCAGTTTTGATTTAACAGACATTCACTCTTGGAGTCTTCTTACCTCAAGTCCTGTTTTAATTTTAAATGCATATAGAGCAATCCACTTCTTTCCCAGTTTTATGTTGCTGTATTGCATGTATGTGCATGGCCAGGTGGCGGAAGGGTGTCCTTAAAACACTGAAGTGGATGGATGGAGTGATTCCTGTATATATAGATTCATGTACTTCCTTAGTTGTACAGATCTGAGGGGGGCAAAAAAGAGACAGGGTGTGATGATGGCGCTTAGGATGCCTCTTCGTATCTTCTTATAATCTCCCAAAGAACTATAGGACTATAGGTATCCCGACTTTCCTGCCTGCCATGTCTCGGATGTTATTATAATATGTTCTAATTTATGATGTCACTAGTCAGAAGGGTTATTATATATATTTCGGGAGGGTTGTTTGTTTGTTTGTTGGGTTTTTTTGTGCCTCTATTAGGAGTCCCGGTACTATAGAGGAATACCTCGCTGGCTTTCTCAACTGTCCATGCGCACCTGCCGACATATATATATTCACAGTCTGATTCAGATTAATGGTTGTCTTTATTTTTATCTTTTATAACTCTGTACAAACTTTCTTTACTATGAGGCAGAAGTTGTCCATTTATATCCTTTTCTTTTCTTTAGCCTTATCAGTCATATCAGCTTTGTAATTCTATCTATATAATATTCTTACATAACTGCTTTCAATATGGTTGGACTGAACTTGGTATTAGAAAACGAAGTCTTTTTATCTCTTGTTCATCTGTTTATCTTTTTTGGGGCGGACTTTTATCTTCAAACCCTGCCGTATACTTTCTCTTTATTTTGTTGCTATGTGTGTTCTTTTTATCCTGCGTGTGCCTGAAGCCTTGAATCCTCGTGACAGACACCCAGATGCTGTCTCCAAGCTTGAGAGAGTGGGTCAATTCACTCTCTTCTTTTCTTTGTTTACTTGCCAGAGCAACAGCCAGACGCGCCCCGCGGTGTGTCTCCTCAGGGATCCACCCCTCTTCCTCCGAGCTCCGCTCTCTCTGGTGTTGTGAGAAGTCTTGAGGTAAGTTTCCTATCCCCTGGGGATCCTCTTTTTCTCTTTCAGCCACTCTCTCTTTTTCTTTTGAAACTCCCATCTCCTCTCTTTTTTCCATTCTTGGAGCTTCCATCCTAATACGGTAATAGCTCCAGAAGCAGCATTCTCCAGCTCTTTTCACTGCATCGGTGTTTACTCTTTCACACAGGGCAATATAGGAAGAGAAGTGACTAAGCAGCATGCACCTTTTGCGTTACACACCTCTCTACTATGAATCATTGTCATGGACCCAGAAGCAGGTTGGGTCAAGGAAAGATTCTGATTTCCATCAGCACAGATTGTGTGAGCTGGTGGTTCATTTTGTATCCTTCACCAGCAGGAGGGAAAGACTTTGAATCGAGACCTTTATATTTAAAATGAACTGTATTCAAGTCTCCTTCTTTGGGGCTGAAACCTGTTGCAGTGGGAAGGTTGGTGTGTTCTGCAACCCCTGTTCCTTAGGGGTATCCTAACTCCTGTTACTGGGTACAAGCTGCAGGCTGCAAAGAAATGACTGCAGGGCTGTCCTGCAAGTAGGGTTCAGACTGCAGGGGAAGACCATAAGAAGCAGAGTAGTAAGCCTTCCAGTTAGTAAGTAAGGCCCATTAGGGAAGGAGAGCCTACTGATCAGAATGGGTTTAGCCATCAGGGTACTTAAAAAGAGCTTCTAGGATGAGGAGTCAATTCTCAGAACTCTGCAGGGCATGGGAAAACCGAGGCCTGCCAGATGTTCCAGCACAAGTCTGAACTGGCAGGACCACCCAAGCTAGGCAGGTCAAAGGGAAATGGACAGGCTATTAAGAAAAGATGAAAAACATTCCCTCTGCCTTCCAAGTTGGGCAGTTGAAGAATAATCTAACAACCCAACCTCATAAAAATGAATTGTTAAACACAGCAACCTATCTATCAAATATGACAGAGAAGAATGGTCAAATGTTGTTCATACCCTTGGCAACATTAGATGACAGGGAAAAGATTGAGATGCAAATATCCATTCAACATTTACAAACCACAACTGATTCTAATCGAGTAGACATCACAAAGCTCAGAATTAAAAGGTGCTATATATTCTGTTATGACTGATATGAAAGCCTTATGTTAACTACTACTTGTTATTTAAAATACAGTGCTTTTATCTTATGATAAGGACCATATTTTGCCTATGAACATTCCCTGTTCATGAATCCCATTGATCTCAAAGACAATGGAATGAATAGATCAAGGGCAATATATTGCTTTAAATGTCCTTGGGACAGTTGAGAGGCCAAATATCATTACATTGCTTTTCATGAAAGTGCTTTCCCAGAGAAACTTCTGATAAGAATAATTTATCGATATACTTAAAAAAGCATAGCTCAGATCTATTTCCACTATAAAATCTCCTTGACAGAGAATTATTTTTAAGTCTTGCGAACTGTCCATTCTGAATTTCTCCACTTTTAGAAATGTGTTTAACCAATTTAAATATAATACAGAATAATGGTTTCATGAGGACTTTTGGACAGAAAATAATGACCTCAACCATTCACTTTAGCAATCTGAATGATGTACTGTACAACCTTCAAGGCAAGGCTCCTGCAGTTTAGTGCTTTCTTTATCTCTGTGTTTAAAGCTTCCAGATTAAAGAGTTGGAAGCTTTGTCCAAACTGGTTTCATTTGAAAAACAAGTTTTAAGCTTTGTCTCTCCTAGTTTATTACAGAAAGTTGTGAATTTAATATTCTCTCAGTGTTGCACCTTCAAATGGATGTGCTGAACTTAAATTAAGATGAAAATATAGAAAAAATGTTTTAACTGAAGCAAAAGTGAATCAAAGGATTTCAGAAAGACCTGGGGTTACTCTAACCTCCTACTGGTGGCCCACTGTTAACTTTGGTGAAATAGTCCTGATTAACAGCAATAGAAATAAAATATTAATTGGATCCAATGGTAGGAAATGTCTCTTTGTGAAATCAGAAAAAAAAAATTATTCAGTGCATGAAACAGTCATGATTAATCTTTTCTTCTTAGTTCTCCATTCAAAAATATCAGTTGTGTAGTGATATTATGGCTGTGTCACATGTCAGATACTCTGTCCTAACACTCTCATTAGCATAATATAATACTGTTATTTCCTTCGACCTGGAGGGATAGAAAATATTTGTGGCCTTGAAGTTGTTCCTGCTAGAAGTAGCGTTTGCTGATGTGCTCAGTTCTTTTAATATAATCCTTTTCATGTACAAAGAAAGTAAATAATGTCCTCTTTACCTGAAAAAATTAGAAGTTAAAGAGCAGATGCTTCATCAGCAATTCCACAAGAATCTTAATTTTTTTAATCTTTATCCTGAAGGGAGGGTGTTAAATGCCTCAACTTCAGTGAACCCCCAGTATAACAGTACAGTCTTATTTATATGGAAACAAGACACAAAATTATCTATCAGATTTTCAAAAATGCATGCATGTGACTTGTTTTATTTTTATGAAAGTTGGGTGTATGCCAATATGCTAGGCTTAGTCGTGCACATTCACACAATTCCCAGACATGTTCATAATGTACTGTCCACATGCAAATGTGTACTAGAAGAAGGGATATGAACACTTTTGAAAATGTGGGTCTTTACACAAATAACAACGTTTTTTGGAGGATGTAAATGATATCAAGATTTGTATATTATTTATATATATACACACCCACACACATATATATATACATAAATACACACACACACACACACGTATATATATATATATATATATACACACACACATACGTAATTATGTCTAACTTCTCTTCTTCCTATAAATAAACATTTGCCTCATACCTTAGTTCAGTGAAACAATTAAACACTCCCTTAGCTTTAGTCAGGGACTGTTTTATTTCTGTGTTTATATTATGTCCATCACAACTGATGATCAGCTCGATTAGAAACTTTGGACACTCCTGTAACATAATTTTTACAACTATTGCTACTACTATCAATACTCACATTAGGCATGTGAGTAGCCCTGTTGAAATATATATAAATGTTTTGCTGGATCAAAGCCATATATTTCATTTGAACTCTGCTGTGAGTGTTTTGGATTCCAACAATAATTTCCCCAAACCCTTTTATATGTGCGTGATACATGTATATTAGTCAAAATTTCTCACTGTGAGTCCTTCATCTGGCAAAATATTTTTGGATGAATAGTAACAGAAAAGATAAAGCAGATAAAAATGTTTTGAATGGAAAGCCTTCCAGAACAACTGGCCTTCAGGAATTAACAGCTGTATTCATTTCTCCTGTTAGCTATGACTAAATTTTCTCCTAATCCATATATCATAGGGTTAACTTATGTAATTGCCAACTAAGCTCAATTTATGATAAAACTTTCTGTTATGTATCTGCAGTAGTACTGTCCCACTTTTTTTTTAATTTTCCAGTGACTCTCTTACTCTACTGCAGAATTTTTATTACTTCAGTATATCACGTATTGTTGATTTTTATTTTATGCCTACTGTTTTGCATACAATCCATCTTACTATAGCTTCACCAGTGATCTATGAGGCAAATGATTCTACCTGTCAGTTTGCCTCACAGATCCACTGAAAATGAACACATCGAAAGCTGAGCTCAAGAAGCCCTCATTCCTGATTTGCTTTTTTTTCTGGGCCAGATTTGCCTATACATTATTCTTGTACATTTAGACTGAGTGCTGCTGTTTCACTATGTGACCTAATAAAACAAAAAGGCTATTTGAACTTTTACTTTGTTGATGGTTGGCACGCACTGTTGCAAATTAGGAACATAAAAGCAAGCATCTCTTATATAAGTTTTGCAGCCATTATGTGATGCTAAATATAGCTGAACCACAGAAGCTTAGATCTGTTAATTTAGCGTGAATTTCCTGTTGATTAGGAACTAGATTTTGAGAGGTATTTGTACATAGTAAGGCCACATCCAGAAATACAGGCACATGTCATTAGTGGCACCACAAACACCTTTGTGGTGCCACAACCTGAACACATTGCATGTTAAACCATGTGTGGTGCTGCTAATTTGCACCAGGATTTCCCATTAGCAACACACTGTGCCTCAGCCAGTCAGGGAGTGGCATGTGAACGCGGGGGAGCAGCCAGCTCAGGGCTGCCTTCCCCATCTCCACATGTGCTTCAATGCAGAGCACCCATATTGAGGTACATGGAGTCAGGTGAAGAGGCAGCCAAAGGATGCCTGCTCCCCCATCTTGAGGTACACTGGCTAGAGCACAATGTGCCTCAGCTCAGGACTTCTGCAGCACACAAGAGCAAGCAGCTCCCCCATCTCCATGTGCAGCTGCCTAGCTGGCTGGGGCATGGGGTACTTCAGTACAGGAGCTGCCTGTGCCCCAGCCTACCCGCCTACCCTCCTGCAGCACATGGCTCCCAGCCGGGAGCTGGGAGCAGCTGGGTATGGGCAGTTTGCCCACAGCAGGACAATGTGTCCCACAACAAGGGACACATAGAGGGGAGTGCTTTGCAGAACAAAGTAGCGGCACACAACCCCGCTCATCTGGACGTCACCAGAGAAAACACATGCAGTGCTATTTTAGATACATGTCTAATTATCAGTAAGGTAGTTTGTGGATTCCTATCTGAAATCTCTGGGTTATCTTATAAATCATGTTTAGTTTGTAAGGCTGATCTTCATAACTGAAACTCAAAGAAATATCATGGATCAGATAGCTTCTCCACCAAGTGAGACCACCTTATGATGTCCTGTTCAATGGAGAGAAAGGTTACTGTGGGCTTTTGTTGCCTCCTTGGGGGAATCTTCCACAAACCTAGATTTACTAACTTCTTGCGCCTAAGGCAGAGCACAAAGATAGCTGTTCGTTGTGCAGAAGGAATGGGACAGCATGTACCAACCTAATCCATATACCAAGATAGATGTTGGTTACATATTCAAATTATTTTTTTAAATAAAATTCACACATACTGTTGTGAGCTAAAACAGCTTTGCAGTATTTCCATCTTATCTACTCAGCTCCTAGATTTTAAAACTGTTGATTGAAAATTATGGACTGTGAGCAAATGACGTGAGTCTGACCTAAAACAAGGAACACTTAACACAGCATGACTCTGATGGTGTATATTTTGAATGAGGAGACTCTGGGTGAAAATTTCAATGATTGCAATAGAGCCAAGATTTCACCCACAGTAACACTTAACATAAACTTTTCTTTTTTTTAACAAAATTGTCATTCTCTAGCCAGCTCTATTTATTGGTCTGTATATAGGATGTCTTCATGTAATTCACTGCTGGCTTAACTGTCTGTACCTTATGATGATACAAAATTAATTCTGATAAATCTTTTATAACATGCTACATCATGTAGTCCCATTCTCTTGCATAAATATTTTGTGGAGATCAGAGAAAAATTAATCTTCCAAAGAGCATTAGTTTGTCACAGTCATCAAAGAATTACACCTACTATTTCTCCACAAAGAATAAAATTCTATTCTCTGTTATAAGCAGTGAAACCAAATGTAAATTTTGTCCAGTTTTGAAGTCTATTCTTCCAAGTGAATAAACGCCAATTCTTAACAACTATACTCAATTTTACAACAAAAAGAAAAATGTCAAGCAGCCAGGAAATAGTGACAATATCAGAATATCCACTATCTGCTAGATAGGTTTAATAAGGTAAATGTGGGCAATTATCGTATCTGGAATATTTTTAAACTATATTTTTTAGTTTATTTATGAATGCATAATAGATAGCAGGATTTCCTAGAGTTTCTTTGTGGGATCAGTCTATTTTTCTCTGTTGCTGAATGAATCTGAATTTGTTTTTATAAAGAGGATATTCACCATCTGGTGCCCAAGCTAATATAAAGCTAAGAATATTTAATAAGGGCTTCCATTTCAAAATGTTAACTGACATCTATGATTTGCAGACCTGGAGGGATACATATTTTAAGTTGGCGCTTTATACCCCGGGAATGTATCTAGAAACAACAATTCCCCAAAACAAACTTTAAATGTCATTTGGAATTATATTTGTAGTTCTACAATAATAGCTGAAGAGTTTATTCAATGGGTCAGTACAAAGAATTAGGCTATTATAAAATTCAATAATACTGTTCCAGCTAAATGTAACAATTTGGTCATTTTGAATGTATAGGCTAAATTTTTTCTGCCAAGGGAATTTAGACATAATTTTCCCAAGTAAAAATGATGAAAATTGACCATCTAATTCACCTAGAAAATCTTTGCTCAAGCATATAGAATTCACAATTATGATGCACTAACATGATAATGGAAATGAAATTGACTTGCTATATGTTCCTCTCCCACACAAAATACAATGTAAAAAAATCTATATCCTTGGACAGTTTTCATGAGCAGCAATTAGGTTACATTTGTACTTCAACTTGCTGTGTAGATGAGAGGGAAAGATGAATCAGAGAAATATGAGGGGGATGGAGAATGTCAGGAAACAGTAACCTCTTTTTGGTTTTTCTCCACAGTCATCTTGGGGCCTCACCTTCCATATTGGCAGAGCTGTCTGTGATCCAGTCACCATTGGCCAGCAGATGGAATCTAGAATGAAGCTCACTGCCCAGCCACAGGCAGGCTCTGCCAAAAAAAAAAAAAAAAAGGATCGAGCCCCTTGCCATAACAGTGATAGGAAAATAAAACCCTACATTGAAAAGGTGGGCTCAAATTAAAAATGAATTCAGAGGGCATAGAATGCAACCCTAAGTACTACAGCCCCATCAAGTGTACAAGCACCCTAAATTACTATCTTTATACTTATTTTAAAATTGAAGAGGAGGAGCATATTTGCCATTTTCTTCCTTCTTTACTGTTATACTCCACTCTCACAGGCGGTATTCTGTGGAGGGCCTAGACATGCTTATGCCTAAGGGGAAAATGCTACATAAATCTTGTTCATTTCCATTTTTTAACACATTCTTTTCAGTTGCAACATGATTTTAATTTTTTGTCATATCTTAAATGCACTGCCATTATGGATGTGAAGCACCCTTGGTGCTCTGGTGTGGTGCCAGAGGACTGCAAGAGGGCCAATATGGTTCCCATTTTCAAAAAAAGGGAGGAAAGAGGACCCAGGAAACTACAGGCAAGTTAGTCTTACCTCAATCCCGGGTAAGCTCTTTGAAAAAATTATCCTGGCGCATGTCCACAAGGGGCCAGCGGGGGAGATTATGCTTAGGGGCAACCAACACGGGTTCATTAGAGGTAGGTCCTGTCAGACTAACCTAGTGGCCTTCTATGACCAGGTCACAAAATACTTAGAAACAGGGGAAGCAGTGGACGTAGTCTTTCTGGACTTTAGGAAGGCCTTTGACACTGTCTCTCACCCCATCCTCATTAAAAAAACTAGGGGACTGTGGAGATGACACCTACACAAATGGGTCGCTACCTGGCTGGGGGATTGCACTCAGAGTGTGGTGGTGGATGGGTCATTTTCGACCTGGAGGAATGTGGGCAGTGGGGTTCTGCAGGGCTCGGTCCTTGGGCCTGTACGGTTCAACATCTTCATCAGGGACTTGGAGGAGGGGGTAAATAGCACCCAGTTCAAATTTGCTGACGACACTAAGATGTGGGGAGATGTGGGCATGCTAGAAGGGAGGAATAGGCTGCAATTGGACCTAGACAGGTTACAGGGCTGGGCAGACAAGAACTGGATGGGTTTCAACACTGACAAGTGCAAGGTGATGCACCTGGGGAGGAAGAACCAGCAGCATACATACATGCGGGGAACTCCCTTCTCATCAGCGCAGAGTCAGAAAAGGATCTTGGAGTCATTATTGATGCCAAAATGAACATGGGCCGGCAGTGTGGGGATGCAGTTAGGAAGGCCAACCGCACCTTGCCATGCATCCATAGATGCATCTCAGGCAGATCAAAGGAGGTAATCCTCTCTCTCTATGCGGCACTGGCCAGGCCACAGCTGGAGTACTGTGTCCAGTTCTGGGTGCCGCACTTCAAGAGGGATGTGGACAACATGGAGAGGGTCCACAAGAGAAGGCTGAGGGGGGATCTAGTGGCCTGTTACAAACTAGTCGGAGGGGACCAGCAGGCACTGGGGGAGGCCCTGTTCCCTTGAACACTGCCAGGAGTGACCAG
>NW_017728886.1:222474894-222480629 GCF_001723895.1 Crocodylus porosus
CTCCCTGGGGGGCTGGGCCAAGTAGGGGCTTGGGCAGGGGCTTGACCCGGCCGGCACCAGGCAGCGGCCTCCTCCCAGGGAGCGATGAGTTAACCCCTTCCCACCATGAGCCCGCTTACCTCCGGCTTTGCTGGGGGTTGGCAGGGGCTCTGCGGCTGCTGAGGGGGTGTCTGGGGGATTTGGGGGAGTGGGAGCGCAGCGGGCTTCACCTGCGCATCTCTCACCACTCTGGAGCCTAACTGATAGATATTAGGAGGCACTACTTTACTGTCAGGGCGGAACCAACCTCCAAGAGAAGTGGTGTTGGCTCCTACCCTGGGGGTCTTTAAGAGGAGGCTAGATGAACCCTTGCTGGGGTTGTTTGACCCCAGTACTTTTTCCTGCCCTGGCAGGGGGTCAGACTTGATGATCTGCTCAGGTCCCTTCTGACCCTACCAACTATGAAACTATAAACCCATATTTTCTGAAATACAACATACCCTGTGATAAATACACATCTTGTTTGGGGCAAAGCAGAACAAAGGGAAAATGAAAAACCAGGAGTAATAGTAGACAGCAAAATTTCCAGAAGAAAGGTTACCTTGATTAGTGGACCATTAGGAACATTACAATGGAGACATGATTATTAACACCTGTAGAGTGAAGAACATTAAGCCAGTAAGTTTCATAGTTTTAGTTTCATAGTTTCTATGGTCGGAAGGGACCTGAGCAGATCATGGAGTCTGACCCCCCTGCCATGGCAGGAAAGAGTACTGGGGTCAAATGACTCCAGCAAGGTGTACATCTAGCCTCCTCTTAAAGACCCCCAGATGAGTTTTGGGATAAATGTGTGTGTCTATACAAGAAAATATGGTATATTCTTCAAAATACTGACTCTATGGTCTACAGGTTTCTCAGTTTTCACAGGTAAAGTTCCCTCAGGTTCCAGATTTCTTTTTGTATAGTCTCAGGCTTATCCCTAAGTGGCCCTGGGATCTAAATACTAGGCAATCCAACATCTATTTTGTCTAAAGTTCTTGCCATGAGTCTTCAGGCCATTCTCATCAGTTTGTATCCTGAAGAAGATCTGGGATAGAAGTGACGGTGTACTTCGTTCAATTGTTCAGTGTTTTAGACACTCTTACTATAAGTGGGAAAGCAGAAGTCAGTGAGCTGGGTTTCCTGAAGGGACTAGAAGCTACATTGTCACCTCCCAAGGCACTGTCTGACTAGCAAGCTGTTGTATGTTTTGATGTGGGACTTTCAATCTTTCCTATTTCAGGCCAACTCACTTTACATGGAAGAGTTAAACATACATTGGGCAAATGAAGAAAAAGAAACCAGTCATGGAAAAATGTGAAGCAAATGGAGGCTTTGAAAATTAGGAATCAGTCAGAAAGAATAATTTAGCAACCAAAATATCTGTCATGTGAATTAAAACCAGACAGTACATCCTAAGATATTGATTTTGAATAGGTATTAACAAATTCCTAGTAGCTTTGTACTTCAGATATATACAGAGGTTGCATTTAGGTTGACCTAACTAGGTTTAGGTCTAAACGAAAATCTGTGCATGAGCTTTGGAGGCTTCAATTGGGCCCAAAACAGTAGGCCTGATCTAATTTAGTTCACCTGAGTAACTATCCTAGACCAGGAACAAGTTAATCCAATCCTATGAACATCTGCATGAGTTCAGAACACAACTCTGATGCTTGGAAAAGCCAGCTGCTCATCCCAGGCCCAGAGCTACATGAGTCCTACCCCATCCCTGACTCCAACCAGGCTACATTTATATGTTCCTCTACCCCTTATCCCCCCTACCCCTGTACCTTCCAAGCCCACTTACAGACCTACAACTCCCCACCAATTCTGCCAATCCCCTATGGATCCATCAAATTCCCTCATGGACCTCCTAGCACTCTATCAATCCTGCCTCCCTCTTCCCCCATCTCAAGTTACTTACACTCAGTGCTCACTGCAGCTCCTAGCACCAGAATATGTTTGCACAGACCACTCCTTGTCTATGATCCTGTGGCTTAAAGCAAGATGTGTGATCACAGATTGGGTGCAGCAAACATTTGTATGCCTTTGCTGCAAACTGAACATGCCTAACTCCTTCAGTCTTTCCTCATATGACTTGCCTTCCAAGCCCTTGATCATCTTTGTTGCCTGCCTCTTGACCCTCCATAATTTCTCCATGAACTTTTTAGAATGTGGAGCCCTGAATTGCACACAGTACTCCAGATGAGGCCTATCCAGTGTTGAGCAGAGAGGCACTGTCACCTCCCATGTCTTGCACCTGATGCTTCTATTAATGGAATCCAAATTTTGCATTCACCTTTTGTGTGGCTGCATCACACTGAACACTAATAGTAAGCCTTTGATTCACCAAGACTCCCAAGTCCTTTTCCATAGTGCTGTCATTCATTCAGGTGTCACCCATTTTATATTAGTGTTTTTTGATTATTCCTCCTGAGATATAGCACCTTGCATTTGTCCTCATTGAACTTCATCCTGTTAGCTGTACCTCAACTTCCCAATCTGTCAAGATCCTTTTGAATTGCACTTACATCTTCCATTGTGTTCATAATCCTTACCAGTTTCATGTAGTCTGCAAACGTGCTTAAGAAGTTTTCTATTCCAGCTTCCTAATCAATAATAAATACAATGAACAGCACTGGACCCAGGACAGACCTCTGTGGGAGGACTCCACTGAAAACCTTCTGCCATTCATGGACCCATTAATTATCCTTTGCTTAGTGTCTTGTGTCTGCTTTGCCCCCGGGGCAACCCAGAGGCAGAGGTGACATGGCAGAGATGGAGGCCAGCCCCACGCAGGCTCTGGGCAGCTGCAGCAGACCCCAGCAGTGGGAGGGGGATGGGACACTTTTGCTTCACAATGGTTCCAGGCTCCCTTGTCTGGGCTAAGTAGTAGCAGTGGGGAGAGAAACTACTGAGTTTCACAGTGGCTGTGGTGTCAGTTAGGCTCCAGAGTGGCAAGAGACACACAGGTGAAAGCCTGCCATGCCCCAACTCCCCTGAAGCCCCCCAGGGACCCTCCAGCAGCTGTGGAGCCCCCCACTGACCCCCAGCACAGCCGGAGGCAAGTGGGGTTGTGGAGGAAGGGGGTTAACCCCTCACTGAATGGGAGGAGGAGGCTGACTGGAGCCAGGCTGAGTCAAGCCCCACCCAGGCCCCTACTTCACCCATCCCCACAGGGAGCTGCACAAACAGGCACACTTGCCTGCTGGTGCATGAGTTAGCATGGAGTTTGCACAGGAGGGTGCATGGGAGGGCCCAAGACCCTGCTTGCTAACCCCCCAGGGTAGACAGTCCCAGCCGTAGCCAGCCTACCAGAGGCATGACACAGATGGGCATGCATCGCATGCTTCAGGTCCCCCCCAGCACCTCAGAGACCACCACCCAGATGGAACCTGTGGCTCTCAGTTGCGCAGGCTGCCTGTCCCTTCTTCAGGTTCTGGGGCCTGGAAGCATGGCCATGTCCCCGTGTGGGGTCTGCTCCCTTTTGGGGTCTCTGGCATGCCGGCTGGAGGAGCTCCAGGCCACAGTCCCTGCATGCCATCAGGGACTGTGAGCAGGAGATTGACTCCTACTGCCAGGCCCTTCTCCCCCGGGAGCCGGAGGGTAGACCACCATCTCCCTCCAGGACAAAGGAGGACTCCAGGACCTCCCAATCTGTCCAGTCAGGGGCATGGACCAAGGTGGTCAAGGGCCCTAAGGCCCACTGCACCAAGGCCCCTGCCCCACCAGAGCTTATCAACAGGTACACACCTCTTGCTGCTCCAGCAGAGCCTGCTGAGTTGCTAGCTCCCACAGGCAACACAGGTTCAACTACCCCCATTTTCCCCAAGACAAACCTTAAGGTTTTTGTTGTGGGAGGCTCCATCCTGAGGGGGACTGAGGGGGCAATCTGCCACTCTGACCCCTTAGCCCAGGAAGTCTGCTGCTTCCCAGGGGCCCACATCCAGGACATTGCAGAGAAGATCCCTAAGCTCCTCCAGCCCACAGACCACTATCCTATGCTCCTTATTTATGTAGGCACCAATGACATGGCTCAGAGATCTCCCAGCTGGGTCATGAGGTGCTACAGGGATTTGGGAGCGTGGCTAAAGGGTCTGGGAGCACAGGTGATGTTCTTGTCGATCATCCCAGTCTCAGGATATGGGCTGAAGAGGAAGAGGAGGATCCATGTAGTCAACCAAGGACTGCGGCACTGGTGTCATCGGGAAAGCCTTGGCTTCCATGCCCACAGCCTGCTCTTTTGTGAGAAAGACAGCAAGATGCTGGGAAGAGATGGCCTCCACCTCTCTCCCCTGGGGAGGAGGCTCTTCTCAGACAGACTGGCTGACCTGCTACACCAGGCTTTAAACTAAGTCTGTTGGGGGATGGGGAGACTACTGTCACTTCTGGCCCACTGAACAACCCTTGCAAAGCCAGCAGGCCAAGGCATTAAGGGAACCCAACCCTGCCCCAGCCCTGGTAAAATCTGTGGGCAAGGCAAGAGCCCCCAAAGGGACAATTGCCTGCCTGTACACAAATGCTAGGAGCTTGGGGAATAAGCAGGAGGAGCTCATCCTCCTGCTCAATGCAAATAATTATGAGGTCACGGGGATAACAGAGACCTGCTAGCACTCCACTCATGACTGGACCTTGGGCATAGATGGCTATACCCTGTACATGAGGGATTGTGTAGATAAAATGGGTGGGGGTGTAGTTCTCTATGTTAAGGAAAGCTACATGTCCCTGCAAGCTGATGTTGGTGACCAGAGTGGACAAATGGAGACCATCTGGGTTAAAATCTGTAGGGAACACAGCACAGGGGACATAACAGTGGGAGTATACTACAGACCTCCCACCCAAAGTCCTGAGTTTGACCATGAGTTCACCTGGGAACTGGCTGAGGCCACATGCTCCAGGACCACAGTTGTCATGGATGACTTCAATCACCTGGACATCTCATGGGAGGATCCCTCAGCAAAATCCAAGTGGTCACAAAACTTTCTCTTGTGCGTGGATGACCTCTACCTGACTCAAGAAGTTTATGGGCCAACAAGAGGCAAAGTGCTCCTCAACCTGGTACTGGCTACAGGGGACGACCTAATCAGTGACCTAGTGCTCGATGGGAAGCTGGGTGACAGTGACCATGAGCTGAACACCTTCACCATCTGCCATAAAGCTGGCAAGTCAGTCAGCAACACAGAAGTTCTTGACTTCAGGAAAGCCAAATTAGACAAGCTCAGGAGGCATGTCAGTGAGGCCTTAAGGGACCATGACCCCAGGGGGAGGGGAGTTCAAGAAGAGTGGTTGCTCCTCAAGGGAGAAATCCTCAGTGCAAAAGCTAAGTCTATTCCATCTCGAGGGAAAGGCAGCAAGAGAGCACAGCAGCCTCCCTGGCTCTCTGGGGACCTACCAGACCTCCTGAGCATAAAAAGAAAGGCCTACAAAGGATGGAGGATGGAATTCACCTCCAAGGAGGATTATTCTGCGATGGTCTGGTCCTGAAGGGAGCAAACCAGGAAAGCCAAGGCTGCAACTAAACTCCAACTAGCTTCCAGCATCAAGGACAATAAAAAGTCCTTTTTCAGTTATGCGGGGAGGCAGAGGAAAAGCAAGGGCAATGTTGGACCCCTGCTAAACCAGATGGGGCAACTGACAACTGACACCCAGGAAAAAGCCAACCTATTAAATGGGTACTTTGCATTGGTCTTTCATCAGTCCCATGGCACGCCCATGCC
>NW_017728886.1:222480741-222490943 GCF_001723895.1 Crocodylus porosus
AGGTCTTGCTTGACCAATCTCATTTCCTTCTACGATGAGGTGACCTATCACCTGGACATGGGAGAAGAGATTGATGTCATATATCTTGAGTTCAAAAAAGTCATCAGTCTGGTATCCCATGATCACCTCTTGGCAAAACTGGACAGTTGTGGCCTTGGGTCCACCATGATCCGCTGGGTGGGAAATTGGCTCCGTGGTCAGACCCAGAGGGTAGTAATTGATGGCAGTCACTCATCATGGTGTCCTGTGGCCAGTGGGGTCCCCCAAGGCTCTGTCCTGGGACCCATATCATTCAACATCTTCATTAATGATGTGGACATTGGAATCAAGAGCAGACTGTACACGTTCGCTGATGACACCAAACTTTGGGGCAAAGCATCCATGCTAGAAGACAAGTGGGTAATCCAGGCTGACCTGGACAGGCTCAGCAAATGGGAGGATAGGCACCTGATGGTATTTAACACCGAAAAATGCAAGGTTCTCCACCTTGGGAAAAAAAAACCTACAGCATCCTTATAGGCTCAGCAGTGCTACTCTGGCTAGCTCTATGGAAGAAAGAGACTTGGGGTTATCGTTGACCACAAGATGAACATGAGCCTGAAATGTGATACTGCCACTAGTAAAGCGACCAAAACACTGGCTTGCATCCATAGATGCTTCTCAAACAAATCCCAGGATGTCCTTCTCCCCCTGTACCTTGGTGAGGCCTTGGTGAGGCTGCAGCTGGAGTACTGCATCCAGTTTTTGGCTCCACAATTCAAAAAAGATGTGGAGAAGCTTGGGAGAGTCCAAAGAGCCACACGCATGATCAGAGGTCAGGAAAGAAGAGTGCCATGGGGCTCTTTAGCCTGGAAAAGCACAGGCTCAGGGGTGATCTGATGGCCACCTAGAAGTTTGTCAGGGGTGACCACCAGTATCTGGGGGGACGTTTGTTCACCTGAGCGCCCCAAGGGATGACGAGGTTGAATGGTCATATACTACTACAAGACCGTTTCAAGCTGGACATAAGGAAGAATTTCTTTACTGTCTGAGCCCCCAAGGTCTGGAACAGCCTGCTACCTGAGGCGGTTCAAGCGCCTACATTGAACACCT
Organism: Crocodylus porosus; assembly: GCF_001723895.1. Taxonomy (NCBI): domain Eukaryota; kingdom Metazoa; phylum Chordata; order Crocodylia; family Crocodylidae; genus Crocodylus; species Crocodylus porosus. The sequence goes on from NW_017728886.1 coordinate 222,481,834, forward strand.
TCAAGAGTAAATTGGATGCTTATCTTGCTGGGATCCTATGACCCCAGCTGACTTCCTGCCCTTTGGGCAGGGGGATGCAATCGATGATCTTCCGATGTCCCTTCCAACCTTAATGTCTATGAAATCTTTGAAATCTATGAATTTTGGACAAAAGAAACCCCTCCCCCTCCCACTGCTGGCATCTGCTGCAGCTACCTGTAGCTAAAACTAGGCTGCCTGTGTCTTCTTTGCCACCACTGCTGCCTCATGGACACAAGGCAGCCCAGTGCCAGCTCCAGATGGCTGCACCTGGAAGCACTGGTAGCAGAATGGGGAGGTTCTTTTCCCCCCATGCTGAGCAGCCATTTATCCACTGCTTCACTGCCATTTCACCACTGCTGCTCAGTCCAGACGGGTGAGTCTGGAGATGGCGTGGCGTGCACAGAGTCCAGGCTGTGCATGCTGATTCCTGCCTGTACTGCGGGGCTGGGGCCAGTGGAAACAGTAAAGTAGATACTGTGGCCAGGCTGCCAAGAAACACAGTCCTACTGTGGAGCATCTCCAGCCCCACTGTGTGCCCAGGGAGTGGCACCTCAGCCCGACAGGACTGAAGGACCCACCGGGGGCCAGACAAAGCCCCTCCTCATGCCAGATTTGCCAGCCCACAGTGTCTGCCCACGCCCCCAGTCAGCCGGTGGAGTAGCGAGGAGGGAGGGCAGACCCAGCTGCCACTTAGAGTAGAGGAGAGACTAACCCCCCTCCCTGCCCCCTCTGCCTCAGGGATGCCTGCTGCTGCAGCAGGAGTGAGGCGCAACCAGCAGACACAAGTCAGTTCCCTGCAGATGGGACAGGGAGGAGGGAATTAAACCCCACCCTGGCCAGTCCCTTACCCTTGCCTGTCCCTGCTTCAGCTGGGAAGCAGAAGGATGTGGCCATCCCAGCTGGGCTGGACCAGAGAGCCCAGCCCAGAGACTGTACCAGGATGCTGGGGGTGTCTGATTTATCTTAAACCAGCAAGGTGTCTGAGACAGACAATGTATAAACTAGTTTGAGCCAAATCAGTTAAGTCTGACTCTACATTCAACCAGGTTCATCTTAAACTGGTTTTGGCCATTTTGAAACTGGTTTATGTGCACTGAAAGTCTGTTTGTTATAGGTTTAAACCAATTTCTTATCACTTAAACTGGTTTATGTGTAATGTCTGTCCCTAGCCACCTTCTTCTAGATGCTTGCAAATGTTGTCCTTCAATAGAAATCCATATTATACTGGACATTTGTACCCACAATTTGTACATTCAGTTTTGCCTTGCTTTGTAATCTCTTTGTGTCTATTCATAGTAATTTAATTAATACTTAGATAAAAAAATATATGGAACAATTATCTTGGTTTCATTCAACTAGTATAATGTAACATCTAAGTCCCATCATGGGGACTATACTGGGGCATGCAAGCTTTATTAAACTTTACAACATTTCCATTTGCTGGACTGCCTGACAACTCTGAGGTCCTATATAGAGGAGTAATAAGCCTACAAGCTTTATTAATTTTGACAGTATTGTCATTCTCTAGACTGCCAGGCAAATGAATGTATTTAGGATGTTCCATGTGTGTAGTCTCTAAAGAGTTAATAAAGCTATTCTCAAAATTTAAATGATTTATTAGACAAGCAGGTAGAGTTGGAACACACATTTTTATTACAGCAGTGGGAAAATGTGCTGTTATTTTTGTTTTTTGTTGTTTTTAGTTTTAAGGCCTTTGACTTGAACAGAAACAAATATGGAAGATTTATGTTTGGTTTGAGATGTAAATGTTCTACTGTACTCTGATTTTTGACATTTATGGAAAAGATGTGAGGAACTTTAAACAGTTAAGGTGTGAAGGGATTCCTTTCTTTTTCCTGTCTAGAATGTGGTATTGAATCTATTATGGGAAACTGAATTAAAGGGTTTTAGTGTCCTTTGAGTACTTATTCAGCTTTAGTAAAAGTTTAGCAACTGAATTTGATATGAAAATCATTATCTGGCAGAAATGGCAATTTATTAATGTTATTGCATGTATTATTAAAGAAGAGGCGACAGTACATGTCTCTCTCCTATCTGTCTCTCAGAAGATATACTCCCTGTTTCTTGAAGAATCGGGCAAATTGAAGAATATATTTGATTAATTGTCTGAATATATCACAATTTAGCAGAATATAGGGAAAGAAAGTATATCCTTCTCCTTCTTGTTTTTAATCCTAGTGCCCAAACCTTGTATAGCCCCTTCCTTTCAGATAAGTCCCACAATGAATCCACCTTTCTGCAATGCTAGCAATTTAAAAGAGGTTCATCCAAGAGGGCAGAAAACCCACTTTTAGGGTCTCTCTTTTGTCTGCAGCTCCCAAAGGCCAATTTGGTTTTGTACTTTTTTGAAGACCTAGTATACTCATTAATTGGCAAGCAATTTCTTCAAACAGTAACCTCTTTCTAGATATACTGCAATGGTGTGGCATTCTTTGAATTTCAGGTCATGATTGCCCTCTGTTTAATACTCCTCTACATCGATTTGGGACAGTGATCTCTCTCTCGCTCTCTTGTATAAGGCCACATTGTAATTGCATGGCTTTCCCTTGAGTATAACCTAGTAATAACCTTTTTCCTACTATTACTAATACAATAATGAAATATTTTTGTCTGTAGTTTTCTTTTGGTGGAGGCTGAAGAAAATAATTTTTCCCAAAACATGATAGACTAGAGATTTATCAAAATGAGTGTTGGAGGCTTGCAGTCAATTCATGTATTTGTGTGCCAGACATGTTGCATCTGATAATAACAACAGCAAATGGTATTTGAAGTGACCTATTTGACCACCTTTGTTCTAGCTGATGCTGGATCAGGTTCTGTGAAGAAGCATGTGATTATTTTCCAGTGGAAATCATTCTATGATGGAAAGGAGATGATGGTGTATGCATTTTGAGAGATATCTGCCCAGGAGTCATCTTCTACTGTACTCTGAAATTCTCTTTCTTATTTTTCTTTTATGTGCTGTGACTTACCTATTTCTGCACTATTTAGAACTGCATAGAGAATAGCAATTTGCCCTTTAGCTCTGCCTGCTTTCCAGAGTCTTAGCAATTTATTTTCACACTTGGACATGGCTTGCTGTATGTCTGTCAAAATTGAAGAAATGTATGAAAACCTCATCTCTGAAGGTTGCATTGTTGAGTGAGCTGTTCAGATGATTTCAAGTCTGAAATCTATAAGAGTTTGTCTATGTCTGTAAGTTTATTTCATTTCCATGTAGCTCTGGTCATATAAGAGAACCAGGGAGAAATTCTGGGAGTTAAGAGATACTTGCTAGTTATGTTTTACCACCAATTTTTCTTTTAAGTATTTCAGAACTAATGTGGGTTGCTTTAACCATATGCTAATCTAAATTTTAATAATGTAATGTAATATAATATAATATAATGTAATGTAATCAAATATAATATATTTTGTTAATTATGTTTTATATCTATTTAATAGGGACTGAGTTGTATGGCCCAAGAGACTCCTTCCAGTTCTGTGCTCATTTTATATATAAAACATACTGATTTCAGTAATGCAATATACCGTTTTAAGATTTAAACTTCTGAACTCAATCTCTAGCTGTTTCAAAATTGTATTTTGTGATCCTGGGCAAGTCATTTCAGTAAAGAAATAGGAATGTGTAAGGCTATAGCCTGAAACCTAGGGCCTTAACCTGTCCAGCATGGTTGTCACTATGGCTGATCACCTGAGGTTGGTCAAAGATGATCTGAAGCCTTCAGCAGGGCCCAACCCTCTGCCTACTCCCTATCACTGGGGTGGCCAGCTAGGGTTCTTCATCTATACAATGGATGCTAACGCCACCTCTTTCCTACATTTCCCTTATCTTTTTTGATCCTGAGTACTGAGAGACATAAATTGCCTCATGCTATGTACATGTGTGTATATAGCATTCAGAACAACAGATCCCAACTTTCATTTGGATCCACTTAAAACTGTTGTAGTATAAATAATTAATAGACTCAAAAATCTGATTTTTAGGCTGTTCATCCAGGCCATATATATACTGGCTTGAGTTTCATTGAGGAGCAGTCATGGGCTCACTTCCCTGAGGGTGCTGTTGTTTTGCCTCTTTGTTGTACTCCTTGTTTGGATTAATTTAAATAAAAATAAGGGAAAAATGTTTTTTACCTAGGGTCATTCTTTGGTACTAGAAAAACATAAGAACTCCTTGGCAGTTTCAAAACAACACCATATTTCAGGTGTATCTAGATTATATAACCCAAGCATATTTCTCAGCAATACAGTAATCCAAATTGTAAAGAGTAACTCTTATGGCCCAGATGTATTGTTTCGTGTATACAATTATATAAAAATCTGGTTTATAGCAATGGAATTCTAGTTATTTATGCATTTTACTAATGACAATTGAGATTTCCTCCAATAAATTAACCTTTTGATCCCACTTTCCTATGCAGTAAATCTCTTTATGAATAGGATTAGCAAAAGTTAATTTAATAATTTCACAGTACTTTAATATTGTCAGTATGGATGAATGAACCAATCTGAAAACACCAAGTTTTGTGATCACGCTACAGCATTTTGCCCTAACAACTATTATTAGCAGAAATAGTACTTCATTTCAAAACTACTGGAGCTACCTGATCAATTCTATTCCTTTTGGGTCAACTAATCTGTAAGCCTCTGTTGATATATGTAAAGCTGTTTGCCTGTATTGAATGTTATAGCTAGGCGTATCATTTATCCCTCCAGAAACAAACAGAACTTATCCTTCATAAGGGCTTTATAACTGAGAGAAGGGTAGCTCTGAACTCTGAACCTGAAGTGTTATAGAAAATATGTCTAGCTGTGTTTGAAAAACTAAGAATAAGGTATGTGACAACTGAGTTTTTCAGGTAATACACAGAGATGGGCACAAGAAGAGTGCAGTGAAAATTAAAAGAAGCATACAAACCTAAAAGTTTTATCTAGGTTAATTTAGTTTGCCAAAAGCATCTCAAAGTGAATATTAAAAGAAACCAACAAATAAACCCGTTTTAGTGAAAACAGGAGCATTTATAGAGAAGCTCCCCTCTTCTGAATTGAAGCATTATTGAACTGAAGGATTATGGTGTGTCTTTTCCTGCAGCATAATGGGGGCAGTGAGTGAAGTGAGCTTGGATCTTATATCAGTACTTGCCTAGTGCTTCTTCAATAATCCTCTCCTCTAGAGCAGCTGACCGTTATAGCAGAATAATCCCGCTAAAATAACTCGGCTGGCAGGGCTTTGTGATAGGTTAATCTCTAGGCTGATCTAACCATTGGCCTGGCTATCTAAGGCAGTCCTCCCACCTGATTCTCCTGCCACACCTTTAATGTAACTAAAAAGTTGTTCCTAGGTGGGAGGCTGCTTATTTAATACCTGATGCCAATGAGCATCATGCACAGCTCTGAGCTTCCCTACACCATGTACAATGCCTCACAGATGGCATCACTATATGGCTCTGGCCCCACACTGGGCCCCACCATATTCCTATTTAACATTTGGACGCCAAAATGGATCCCTCCTACTCAGGCAGCCTAACCTCCACCATCATCCTGAGCCGCAAGCTCCCTAGACCCCATTCCATCTTGGCAATGGCTCCCACTGGGGCCTTTGGCCTCACCTTGAGGCCAGTTAAGACTCCAGGCCACTGGCTCTGGCTGTCCCTCACGGTGGACCTTTTTGCCCTTTTACCCTCATGGTCCTGGCCTCAGCATGGGCCAGTCAAGGTTCTCTGGGTAAGTTCTCGAACAGCTAGCTCTCTCTCCTGTAGGAGTCTACCTTCTTGGGCCTCTCCAACCACTGTTCTGACTCTGTGAGCTTGTGGACCACATAGTTACTCTGGACCCCTCCTGGGCCCACTGGGCTCACTCACTCTCTGCCCCTCACTTGGCCACCACTCTGCCTCCTCACTGGAGCCATTACTCTGCCCCCTTACCAGGGCTCCTGGGCCTCATGTATCCAATGACATGCCTAGCCTGTCTCTTTTACAGGGTTAGCCACCAGGTCATGGGGGCTGAGGCTTTCCAGAACCCCATACTTGCCTTTCAATACAGAGGCTCAGGTGCGGCATTTTTTGGAGACTGCCCCACCACAGGCAACCCCATGATACCATTCAACCCCAGAAGGATGCAGTTTTGGGTCTTACCTGGGACCAGGAACCTCCTCCACCCCCCTAGTTCCTACCGTGACCTCTAAGTGTTCTGGGAGCAGCAGATCTCTAGCTGGTTGATGTTCATCCTTTGGCTCCCTGCAGCAAGTGCCAGCTCAGCTCCTAGGGCCTGGGCTTATACTGAGGCTGCCCAACCTTCCTCCAATCCAGGGGCCCTCTTTCAGTAATGTGATCACCTAATTAGAACTCATTGCACCTGTTAGCTGCTTCACAGCCGGCTCAAGCCTCTTAAAATGGCAGGTACAACCTGTGCTCTGCCACAGGCTTGTATCTTGGCTGGCCTGACATTGCATAACTTATGCTATAGTGGACCTTTTACCAGGCAAGGAAACTAAGACATGGTTTTTCTAAAACTAAAAACAAGTTTATTGAACCCTAACAGATACAGTACTAATTAGCATTTAAAACACATACAGTATTAATTAGCATTTAACAGTGGCAGTTAAAAAAACCTTCTAAATGTGTGTGTATCTAGTCAAAGCAAATGCTCACCACTCCAAAACATTGCAGACGCAGCTTAGCCAGTTGATCAGGCTGTGTAGTCTTGTCCAGGGACTCCTGGCTCCCACTTGATGTCATCAGGCTTCCCTCAGGAGTGTTCTGAGGAGTGGTCTTAATTCTTGATCCTATATATCTTATCGTCATTGTCTTACCATTAATATATTAGCATAAGTTCTTTCCTATTATGCATATTAATAAGTTTATTTCTGTCAGCATTCTGGCTCAAGCAAACACTACAGGTATTAAAACCGTGCATATACAGCACCAGCTCCATTGGCCAGGACATGTCCTAAGGATGGCTGACAACTGGCTACCAAAACAGGTATTATCCTTCCAACTTGATGATAGGCACCACTCTAGAGGTGGGCACAAGAAGAGGTTTAAGATAATTCACCATAGTTTCCTTTTGTTCTTGCCTTCTCTATTATTCCTGGCAGTTTCCCTAATACATTAGTCCCTGATCCAATTTTGAGAAATTTCTTATGAATCCTGCCTGCTCTAATGACCTATCAAAGCCCACAGGTCCCCGAGGTCTGGTCTGCAGCACTTTTGTAAAAATCTTGTGTCATTTTCACAACAGGTCTTGAAATAATTAATGTTTCCTTTTTTTTCAATGAATAATAATATTGCAGTGTTCTGGCTAAGTCACTCTTTATTCTTCAGGCATATTTAAAAACTAAATTAGAAAGGTAATCTAAGTACTATAAGAATATACTTAAGGTAACTTTGATATCCCTTTTTGTTTTCATTCTTAGTTCAGGAATTCATTACTAATAAATTATATCAAGTACGAAATAGAAATTTAGAAAACAGAAATATAAGTTCACAATTTTCATTGTAAACTATTCAGTGTCACAAACCACTTTACATTGTTATGTATTTTTTTTAGATACTGATTTGACAGGTGGTTTGGGAATTCCCTGAGCATGTGAGACTCTAGGCTAAAGTTTACCTGGGGGTCCCCACACTGTATGAGGCAGAACAGGGATTTTGACTTAAGTCTTCCATATGCTAGCTGAGCTGTTTAATCTCTGGACCATTAAGTGGTCTGGATGGGTCTCTGTTTTTGACAAGAAATTCCATCCTGGAGCTTTCCAAATGAAAGCTCCATTTTTTATTCACCTTTGTGATGTTATTCTCTCAATTAGGTTTCTGGGTTCAAGGAAATGTCATTCTTTGAAGCAGTATGTTTTCCTAGAGATTTAGTATTGTGTTAGTTTGACCAAACTCTCCATCTTCAGAATAGCAATATTTGTATTTCACAGTTGTGTTCTGGTCTGAAGTGTTAACGAATACTACTACAAATTAATAGAAGATTCATTTTACCTGTGAAGACATATCAGGTTTAATATACCAATCTTTAATTGCAATGACTTCTGAAAGTAAAGAATTTTAAATTCCATGGGGGTAGTTTTCTCAGAATTACCCATTACTGTACCATCACCTGGCAGAAAGATATATAAGGTTCTCAGGGATTTTGGCCAAAGTTAAAAATAAAAAAGTATCTTGTAGATTTTCCTGAGACATTCTTTTTGTTCCAAAAAAGGCATTAGGTCATCTGTGTGCTTCACTCTTGTCCCTGTTGTATATCTTCAATTTTCCAGAAAGCCATTACAGTTTCAAAATTATGATTGATTCACTTACTAAGAGTACCTGATACACACACAAAAGTCTAGATTCCCTATCAAAAGCTATGTGCAAATAATTCAGCCACATATATGATACATATATGATACCATAAACAATATAATCTTACAGTTATAGTTTCTGTGTTTTCCACTGGTTTTCCACTTTAAAAACCAGACTTGATAGACAAAAAGACTATCATTTGACATAGTAGAAGTAGTAAATACTGGTCTCACTTGAATATTATTGGAGTAAAGTAACAAATGAGCTGCTATTTATTCACATTTGTTTTCTTGCCTTGCTTTGGTTCTTTCTTTTTGACTCAGTCCACCCCATCTTCCTCTGCCTCTTCAATTTGCCTAGGTACCCACTCTCCCCATGCAGATGGTACTCCTGGAGGCAGTGTCCTCAATTGAAATCTTACTTTTAGTTTTTGCAATTAACTTAGAAGCGTAGAATCATAGAATCAATGAGTTGGAAAGGACCTAGACAGATCACTGAGTCCGACCCCCCACCATGGGCAGGAATGAGCACTGGGGGTGGCAGGGGTCATAAGACCCCAGCCAGGTGCCTATCCAGTCTCCTCTTGAAGATCTCAAGGGAAGGTGAGAGCACCACCTCTCTGCCAAGCCTATTCCGGGCTCTGGTCACCCTTACCGTGAAGTAGATTTTCCTAATATCTAAACTAAACCTATCCTCCCTCAGCTTGTGGCCATTGTTCCTGGTGACTCCAAGGGGGGCCCTGGTGAACAGACTTTCCCCGAGTCCCTGCTGCTGGCC
>NW_017728886.1:222491043-222528367 GCF_001723895.1 Crocodylus porosus
TTTCTTGGACCCTTTTCCCACCTTCCTGTGCACTGGAATTGCATCCTGCTGACCCCCAAGGATAGCCTCCTTGAAGAAGAAGCGCCTTTCCTGGACCCCCAGACTAGCTACACCCTGGGCTCTGAGTGCTTCCCTGACTACTGCCCTGAGCACATTGAAGTTGGCTTTCCTAAAGTCAAGCATTTGCATTGTGCTAGTTACCCTCCCTACCCTTCTCTAAATAGCAAACTGGATCATTTCATGATCACTGTCCCCTAGCCTCCCTTGTACTAGCACTTCCCCCACAAGGTCGTCCCCAGAGGCTAACACCAGATCCAGTATGGCATTTGCCCTACTGGGGACGAGTGCCTTCTGCATGAGGTGTAGGTCCTGTATGCACATCAGGAACCTTTGTGAGTGGCTAGACCTGGCCGACTGCTCCTCCCAGTTGATGTCAGGGTAATTCATATCACCCATGACCACAACATCCTTTGCATGCACGGCCTCCCTCAGCTGCCTGGAGATTTCCAGATCCAGCTCTTCCTCCTGATGTGGTGGCCTGTAGTAAACCCCTACCACCAGATCCCTCTCCCTCTGCCCTCCTTGAAGTTTGACCCACAGGGTCTCAGTTAAGCCTTCCTCTGGTCCCATTTGGAAGGTAGAACTGGTATACTATTCCCTAACATAGAGCACAACCCCCCCGCACCTTTTTTCCCCTTCCTATCTCTTCTAAACAAATTATAGCCCTCTATGTCTAATGCCCGGTTAAATGTTTCATCCCACCATGTCTCCACTAGGCCAACCAGGTCAATTTTACTACTTGCAAGCAGGAGAGCAAGGTCCTCCTGCTTGTTCCCCATGTGTCTTGCATTAGTGAAGGGACACCTTAATCCACCCATGGGAGCCCTGGGCACCCCCCCTACCTGAGAGACAACTGGTCCCTTGGTACATACCTGAGCTCTTACCTGGGCAGGTCCTACACCTGATTGAGTTTTCCCTTGCTCCTGTGGATCCCCATCCCCCAGTGAAATTAGCATGGCTAGTATTTTATTGCCAGAGGCCATAGTCTTCTCACTTGCCTTTCACATTAGTCAGAAGTTTGGGGTTGAACTGCTAGCTTATGATACAGGCCTTGTTAATATGTTTGCCACTGACTCTACTCCCAAGGGCAGGGTCCCACAGTCCAAAGATTTGTGGACATTGGACTACTCTTGCAGAGAAACTCATTCCAGTCATGACAAAACTCTGGAACTTGGTATCCAGCTTTTCCCACTCAAAAAAATAGATCTCAGAACCTTTAAAATCAGTAGTTATTACTGGACACTGAAAATACTTTAGGAGGCAGAAACAACAGGTTAGGTGAAACTTTAGGAGGCAGAAACAACAGGTTAGATGAAATATATCCATATAATGTAGTTTTCACATATGACATGCACCTTTTCCCGAGAAACAAGCTGCCGGAAATTGGAGTATGTATCATATGCAAGAAATATGGAAAGAGCAGGTTCTTGTGGTTACCTGATGAAACCAAAAGTAAAATCTGCAGTAATTCAGAAGGAGCAGAACAATGAGCGTTCTTGGCTCCCCAGCTGCTGCTACTCAGTTATATACTACAAGGAAAGATTGTTTTTGTCTTGTGTTCTGCCTTTCAAAGTGTATAGTATATTCTGGGGAATGCTGTATATGAAAAAATATGGTCTTTTTGAAAGTTGTGCCAGTATTTCCATGGTATTTTAGGATAGAGGTCCACAATTATCAGTTTGTTTTTCCACAATATTTCATTGATCTTTGCTAACAATTTTACATATATTTTATTATCAGTGATATAAATTATATTATCATGCCCAGGATTTTTTCTAAAATTTCACAAATAAATATAGAGGACTTAAAAGGACATGCAGAGGTACAAGCAGGTGACGCACACTTTCTGAAGGGTATAGCTTAGTATATGCATGATAGTTGCATGCCAAAGTATTAGTGCTACCAAACAGAAAGGACTGTCTGCAAGTACACCTAAATACCATCAATTTGCATAACTGAGCAGAATACATTCAGGCCTTCTTGCATGGCCAGTTTAGAAGTTCTTATGGAGGTATAAGCCAGGAGATGCACATGCAAAAGTTTCTTGTTACAACTGTACTGCTGTACTGTTTAAGGCCCCTTCTCTGGGCACAGTGGATAAAACTTCACTTGTAAAGCTGGGGAACAACAAGGCTTGTGGCTCAATCATGAATCCTGGTAAGCTTCTTTGTCCTGCCAAGAGTGGCAACAAATGACCCCCAGGCTTAAACAAAATGGGTAGCTGAGGATTCTTTGGCACTGCATAAGCTGGCACTTCAATCTTCCTGGTCCTGGACTCCTGGCATACAGAGCATGTTAGGAGCTTGCAGGTATTGAAACAGAGACACTGTATTTCAGGAATCTTTGCTTGCATTATGCCCCTTTTGAGGCCCTTAGAAAGTAACAGAAACTGGGGTAGCCTTTAGTATCTTACAATTTGCTGTAATTTGTCAGTAAGATTCAGGGCTGAGTAAAATGAGAAAGTATTCTACCTCAAGTGGATGAATGTGAAGTTGGAGCAGGTGAAGACTGAGGCCTTGCTGTGTGGATCATGATATCATGGTTGAAGGGGTAAAAAAAAAGAATTTAAACCTAGGAGAAGGTACCAGAGACCAAAATTGGTTAATTAATTCACCGTAATTACAGTGCATTAAGTTTAGAACCTGTAATAACAAGTACTAAATGCACCATAATAGACGCTACTGCAAATTAATGCAGATAAACATGTTTTGTGACATTAATGCACATGAGACTAAGTCTACTGCACATTAGCTCATTAGCATGGTTTTTGCCAGCTGTGCTACTGCACAGTAGAATTAGTCTAATACTCATTAAGCATCTCATGTAGACACACCCTGTGATACCAGCCTACATGGTCTGAGATGAGGTGGGGAGCAGGTCGGAAATAAAATGGAACTAAAAGGCAAGGAACTATTGGAAGCACAACTGGAGTTAGGCAATGTCTGGAATATTTTAGCACTGAGCACTAAGCCATGCTGAGTAAGTAGCAGTCATTAGCATAAGTCAGCAGTTCATTACTATATGTTAATGAGACAGCTGGGCATGACTATTTAGCTCTGACTGTGAGTATAAGTGGCACACGTTTTTAGAACACTACATAAGGCCATAATACATGCATCTCAAAATCTTGGACATGCTTATGTTAGGCCTCATTTCCAATCTGCCTGTATATATCCACAGAGCTTTGGAAAAGTAGGCTTCATTCTGGCAGCCAGTACGTAAAAATGTATGCCTCAAGGAACTCCTTCATATACTTGTGGTTTGATCATAAAAATCATTCCCAATAGGTTGTCTGTTCTTCTTTTTGGAATTTGGTTGGGTAAAACACAGCAAAGAGTGTTTGGAAATGATTGGTTGCCATGAAGATCTAAAATTGTAGCAAAGGTGAAATGGAAGGTTAGCCTATGCAAATATTTCTAATTGTTTGCTCACTGGAGTTTTTCATGACATTCACTGCAATTTCAAATCATTTTTTACACTGTTTCTGTTGTTTACTATCAACATTAATTAAAAGAACAAGTTAAGACATTTTAGGAAGGGGGAACTCTTTTGTTGCTGAATCATTTTTGGGAGATGGAAAACAGATAAGTTTCTTCATTCACAAAAATTAACTTATTCCTAAAGCTTGAAGAGAAAGGCTGTTGATTGTTTTGACTTCTGTATCTGTGCAAGCTGCAAACCATAACCATATTGAGATCATTTCTGATGCTGAGATATTTAATAACATCTGACCTGCTGACTTCAAACTGTTTGTCAAAAAGTCAAGGAATTGCTAAGCACTTGTTATTTATGGGAGGGATAATGTGTGATAAACTCTTACTCAGAAAGATAGGTGTGGGATGTGATAAAAAATCTGTGTTAATATTTGTAGCACTTTATTTACATTAGCACTTGTTAATAGATTTGCAGTATTTAAGCTAACAGGATAACAGGAACAAACTCTAAAATAGTCCAGATCACAAACTAAAGTAGAAAGAGACTGATTGACTATATAATCAATATGTCTTGACAAAATTTTCCTCACAAAACCACTCTTCAACATGCATATGCTTCTACCTGAGGGAGGAGGAAACAGAAGCTTGGAAGTGGGCAAAAGACTGTGAAACACATCTTCACAGTTCAGAGAATGAATTCCAGTGATAATAATCATTGCTGGCCAGAGCCTGAGGTAGCGTAAATCAGCATATCTCTACTGACTTCAGATAACATACAGCATCAGAATACCTGCCTCTTACATTGCAATGCTTCAGACTAACTGAACTGTGAAATAATTTCTTCTTTTTGCCCTAAATTACTACAGTATGGAAAGCACACAGACAAAACAATATGTGCACACTCATTTGGGTCTAAATGTGAAAGATCAAATAAGAAATAAGCTGTGAAAAAGTCCCACAACCTCCAAAATAATAGGACAATCTGAAGGGTGACTTGACTATATAATAAAAATTGTTAGCCATGTCTTGAGCAAGAACCTCTCTTATATGGGAAGAGAGCAGTGGTGGTTAGATTCTGGCACCAAAGCTGCTTAAAAACATTAGTATTTGGCTTTATGCTCTGTGTGTTAAGAAGGAATTTTATGTACACCCATGTAATTGAACAAAGTTAATTGCTAAGAGCCAATTTCAGAGCCTCATCCAGCACCAGCTGAAATCTTCTTTACCCTTTAAGTTCATTTGGATGGATCTTGTGTCAGGCCATAACTTTAAAAGGCTACAAACTGGGCCTGAACAAATTTAGCTTGGAAATTAGTAGGAGGTTTCTAATGATAAGAAAAGCGATGGTCTCCCAAACAAAGAATGGTGGCAAAGAACTTAGAATGGTCTTCCAAACAAAAGAGTGATGGCAAAGAAACTGACTTGTTTCAAAATAGAACTCAATAAGTTTAATAGTAATAATAGTATGATAACATTATTTGTGCATATCTATTTAAGCATTTGGTATCCCCTTAATGGGGCTGAAAGGAACTTCAGTCTCTAAGAGAAAGTATTTGATAATCCTGTTCTTCAGGACCTCTGCTGATTTGCTTTTTGGCCCAGGAAAATATTTTTCTCCCATGATTCCCCCTTTTCACCCCCCTGCTGCCCTGCCCCCTGTCCCCCCGGGGTTCTAATTGTTTTCCCTTCTGCCTGCCACTGAAGTTTTAGGCATTGAGTATTGGTAGAAGTGAAGAGTATTGGCCTAGAATCATTTGGGTTTATATTAATTATCAGATTCACCCTATTTGCAGCACCTTTGACTACCTTGCTGTGTTTCGAGATGCTGTGTTTTGGGGCATATATTTTTATTTTGTTTACAGGGTGCTGTGTGGCTATGGAAAGGAAGAGGGACTAGAGTAGATAACATTGGATAAGTGGTTGGCTGTGAATGCAGGAGCCTAGAATTCATGGCTCAGGAGCTTCTCTTATGTTCCTTTCTTCCTATGATTGTGGCAAGTCCTGTAGTCATTGCATCCTGAGACTGGATGCTACTATTGAAACAAATTGTCACAGAAAGGAAAGAGGTCTTTGAATTAAAAGGTGTTTATAGATGTGGTCTGGGATGTGGGCCCCTAAGTCACACTAATTAAAAGTGCCCGAGCATTACATGTATCAGCGTCCCCATGCTGAAAAATGGCAGCAGGGTGCTTTGAACTGAAACTCATTGAACGAGCTTTAAAGTGTCCCATTGCCATTTTTCAACATGGGAATGCTGATACACGTGATGCTGGAGGCTGCTGGGGAGTGTTAATTTCTGTGCTTCAGCAGACTCGATTAATCGAGTCAGCTCTGATGCACTGAATTTACAGAACATCAGAGCAGCCTCGCTGCACATTTGCAGGAGCCCAAAGAGTATATATACACAAAGTCATTTAAATTATTTTTCCTCTAAGTTATTCTATCCATTGTTTTAGCTTCCTATAGTGTTTTTAAAAACAAAACAATTAATCTTATTGAATGGACACTTATAAAAGACATTGAAGTCACTTAGAATCTGCTATGCTGTATCATTTATCCAAACAGCAGTGTTTTCCACAGAGTACTTACATGTGCATCACACTAAAAGAATATATGTATAGCCATTACAAACATTTTATTTTCTAGAGAAGGGAAAGACAGTGGCTTCAGCACATTGAATCCAGAAGGAAAAATAGGAAACGCCCGTATGCTAAAGCTCTACTCACATATATATATTATGTGTATATTTTTCATAATTTATTCTATGTTATTGCCCTGCTTTCCTCTGTGTAACACCCTAATCAAAACAATTCAGGCCCTTACCTGTGACAAGCAACTAACCTCTACAACTTCTAATGGCAATAGCTTTTTTTAAATCGTTCTTATTTTTAGTAGAAATTCAGTGGCAGTACTAGTCATATATAGGTCAGGTTCTAAACAGAACAAGGGAATGTTATCAATATTCCATTGGGGCACACTCATTTGCTGGGCAGAATCTGGTTTCAGGTAACATGAGATTGCAAACCATGTTGATGCCAACCCCTTGCTTTCAAATTTATTTCCTTCAGAGATTTTTTTGTAACAGAGTTAAACTGTAATCCAATGTCCTGGGTTGTACTTATGTGTACAGGTAACACACATGCATACAAACACAAAAAAGTACTGCATTTCAAATGGAGTAAATTGACATATCAGCGTTGAGGCCACTTGATTTACATCATCTGAGGAATCTGGCCCTGAATATGAAGACCTCAGTAGATTATGTTCTATGAGAGAAATATAGCAAGGCTTGGGGCATTTTCTTCTGACTTTGTTAAGACATCCCTGATTTGCTTTTAAGCATAACTGTCTGTCAAGAGTGTATAGTGTCAAGACCTGTATAGTGTCATAATCAAATCCAATGGTTTTCAAAACCAGGTCGAATGCAATAATACTATTAGCCATATGCAACAACTTTTAGCCAAATCTCTTAAAGCAATTATCAAAATGTATAAAACTTCAAACCATCCCTTGATGGTTTCTTTTTACTTTATGAATGGGAAAAGTGAGGGCATGGAATGAGTCAATGACACATACACTTTGGACAGCAAGTCCTTCCAGAATCATGGAGGATTGAAAATCCCATAAGAATATTCATGTTACAGGGGTATAGGTTGTAGCCATGTTGGTCTAATGACATAGGCAAGAATATCTTTTATTAGACCAACTCAAACAGTTGGAAAAATTCTTCTTTGCAAGCTTTTGGGTGTATATTACCCTCTGTCAGGCTGAGGAAGCATCTGAGGCTGCAGATGCTTCCTCATCTTGACGAAGGGCATTTATACTCAAAAGCTTGCAAAGAAGATTTTTTCCAACTATTTGAGTTGGTCTAATGAAAGATATTGGATTGACCCCAAGAAGCTTGTCTGCCTATGAGAATATTCATTAATTTGTATCCAATCCAAGGCTTACTAAGTCTGTACAATGACCACTAATTTCCAGGAAGGAAATTGAGAATGGAATTTTCTTTGAATAGTCTTTTGAATAGTTTCTTGTGAATGTCTTCACTTCATGTACTATCTGGGTCATTTATGTAATTGGAAAAGAAACCTGAGATCTGAAAGAATAGAAAATGACACATTTGTTTTAAAAAGATAACAGTGCTAACATGACTGTTATAACACTTGGTATAAAAGTGCAGTGTGAGGTGAACAATTGGTCTGAAGGCCTGATCCACCAGCCCATGAAGTTAATGGGAGTCTTTTCACTGATTTCAATAAGCACTGAATTCAGCATCTATATTAGATAGACAGAATAGGGTAGATGTAGAAATATATGCAGCTTTTTAAATCTTGAATTTTCAGCTTTCTTTTCTCTCTCATAGTCAGCCATGGCAAGATTTGCTACCTCACTATGCTGAGGTCAGAAGTCAGAATGCCCAGAGAGCCTCAAGTCCAAACAGGCTCTAGGTCTGAAGTAGCAAGCCTGGAAGCCTTAAGAGACTCTCAAGGCTTGTTTATAATGCTGTGTTGGTGGGTTCCAGCTGGATTGGGGCTAAGTATGCCCCTTCTACACTTCACCCAGAGAAGTCCATTGACACACTCCAGGCTCAGAAATTTACCCATGAGAATTGGAGGATTTGACAGTGGGTTCTGGAAGCAAGACTAGACCAACATCACTAGTAGCCATTTGGGTTTGGAGGATGTTTGCAGGTAGGCAGTATATACTCAGCCATGTCCTCACTGGAATCTGCTGCTGCAGCTGTATGGAAAAACCCTTAGTTACAGGTGGATCTTCCAGAGTTTCCAGACTCTTTGCAACTGAGTCAGGACAACAAAGGAGTTGAGGAAACAGCTAGGTCATCCAAGTTAGATCTCCGTCTGACCAAAAAGGATGAACTGATTTCCAACTTAAAAATGGTTGAAAACATGGGTAGAAGAACCCAATATGATAGAATGTATTATTCAAGAAAAGAAAGACACGAGAAGAGTAAACAAGGACACCGGACTTTAAAAGGGCATATTTCAACTAAGAGATATAGTAGGTAAAGTTCTATAGACAAGCCAATTAAAGGGAAGAGGAGCCCAAATGGACTGGCAATTTCTAAAGAGCATAATACTGAAAGCTTAATGTCAAGCAATTCTAACCCAGAAGAAAGATTTAAAAAAACACAAGAAACTAACATGGCTACAAAAGGAACTTAGGGGGAAACTAGTTTGCTGCTAAACAGAGATGATGAGTTTTGACTCAAAGAAAATACCTGTTTTTCTTCAGTCTTCAAGAAAATAAAAATTTTAAAAGCTGTTAACCAGAAACTTAGTAATACTAATTTGAACAAAGAAGGGTGAAGGGATACAGCTCATAAGGAAAGAATACATCTAAAGTCCTTTGATAAACTTACATGGATTTGAGTCACAATTCACTACAGCATGATTAAGAAACCTCTGAGCCAAGAGCAAGAATATTTGCAAACTGTTGGATGACATGTGGCATTCCAGAGACAAGACTGGAGAACAGCTAGCAGTTTTTAACTGGGGGTGGGGAGTAAAGGAAGGACTCAGGAAATCATAGCCCACTCAGTCTGACTTCAATACCCAGGCTACTACCACAGCAAATTATTAAACAATCAGTTTATAAATATTTGAGCATGAGGGGGTAATCTCTAGCAGCCAGCCTGGATTTGTTGAAAACAAATCATGTGAAACTAGCTTGATTTTCTGTTTTGGAAAAAAAAGGAGTGCAATTGGTGTATGTGTACTTTACTGAAGCTTTTGACACAATCCTACATGCCATTCTCATAAGTAACGTGGGAAAATATAAGCTAAATACAGTTATAATTATGCTGCTTGGATAACAACAAATGATCTATATATAGATACAGATATATATAGATAGATTAGTGACAGGTTGGTAGGAGGTCTCAAGTCATGTTCCACAGGGGTCTGCTCTGGGTCCTGAGTTGTTAAATATTTTTCCTAATGAGTTGATCATCTTATCAGACAACATCCATCCAAGGCGCCTTGAGGTCCCATCCAACTCTAGAAATCTCTGATTCTGACACAGATCATGGAAATTCTAGGCCAGTCCACACAGCAGGGCTTTGCCAGAGCCACAGACTTTGTTAGCCCTGGCAGGTGTTGAGTGAAATCTGTTGTATGGCTGCTATTAGCAGCAATGAAAGTGAAAAGAATGTCATTTTCAGTCAACAGGGGATTCTAGGGATCATATTTTGTTTGGAAATACCAGTCTTTGGTTTTTTTCCAGAATAGGTTATTTTAAGTTCCAATTCATGAGAAATTTTGAAAGACTTAGTTTCAATATGAATGAGAGCAAGGCCTACTTAAAAAAATATATTTTTAAATGGAGTGAACTGGAAATCCTGTATATTGGCCTGCCTAATGTATGTTTTCTGATGCTGTGTGTGTAATAAATGGCTGGATAAATGGTAAATACTCAACCTTTTCCATGAGGTGCTGAGTTCTCAAAGGTGCCATTAACTTCAGAACCTGACTGGATTAGGTACAGCTTGAGAAAAATGCAGGCTTAAAGGAAAAACTAATCTACAGATGAAAATGTGTTTTCTGCCAGTACTGATAAGTATTATAAAGTATGAAGTCAAAGATTATCACACTTTAAAATATAGAAAGCTCTATCTAGATATTATTTTCCTTTTGTATATGAACTATTTAATAAAAGAAAGATGAAATTTGTATTTCAAATCACATTGAAATTGCATATATTTCAATAATTTTATTCTGGAATAGATTCTACTTTAATATAAACCTTGACAATTTCCATAAATCTAGGTACAATTTTATTAAACTGAAAACTCCTGTATAATAAACACATTTTAAAGAGTCAGTAAAAGAAGATTCATATCAAAGCTCTGCTTCTTTGTTAACATTGTAAACCTAAATTTAAGCTTACATGGAAACATTAATTTTTAGATTCATTCTGTCTTGTACATATTAGACACTTTTACTAATCTTAGTAAAGCTAAATACATAAAATCAGTAATAAAAACTCCCCATGCCTAAAATAAAGAGCAGAATCAGCATCAGTACATTTCTTGAATAATTTGTGCATTTTATTTTATTTCACTAATGTATAAACATAGCTGTAGGAGCACCTGCACAGAGATAGAAACCCAATTCTTGTATTATGCAACTGACACAATATTAAAAAATAATAAAAGGGATTCTGTTCACAATTATGCCATCACTGCATCCACCAAAAATTGCCTTAAGAAACAGTGTGAATAAAGGGATGGACCTTATAATACATTCTGAAGTTCAGCTGAAGAGAAGGGTAGAAAATAGGGCTGCATGAAGCTTTGGGTGATGATTCGGGTTGGAGGAGATTCAGCCCAATTCAGCGGCTGAATTTCCAAATCCAAATTGAATCAGGCAAACAATAAAAAGGTTGGAATTGATTCAAAGCTCTCTAAATCAATTCCAAAAACATTTGGAGAGCTTAGGAGATTTGGGCAGTCCCTGCTTACCGCTGCAGGGTTCTGGACCAGGACTCTGTGCCAGTAAGTAGGGGGCAGGGGAGGGACTGGAGGAGGGGGGAGCGGGACCATGTGGGGGACTGCCACCAGGCTCCATCCCCTGCCTGCTCCCCCAGGCCCCCTGAGCATCCCCAAACCCCACCCACTCTCCCAGCCCCTCCCCTGGCTGTCCCGCCTGGCCCCAGCTCCCGCTTCTTTAAAAAAAAAAGAAAAAAGCCCTACACTCATTGGTTCCTGCCAGGCACGGCATGGGGATCTTCGCTGCCCCCCACTGCTCCACGCTTTGTAGGGAGTTCTGCCATTTGCCCCCATCCCTCATCCACTCTCCAAGACACCTCCACCCATGTCTGCCCTGTCCAGCCCAAGCTCCCAGTTCTTTAAAAAAAAAAAAGCCCTAAACTCAGTGGCTGCTGCAGTGGCCATCAGGGACTCTAGGGGCTCATGGAAGAACCCCCCATGCAGCATGGGGCAGTGGGGGGCAACAGTGATTGCCTCCCCCCAGCCTTGCAGAAGCCAGGGACTGCAGGGCTTTTTATTTTTTTAAAGAGCCAGGATGATGTGGCTGGGTGGGGAAGCCATGGGGCAGGGGGCTGGGAGAGTGGGCAGGGGATAGGGGTTTATGACAGAGCCCCCCCACACAGTGAAGGGCAGTGGTGGGCAGTGGGGATTATCCCCACACACCTGGCAGCAGCCAGTGAGTGCAGGGATTTTATTTTTAAAGAGCTGAGAGGCTATGGCCAGGCAGGGCAGCCACTGATGGGGCTGGGAAAACAGGCGAGGGATGGGGCTGATTTGGAAATTTCATAGATTTCATAGGTTTCATAGACATTAGGGGCTGGAAGGGACCCCATGAGATCATCAGGTCCAGTCCCCTCCCCACCACAGGCAGGAAGTCAGCTGGGATCAAGTGATCCCAGCAAGAAATAAATCCAGCTGTTTTTTGAAGGAGTCCAGAGTAGGTGCTTGCACCACCTCTGAGGGGAGTTTGTTCCATACCTTGAACACACACACTTCTAAAGAACTTTTTTCTTATATCCAGTCTAAATCAGCCTTCCTGGAGTTTATGGCCATTAGACCTTGTTATCCCTTGGGGAGCTCTGGTGAACAGGTGTTCTCCCAGGTCCCGATGTAACCCCTCTTATGAAGTTGTAGGCTGCCACTCTCGTGAAGTCTCCCCTGAGGCTTCTCTTCTTCATATGCAGGATGCAGGAGGATGACTTCCCTGGTTTTGTTTGAAATGTATCAGTGGATGCACACCAGGGATTTTTCGAGGGAGTTTGGTTAGCTTACCCTGCCACTGCATCATATTCATCATATCCATATTCAATCAAGACCCCCAAATCCTTTTCGGTCAAGTTGCTAGTGAGCGTAGCACTGCCAAGCCTGTAGGCATGCTGAGGGTTCTTCCTACTGAGGTACAGCACCTTGCACTTCTCTGCATGGAAGCCCATCCAGTTTTGGTAAGCCAACCTTGAGAGTGTGTCCAAGTCAGCCTGCATTCCCAACCTGTCATGCATTGTGACAGCCTTCCCCCATAATTTGGTATCATCCACAAACTTGGCAAGTTCATATCTGACTCCCAAATCCAGATCATTGATGAAAATGTTAAAGAGTACTGGCCCAAGTACTGACCCCTGAGGAACTCTACTGGAAACCTTGTGCCACATTGATTTGCTCCCTTCAACTAGTACACTTGGGGTCTGACCCCATAGCCAGTTGCCTAGGCATCAGACTGTATGAGGATTGAGACAACAGTTCCCCAGCTTAACCATGAGGGCATCATGGAGAACTAGATCAGAGGTTTTCTTGAAATCCAGACAGCTCCCTTGTCCAGGGCACATGTCATTTGGTCATAGAAGGAGATCAGGTTGGTCAGGCAAGACCTGCCAGTCACAAAGCCATGTTGATTGGCATTCAGAACCTTGCATTCCATTAGTCTGGCATTGATGGATCCCTTGACAATTTTCTCCAGGATTTTTCTAGGGATGGATGTAAGACTGATTGGTCTATAGTTCCCTGGTGCACCCGCTGGGCCTTGATCATACAGTCCCTTGCCACCTGGCCCAGGGACTTGATGATAACTTTTCGCTCTGTCCCTTAGGGGTATGGGGCCACAATCTCCTGCCTCAGGTGGTCTTCTCCCCTCCTTATCCCGCCTGCCATGACTTTGATGATATCTCAGTGGTGGAGGGGTCGGACTGTCTGATTCCGGCTGCCCCAAGGCTGAGGCGCGATGTTCTTCACGAGGCTCCAACCTCCCCTGTACCTCACCCTATACCCAGCCTCGACGGTGTGCTATTGTTGTTATCACCGGCCAACCCTCGCTCTATGAAGGGTTCCTCCTGGTTCCTGCTAGACCCTGGAGGAGGGCCAAGTAAGCCCAGACCCCCTTTGACTCTTACACCCTTAGTGGCCCTGACTCACTCTGACTTCTGTGTCCAAAACAATAATAATAATAATAAATAATCCACTGAAAGGATATGGGCTCCTTCACAACACTCCCTAGATCACTACCTGGGAGTGCCTAGTACTGTGCTCTCCCCTTTACCAAATATCCATCCCCCTTAGGGCTGCCTTCCTTAGCCCGTGGGGTCCTCTCATGCATGTGTGCCCTCTACATCCCTCAGTAAAGGAACCATCCCTTGATGGGCTCTTGCCTGGGTCCTCTGTCCCGGATGTAAGGGTCTTAGCTGGGCCCTTGTGTGGATATCTCTTTTTCTGTGGGTCCGCAGGTCTTCACCTCTGTTGACGAGGTCCCTGCTGTAGGCTGTCCTCATGGCCTGAGGGTTATATATAGCTGGGACACCTGGGTCCTTCTCAGTCCAACAGCAGTGTCTCTGCCTGGGCACAGTTCAGGATCCTTTTCTGAGCTGTGAGCAGCGTTCCCCAGCCCCTCCACCTCCTTAGTGGACCCAGGGGCTCTTCTTTCGATGCTGTCTTGCCACCTCTCCTCCTCCTCTGCCCTGTTGTTCCCCCTTCTTATACTTCTGGGTTGGTTCTGCTCCCCCTCTCTCCCAGCTGTTTCCCTTTTAAAAAAACCGTGGCTAACGAGCCGTGCGGATCCCACTGCCACTTCCAGCTCCGCCACGGTTCCTGCCGCCGGTAAGCTGTTTTTATTCATTTCTTCTTTCTTTTCACTCTCCCTGGGGTGTACTGTCCCCCAGGGTCCCCCTTTAACCTCGGGGTTTGTATCTTCCCCTTGCCCCAGGACACCTTGGGTCATCCCTCCTCCCGTTCTTGTAGATGGGGACCATGATGGCTCTTTTCCAGTCATCCAGGACCTCACCTGAGTGCCACAATTTGCCAAATATCCCTACAAAGGGGGATGCAATGATGTCTGCCAGCTCTTTCAAGACCTTCAGGTGTATTCTGTCTGGGCCCGCAGACTTGTGAATGTCCAGTTTCTCAAAGTGTTTCTTTACCTGATACCCATCAATTTTGGGCCCATTACCCACTCCCAAATTGGTTGGTGCCATTCCTAGTAGTGTAATCCATGTGGGAGGGTGGAAAGTGATGCAAAAAGGTCAATTAGGGAACTGGCCTTTTCTTGGGCATCTGATGTCAGTTGCCCCGTTGGATCTCTCAGGGCCCAATACTGTCCTTGTTCTTTTTCCTACTTCTCACATATCTAAAGAAAGACTTTTTGTTTTCCTTGATCCCTGTAGCTAGCCTAAGTTTGGTTTGTGCCTTGGATTTTCTTGACCACTTTCTGCAGATGTGGGTGAACACAGACAAATCCTTTTTGGTAATGCTTTCTGTTTTCCAGCTGGTGTTGGCTACTCTTTTGAGCTTAATGGGGTCCAACAGTTCCTTATTCACTGATAGGGGTTTCCTTGCTCATTGACTGCATGTCTACTGAGAAGGGATGGCTTTTCCCTGTGCTTCAATTATTATGTTTTTGAACGATGGCCATCCCTTATGTTCTCCCTTTTCTGGAGGGTTACGCCCTCTGATTGCCTGACTGACTATTTCTCTCAGTTTGTAGAAGTCGGCTTTTCCAAAGTTAAGGACTTCTGTTTTACTGAGGGGTTTGCCTGCTCTTTGGTGAATAAGAGGTGACTGCTGACATGATCACTGTCACCAAGCTTCCCCTCAATCTTCAGAATGCTCACCAGGTCCTCCTGGATTAGGTAGAGGTCATTGATGCATGTGAGAAAGCTATGGTACCTGTGTGCTCATCCCAAAAGATGAAGTCAGGGAAGCTGAAGTCCCCCATGATGATCAAACATCAAGAGCATGTGGCTTCGACTGGTTCCCTAATGCATTCCTGATCTAGGTCTTCTTCTTGGTGCGGAGTCTATAGTAGACTCCAACAAGTAAGTCACCCTCCCCATGTTCTCTTCATATCTTGACATGGGGAGTCTCAAGAGGCCCTTTCTGGTTTGGAAACTCAATCTGCAGCGAGGTGAGTTGATCTTTGATGTAGAGAGCAACACCCACACCCTTCTTCCCCACGCGCTCTCCTATACAAGGTGTAACTATCTACTGTCACTGACCAACCATAGGTGGAGTCTCACCAGGTCTTCATAATTTCTAAAAGGTCACAGTCATTATCACATAGGAGAAGGGCCAGTTCCTCATGCTTGTTTCTCAAGCTCCTGGCATTTGTATACAGGCAGTTAAATCTGCCATGTGAAGCCCAATGCTTCCATGAGGGGTTAAGAGGGGCCTTTCCTCAGGCTGTCACCAGAGCAGGATCCCTTAGGCTGCCCAATTTATTGGTAGTGAGGCTGACATGACCTGGGATAGAACTGTTAGTAGACCGCCCATCCTGCAGCGGTCTCAGTTTAAAGCCATGTCAAGAACGTCAACCATTCTGGCCAAGAAGAGTTTCTTCCCCTTCCAGGTGGGGTGGACACCATCCCTTCGCAACAGTTTGCTCTCTCTGCAGTGTGGACCATGGTTGAGGAAGCCAAATCCCTTGCAATGGCACCGGAGTATTCTATTCACTTTGCCGATGCACCTATCCCTCTGGAGCCCATGTCCTGCAACAGAGAGGATTGAAAAGAAAACTATCAGTGCCCCCAGACCATTGAGCTCAGTTCCCAGAGCCCTGTAGTCACACATGACCCAGTTTGGACTTCTCCAAATCAGATTCAGCTACATTGATTTGGGACAGTGATTCGAATAACTGAATCGAATCACTGTCCCCTGAATTAGCCAAATCTGAATCTGAAGTGAATACTAGCTGCTTTGCACAGGCCTAATAGAAGGGGAAGGTTAAACTCAAAAGCTTAGAGCCCTCCATTCAGAAAGTACTTGTTCTTTTCTCCTGCACCCATCTTGCCTTCCACTCTACAGAAATGGAGTGCTACATAAAGTACCCAGCTAATCTAACTTCCGTATAACCCAGTTCTATAGGAATTCAGTCTGTAAGAGTTTGCCTTTATTTTACGGGACAGTGGATAGGATTAAAAAACTGTCTTCCATTCTGTAAAACATTGAGATTTAACAATTTGTCTTTCAGGATGAAACCAAGATTGTCATGTGAAAATATGTCAAAAAATTGTCAAAAGATGTCAAAAGATTGTCATATGAAATAAAAGAGGCAGGTAGGAAGAGAAAAAAAGCTCCACTCCAAATGCCTCAGTAGTATGAATGTTTGGCTACTATATGGGAGATGTGGATTCAACTGCCTGCTTTATCATTATTTCAAATCTCAAGTACATGCCATGACCACCAGAATAGTATTGACTGTTCTGGACAAAAAAACATACTCTTGCTCTGACCAGAAATTCTATTCATAAATTATGGAACATTCCAACATTAAATTTTAATTAAAATCAGTACGCCCCACTTCCCCACTTATTCCCTTCAAAAAACCTATTTAAACAAAGTGGCATTTTTCTTTGAAAAAATATTTGGTACAAAAATCTCTTAGCACTTCTGTTTGGAGTCAGAATGAGGTCCATTGCCTCTAAAGTATAACAGACCAAAATTATAAGTAGCTTTCTACATCAAATTCAGCATTTTATATTCTGTCTCACCTGGGTTTATATACAAGGTGAAAGGAGGGAGGGGCAAAGAGGAGGTGGGGGGCGGGGACTGAGTCCCTGCATAGGGAGAGATTAATTGATTGGTTGGGTCCAAAGAGTAATAGTAATGAGGAGGAGAGATTTGTTCTGTGTCGCTTCCCCCTGCCAAACTCTCCTTCCCATTACCCCCACCATCATCACCCTAATCCTTGTTCCTGATGTGTCCTAGCACCCAGAGGAATTGGCCTTTTTCTCAACCAATAGGGATACTGCCTTAGATTGTACCCTCCTGCTTAAGAAGGGCTATTCTAGAAGATTCGCATAAAAGAGGACTGACATATATGTAGTTAAGCCATATTGTTCATAGCTCATTTCCTAGCTATTCTTGTTAACGACACTTTTTATGACCTATTAACACTTGTTGAAATCCCATTATTCTCATCCAAACTATAACTGGAGCTGACCCCGAGGTTGGATTACTAAAATCAAGCAGCTACATTACATCCTACCTAAGATGTTACAGAAGGACAGAAGAACTATAGCACAGCAAAGAGCCAAAGCAAAAGCCTTCACATTTTAACTACCTTTTTAAAACACACTACGATATTTACAGCACACTACTAATCTAATTTAGTTTGAAGCATAAACAGAATTAAACAGTATTTTTTTAAACTTAGATTTTGGTTATGTTCCAAGCTAAATTACATTAGTGGAGTGTTGTAAATACCGCAGTGTGTTTTAAAGGAGGTAGTAAAATGTGATGGCTTTTACTTCTGCTCCTCTCTGAGTTCTTCATCATCTGCCTTCTGTAATGCCTTAGATAGGATGTACTGTAACTGTGCTTTGTAGCTTGCCAGTATCAGGGTCAATCGAAGTTAAAGTTCAGAAAAGAATAATGACAAGTGAACAAATGTTAATAGGTCATAAAATATGTTATGAACAAGAATGACTAGAGAATGAAATGAGAACTTCATGACTATGTGGTACTGTCAGTCCTCATTAAACTGAATCTACAGTAGACATTGAGAGCAGAGCCTCATGGAGTATGTACATGAGTTAGTTACCAGTATTGAATTTATCTTACATCATTCTTTTAATTAAATGCTGTCAAGGAATGTAAGGATAAACTGTATATGCTTGAGGTTTTGAAAACTGAAGAAAGGATCTAGGAACATAAATCTCATTAAAGGAAATGAGAATTCTGTCCCTAACTCTCTTAGCTGGCTTTGAATAATATAATGTATGTATTTATGTACAGAGAGGAAGTACACATGGTGGGGAAGTATAAACAGCTCTTTGTCACAGGGGTGGGATAGCTACAGTACTCACAGCTCAAATGACAAGTCACAGCTAAATTATGATGGTCATCACAAAATTAATTCTAGTAAAACTTCTGTAGGAAACTTCTATAGCTGCATTTTATAGAGGAGCTAACATAATATGTTAGAGAAGTTTGTTTTTCTTTTTGTTTCTGTTTTAATTTTAGTGCATTTCTAGTGGTGTTGTATTTCTTATGCTTTCACGTAAAAGCCGACCATCCATGGATTATTGTCTACCTTGTAGACACTGCTCTAACTATAATGTAATGTAGACATACACCTGAATTATGTTTATATTTTATATTTATATATATTGGATACTGTACAGCTACCTAACTTAACCATAGAACTACAGATTTTTGCACAGGTTGCAAAAGCCATACAATATTTAGAATAAATACCTTGGCAGTTAGCTCGTGCTGCTGTGGGTTGATTACACTCAGCACCCTAACCAGCTTGTTTAAAGCTAGCTCATATATGTTTAAACAACAGTAAATTCACAGCAGTAAGTATCCATGCTACTGTCTGCAGCATAGACATTCTCTTAATCCAATTGAGTAATTAGTACTTCATGTTCCAGAAAATAATTTCAGATTCCAAAAAGCTGTTTATCTTGAACACATCTTTACATTTTATTGTTCACAAGTAATGAGGCCAGATATAGATTGTGCTTTCATTAATATGTCGTTGAGAGATAAATATGTAATGTGTTTGCTGTTAACTGTGGATGTACACTACCTGTTTTAAGTGATGGCAGGCTTATAGGTCTGCTTCACAAATTTTACCTTTTAGTAATGTTAAATGTGTAATGAATTAATTTTAAAAAATACCAGGGCAAAAGAAGAAACTTTGAGAAATGAAACATAAAGAATAAGATCTATCCATTTCTTTCTTTTTAGTCACAATTACTGGATATAGGTACAATACACATGGCTGAGTCTAAATCCAGCTAAACTTGGAAGAAGACAGAGACTATGTGCTATACTCAAGTTAACCAGCATTTCCTTACAGGTGCAACTGAAATCCTTCTTGACCCCCAAATGTCTTTAAATATATAACTAAATGAAGTGAATGTTAAGAAATTCTATGTGCTCAGGTAGAGGCAGCCTGAGGACTTTTGTCTCTAGAGTAATTTATAAAAAGAAACTAGGCCAAAATCAGCTTTGGTATAAGCAGGCAGATCTCCTGTCATTGGTCTGATTCTGCTCCAATATAATCTGCAGGGATTCTAGTTTTCTCTGTGTAAAAAAAATTACAATTTCTCTGATTTAAAAAAAATGCCAAATTCTCTAGTTAAAAAAAACCAAATCCACATTTTTTCTGGGATTTAAATGAAATACCACTATATATATAGGTATCAGTTGAACACACTGTTTTATTGATATATTTATAATTTTAAAGCAGTTTGGAAGCCTACCAGTGCCTCAATCACTATAATAAAATAAATTCTAAATACCTATGCATTTTGACATTTGATTTGGGGGTTTTTTATCATGGAAAATCAGAGCTCCCCCTGTCTGTTTCACTCACCAGGACACGGGTCCAGCTGCAGCTGTCTCCCACTCTGCTGAGCAGCCCTCATATTGGTTCCCTGCAGCTGTCTGTGCCATTGCTTCTTACTCCCAAGCCATACCCCCACCATCCCTGCTGGTGCCCCTCACTCTGGACCCACAGCCCTCTGGCCATGACAGTACCCTTCACTCCTGACCCCTAGCCACCAGGGCCTTGCTGGTGCCCCTCATTCCTAACCCACAGCCCCCTGACTCTGCCAGTGCCCCTCACTCCTGACTTGCTGCCTCCTACTCCCAGTGTATGAGGAAAGGAGTGGGTATATGGGGAAGACGGGGGGCCACAGGTAACATGGTGGGAAGGACACATGCTCACTGAGATTTTGGCACCCACAGTGGGATGTGGGGCTGCAGCTGGGCCAGATCAGCAGGCAGGACCCGGCACTGGAGAAAGCACCATGCATGGAGGCCAGGAGGCATGGAAATGGCAGCGGTGGTAGTGTGAAATTGTGTCCCCTACTGCTGCTGCTGCTGCTGCTGCTGGGTGGGCAGGAGGCACCTCACCTTTGTGGTGATGGCCATGGAGGCAGATCCTGCCCAGATCATAGAATCATAGAATCAATGAGTCAGAAGGGACCTGAACAGATCATCGAGCCCGATCCCCTGCCATTGGCAGGAATGAGCACTGGGGGTGGCAGGGGACATTAGACCCCAGCCAGGTGCCTATCCAGTCTCCTCTTGAAGATTTCCAGGGAAGGTGAGAGCACCACCTCTCTGGGAAGTCTATTCCAGGCTCTGGTCACCCTTACCGTGAAGTAGTTCTTCCTAATATCTAACCTAAACCTATCCGCCCTCAGCTTGTGGCCATTGTTCCTGGTGACTCCAAGGGGGGCCCTGATGAACAGACTTTCCCTGAGTCCCTGCTGCTGGCCCCGATAAGGTTGTAGGCAGCCAGAAAATCCCCGCTCAGTCTCCTCTTGCAGAGACTAAAGGGCTTCAGGTCCCTCAGCATTTTCTAATAGGGCTGGCCACAGAGGCCCTCAACCATATGAGTGGCCCTCCTCTGGACCCTCTCCAGTTTCTCCACGTCCCTCTTGAAGTGCGGCACCTAGACTTGGACATAGTACTCCAGCTGCAGCCTGACCACTGCCTCATAGAGGGGGAGCAAGACCTCTCTGGACCTGTTAGTAGTGCCCCTGTTAATGTATGACAGGGTGTGGTTGGCTCTGCCTATTGCTTCGTCGCATTGGCGACTCATATTCATCCTAGAGTCAATTATGACTCTGCACTTGTGTTCGTTGAACCCCATCCTGTTCAGATCTGCCCACTTCTCCAACCTATCCAGGTGTGCCTGGATGCAGTCCCTGCCTACCGGTGTATTCACTTTACCCCACAGCTTGGTGTCATCAGCAAACTTGAACAGGGTGCTCTCCACACCCTCGTCCAGGTCGCCAATGAAGATGTAGAACAGCACTGGCCCAAGGACCGAGACATGGGGGACTCCGCTGCCCACACCCTCCCAGGTCAACATCAACCCATCCACCACCACCCTCTGGGTGCGCCCCTGAAACCACTTTGCCACCCATGTGACTGTGCATTCGTCAATGCCGCAGTCCCTCAGTTTGCCCACCAGAATTGGGTGGGACACTGTGTCAAAGGCCTTCTGGAAGTCCAAGAAGATGACATCAACTTCTTCCTTGACATCTAAACTTTTTGTTACCTGGTCATAGAAAGAGACCAAGTTGGTCAGGCAGGATCAGCCTTGCACGAACCCATTTTGGTTACCCCTCAACTTCACTTCCCATGCAGGGCTCTTACAAATGTGGCCCTTGATAATTTTTTCAAAGAC
This sequence comes from Crocodylus porosus, assembly GCF_001723895.1. Classification (NCBI taxonomy): domain Eukaryota; kingdom Metazoa; phylum Chordata; order Crocodylia; family Crocodylidae; genus Crocodylus; species Crocodylus porosus. The sequence goes on from NW_017728886.1 coordinate 222,512,678, forward strand.
CTTCCCCAGGATAGAAGTGAGGCTGACTGGCCTGTAGTTGTCAGGCTCTTCCTTCCCCCCCACATTGGCCTTTTTCCAGTCCTCAGGGACTTGGCCCAAGCACCAGGAGTCCTCGAACAGCCGTGCCAAAGGCTCTTCAATGACACCAGCCAATTCCCTGAGCACCCACGGATGAAGGTCATCCGGGCCCGCTGACTTGGACACATCTAAGCCCTCCAGGTAACCCTTAACTAGGTCTGAACTAACAGTCGGGGGACTCGCATTCTTCCTGGGCCTCTCTACGCTATCACCCGAGACCACCCAATTGTCAGCAGACAGGAACATGGAGGCAAAGAACTTGTTAAAGAGTTCTGCCTTCTCTCGTGCGTCCATCACCAACTGCCCTGCCCTGCCCTGCCCTGCCTCATAGGAGTCCAGTGTTACCCCAAGACTTCTTCTTGCTACCTATATACTTGAAGAAAGACTTTTTGTTATCCTTAATCCTAGAAGCTAATCTAAGCTCCAGTGCTGCTTTAGCCTTCCTTACCAAATCCCTACAAGCTTGGGTCAGGGAGGTGTACTCCTCCTTGGTCCCTGCCCCCTGCTTCCACCGCCAGTATGCTTTTTTCTTTGCCCTCAGGCCAGATCTGCTCACCCTGGGTACAACTCTGTGCCCTGCTGTGAGTGCAGAAATCTCAGGGGACACATGCACCCCCTGCCATATAACCTGTGCCCTCCTGCCCCCTAACATGTGGCCTGTGCCCCATCCTCCCTTTGTGGTCTGTGCCCCATCTTCCCTGAGTGGGCTTTGCCCCTTCCTCCTTCACCAACATGTGTCCTGTGCTACTTCCCTCTCCCTCCCCAGCCCCCAAAGATTTACCTGGAGGAAGATGCAGGAGCTACTCTAGACCTGATGATTGTATAGGTCCCTTCCAGTTCTATGATTTTACTTGATAATTCCTATGCGAACAGAAAAAAGGAACTCAAGACTGATCATTCAAAATTATGACAGTAACTCAGTGTTGACAAAAAAAAAAAAGGGAATCCTCCTCTCCTCTCCTCTCTTCAGGAGGGTCTTTTAACCTATATTACCAATAGCACTTGTCAGATATAACTAAGGACGGTGCAACAGAGATTGAAATACATTTTCAAACAGGAAAAAGAGCTTAATAGATATAAAGGATGTGAACTAGACTTCATGCAAATGAAACTTTTCCCAAATGTCTATCATGTGCATATTTTACCATTTATCATTTGGGCCTTACATTTGTTTTGTATCCTACTTTCAAAGTGAACAATATGAGATTTTAGTATTCTCAAGATTGTTTGATGGTGAAATGCAAGTTGTAGCCATCCTCCGGTCATTATGGTTGATGAGGTCATTCCAATATTAAAAATGTGTCTGGACAGCCAAATCATAAGCAGTAGCTCTTATATACTGAATCTGGTCTGTTTTCAATAGGCAAATAAGTTTTGCAAGTTTAATTATTTAGGCAGTATTTCATAAGCATGTGGATTTTTAGCAGAGTGACAGGCATATAGAGCTTTATTTGCATTTGTAAACAACATGAACGCAATGATGAAAAACTACTGTTGTTCCACAGTTTGATCATTTAATAACCATTTGTATTTTGTACTTGAATAAAACTGACGTTAAATGTGATTGACAGATAGAGGATCTGATTTTGCTAGTATTCAATATGCATGTTTTGGCTTACTAGCCAACTGTAGCGTAAAACATTTATAGAAGGAGTAACACAGTTTGAGCTTCTTACTCAAGCAAAATTTCCCAGTGGCTTTAATGAGAAGTTTTATCTGACTTAGACCTAAGGACCCCTATACATTACATGTATCACACAATTAACAGGTTAATTGCACAATTTTTGAAGACCAGTTTGTCGCGTCCGATGACCGGTGTACCCTTGACCTGTGAGCCTGGGTCAGCATGACTGGCTGGATGTGGGTGAGGTAGGTAGTCAGACAGGTGGGTACTAGCAGCGGGTTGGAGTCAGGAGATTTTAAAACGTATTGGTTACATAAAAAGTTTATTTTACTTACACTACAGGAGATTGCAGTGTAGGAAGGAAGTTGTGGTCGCGCGGTGTAGAAAGAGAAGTTGATTTATTCAGCTTAGCATGCAGATATTTTTATTGCACAGATTACAAACTGCGTGGTGCAGATTTTAAGCAAAGCATACAGGTAACTTCGGTCGGAAGACTTTCGTGAGCTCTTGACAAGAACGGACGAACCAGCAAAAATGAATACACCTGGAAACTTTTACCGTCGGCAGGGAGAGGTCAGCGACTGGCCAAATCGCTGACTATATCTCCTGGGTGTGCATGGAGGTCTCCACCGAAGGCATAAATCTTTCTAAAATTATAGCTTGCAGGGTGGCCTATCACAACACGCCAGGCATGAATAATTACAGGACTGCTAATCATGACTGTGAACAGACTCCATGTGATCCTAGGTTTCATGCGAGAATGACTGCGCATGTGTTTTACATTTAAGTTCGGGGGGGTGGATATGGAACTATAATGACAAAATATGTTATGTTAGCCTTTGACCTTTTTGCCATCAGCATTTGAAACCAAAGATTTTTCTTTGACATGCCCTCTTCCCAATGGCAACTTTGGTAACATTGTTTAGAATTGGTCGTCTTTCTCGTCAAGTTCATAAACAACTGGCAAGCGTGTATATACAAAAGCAGAAAGCGTGGTTATGCATTTTTTGATTACGTTAAAAAGGCAAGAAAAAATACATAATATTATTAATATGAAAATGAAACCACTTAAAATAGGTATAAGCATGGGAAAAAAACATTTGGAGATATCAAAGCCAAACCGATCGAATAGATCATTTAACCAGCTTTCTTTTTCCGTGGTCATTTCTTGAAGTTGGGCAGAAAGCGTTTCAAGACTTGGATCAAATTACCTCCATCCTGGGGCGTAAATTCAAGGCAACAGTGTGAGTCATTTTTTAACACAGCACATAAGCCTCCGTGCTCAAGTAAAAGACAATCTAAGCCTAATCAATTGTAATACACTGCTGCTTGGACTTTTTTCAATTATTCGTCAATATTTCGGAACCCTTCAGTGACTAGGTTGGTAAGGTTGGCAACAGTTTCAGTTAAAAGGACAATTTTGAATGTATTCATTTTTGATCCATACGTCCAGGGAAAATAGATGCCTACTTTGTCCCAAGAATCCATTAGAGTCCAGGCGTAATCGACTTGTTCGTGTGTGAGGGAGGCTCGCTTTGTATGGGAAAGTTTAGACTTTCTATGAGTAGTGGTGGTTGTCTTTTTCCGACCTACTTGGAGTCCTTTTGGGCTCCACAAGGAGGTTACAGGAGTTAGAGTTTCATTAGAGGTAAGAATGGGGTATATGCTGGTAAGATTGGTTTTGAGGTTAAACCAAACCCAACTGGGGGCTAAGTGTCCATTTTGTACAGAGTAATTACAAGAGGGTGAGTTTTCTTTAATGGTCATTTTAGTAAAGTTATTGGAGTTTTTGAAGTGACTCCAAAGACAAGGAATGGCTATGTCTGTATAAAGGACTCCTGGCCGTGGGATGGGAAACGGACAAGGTTTAGGTTTGAAGCGCTTGCATGCACTGTTACGGCGTTGAGCGTAATCAAGGTAACTTGGTGTTATTAACCAAACTGGGGTTGAACTGTTAGTTTTATGACAGTTTGGACAGTTCTTTTCCTTGGGATGCAGCAGATCATAACTAGGACACTGAGGCCATAATGCGTGATGAATACTACATAACATATGTATATTGGGTTGCATTTTTGGCTCTGTTAGAGAACGGTTTCGGCCGGCAGTCCAATTAACTTGAAAAACATAGATACAATCTACAATTTGGGAAAGAGAGTTATTAGTTAGGGTAACACTGAGCGCCTCAAAAATTGTTATTATGGGGGTAGAACAGTTAATGGTATTGGCAGGACAATGTGGTCCAATACAGACATATGGCCATTTAAGCGTGGGGATAAATACGGAAGCACTAATAGTAAAAGGTAACCCTGAAACATCTGCTGAAGGGAGATTACAGTGAAAGAGATTAAGATAGTGAGATATGTTAAAACTAGAAGATGGTCGTCCAAAATGGGTGACAATGCCAGTGTCTGTCGCTGCTGTGAGTTTCGGGAAACAGAGTCGGTAGTCTATCGTTGAGTTTCCGGTTTCTTCAAAGTTATGGCATTCGGTGGTAGAAACAGCCAGCAGCATTAAAAACGAGTTGTGTTGAAGCATATATGAGACGGAGTATATGACACAGCATATGATGAGGGTCACAATGAGTCTCATGGTGTTTACCTACAAAAGATAACAAAAAACAGCATTATCAAGAATATTACATAATTCATGTAACTTTTTGCTCAGCGTGCCTAGACAACCAATTGTGATGCGCTAAAAGGTGCGGGGGTCCTGTAGGGCCGTCAACATCCTTGATGACCCAATACATGTTCGGATACTGTCCAGGGCAAACAACTTGGCCTTTGGTCGGTGTTGGGTGTTTATCTTCTGGGTTCAGAGTTGTAACCCAAACTAATTCACCTGGGAGAAATTTAGGTGTCCATGGCTTGACTGGGACTGGTGTCCGATGTTCTCATAAGGATTTGTCAGTGTTCAGGCTGATGAGGATGTCGGGAAGAACTACGTCCCATCCAGTGTAGGAACCTTTGTTCAATAGTCGAATTTTTTCTTTGATAAGACCAATGGTGCGCTCGACTACACTGTTGGATTGCGGGTGGTATGGGATATGATGATGCCACTGGATGTTGAAGGCCGCTGCAAAATCACCAATAAGTTTGGAGGTGAAGGGTGGTCCTCCATCTGAGTGGATGATTTCTGGGGCTTGCCAGCGAGCGATTAACTGTCTTAATGCTGTGATGACTGATGGGCCGGTACTTTTGTGCAGTGGTATAACTTGCACTTGTCGTGTACCAAGATCAACAGCAACAAGTCCTTTCGGGTGTTGCCTTGCTCCGGGCAAGGGACTTAGTAAATCAATCTGCCACACTTTACTAGGTTCAAAGTGTTCTTTGGTAAAGGTTTCTTGCTCTACTGCAGTAGAGTGTTTCTTTTCTTTGGTACACTGTTCACAAGCTTGGACTATACGGGTCTAGTCTTTGTGAGTTCCTTCAGACCGAGGTTGTATCTTTGCACCAACAGCTGTGGGAAGCACTTACTCCAGGATGCCCCCAGTGTTCATGTAGCCAATGAAGGAAAGGATCTTTTTCGACAATTCGGCTACTTGACTGACAGATACTAGGGGCTGTTTTCCTTTTTGGAGTAGTTGGTCAATTTCGGCATGAACTGGGTCTGTGTCAGGGCGGTGCGACTTGATATGCTTAATGAGTGGCGGTGGGTCAAGAGCTGTGATTATATCAAAGATGCTTTCCCAAGTTCGGATACAGAGTTCTGGATCACCATTTCCTGTGATGATTTTGTAAACGAACTGAGAGTCCACAGCGATGACTGGAACTGGTTGACAGCCAGTATGTCGTTCGAGACAATGTCTGACGACTCCACAGAACGCAACAAGTTCATTTAGCTGCACTGACTTGAAAGCTTTTAGGATTTCGTGTTCTTTACAGGCATGGCAATAGAAGCCACATAGACCGCCATGTCATGTAGTTCCATCGGAAGCCATTTAGGCAGGCGCTGTGGTACCATATAAGATTGGGTGATCTCAAACTTCACACGGTGCTGGTGTATCACAATGTTCCCATGAGGCAGACCAATGGTACTGGTGGTCAAGGACTAAAGCAGTCTAAGTTTTTGGTTCACCACCAAATTCTGGATTTACTTGGTCACTGTTGATTTGTGTCAGAAGTGTCATTCCCAGGCTTAGAATGGTTCCATGGCCTTTTGACACTGACTTTGCTAACTGTGATACGAGTAGGACTTTTCCAACAGTTCCATAGCGGTGTTGGGCATCTTGTAGAGTGCGGTGAGCAGCTATTACAAGATGGTGCTGGTCATGCACTGTCGCCCAAATATGCATATCTGTATAGCCAACAGTAACAGTCAAGTCGTTGTTTAGGTTGATTGCATGAAGCTTGGTGTTTTCGGATTGTGTGATTAGATCTTGGATGGCTTGGTCGTCTTTGGAGGTCCATGGTTTCGAAGGGAAGCAATATCCCGCTTGGCAGATGTGCTTTTGAAGCTTGGCAAGCACTGCGAGTCCTTGGGGCTGGACATAATGTCGGAGCCAATTGATACGTCCCAGCATTTGTTGGAATTCCTTTTTTGACGGGGGTTTGTTATTGGAACGGTTTGTAAATGGTAAAAATATCTTGCTTGGTGGTTTATGATTCTGTCTCCACGGGCCTTTAAACTTGGTTCCAAGGAAGGTGATGTCATCTGAAGGATCGAGGCATGACTTCCGTTGGTTTACTGTCCAACCTGCAGCTGTAAGGTGTTCAAGTAATCGCTGGGTTAAAGATGAAACTGTTGAACTGTTCCGACAGAGAATAGCGATGTCATCTACATAACTGCACAGGAGAATATCATCTGGGAACTGTTGATTTTGCTTGAATTCACTGAGACATTTATTCATGGCTTCAGTGGCAAGGGTGGGAGAGTTACAGTAGCCTTAAGGACAAACATTCCATTTGTACATTTTTCCATCGATACACATATTTAGTACTCCCAAGTGATTGTCAATGGGGATGGAGAAGAACATATCCTTCATGTCAATGGTTACTCCTACCCACGGTTGACTCTGGTACTCATCACAGTTGTTGAGGAAGGTCCGAAATGTTCAGCTGAATAAGAGATGCACAATGTTTGTTCACCATGCAATAGTTGACAACAAATCGAGCTTCATCAGGATGTCCCGGCTTGGCTATGCCCCATCCGGCTGATAAATAAATACTTTCGGAAACAGGTGCAATACAGCCTTCCTGTTCCAATCGGGATAGCAGGGTTTGAAGAGAGGCTTGTAATGATGCTTTGGTTGGGATAGGTCAATATCGCCAAGCAGTTTCATTGCATAAAGGTGGACGGTGGCAGTTGTCCGGTGATACAGTGAATGGGACAGCTTGCAGTACTTGTCCTTTAAGCTTTAATGCACGGATTGCAGGAACGCCTAGGAGATTGATGCCCCCTAGCACACCAGTTAACATCTTTCAATGGCCTTTTACTAGAAAGTTAATTACAGGTGTGGGTTTTACAGCATTCAGGCTTTGTATCATGATGACTTTCTTTGTCACCTGATGAGGAACATCCACAGTAATTACACTGTCTTGGGTCCCTGTGTTGAGCAGGAATGACACATGTACTTGCTTGAGAGGATTTGCTGGGTTGATGAGAGTGAGGGTGGCATAAGGGCGAGTATCATCATTTGTAACAGTTTCATGTATCACGCCGCCGGTCCTGCCGATGGCGACTACTCGTTTTTTGGCTGCTCGTTGTATTTGAAACCTAGTTGTTCTGTGAGGAGATTCTGCCCTTCGTCCCCTAGTGCTCGTAGTTGGGCTTTGTTAAGTTTGGTGTTGTTCAATAGGAATCCGAATCTAGCTCTTTCTTGTGGTAACCTCTGTGGGGGCACTGCTCTGGAAGCGCTTTGGCGACTGATTTTCTCTGGGAATGATGTTTGCATCGGGTAAGCTGTGACATGAACTTGGGTAGGCTTACTGGTCATTGCTGATTGTAGTCGGGATACTAATGCCCAGATATTTATTACTGGGGTGTTAATGGATGGAGTGAGAACCATTTTTACAGTTAGTTCATGTGGGCCTCCATATACTTCAGACGCTGCTTCAACGGCTTGGTGGAGGCAGGGTACTTGGCCTGGGTTTTCTAGGTAACGGTGGGGCCACGCTGTAGCTTGCTGTAATATTGTTAAGTTCAAAGGGTCCGTAACTGGATTTCATTGGGCATAGGGCGCTCCAATCACGGCATGGATCAAATGGACAGCATTAGGTTGTTTGGAGCCACCATCATGCCAGACATGCGTTTTTCTCATAATTGCATCCACTACTAAGGCTGGCAACGCTAGTGGCCATTGGTCATTTGCTGTTACGGATTGCGGATCTGTAACTATTCCTCTACTCCAGGCTGTGTTTCGAATGAGGTGAATAGCTTCCTCTGCATCGATGAGTTCATTTGCTGTTTCTATTATTAGGTGGCCCATCCAAACAATGGGGGTTTCGTCGGGTTGGATCCCCATTTCCTTGCGAAGATTGCTCATTTCTACCTGAGTTCTGGTGTGGACTGTTATTGTGGCCTGGGGCTGTCCACCCCCTGTTGCAGTATACTTGACTATGCTGACAGGGAGAGCTGAAGTTATAAGTTCCTTTTCATCAGCTTTACTTCTGCTTTTAACTAACCACGTACCATCAGGTTCCTCTGGATACGGAGGGGGCAGTGCAGTTGCTAGGGTAGGCAGAGTAGGAGGATGACCCGGCCAGGGGGTAGGCATGATCACATCTGGTGAAGTCAGATCGCTCTTCGTCAGTAAGGCGGTGATGGGAGGATAGCCCTGCCCAGAGGTAGGTGTGGCTTTGTTCGATGACGTCTCGCGGTTCGCCGTCAGTTCTTCCAGGCTTGGGTATAGCTTTCCCTTCGGCTCGGCACCAATTTCAGAACGCGGCTGTTTGTTGTCGATGCCATTTTCGGGCATTGGCTTCCCTTTTTGTTCAGCACCATTTTCTAGTTGTGGCTTCTGCTTTTGCTTGGCGCCATCTTTGGGCGGTGGTGAAATGCTGCATTTTATCACCAGTTCCTCAGCATTCTTACTGGCTGTACTCAGCTGTGAGTCGAAGTTCACGACCTCACGCAGCAAGATAGACACAGTACAGAAGAAGACATTAATCATTTTCCCTTTGTCCCATTTGGGACCAGTCCACTTTGTCACTGTACGACCCTCTAATTCCAAGGTTTCACAGAGTTGCGTTAACAGTTCACGTGCACGTGAATCAGGTGACAAATCTGGACAGTTAAACTTATTGGACGGGGTGCCCTCTCCCCCTTCCCGTACATGCCGGATGCAGCGAGCAAACTCTTGGGCGGGTGTTGGGTTCACCGTGTGGTCAGGTTTCACTCACGCCAGAGATAAGCTCCTGACCTCATCTCTGGGCCAGAAGGTGATTCCTTTCTGGCTCATAACACATCCGAAGGAGCTCAGCGCCAACTGAATGGCCCATTCCCTGCCCCCTTTATCTCCAGCAAGAGACATATATCCGGTGATTAATGAGTTAGCGCGACCATCTGCTTGGTGGTAAGCGATGTGTGCCCACAGATCGTCTGAGCTTGCACAATCGTGGTCTCCTGCCTGCCACAGGCAGTGGCGGATCAACTCTGACTCCATTTCACCTCCCCTGGATCCTGTTCATGACGCCATATCATGTCTGATGACCGGTGTACCCTTGACCTGCGAGCCTGGGTCGGCACGACCAGCTGGACGCGGGTGGGGTAAGTAGTTGGACAGGTGGGTACTAGCAGCGGGTTGGAGTCAGGAGATTTTAAAACGTATTGGTTACATAAAAAGTTTATTTTACTTACACTACAGGAGATTGCAGTGTAGGAAGGAAGTTGTGGTCGCGCGGTGTAGAAAGAGAAGTTGATTTATTCAGCTTAGCATGCAGATATTTTTGTTGCACAGATTACAAACTGCGTGGTGCAGATTTTAAGCAAAGCATACAGGTAACTTCGGTCGGAAGACTTTCGTGAGCTCTTGACAAGAACGGACGAACCAGCAAAAATGAATACACCTGGAAACTTTTACCATCGGCAGGGAGAGGTCAGCGACTGGCCAAATCGCTGACTATATCTCCTGGGCGTGCATGGAGGTCTCCACCGAAGGTAGAAATCTTTCTAAAATTATAGCTTGCAGGGTGGCCTATTACAACACGCCAGGCATGAATAATTACAGGACTGCCAATCATGACCGTGAACAGACTCTGTGTGTTCCTAGGTTTCATGCGAGACTGACTGCTCATGTGTTTTACATTTAAGCTGGTGGGGGGTTGGATACAGAACTATAATGACAAAATATGTTATGTTAGCCTTTGACCTTTTTGCCATCGGCATTTGAAACCAAAGATTTTTCTTTGACAGAGTTATAGGTGCAAATTAACTATCACACTGTAAAAGGTCCAACCAGCTGTAAAGTTAGAGCTGGAAAATGTGCAAGAACTTTACAGAAGATTTGATTTGCATTTGTAGCAGCATCTCCCCCTGTGGCTAATAGCCCTATTACCTGACAGGGCTCCCAGTTTCAGGGGGGTTCATAATGCACAGCCAAGGCTGGGACAGAGTCCCACAGCTTGAACTGTGGGACTCCCCAGCACCCATGGGTGTTGCCAGAACCCAGAGCCTGCATCTTCAGGACTCTCAGTCCTGGATGTTGTGGGGTGCTGTCAAGACCCAGAGTCCTGCCAACTGTGGACTCTTGGTCTTCACAGCCACAGAGCTTTGGCACAGCTGTGAGCACCTTTAGCTAGAGGACTCATAATTACAGAAGCTTTCTACTTGCTGGTACAGGGGAGCCCAGGAAGTCTATGAAAATAAATAGGAATCTAAAATTCACTGCATTAAGATTCAGATCAAACTTTCATTGCTTTGGTGGTCCATACAGAGCCAGCCTTAGGGAAAATGGTGCCCTGGGCTAACTTGTATTTTAGCACCCTCCCCCGTTTCCACCTCCTTGTGTCCCTCGTACCCTCATGGGTGCCTCCCTGGTGCCCCTCACAGGTACCCCTCTAGTATCCCCCCCAAGTAACTGGCATTGCTGCCCTGCTGAAAAGAGGCTCTATCAGATGGGCCAGGGAACTAGGCAGGGCATCTCTCTGTGGCAGAGACGATCATCTGTACCCCAATGGAGCTGAAGTGGAGAGAGCAGGAGCCTGCAATGAGCAACCAGAGATTGCTTTCAGAGGGGCTCCAGTGTCCTGCAACTGCCATGGGGCTCTCCCAACACCTGACACACAACCAATCATGTGCAGATGAGACTTGGCCAAAGCCCTGCCCCACCAGCTCCAGAGCTCCCTGCATATGCTGTCCTGCCCTGTCCTGCCCTGCCCCACCCCACCCCACCCAGGCAGAAGCAGGTGCTGCTCCCCCATTCATGGAATCTTAGATAGACCACTCCACCATGCCTCACTGAAGCCCCCGCCCCCTCTGCCCTGGCATCATGTAAGACCCTGAGCAATGCCCCAGACTATCACAGCTATCTAATATTCACAGTGCCAATGCAAGTGTGTGTGTATGTGTGGCACCCCTCTGCCCTTGGTGCCCTAGGCAGTTGTCCACATCACCCACTCCTAAGCTGGCTCTGGGCCCATGTGTACAGATGGGGATAACTTTACTTTCCTATTTCATAGGAGTGATAGGAGGATAACTTCAGTAATGTTTATAGACCTTCTAGTTCTAAGGCTCTGGTGTTTGTATTGACTTCAGTGGTTAGAAGCACATGGTCTCTTATAACTCAGGGTTATCTGGCTAACTATAGGCTGATGGGCCTATAGTTAGCCGGATCCACTTTCCTCCCTTTCTTGAAGATAGACACCACATTGGCCTTCTTGCAGTCTTCGGGCACTACAGCAGAGTGCCAGAAGTTTTCAAAGATCCATGCCAGAGGCTAGGCTATGATGCTTGCCAGCTTCTTGAGTACCCTGGGGTGTAGATTGTCAGGGCCGGGTGACTTGAAGGCATCTAGCTTCCCAAGGTGTTCCTTCATGAGGTCAGCATTAATGGAGGGCAAGGGATCTCCCTCACTCAGACCTCCCTGCCCCATAGTGTGCATGGGCGTCCCATGGGACTGATGAAAGACCGATGCAAAGTACCCATTTAATAGGTTGACTTTTTCCTGGGTGTCAGTTGTTAGTTGCCCCATCTGGTTCAGCAGGCGTCCAATGTTGCCCTTGCTTTTCTGCCAGCTCCCCCTATATCTGAAAAAGGAATTTTTATTGTCCTTGATGCTGGAAGCTAGTTGGAGTTCAGTTGAAGCCTTGGCTTTCCTGGTTTGCTCCCTGCAGGACCGGACCAGTGCAGAATAATCCTCTTTGGAAGTGAATCCCATCCTCCATCCTTTGTAGGCCTTTCATTTTATCTTCAGGAGGTCTGCTAGGTCCCTAGGGAGAGCCAGGAGGGCTGCTGTGCCCTCTTGCTGTCTTTCTTCTGAGATGGAATAGAATTAGCTTGTGCACTTAGGATTGCTCCCTTGAGGAGCAACCACTCCTCTTGAACTCCCCTCTCCCTGGGGTCATGTTCCCCAGGGAGAGAGGTGTTCAAATGGAGGTTGCAAAAACACTTCCATTGCCTAGATGTGGAGAGGCCTGTCAGCAGGCAAGTTTAGTGGGAGATACCTTTCATTTCTAAAAACTGCAAGAATGTTCTTAATGGCAGTGCTTGGCTGGGAGGATAGAGTGATCCAGACTGTAACTCATTCACCTATAGCCTGTGTCACAGAAGTCAGTAACAAGGTGCCATTACTTCAGCAGTATCAAGACAGAGAAGTAGCTACACTTCAGCTTTTAGAAAGCAATTCCAACAAATATAATTGAATCAGTTTTTAGTATTTATAATGTGCTTTGGGTTCATTCTGGGTAAGGGAAGCAATGTAGATGATTATTACATAACTGTATGTTCTCAATGAGGAACAATATTTGGGACACTTTTTAAAGATAGTAAATAGAAACAGCATGTAGAATGCCTTTATGTAGCACCTCTCATCAAAGAATCAAAAAGTGCTTTTAAATATTAATTTGTACATTCTACTTGTAGAGGAGGTTAAACATTTTACCTATTTTACCAATGGAGTAAACTGAATTGAAGAGTGGTTATTTGAGTTTCCAAGATCATAAGTTAATCAGTGGAAAAGCAGGAAACAGTATCCTCAGTCCTGGCAAAGTAATGGTAACTGACTGCTCAATGTTCATTTTATATCCCTTTCTATGGCTGATCCACAAAAAATGTGAGTATAATAGTGCTCACAGTTGCAGATCCTGGTTATCTGTCTCAGATTTTTGAGACTTATAATTTCATCTCTAGATGTTTCTGGCTTACTGCCTACTCTGGATGATGATGGCAATGGCCATACAATCATTTAACGTGAAGAAAATTAAAGGAAATGTAGTCTTTAATACAGGTGAACAGTTTTCAAAATCTTGAGCATGCTTTTAATTAGCATTAGATTTTTCTCTTCCAGAAGCTATGGTCTATTAATTTAGCTTTACAGAGAACACCTCACAGGTTTTTATTTGAGGCTTATTATATATGCTTGAAAGGTACATCCTGCTGGCTGTTGGAGAGCTCCTTCTTTTCCTACCAGATACTGTGAAGGAAAGAAGATCCACTAATGAAAGATGTTTTTTCCACAGCATCAACAGAACTGCAGTGCCTTTAAAACTTGTCTTGCTTCTGAAGCCTTGATTATTCAGAATGTGAGTAAGCAGGAAGTGGGAAACAAGATGACGGGAAGACCTGCAAAATCTCCAACAAACAGATGGAGCTGTGATGCATGAGCAACAATTGTTGCCACTGCAGGGATACAGCAGGTTTAAAGAAGCTGGAGTAAGTGGCTCTGGTGAACCTGCATAGTGATCTGCATAAGAATCAGGCATATTCAAAGAAGGAAGCCTCAATCAGTGACTGAAAAGTTGTATGATGCACTGAAGAAGTTTGGTACCTTTAATTGTCTGGGCCTACATGTTGTCGGGACTGCTAGTCAGGGAGAAGTAACAAGAACCCATTTGATGGCTAGAAAATGATATTTAGAGGTTTGCTTTTGAGAATTGGCTTGTAGATAAAGTAGACATTGCATTAGAATGCTGGTCCAGGGCAATGGCAAGGGTTAATTGATTTCTAAAAGACTGTTTGTGACAAAGTTCCTTCAAGGCCTACTGTCTGACACAGGCAAGCACCAAGCAGACATACAGGTTAGAAAATTAAAAATATGTTCCATAACATGAGATTAAAAACTCTTGTGTTGAACAGGCCACAGTGCCTAGCTGCAGAAACCTTGGAATTTCCAGTTTTGATAAATGGAACAAATTAGGCAAAACTGGAAAGAGCCCAAATTAAGATGTGTGCATGCGATGGGTTTGTGGAAAAAAGGAATATGCTGACAGGAAAAAAACATGGACAATATAACAACCACAGGAAGACCAATCAATGATGCCCAAAATTGGAGAGTCATCAGAAGAGGAGAAAGAATACAAAAGGAGAGATGTGAGAGCAACAAATGTCCCCAGGAGGGGAACCCAAGGCTGCTATGGACAGAAAGCACACCACCTGCCCATCTCACCCACCCCACTGGGTATTGGTGACTGGTGCCTCCTGAGTCGGGGGCAGGGGGGGGAAGGCAGGGTTCCCGTATGGAAGTCTGATGCCAACCTGGAAGTGAATGGCAAGCAGTGCTCCTGGAAGTGTGAGTGGTGTTCCCGGAACTACCAGTAGCACTCCACCTGGATTTCCCACTCACTGGCTAGCACTCACAGGGGAGGCACCAGCATTCCTGCCTGACCTTCTAGCCCATCACCTAATCAGGGAGTGCTGGCTGTTAGGGGGTTCACATGCACCCTCAGTACATTGCCACTGCCACTGTGACTGGGGGGAGGGGGGAAATAGGGGGCTTAGCCTCCAACCTCCAGACTGCTGACATCTGACATTTGAGAGAGAACCTTAGAGTGAAGTTTGTGTACTGGACAGACTTACTCTGACTCTGTGAACCGTAGGACTGGTAGATCTAGAATTGTTTGCATTGGTCTTATCTGGTGTATCAACAACATTAATCTATTATTGAATGGAGAGATCACAGTTGGTCTGAGGGTTTGGATCCACCCAGAACAAGGTATCTGGATCATAAATCCAGTGCCAACACCATGGGGAAAGAAAGGATCAACTTGAAAAGACAGTTAACCCAACACCAGGACCAAAGAGACAAATACCCAGAGCAGCAAAGACAGTCTCATCTCTCCAAACTTTCACTGGAGAGAGACTGGAGTTGTGATACTTTGGATTCTACTCATCTAATGTTGACTGAGGTGGCTGTTAGAGAAAAAGAGAAGTGATGATATTGTTGTCCTTCCTCAGTGCAGGCAGTATAACCAGTCTCCACCCCAAAGTATCTGGGCTAAGAATCTGGAATTCATTATTAAGCAAGGGAAAAACCTGCCTTACTAGTGGAATCATGAACAAGATTGGGGGAGTTTTAATAGGAACACACATCAGGAACACACAGGACAATATCTCAGAGGAAAGCCTAACAGACATCTGGGCCTCCTTCAATGACTTTCCAGGTCCCAGTTGTATCAGAGTCTCAGTTTGTACTGCAGTTACAATCCTCTCCCTGCAGAGTTCCTCTCTTTGTGGCTTCCAAAGCCAGACAGCCTGGCTTGGTGTGTCCGTTAGTGATGGACACGCGAGAAAAGGCAGAAATCTTCAACAAGTTCTTTGCCTCCATGTTCCTGTCCACTGACAATGGGGTGCTCTCGGGTGACAGTGTAGAGAGGCCCAGGAAGGATGCAAGTCCCCCAACTGTTAGTTCAGACCTAGTTAAGGATTACCTGGAGGGCTTAGATGTGTCCAAGTCAGCGGGCCTGAATGACCTTCATCCGTGGGTGCTCAGGGAATTGGCTGGTGTCATTGAAGAGCCTTTGGCACGGCTGTTCGAGGACTCCTGGTGCTTGGGCCAAGTCCCTGAGGACTGGAAAAGGGCCAATGTGGGGAGGAAGGAAGAGCCTGACAACTACAGG
>NW_017728886.1:222528467-222532228 GCF_001723895.1 Crocodylus porosus
AGATGATCTGTCTAGGTCCCTTCCGACTCATTGATTCTATGATTCTACGACTCTTTTAGATCACAATGCACCCGTCTCTGTTCTTTACAACAAGACTGCTAATCCAAAGCAAGGATATATTAATGCAGGCTCCAGTATGATAAGGCAGACTCTTAGTTTGGGGAGTCTTGCTCAATCTCTCTTTCCCCCTCTGGCTTGATGAATATGTGTAATTATATAATGCAAAAATGGAATAGCTTCAGTAAGGAGGAATTGAGAGTACCCTCTAAAATAGGATGGTGGTCAGGAAACTCTCCTGAGGGTAGATGTGTGGGCTTTATCAGCTGAGGCAGAGAAGGAATTGCACCAAATCTCCCTCATCCTCCAGGACCACCTATCTCTTTTAAAACTAAGACCAGCCTTTCTCCTTAAAACTACAGCCTATCTACTTTAAGAATCCCAGCCATATATTTATGAAATAAGGAGGGTGTCTAACCAAATATTAATAAGAAAGTTTTGATTTCTGCCTGAGTTTGCAAATTTTATGATTGATGATGACTACTTTCTTTATTAAAAGTCATCTGTTCTTTCACTAAATCAGTTGAGTTTCTGCATTCATCGCTGGACAGTTGCAGCTATCTGGGCAGCCCAACAATTTTGCATCTTATGTTGGACATATATCTTTTAAATAGATTCCTGTCACTTGCTCTGCCAAAATGCTTAGCAGGATACATTTTCAAAGAGCACAGAGATATAAAACCTTGAGCCATAAGAGCATCTTTTTAAATTTCCAACTGATGACTGAAGTAGGAGGAGTATGGGGGAAGAAAAACATTAGATAGGAATGGTTATAGAGAAGGGTCTACTTGCAATCTTTGATTGATTATGAGTGTTACAATTGCTGATCCTTTTTTGCTTAATGCATTTGGTACCTAGTTTTTCCATAGACATGACATATGTTTTTGTCAATTAAGAAACACAAATCTGTCCTTTTCAGAAGGAAAACATCTTGTCTCCAATTACATTTTTGAATCACATTTCCAACAAGTGACTCTAACAAAAATACACTTTTGCTGGAAGACAAGTAATTTCATCTTGAATTTAGTGCTGAGATTCATGTCTGGCAGAGTCCTGCTCAACCATCATTTTCTCTCTGTCAACAGCAACAGATCTGTTAATTTAAAGAGACACCATCAAGATAGAAGACATATTTTAACAAGTCCTTTCCTGTATTACTAATAACAAATAAATCAGTAAAACAAAGATGTTTAGACTCATAATTTATTTTGCATTATTGAAACTATTGATCCATATTTTGCATGTTGTCCATTTTGAACAATGAACTTATCCTAATCAATTTCACTTTATTTTATAGGTATCTTCCTTTTTCAATCATTTGATGTGTAGATCCACATGCTTTAAACTGCCAGACACATAGGGGAGTTTCCAAGACACTAGAGGTAACAATCAAAAGGCTGGATATTGGCAACAACAAAATCAATAACAATAAAAATAACATAATAAATTCAAGACCTTATTTCTCATCATTCTCATTGTCTATGCAGAGTAAAATATGGGAACACTGAATTATGGGGTTTATTAGACAAAGACAAGATTATTTTTGATGTTTGTACAATGGGCAAAAACTTTCAATGTGGGGTTTTGGAGCCTGATCACACAGCATTTATTCAGGTAAATATTTTTTACACAAGTGATTATATGATTAATCATGCTAAAGTCAATGGGAATACACCTGCAAATAAAAATTACAGGATTAGATTTTCAGTTTAGTGGAACTACAGAATGGCACATGTTCCAGTAGGTTAACTGTGCCTGTCTGTAGTTTTCTCTCTGTGTAACTCTGATTTACTATTCACCCTTGTGCAGAAAGCTTGGTAATCTATCACGATTTGGCACATTCTTGCAGCATGCTTAATGAAGGAACCTACAATAATACAGGATACAAGATATTTTGTTACCATAAATTGATCCATGTACTTAAAGGTTTTTTGTCTTCAATGTGAATTGTAGCATTTTACAAGGCTGCAATCTGAAATGCCAAGAGTTTCTAATTTGCTTTATCAAATGTGGTATTGATTATATCTGTAAATCTCTCAAATTTAATGTTTCAAATCTGTAAAAGTCAGTTAGATTAGAAGAATCTGTATGCTGCCTAGTTCATTTTCTAACTATATATTTCTGAAGAAATATAATATTATATTTCCATCAATATTGTTTTCTATGAATTGTACTGTTAAAGTTACTGATATTTTTAAAACATCTACATTTCCCCAAACTGACTGAAAAAAGATAAATGTTTTGGGTGTTTAATGTTAAAGCAGTGACTTAGGATCTATACCAATACTATGAACATATCAAAGTACCTTTATAGTAACTTTGCTAAAACATGTTAATACTTTGTTCTTTTGCAGGTTATCATAAACAAACATGTGTTGTGTTTCTTCTTTTGTCTTATGTGTGGATTAGCATTATTTTCTGAAAAATATTAATTCTCTATAGCAGTGGTCTCCAAACTTTTTGGGTAGGAGATCACTTTTTGAATTAAAAAGCAACCCAAGATCTACCGTGCACTGCAACCCCCCAACCCCCACCACATACACTCACCCCACAGGTCAGTCTGTGAAAAGGGAAGGGGGGAGATCAAGGCAGAGAAAAAAATATTTTGGGGTGCACCCCCCCAGCAGGTACATCTGTGAGGAAGGGTGGGGGGAGAGGCAAGGGCTGTGGGGATGGTGCAGATCGAGGTCTCAGCTGTGAGGGAGGGAGCAGGCAACAGGCAGCAGCAGGGGCTGGGGGGACTGGGGCCCTGGTTGGGCAGGGGAGTGGAAAAAGTAGAGGCCCAGGGGGCATGTGCCTCACAGCTGGGGCCTCGATCTCCCCCCACTTCCCACAGTGGTGAGTGAGGGAGTGCGGTAGGGGCAGGCCCTGCACAGCCAGAGTGGGGCATGGGACAGAGCTACAAGTGAATTGTCTGGGGACACACAGGACATGGGGGCACACAACCCAGGAGGGCATGGGGGGGTGTTTCCCCAGATCTGCATGTGGGGTGGGGTGGGGCAGGCTGGGGCCAGGGTAGTGACAGGTTCTTCCCAGTATGGTTGTTGTGCCACGCTGCACTTGAGCTCAGTGGTTGTGCTGGGAGTGGAGCTCTGGGGGGAGCGCTGCAGACACCCAAAAATTCACCATAGCCCTCTCTCAGCACTGCCACCCCTTCCTCCCTCCAAGCACAGCATGTCCCAAGCCCCTCTGGGAACAGCCTGGTGCAGTCTTCCAGCCTTAGCCTGCAGTGGCAGTCCACCTTCCCCTGGGCCCTCATGTGGGAAAGGGGCAGGGGGAAGGATAAGGTGTGCCAGGCTCTTCTCAGTGGGACTTGGGTCATGCTGTGCTCAGGGTAGGCAGTGATGGCACTGGGAGGGGGTCAGGGGAGCTACAGTGAATTCTCAGGTGCCCGCAGTCCCATGTGCCACAGATAAGAAGGCATGTCTCCAATGGGGCTTCTGCCAGGGTACACACAGTGGCAGGAGCTCCCCATACCCCTGAAAGAGCTTTTTGGGCTTGATCCTCCTACTTCCCACCCAGTTGGGGCTCCACTTACCTTACCCCTGCTGTTGCCTCTGCTGCACTCTGTCCCTCACCATGAGGGCCTTGATCTGGGCCCTACCCCTTCCCTCCCCCCTGACCTACTGGGCTGCTGGTGCGGGGAGGGGAGCCCAGTGGACTGACCTGCTGGGCTGGGGAGGATGCACACATATGTACTTGTG
>NW_017728886.1:222532328-222553454 GCF_001723895.1 Crocodylus porosus
CCCCCCCCCCCCGCCTCCCCCCCAAGCCTCAGATCAACTTGAAGAGACTTTGCAATTGACCAGTCAATTGTGATCAACCGGTTGCTGTATAGCATAGATGAAGGGTCTCAACCTCATCTGTGTCCTTGGGCTCATACCACAGCACTTTTCCTGGTTTTGATCTGTACCAATGATAGTAGTGGAGTGAATGAGCTGTGATGCTGAAGTGAATGGTGATGGCATGAGTTCAGATTCTATCTCTACTTTATTTAAAGTAGAAATTTGAATCCATATCTGCAAATAAGCTTTCCTAACCACTGGGATCTCAGGTACTATGGGAAAAAAAATCTGAAAAAAAACAAAACAAAGAAACAAAAAAAACCCCTACCTCGTCAAAGTCAGCAAAGACATTGAAGATGATAAGCATGCAGAACAATCCTGAGACAAAGAGGTTATTAGAGGCTGTGGTGAAAACAGTCAGTGTTTAAAGAACCCAGGATGAAGTTGGGAGACAGCCTCTTTTTGTTTGTAAGGCAGCTGTCAGCTTGGTGTCTTAATGCCCTCTTCCTATATATACATGGATATTATTAAGTGTTTTAATATGATTTTAAAGTTTACACTTTGTGGGGTACAGCTTTCTTTACATTAAATTTAAATATTCTTCCCATTAGCATCAGAAAAAAAGGACTTACTGCTTCAAAAGATTACAACACTGAAGACTGAAAGGTCCATTCCAGGGTAAGTGAAATGAAAGCTCTGTTCCATAATAAGTGAGTGAAAGTTCTGTTCCATAGTAAGTACCAAAGCCAGGATGTTCCTACCCAAGCTTATTCTCAAATATTGAATCTTATTTTAATATTTATTCTTATGCAAGTTATAAGCAGAGCTTTCCAAGCCTCCAGACAAAATGTGCCCCTGATTAAGGGGCACTAACACCTTTCTACACACAAGTTAACTAAACCTGATTGTGCTGTTTTTATTAAGGTGATTTAAAAGGCTGTGTGGACACCCACATTTCAGAATAAGCTAGCTTTGTTTAGCTTGAGGATTAAAAAATGAACCATAACAGGTCATTTTAAACATAGAATAAAAGTATCTACACAGGATTTCCACTGATATATATACCTGTATATATAACACCTAAATAATTTGCCTCTCACAATCAGGGTGGATCTAGGGGGAGGACTGTCAATGCAGTTTCTTTTGATTCCTACCCTACTCAAAGCTTAAAACAAACTGTCTGGCAGGGACAGCTGCATTTCTATTCAGGATGAACTAAGGTAGTCAATTGACTTCATGGCTCATTATTATCAACCTAATTCCTGCTAATCTCTTCACTACGTAGATGTTAGCAGCCCTTGGTCTTCCACTTATCAAGCTATCCTTTCTTATAAAATGATCCTGTCTGTTACCTACTTCTTAGTGGGTCCAGTAAAGGTATGCTGCTACCTAGGAAACTATACTGGTTGGCTTCGCTCCTAGGGGATTTGAGCCCACAAAAAATCAGGGATGGGGAGATGAGGGGCAATGCTGAAAACAGGTTGAACTCTGCAGGGTGTAGCAGTCAGTGGCAAGAAGGAGTTGCAAATATGAGGTGAAGAGGTAAGTAACTGCAGTACCTTTTCCTGGGTCATTCATTGTAGCAGATGAAAAAGGCTGTAGGAGGCTGACAGAGTGGCACAACCAGGGCAGCATAAAGTCAGACATGTGTGGACCCATATGAGTTGGTCTCCTCAAGTAAGGGTGATGCAAGCAGCTGAAGAGAGTCCTCTCCTGATCTCAACTGTTTGTTTCTGTAAATTGAGAAGTAAGGGCAGTGGAAACCAGCTATGGGCATGCTATAAGGAAGGACAGCAGTTACAGACCTGTGCCCACCTGTAGTTGGGGGCTTTGAGGTATGGGGAGAAACTTCTTGGCAAGGGCTTTGAAGGGAAGGGGTTCCCAGGGGCTTAAGGGGTGAATGGGGGCTGAACAGACACTATGAGTCTTTCATGGGGAGGGGTTCTATAGAGTAGAGGAGTGTGAGGTAAGAAGAAACTGGGGCATTGTGGGGATGGGGGCTATGAGTAGCAGATAGGGTTTAGGGATGTGGGGGGCAGTGGCAGTGAAATAGGGTGTGCAGTGAAACAGGGGCAAGAAAGACTGTGAGGTAAGGGATTCCAGGGGTTCTAAGAGGCTGCAGTGAGTTCTGGGGAATTAGAAGGACAGGGGAGAGCTCTGGAGTGTGTGTGGAGTAGCGGGGTGTAATGGGGACAGGTCTATGCAGTGATGGGGCAGGGTAGCACTCAGCTGGGCACAAGAGAGATGGTGGAGTCTGATGGGACTATGAAGCACAGCTGACCAAGAGGAGGGTCAGAGTGAAACTGAAACAGAGTGGAGCTGGGGGGGAGGGTTTAAGGAGCAGGGGCAATGTGGAAAGGGTGGGGAGGGATACTTTGGGATTATGGCAGAGTATCTACAGGGTACAGGTGTGAGAGTGGAGGGATCTCGATCTGTGGCCATACAGGGAGTATATCAACTGTACCCCCGACACATTGTTGTAGTTATACTGAACAATATACCTCCTTGCTCATAGCATATTAGTGAAGCTTCTAGTTTTCTGTTTAATTTTTAACTGGAGAACTATAGTGGAGTTACTCCTAATTTACACCAGTGAGAAAAGGATCCAGACCACTATTTCAATTAAGAGACCACCTCCTCCCCTCTGCCCCCCAAAAAGTTACACATGACCCAAGGTCTTGCTGTGTATCTGACCGTAACCATGCAATCAGTTATGCTGTTTCCCAATATGTATTCCCTAGTGGATGTTAACTGTAATTGCAACAGTATTCAGAATTGCCATGCAGCTTGATGTGATGCAGCATGTTGATCTATAACAGCCTGGCAGTATTCTCACAGCATGCTTAATGAGGGCATCTGTGATAATGTGGAAGATAAGCCATTTCCTTCCCATCAATTGATCCGAGCACTTCTAGGTGATTTGTCTTTGAAGTGTCTTGCAGCATTTTACAAAGCTGCAGGGTAAAATGCCAACAGATTTTTCTTCCTTTAGTTAGAGGATGCCTGAAGTCAAATATAAAGACAAACACAACAACAGATGATGTGTAATCAGAAATCATATGTTGGATACTAGGTAGAGGAAACAAAGCTAATTATATTTCTACTGCTTTTCCCCAATAATAATGGTTTTAGTAGAAACAGATATGAAATGAAAATATTTCATGGTTATAAATCCTCTTTTGCAGATATTAGAATCAATAGCAAAAGATATGTCAATAATTAAAATGAGTTTTATATTTCCTTTTCTGTGGTGATGCTGAAGGTCTGTTGTGGATATAAGTGATACATACATCTTCTGCTGGACCTCTGCATGGTGGTATATTTCATCATAATACCTATGGCTGGATTCAGGCATAAAGATATGCAGGCATGTGCAGTTTGTGGTGCTGTAAACCTCTTTGTGGTGCCAAAAGCTGTTAAAGCCCAGCATGTTAAAACATGCCCTGCAACAAAAATTTCCAGTGCTGGGGCAACATTTGCTACTGGGAAATCTGGGCAGCAAAAATAATAATAATAATAATAATAATAATAAAAACACACCAAAAAGAAGTGGTACAGCACAAGCTCCAGGAGCATGCACCAGCAGTCAGAGGCTCAGTCCTCCTGGGAGATGCTTTGGCTGTCAGTCAGAATGTTTTCCCTCCTGTAGTTGCCCACTGACTCCTCCAGCAAGCTGGGAGCCAGGAGGAGTGGGGAAATGGCAGTTTCCCCAAAGCAGGTCATTTTGCCCTGCACCAAAGCCCAGGTACAGAGGTGTGAGCAGTGGCAAAAACCAGAGGCACGCATTTCTTGTGTTTCCATCATGTCAGGACAGTTTCTTATTAGGCTTCCAATACTGTGTCCCTTAGACCTCCTGGGCACCTTTACCCTTTAATCCATCCAGATTGCCCTGGAAAGTTGTGGACCTCTGCCACTGGAGGTGTTCAAGAAGAGGCTGGACAGCTACTGGCTGGGGATGATAAAAGCATAGCTATGCTTATGTTTTACTACTTTCCATGCTTCTGGGCTTTGTTGGTTTTTAATCAGGGCCAGGGTGTTTTTAATCTCCCTCAGAGGCTTTGGGTGTTGACTACAGCCACATCTGAGGACTTTAACTGGGGTGTGCCAATGCTCCTGGGGGTACCAAAGCTAGAGGTTCCTAGCTATAGGGTCTTGCCCCTCCACTCACGGTCAGACCGATAACCATATTTGGAGTCAGGAAGGAATCTGATCCCATAATCAGATTTGCACTGTGGGGATTTTTGCTTTCCCCTGGGAGGGGGCATGACCCTCTACCTGGGAACTTTTGGGTATATTAACAACATTTTGTAGAAGCAGGATGTTGGCTGCCTTGGTTTTTCTTCTTTTCCTACAACACATTAGGGTATTTTTTCTCTGTTGTATAAGGGCTGATGCTAGGCTTATGTAGAGTTTAGATTATGGTTTGTCTGTGATGACCTGGATAGGGATGATTTTGCTTTAGGCAAGGGGTTGGACTAGATGACCTCTGGAGGTCCTTTAGAACCTAACTTCTCTATGATCTATTAACATAATAAGATGAAATTGGCAGAACCTTAATAGTGCATGAGGGATATGGACAGCTGCAACTCCTCAAATGATTGCTCATTTTTGGTGGGCTCACAACTCCTTCACAAATTCATTCCCAGCTACCTAAATATGCATTATGAATCCACTTAGATTTAGAGATAGTTAATCGATCATCAAAAAATGTGCACTCCCAGCCTATCTATTTTTTCTGTGTAATGCATCCTACTCAGAGCTGTGACTTCCACAAAGTGAGTTCCTTTAGGTTTGTTGTAGACCCTGGCTGGTTCTACTACCTAGTGCTGTGTTGCTCCTCAAAGAACACTCTATCGGTGTACCTGTCGGGTCTATTTCTGGAAAGCAGGCCTGGCAAGCTTCAGAATCCCTAGGCAGGAAATCTAGGCTCAAACAGGCTCTTTATACATAGTCCTTATTGGTTGCCTTGGTTACTATCTTGGCAGCTGTAACAAGACAGGCCCAAAGGGTGGCCATGTGGTCTCTAGCAGCCACCTTCATCCTACCCTACTCACTGCCTACTCTGGCCTCTTAGGGTCCCACCAAGCTGTCTCTTCTGCCATGCCTTGATGTTAAAAGTAAAATGGGGAGACTGCTTTCAGATCCCAGTGAGCTCAGATGCTCTTCCTACCCTGACCACACAGTCTCTCTGTCTCTGGGGGTCTACCCACTGCTCTAATTGCTTTAAGAAATAGAATCATAGGCCCCACCCTCCTCTATATCCATGTTCATGCCTCACAAGTGTCACTCGGTATAGATTTGGAGAGAGCCCCCCAGCCTGCAATGCAGCACTTAGCCCCTTGGAAACCTTTGTCTCAGCTTCAGCCTTCCTGCCTTGGCCTTCTTACTCTGGTTGTGCCTCTCAGTCCATTGCCCCAGGCCTTGGCTCCTTGATCCCAGTCCTAATCCTCTTAGGTTCTGGGACCGCTGGCCATAGTCTCACCCTCTTGGGTCTTGGGTCTGCTCATCCAGTCTTTGGAGCTTCAGAACTTAACAGCAATGCCTGGCTCTGTCAAGGTTCCTCTGGCCCACTCTGGGCTGGATCTCCTTTGTCCTGGGAGATCAGAGCCAGTCTGAAGCTTCAGCAATGGTCCTGGCCTTATGGGGCCTGACCCACCATTTCCCCATCAGAAAGGTGTTATCTGCATCGGGAGTGAGAAGCCATTTTTCTGTCTACTCCTAAAAGTTCCCCCAGGGCCCTGGAGTCAGCCATTTGCTCTCTCCTCTTCAGTAATGTAGCCTTAAGTAATCTGTGCTCAGTACCCAGTCAGATTTTAGTACTTGTCATCTCAAGATGCTCCATTTCTCAAGGCACTCTTTTATTCTTTTCATAAATATGTATATTTTTATATATTCCTATTTGTACACAAA
Organism: Crocodylus porosus; assembly: GCF_001723895.1. Lineage (NCBI taxonomy): Eukaryota > Metazoa > Chordata > Crocodylia > Crocodylidae > Crocodylus > Crocodylus porosus. The sequence continues at coordinate 222,538,278 of NW_017728886.1, forward strand.
CTCTGTACAGTGCAATTTGTAAAACACTGTAAAGGACTGTGCTGAACCAAAATTATAATTTATGTAAAATTGGACTGTCAGAGATAGTCATCTCTTTTTTTTCCTTCTATGGGAGAGCAAAAAGCTTCTATCCCATTAAAATCATACAGTCCTAGAGCTTTCATCAATCTCCACTGCTTTTTTTTTAACTGGTATTTATTACTGTAGCATCTGTTTATTACCATAGCAATAAAATTGCTAAGTGAAATATCTCAAAACTCCTAAAAGAAGAGTTTTAAAATACAAATCATGTGAAAGAAAAACCTACATCTAGGTCTGAACTGGTGTATACATAGTTTATTCCACACCAGTAATTTCTGCTACATAAGGAAAGATCCATGATGGTGTAAGAAATATTGCTTTCCAATCAGGCCAAACATGGACTGTAAATGGGATAATCATTCCTTCTATGTAAAAACTACTGAAGAATCTTTATGATTGATTTAGTACTATACTTTGACTTACATGGCTTATATACCTAGGATTCAAACTGCTTTATGTTCTCTGATCAGACTAGATGAAAGTACTATAAGGTACATACATTCCTGGTTGGATCATTGTGCTTAATGAGTTGTCAGCCATGTCTATTCGGAAAGAGGTATCAAGTCAACTACCCATGGGTGTATCCTGTGTCTGATGGTGTTTAATATTTAAATAGACAAGGTTCTTTAGGTGAATGTGATTTTTTTTTATTAGACCAACTAAACAGTTGGAAAAAAATGTTTGCAAGCTTTTGGGTACAAACACCCTTAAGCACATTAATTATTTGGATGATTGGACTGAGTGCATACTTACCAAATTTGCAGACAAAATCAAGTTGGGTTGCAGAAGCTCTGGAGGGAAGAACTAAGATTCATAATAACTTGGATAGACTGGAAGAATGGCTCACAATCAGTTGGATGAAATTTGAGGACAAATACTAAGTGCTGTACTTGGAATGAAATAATTGCATGCACAAATAAAGACTGAGGAAATGACTGGTTAGACTTCAGTACGGCAGAGAATGACCTTGGAGTTATGATAGACCATAAGCTAATATGAGCCAGCAGTGTACTCTTGTTGCAAAAAAAGTCAACAATATACTGGGATGTATTAACAGGAGTGTCTTTGGCAAATCAAGGGAAGTGATTACTCCACTTTATTCAGCTCTGGTGAGGCCTCACCTGGAATACTGTGTCCAATTTTAGACGCTTTAAGAAGGATGAGTACAGATTGAAAAGAGTTCAGCACAGATCAACAGAAACAAGTAGAGACCAGGAAAATACAACTTATGAGGAAAGGCAGCAAGAAGTAGGGTTACTTACCCTTGAGAAGAGAAGACTGAGGGGGATTAAAAATCATTTACAAATACCAGAAGGGTGATTGTAGAAAGAATGGAGATGGTCTTTTCTCTGTAGCCATAAGGGATAAGACTAGGAACAATGACCTCAAATTACAGCAGAAAAAGTGCGTGTCAGAGATTAGAAGGAACATTCTGACTGTGAGGGTAGTGAAGCATTGAAACAGGCAACCTACAGAAGTTGTGGAATTTCCATCTCTAAAAATTTTCAAGAGCAAGTTGGACAAACCCTTAGTTGGCAAGTTTTAGTCAGGGATGATCCTTACTTTAGCAGGGAACTGGACTAGATGACCATGTAAGGTCCCTTCCAGCCTCCATTTCCTGTGATCCTATGACATTGTGTAGGTGTTTTCAAGAAGTCAAACAAAAAGGAGCAAACAATCCAACAAAAGCAAAGCTTCACATGCTGAAAACTACATGAAAGGTTCCTAGTTTGTTCTCCAATTCCCTGACAATCACTTTTTTGGGGTCTTATGGTTTTGTAAGGAAGCCATTGACTATGAAGTCAGAGATATTTTTTTGAAACAATAATTAATTTAAAAATGCTGTTTTGACATTACCACAATTTTGCAAAGTTACACTAATTTCTATTAATTTTTCTGAAGAGAAAAACAGTCGATTACATAGAAAATAGGTACTTTGAGCTATGAAAATGAGATGAGAGGCTTCCATCTGTGGCAGTTGCCCTTTAAAGGAAAAAGCAAAGTAATACTAAGCAGAATAAAATGATAAAGTATGACATATTATCAAATAACCTGAAATTATATTAAATAGTATTTATGCATTGTTACTATTGGTATATATTTTTATTATTTGTTTGGTGTTAGAAATATTATTAATGGCATTTTCATTTTGTAACAAAACTTCAAATGTTTTAAATATTTTTTCTGAATATTTTTGGAATTTTTGCTTTAGGAAAATGTTAAAATATAGGCAGACAGACAGGTATGTTTATTGCCAGACTAGGAAACAGTACAAATAATAAATATAATTTCCTGCAAAATGAAAATTGTGTTTCAACCAGACCTACTACCTGTAGTTAAATTATACCAATAGTTCTGCCACTGACTCACAGGCTAGGCTTGGACAAATCACTTGGACTCCCTATTTATAAAATGAGCAAAATACTGATGTATTTTTCCTATTTTATAGGGTTTTTGTAGGGGGTTAATTAATTAATGTTAAACAGCATTTTGAAAATGTAAGGTACTGTATTAGTGCCAACTGTTATTATTATGAAATGTATTAAAACACAATACATTGATCAATTAGCTCAGATCAAAGAACATGTAGCGCCAAAGAATCTAATTAAAATTTGATAAATAGAATTATTGAAAGCAGATGAAATTCTGTGTCACCTCGTGCTTCAAATACACAGAGACCTATTACTCATTGCTGTGCCCTATATTCCTCATGTCACAGACCAAGCAGCTAGAGGTTTGAGGAAAGCCAATATTTCCTTTATTTGTTTAAGAGCTCATTAAGCAATTTGAAAGATCTTGTTTGCAAAATCTAATGGCCTTTATATAAAACATCATACGAGTGTGACCCAATGTACTTGGGCTCCAATTTTGCAACTGATTAAAATAGACTGTAATTAATATTTCACCTCAATAGAAGCTAACAATATTTCTTCTCAACCTAGAAATTAAATGAGGCAACTTGCATTTTGTAGATTTAAACTTCCTAACAACAGTGACAGTTTAGAAGAAAAAGCAAAATTTAAGAGAAAAGTGTAAATGAAATCTTAACTGTTAAATCAAACACTAGATCAGGCCAGCCTATTACAAAAATAAACTTTGTTTAGATTCTTGACAACTGACAGATGTGCTTTGTTCCTGCAATTTAGGAAATACAATTAAATTATGTATAAAAGATCACTGCAGTATATTTTTGCCCTGATGCTGATGCCAAGAGGGACACTAATAACTTCATATTTTCTATAAAAAAGGGTGATCAAGATCAATAACATATTCAAATTCAGTTATAGTAAAGTGAACATGTCATTAGCCCAAAACAGATACAAAAACTTGTTTTAAATTAACATAAGTATTTTTGCTAGTTTTAATGTTAACAGAATTAGGTCTGGTGATTTGCATTACTGAGCTGTGCACACAAGCATGGATATTTGTTTTCCTGAGGACAGGAATCAGAGGCACACCTTGTGCTGCATTCCCTTGTCCCCAGGAAATGCCAGTGCAATGCACTCTTTGGTGCATATCAGGTTACCCTGGGTGGGGTAGAGGAGGCTGAGGCCAGCACTGTGGTGGCCCCAGCAGCCTTACCTGGGATCCTGGGGGCTATCTGGGGATGTAGCAGTGGTGATTCTTCCACTTGGAGCCTGGCCAGCAGCCAAAGTGTGGGATCTCCCAGGTCAATGCCCCCCTCCCTCCCTGCACCGTACTGCTACCTTGCAGTGTGGAGAACAGCTAAATGTATGGCATGTGGCACTGCAGATATGTCTGCGACACCACATACTGCATAGCCATGCTTATCTGGACACAACCCTGTTTACCAAAAATAACTCCACTAGATTCAAACGATGGCTCCATCCACTCTCTGCCACAGACCTATCAATTTGTTAATGTGGGAGATGGAGAATAGGTCTTTTTCAGTCTGCTGCTATTCTTCCTACATGAGATCATAAGATTTAGTTAAAGTCTGTACCAGGAGGATGTAGGGATAAGGGTGTAGGTGGGAGTGAGGACATGGTACCCTAGGAGGTCATGGAGATGAAATAGAAAATCTCATGTTTAGGATTAGACCAAATAGCAGTGCTTAAAATGATAGAATTCCAATGGGTCAGATTACAAAGGGTGTGTGAAATAAGCCATATTCGATTTGGATTTGGCCTGAACTGGGGACAATGATTCGATTTGTTGATTCGGCTCACTGCCCCTGATTCAATTCAGCCAAATCCGTATCTGAAGATTGGATGGTGATTCAGAGAATCAGCGATTTCACTAGCTTAAATTTTTTTTTACATACCTCGAGATATCAGGCGCAGCTCATGAATGCTGCAATGCTGGGGCAGATGGAACATCCACAGGAGGATGGGGGGCTGCGTGCTTGGCAATGAACCCAGAATTGGACCAGAAGTATTTCTGGTCCACTTCTGGGTCCACTGGGGAGCACACTGTCCCTGCCACACCCCCGGCTCGGCAATCAGCCACAGGTGGACCCAGGGTGCTCCCCCCAGACCCAAGAGGCACCAGTTGCCGAGCCAGGAGGATGCGCGGGGAGGGGGGTGTCCCTTGGCGTGCTCCCTGGCAGACTCAGAAGTGGACCAGAAGTGCTTCTGGTCCACTTCAGCTGCCTGGTGCCTTGAGGTATGTAGAAAAAACATTTAAATCTGTGTGTATGCCTGAATCATGAGATCTTTCCTAATCCTTCTGAATTGATTTGTAGGGTTGCAATTTGATTTGGAAAGATTAAAGGTTCTCCTGATTTAATTCAGATTTGGAGATCTGGCTTCTGAGTTGGGCTGAATCTCCACTGAATTGAATCAGGGACCGAAGCTTCACGCAGCTACAAATTACTGTTTCCCCAATTAGTACAACATCCAATGTATTGGTCTCCTTGACATTGGATCAAGGTCTTGTTGTGTCAAGAACCAGGTGGAAGCTGAAGTGCAGCAGCTTCTCCATGATAAAAGAAATCATGCACAGTCATCTTCCATGAAAATGTCTTTAGCACATTTCCCAAGGTCTTCAGTGACTAGCAAGTGATGATGAAGGATGGTGAGGCTGGAAGCTCCTAGTCATGAATTGGCATGAAGACACTTCATAGATTTCATAGATTTCATTAGGGCTGGAAGGGACCTCATAAGATCACCGGGTCCAGCCCCCTTCCCAGGGGGCAGGAAGTCAGCTAGGATCAAAGGATCTCAGTAAGATAAGCACTCAAATGTTTCTTCACATCCTTCCTGGATTGTGGAGCCCAGAATCGAATGTAGTACTCCAGCTGCAGCCAATCCAAGGCTGAGTACAGTGGGAGGATGACATCCTATGTCTTGCTTGAGATGTATTGGTAGATGCAAGCCAGAGTTTTGTTCACTTTTCCAGCTGTGATATCGCATAAGTGGCCCATATTCAGCTTGTGGTCAGTCATGACTCCCAAGTCTCTTTCAGCTGTGGTGCTACTGTGTGTAGCACTGCCTACCTTATAAGTGTGATGTGTTTGGTTTTTTTTCCTGAGGTAGAGCACCTTGCATTTCTCTGTATTGAATGCCATCAGGTTTTCATCAGCCCAGCTTGCAAGCCTATTGAGGTTGGCCTGGATCACCAGCCTATCCTCAATTGTGGATACTTTTCCCCAAAGTTTGGTGTCATCAGCAGACTTCGCCATTTCTCTTCTCACACTAGTGTCCAGATTGTTTATAAAGACATTAAAGAGTACAGGTCCAAGAATGGAGCCTTGAGAAGCACCACTGGTCACTAAGTGCCATGTTGATTCTGTTCCATCAACTACCACTCTCTGGTGCAACCTCGGAGCTAGTTCCCCATCCTTTGGACTGTGCCCCATCCTTTTGAGGCTGCAGTTGCCCAATTTTTCCATGAGGATATCATGGGACACCAGGTCAAAGGCTTTTTAAAAGTTCAAATATATTATATCAACCTCTTCCCTTTTGTCCAGATGATACATCACCTGGTCACAGAAGGAAATGAGATTGGTCAGGCAAGACATACCTGCAACAAACCCATGTTGTTTATCCCTCAGAATGTTGCCTTCTGTTAGTCTGTCAAAAATGGTTTCTTTGATTTTTTTTCCCAAGATCTTCCCAGGGATTGAGGTCAGACTGCTTGGCCTGTAGTTTCCCAGACCCTCTTTCCTCCCATTTTTGATGATAGGCACCACATTAGCTTTCTTCCACATTAGCTTTTCAGGTACTTTGCCTGAGTGCCACAAGTTCTAAGATATCCTTGCCAGTGGCTGTGCTATTGTGTCTGGCAGTTCCTTGAGCACTCTCGGGTGCAATCTATGCAAACCAGCTGATTTGTGGGAGTCCTGCCTCTCAAGATGTTCCCTCCCAAAATTCACACCAATGGTGGGCATATGTTCACCCTCACCCTTGTCATCCCGCTTCATGTTAGGTAGGGTGGTCCCTTTGGGGTGGTGAAAAACTGACACAAAGTAATCATTAAGCAGATTGGCTTTTTCCTGGGTGTCAGTAGTCAGCTGCCCCAACTGGTTTAGCTGGGGTCCAATGTTTCCCTTGTTTTCCTTTTGATTCTCCACATATCTGAAGAAGTATTTTTTATTGTCCTTGATTTGTGTAGCCAGTTGGAATTCAGTTGCAGCCTTAGTGTTCCTAGTTCACCCCCTACAGGTGCACAGCAGTGCAGACTACTCTGCCTTAGTGGTGTTTCCAATCTTCTTTGCTTTATAAGCCTCTCTTTTTAGATATAGGAGGTCCATGAGTTCCCTGTTGAGCCAAGGGGATTCTTGAGCCCTTTTACCACCTTTCTTACAGGTTGGGATGGACTTCCCTTGTGTTTCTAGGATTGCATCCTTAAGGAGCAACCACTCATCATGAATTCCCCTCCCAAATCTTGGCCTCTCAGATCCTCAAGAAAAAGCCTTCTGAGCTTCTGAAAGTTAGCATTCCTAAAGTTGAGGACTACTTCATTGCTGGCTGACTTGTCAGCTTTGTGATGGATAGTAAAAGTGATCAACTCAAGATCACTGTCACCCAACTTCCCTTCAATTCTGAGGTTGCTGATTAGATCATCCCCTCTGGCCAGTACCAGGTTTATCAGCACCTTACCTCTGTGGCAGGCCAGAAGGCATGCTCCTGCGTTGAGCCGCCCACCTCCCTGCACCCAACCACCTTCCAGGCTCCGAGTGCCTCCCTAGGGGTGCCTCACATCTGGCTGACCCCCTTCCTGGAGCACACTCCCTAGCCTGGGGGGTAACGTAGCTACCACCACCCCAAGAAGGGACTGTCTTGGCCCAGTGTCCTCGGGGAAACACAGGCCTAAAGTCCTACGGGTACTTAACCCAATACAGGCACTTGGGGCACTTCCCCAAGTCGGGGGCCAAAAATGAAAGTCTCCCTTAGTTCACAGACCTAAAGGGTCTCTTGGGCATAATTTAGACACACCCCTCAATAAATCTCCCACACCAGTCACAAAGGAGAACTTTATTGATTACAGGGGCAGGGTGAAAATAGGGTACAAGACTGAGAATATCACAGAAATCCTAAAGAGCAAACAGTCTGGCTGAGGTAGCCTTTTGATCACGCATCTGAGTTACTGCCAGCTAGATATCTAATCAGATCTCGAGTAGGTTACTCACAAGCATCATCCAGAGGCTGGTGGAGATCCCCTCTGGAGGCAGGCCATTCCTAGCTGGTGAGTTTTGGGGGAGAGAGCCAGTTTCATATGGTAAAGCTCCTCTGAGTCCCCCACATGGCTGCTGCCCCCCTCCTCCTGGGCAGTCTTAACGTATATAGCTCCTATGACCTCCTTCACCTGGTCCAGTGGAGGCCAGCTCCGGTTGGCTCTCGGCCAACCAATTTGAAATACATCACTAGATGCCGGGCAGACTCTAGCCCCCCAGGTAGATGTCCCTCACCCAGGTAGCTGATACCAGTCAAGTAGGAAGAGGGAGAAGGTTTCCCCCCTCCCTCAGGAATGTAGCCAGCTCAGGTTACCTAAAGAGATAGGGTAAGGGTGCATCTCCTCTGCTGGACCCATCCTAATTACATTGTCACAGCACAGAGATTTTGGGGAGAAACAAAGGTGGCTTCCTGCCACAACCTCTTGTCAGCCCATAAAATTATTGAGACAGGTAGAGCTCATCCATGCATGTGAGGAAGCTTTGAGATTGACTGGATTTGGCCAAGTGCTCTTCCCATGAGATGTCTGAGTAGTTGAAGTCTCCCATGGCAACCATGCACTGAGAGTGTGCAGCCTCGGCCAGTTCCCTGGCAAATTCTTGTTCAAGTTCTTGTTCCTAAAGGATAAATATTAAATAGAATCCTAACAGAACATAGTAATTCTAAATCAATCAAAAGTTAAAGCTATAGAAATTAAAACAAAATGTACTATTGACCTCTCATTTTGTCCTCTTTGCTCCATTTGTTCTTTTTTAAATACCCAGTCCTTTCTTTAGTCTTTTTGGCTAGGAATTCATCTACCTCATTTTCCTTTTCTTTCTTTGCCTTATGAATACACCTTGCACCTTTTGACCTGCTGGGTTTATTATGTGTCTAATATGCTATTTAAAAAAATCCATGAATAAAGCTTCTAAAAATCCTCTGCTCTGAACTTACCAGCTTCCTAGCTGAAGTTGTAATGTTTAAATGTTACATAGGGCTCAATTTAGCCAGCACTTAAGCATGTGCATATTTTTATGTAAATGGGTAGCTCATACTGGTCAATGGGATTATTCAAATAAATAATGTGTGCTTAAGTGCTTGCAGGATCTCAGCCTTTGTAATAATGTCTGAGGGATACATTTCCAGGGAAAATAAATCAAGAGTCTCCTTCTGAGTTCAAACAAAACTATGCACTCCTATTTATGGGTCCATTTCTTAACTATATTGACTCGATCATATACTTCCAAAATTCCCAAACCAAAACTATTTAAAAATGGAGGTAATGCTTCTAATACCCATCAATAAATTACAAAAAAGACATTACACAAATGCTGTAATTATCCCCACATCAAGAACTGCAAAGCAAGATTTCCACAGTCAAGGTTACACTTAAAAAAAAAAATCAAAACAAGGTATGAAAGGACATTGTTAAGGCATCTAAGTAGTTTTAAATCTTCTCTGTTGTGACAGGATGCAGTGATTCTTATTGAAGCATTGCAGTGTTCTTGAGTCCCAGGATAAATTAAACTGATTATTAAAGACACATTAGCTGGGGTGGGGGGTCCTCTTCCCTTTACATTTGGAGCATCCTCTTCCCTTTACATTTGGCAAAAGATGCATTTGTCCTGCTTACCCATACATTTTTGAGTACACACATACCAAGGGCAAGGTCTAAACATTTCCTGTTGCAAATAGCTTAATTCAATCATTCTTTTGCATCAGTGGGATGGATTCTTCATTCCCTGAGTTCCTAAATCTCTCCTTAATACCAGATAAATCCCCTGATTTTTGTCTGTTCTCTCACTCTAAATTCTTTACTCTTCCAACTCCAGTTTTCCCAGTCTTTTCCTCTGACATATATTTTGGAAACCTGATATAATTTTGGTTGCTGTCTGCTGTACTTCCTTAACCTTCATAAAATATTTTGGCCAATATTTTATGTCAATATTGACATGAGAAATAACTGGTGGTGCAATATTCTATCATTTGATTTATATTGTATTCCTCTCCCAATAAAATTCAGGAACCTGTTTGCCTTCTTCACGACAGCTGTGTATTAGGTTGAAAGCTTTATGGATTTTTCTATAACAATTCCCTAATCCTTTTCCTGGTAAGTATTCTGAAGTATCTTTCTACTAAATAGATACTTTGCTCATTACATTTTCAGTCTAAGATATACTATTGTACTTAGATCTTGTTTGAACCACATTTATCATTTGTTCATCTGGGTATTAAAGAAGACTAAAACCTTCAACATACATACACTTTTTGCAGGTGATATCTATACTGATCTAGGGCATTTGTATTTCATAGGAAAATAGAATTTTGTGCTATCCCATTGGCATTTTGGGGTTTGTTTGTTTTTCAAAAAGTACCTATATGACTTTATAGCTTGATAGAAGGCAGGGTAGATATGCAACTTTATAGATTAACTAACATATATAGTGAGAAACTGTGCAAGCTTTCATGGGCTGAGCCTCACTTCATCAGATGCTGTGAAAGGACATGCAGAAAACAGAGTGTAAGAAAGAGAGAGAAATAATGCAAAAGACAAGCAGGGGGAGCAAAAGGGGAAGAGTGGCAAGGGGGGCAGTGCTAGGAGAGAAAAAAAAAAAAACATTAAATCTGGGGTCACAATGGGGTCACAAAAGCTATTCCAGGTAATGAGATAAGAATCTTTCGTCCCTGTTAAAACTATACTTAGTTTGTGGATGATTTCTTGTTCCTCAATTTCCCTTTCTGACTGGTTTCTAAATTTTTTCTGCCTGAGAACAGCAATCCCGTGGTCAGAGATGGAGTGTCCAGGGAGACTGAAGTATTTTATCACAAGTTTTTGTGTCTTTCTGCACCTGATGTCAGATCAGTGATCATTCATTCTTACAGGCAAAGATTGCCCTCTCTGTCTCATGTAGACAGCAGACAGGCTTGCCTGTCATATACTACATGAGTATATGATGAAGTATATGATGTTGGCAGAATTGCAGGTGAACAAACTTTGGATGTTGAACTTCTTGTTCTTTGGTCCTGTGATTTTGTGGCCTGTATTGATGTGAGGACAGAGCAAGCATTTGCATCTATTGCAAGGCCTGGGGCTTTGGTATGGATGGGAGTGTGTTAGTCAGCTTTTTTGAGAGATGCCATTTAAGGTTGGGGGACATCTGTCAGCCAGGACAGGTTTGTCCCCAAAGGCTTCCTTCCCAGAAGGGTTTATAGCTTGGTCCCATTTACAAAGATCTTGGCTCGGATCCTCAAAGACTTTTAAGCATCTGTGAGATAAGTGCCGAATTACGTTTAAAAATCTCACTCAGGAGTCTAACTGAAAGATGGACCCCTCTGAACAACTTTGAACAAGGACTTTAGACTAGATGGTTACTTATTAGATGCTTTTGAAAAAGTACACTTTGTATATTCCTTTGCTTATAACTAACTTGCACTCTTTAGATTTCAAAAGTGATTTGAGATGAAAGACACATTTTGAATGTACTGGACTATTTTTTAATAGAAGAGATTTTTTAATTAAAAAAAATATTGCCTCAGCATATTACTGGGAGAAATTAATTTATTTTTAATAAAAAGCTTAATTTTTCACTTCTTTACACCTGCAAATTTTCTATTGGCTTAAGGACTGTAGCACTGATCACAGGTTTTCATAGTGTATCCATCTTACCATCTCTAACATTATATTACTAGACATTGCTGTATTATATAACAGAGTATAATAAATGCAACTATAATTTATTCAGAATTATGAGTATTCTGGTAGAAAACTAGCATTAGATACTCCCATGATTTTATTCTACTTTAGTAGAAATAACAAATCGTAGACATTATACATGGAAATAGATCTATATTACATTATGGAATCCATTACTGTGCCAATACAGAATTTTCCCCTATAGTACACTTTGTCCAGTGTTTTATCCAGTTTTATATAACTATGTCAAATTAATTTTCTTCAAATAGTATCTCTAGTCAGTCTAAAATAAATACCATCATTAAATATTCTTCTAATTCCCCCTATTTATTTAGTAAATATATATTTAGTCTATATTTGCTTGCTTGTTTCCCGGTGTCTGGCATTCCTTAATCAGTGTTTGTACTCTATGAGAACTCATAGATACTTCAGTTTATTCTTCTATAATGGGACTAATTCTTCTAAAATAGTGATATTAAAAAGTAGAACAATGCAAAACCAATGAGGTAGAAAAATGAAAAATCAAACAGTAGCTTTGATTCTCTGTGCATTAACTTTTTTTTAGTTTAGATCCAATGACTTCACATGTATTGAGTTTTTGCTTTGGGCTTTAGGTGCTTTCACACTCAAAAAATTCAAATTCAAATGCAACAAGAGTGAGTTTTGCCTACTTTCCACTAGGAACTAAATGTCATCCCACACTCACTCAACTCACCCATTGAAGGATTTGTAAACTCAATCAACAATTCAGTGAAATTGTTTCTAAGTTTCTAATGATTCTTCATGAGTAATTATTGTAAAAGCTTTGACTATAGTCTTTCACATGAAAGCTGCATGCCACCAGCTGCAGATTTAAAAAAACAGCACAGAAAATATAGCCCTAAAGGAGGGTTTGGGAGCTTAATGACAAGAATTTGATTCTGTTAATTTTTTTCTCTGAGGGGCCCTCACTATCACTGACCTACTTCTTTTAAAACATACAATTGAGCAAGACAAGAATTATTTGGGCAGAAAAATCAAATAGTGTGAAATTTGCATGAAAGACTGGAAAAATTCATCAGACACAGCCACAAAACAATAGCCAAGGGAATGCATTCAAGGAATTTATTTGTTTCTTGAAAGAGTACAATTTAGCATATAAAACATAAAGGGCCAGTTTATTAAAAGAGCTAAGGGCCAGATTACAGGTGGTCAGCATTCCCAGCTAATGTAGCCAGATGTTCCCCATTGCTCTGCTCCCAGACACCTAAATAAGAATGAGATTCTCAAGTATTCATCTTCCAATCACACACATTGTTATGCTTACAGTCAGGTTTTTGATCATGCACAACACCCACCATGCTGGGCTCTCTTGAAAATTATGTCCCTTATTTTGGGAGAAATGAGCTCTCTTGACAATCTGCCCCCAACTGTAGGTGATGAACAATTTGGAAATCTGATGATAGTTAATAGCCTTGACTGTGCTTTGTAATGTTATTCATTATGCCTGCAGGTTGAGAATATTTTGCCTTTTCATTATCAACAACAAAATGTTTTAGCAGTTGCCAAAAGCAAAAAAAAAAAAAAAAGTATATTGAGACATATGTGTTCTGCAGCTCAGAAACTGAGAATAAAAAAATAGCAATAGCAGATGGAATACCTTCTGAATTTAAAGGAAAATATTTACTCAGGGATATTTATTGTAAAAATCTCTTCTTAATCATTCACGTTATGTTTCTTTATTTGTTCCTTAAGAGCAGTCTAGACAAGCAGCTGAGCAAAACCTGTAGTTTTGTCTGCATAGTTATCATCTGATGATGTGTTTGTTGCCTATAGTAGTCTATGCTTCTCTGACCGTAAGGCCGTAAGGAAACCTATACACATGCAGCAAGGCTGCTCTAATGTGATGTAATAACAGTGTGTTGAAGTGGACTCGATTAATCAAGTCTGCTGAAGTGTGGTAATTACTGCGCTTTAACACACTCCAGTGTCATGTGTATCAGCATCCCTGATCTGAAAAATGGTGGCAAGGGCACTTTAACAAAAGCTCATAGAATGAGCCTTAAAGTGCACCCGCTGCCATCTTTTAGTGTGAGGATGCTGATACATGTGACACCCGGATTGGTTTAATTTGACTGACTCTCAGAGAGTGGCTCTCCCAGACAGAGAATCACTCTAATTAAATTGCACCCCCCCAAGCACATATATAAATGCCCTAAGGTGCCACCCTGCCCTACCTTCTGCCTTTTTGTTTTTTGCATTTTGATGTCCATATTCATATTTAAACAGAGCCAAGCACTAGACGTATTTTCTGTCTAAGTCTAATTTCCAGGAATTAGGTATTCCTCTGCCCCACAGGGGCTTGATCCACTTGGTGCTCTTAAAACACCACTAACACACACCAGCAGGTCTGGGTTCACAAAATATCACCACAGACATCACTATCCAATGTAGTGGTCAGCAATAGTGGAGGTGCCAGTGACCTCTTTTTAAATGTTCTAATTGTTAGAGCATTTACCCAGGGAATAAGAGACTCAGCTTCAATTCTTTTCTTTGCTGGGGTGGGATTCAAAACAATGGTTTCTACTTGCTTAAGCAAGCCATTTCACCCTACAGCATAAACTATTTGAGAAGGGAAAGTGGGAGGAAGGAAGGAGAGGCTCTTCACCTCTTCTTAAAGCTGTGTTATTGTGCACAAATACATCAAGATTCTTTGGGTCTGGGTCAGAGTGAACCTGATTATGTAACCTAGTGTTTTGGACACTTCCTTTAGAAAGGGATGTTCTGCTTCAGTCCCAGAAAGAAACTGTTATTCATTTTAACCAATAACCATTAAATGTAAAGTACATTCACTTTATAACATTTTTCATTGATTAGGCAGGCCACGGGATAGTATTTCAATGAGAAACCTTCTACTAGATCTCTGCATGACTTTTGAGTGCTTCAGTATTGCCCTCAGCTTGTGAATTCCTTCTTCCACTTTCCCAACAAACGTGCCTAAAACACACCTACCTCAGCCCCATAAACTTAGGATCAGCTGCAGAGCTACTACAGTCTCTCTGGCTTTCCTTTTCCAGGATTGGGAAGGTGTAAAAGGCCTGCTGCAACCTATTACTCAACTAGTTATCAGTCAAAGAGAAGTGAGAATGCCTCAGCTGCTGCCCCTTAGCTAGATCTTACTGGTGGGTAAGGACTTGCTGCCACTGCCACTCTTGTAGAAGTAGGATGAGGATTCCTCAACTGTTTTCTCTTTCTCAGCTATCAAAATAATTGATGGGAGTTTATAGTAACTCCATAGACACAAGAACAAGGTGAAGATTTTGCTGGTGCCTCTTTTCCAGTTGAAGAGGAGGTGAAGATCATTCTGCCTTTCTGTTTCTCTCAGGTTAGGTAGGAGGTGTGAGAGTAATATTGCTTTTATTTTAGGCTTCAAATAGGGAAAAGTGTCAAGAATGAAATGCTAAGGGAAGGCTTGATAAAGAAGCCTTTGGGAGAGTTAGAAGGTAATGACTGGCAAGGAAGGCTGGAGTTAAGTGTTCTGTTCTATTTCCACTTTATAAGTGTATAACTGGGCAAATTTGTGTATGTTAATACAAGTGTGGGATCTTCAATATTTTTCCATGGTAGTGTCTCAGATGAGAATTAGTGATCTGGTTATAGAATGTCTTGCTAGTTTTCCTTACCAACAGCATTTGTTGTCCCATAGCAGCACTGATTTTTAAAAAGGTAATTTTTTGTATTGGCAGTTTGTCATTAAAGTTTGGGAAAATGAAATTTGAAAAACTTTGGCAATTTTGGATGTTG
>NW_017728886.1:222553764-222559033 GCF_001723895.1 Crocodylus porosus
ATGTTAACTGAAAGTCTTTCTATATATTGCACAAAATATCATGAGGCAGGGGGGAGTGGGAATCTTACCCAGAGAGATTTCTGAAGAAGACTTGATTTTCTCTTTTTTTTTTCCCTTTTACTGCAATGGGCATCAGAAGTAACATTAAGAGGGTAGTGGCAAATGCTAGGCACCCAGTTTCATGTTGCATTAGGTACTTATCTAGATTTTTGCCTTGCAGTAGCATTTGATTTGGTGGTGTCAAATTAGAAAATGGATGTAATCTTTATTACTATGGCCCTGAAGTAAAACAATGAAGTGAGTCTGACAGAGAAGTGCTGTATGCCTACAAAGCTATGTTTTACCATATCTAATCTGCACAGAAAAAGGTAGCTATATTTTACTCACAATTATTGCACCCTTTAGGTTTAAAACTAATAAGCACTTTTATATTCTGGAGTGCTTTACATTTATGAACTCTAATTTTGTTCTTCTTTCCCATAAACTGTTATATGGGTAAAGTTCTCTGAAAACTGGCAGTCTTAGCAATGACTAATTCGAACACTCACTGCTCATGAAAGGATGCATCTCCGCTACTGATTTTACTTGGTTTTTTAAAAAAGTTTAATCTTGCAGTTTATTTTAAAAGACTGTTCCAGGGCTTTGGCGCTTTGTACATCCCAGTTCCTTTCATAGTTAAGAACATAATTCCATAGTGCTGCTCTTTTCTGATTCTCCATTACTTTGGCATAAACCAATGAAGACTTATAATTCCGATTTTTTTTTTTTTCTCCAAATGTCCTTTGTGCATTCCTACTCTTTAGATGTGTCAACAGTGCAAGCTGAAGCCACAGAACCTTCTAGGATCATTACTTGTTGAAATGCTTTCCACCCACTTTTTCCTCCATTCTTTATGGGCCCCCGATCTGCCTGCCAGATGATGGGGGCCAGTGGCAGCACCAGTCTTCCCAGTGCTGGGTGTGGGCTGCATCCAGCACCAGTTTGTCATCTGGCAGGCAGATCAGGGGCCTGCACCCCCAGGGAGGACTCAGGCACAGCCCCACCATCTCAGAACAAGTGTAGAATCTGAGAAGTTTATTTTCAAGTATACAGTACATAAGCATTCCTGAGCAGGCTTCTACCCATGCAGGGACTAGGAAGCAGATTTGCTGCTCTTGGCACCAAACTTCTCGCAATGGGCCCATGCCACCACTGGAGAAGCTTCAGACTTTGGCTGCAGCTGCCAGCAGCCAGCATTCCTCTTGAAAAGCCAGCCCTGCTTTTTGATCTCTGGCCAGCCACTTCTCTGGCCAGAAGCAATGTCCACAGTGCAGAGGCAATGTGTAGCAGCACTTTGCTCAACTCTGCCCCCCTATACTATGGCTGCTCTGGCTCCTGCCCCTGGAGGTGAGAACCAGCACCCTGGGCTCCTGCTGGCCACCACCCTGGCCCTTCTGGCTTGCTGTGTTGACCACCAGTTGGCCCATGGCCATCTGGCCCATCCCCGCTCCTCCACATACAGCGACCACCTGCCTGGCTGCAGTATGCAGTCCCAGGGTCACCACCACTGTGCAGCTGCTGCCTGGACCCTGTCTAGCTGGCCAGACCCCAGAAGGAACATCAATGATGAGCTCCTAGGCACCACCATCAAGATCACCCTTGCCCTCCAGGGCCTCCAGCCCCGCTGCCTCTGGACCTGCCAGGCCAGCCAAGACTGGTGGCTGCACATTTTCCAGCAGACCTGGGATGATGAGCAGTGGCTGGAGGTATTCTTCATGACCCAAGCCAACTTCTGCAACCTCTTGGAACAGCTCTGGTCACACCTGGAGCAGCAGGATACTGCCATTTTCAGCCTCCAAAAGAGAAGGCTGAGGGGGGATCTTGTGGCCTGTTATAAACTAGTCAGGGGGGATCAGCAGGCATTGGGGGAGTCGCTGTTCCCCCGAGCACCGCCAGGAGTGACCAGGAATAATGGTCACAAGCTGGCAGAGGGTAGATTCAGGCTAGATATCAGGAGGCGCTACTTCACGGTCAGGGCAGCTAGGGTCTGGAACCAGCTTCCAAGAGGAGTGGTGCAGGTTCCTACCCTAGGGGTGTTTAAGAGGAGGTTAGATGAACATCTTGCTGGGGTCATTTGACCCCAGTATTCTTTCCTGCCATGGCAGGGGGTCAGACTAGATGATCTGCTCAGGTCCCTTCCACCCCTAGATACTATGAAACTATGTGACTGCTCCTCCACATGGACACCTAGCTGGCCCTCATCCTCCTCAAGCTAGCCTTCCCTGCCAGCCTACATGGGCCATTTCTTTGGGGTCGGAAAGGCCACCCCCCCAGGGAGGCAATCCTGTAGGTATGCACTGCCTTCCAGGATGTGCTGGGGCACACAGTGCTCCACATGTACAACCCCAGGCAGTGATGGAGGAGTTCTGTGCCCTGGGCTTCCCCCAGTGCATCAGGAACCACATCCCCTTCACCTGCCCACCTCATGAGGACCAGTCCTACTACAGTCAAAAGGGTTTTCACTCCATAGTGCTCCAGGCTGTTGTGGATCACTGAAGTGCCTTTACACACATGAATGCCAGCTGGGCAGACAATGCCTACTATGCCCATATGGTCCGTAACTCCATCCTATCGGGTCTGATGGAGTGTGGACAATTCACACCAGGGTGCTGGACCTGCAGCTGGGTACCATGGCTGTCCCACCTCTCACTAGGGACCCCACCTATGTGCTCTTTCCCTGTCTCATGGAGCCCTACACTGGCCAGCTGGACCCCTTCCAGGCCCACTTAAACAGCTGCCTGGTGGAGAGTGACTTTTGCTGTCTGAAGAGATGTTAGCACACCCTCACTGCCCACCTCAAAGTTGCTGAGGACAGCCTCCCCCATGTCATCATCACAGACTGCATGCTGCATAATATCTGCAAGGCCTGCGGGGAAGAGATGCAGCGGGAAGAGGCTGCTTGGTAGCAGGAGCATCACCTGTGGTGACAGCAGCAGGCCCTGCCTCTGAAACCTCAGGCAAGTTGCACACACACCAGTGGGGGCCTAAGCATCGGGTGTGAGGCCCTGGCCAACCACTCTATCCTGCTATAGCCTGCCTGCACTAACACCCACACCCCCCCACTCATCCCCAGCACCATACTCACTGCAGATGTATCTCAGAACAACAGTTTTCATTCCCCTTGTATCAAACAGACCCTGCCTCCCCTTCCTCCCCAAAAATCAGCCCCTCTACCATCCAGCAATAATAAAACACCCTCTTCCCTGTGCAAATTATTTTCAAAGTGGTTTGTGTGCTATCCCAGAGTGGGGGACCTTCGGAGCAGAGCCCAGGTGCAGTTGGCCAGCACCCCAGCCTCTGGCTGTTCTCCCATGGGTGTGGATCCCATGGTGAGACCAGAAGGGAGGGGGGGATCATCCAGGGGCAGTGATGACTTGTGGTCCCCTGGTGTGGGTGTCCAGAGTCAGCAGGGATGACATGTCGTCCTGGCCCCACTGCAGGCAGCTCCAGCTCTGTGACTGGGTGGAGCTCAGGTGAGTGGTGGGCCTGGGCCCAGGCAAAGGGGCCTCCAGCTGCTCACACTGCAGGGCCAGGAACTGTACCTGGAACTCCCAGTCTGCCTAATCCCATGCCTCCTAGCAGGTGATGTCCTCCACCCACCAGGACTGAGTCCTCCAGTCAGTCTTGTGATGCCACCACCAGCCAATCCAGGAGGATGGTGTGGTCTCAGGCTGCTGTAAGCACTGGCCTGTCCTCCACTCTGTATTCTTACCAAACAATATTGAATCAAATTGAAGTTTTCCATCCATATGTGAAAGACATTCAGTAGTCTGCCCCCCAAATATCTAAGTAATCAACTAAAGCTCTGCTGAACACTGTGGTAGATATTTTTTTTTTCCTTCTGGCACAAATGAACACTATACACCAGAATTAAAGCTATTCTGTGTGGGGTTCCCCTGAGACCATGTCATGAGTTCCTACAAAAAAACAAAAGGACCATCAGAAACTATTCCACTCTCAGCCATATCACAAAGTGCAAAATGCTATCTTTTGACCTTACTTTCTCTAATAAAAAGGCAGTGCAGTGCAACACCTTGAACCAATTATTCTTTATGTCTGTTGCAGATGTGCAAAACAGCACTTTATTTTAAATTCAGCACACTCCTGTGCCAAGCCCAGTGCATGCCCAGAAGAGACAGCACATTAACTGTACCCAGTTTTCCCAACATCTATAGAGACTGTGTTTACCATGGCTTTTTTATCACTTTTATCAAATAGCTGGCTGAAAAAGCTCTAGCTAAAAGTGCCACAAAGTCCCACCAAAGCTCCTGAGCTCTACAGATGCTACAGTGCTAGGTCAAAGTATATACTGGTGCTTATAGAGCGTGGTTTTTTTTCCACATCTGTCAGCACCCTAAGATGCTACCTTCCCCACCTTCTGCCTTCTCCAATAAAAAAAAATATAACTAAAGGTTTACATATATGATTACATAAATTCCAAAACATAATGCCTCACTGTTCTTCCTTTTAGGAGATAGTGAAAAATCAAACACATGAAAGGTGTTGGCCCTACTATAAGGAGAACCTCAACAGAAGAGAATAAGTATTGGTCAAAAGACTAGAACTGCTTTAAATCTTTAATGTGTGTAAAATAATAATAATAACTTTGAGACATCTGGGACACGAAGCAAGCATCTGATAGTGCAAAGCTACTTTTAAAAACAATTTCTTTAAAGAAAGCAAGTCTTGCTCATATATTCAAATCCTGGTTTCCAAATTATTATGGTAAACTTTTTGGGCAAACAAGCCAATCTTATTTCTTCAAAGTATCTTCAGAAATATATTTTTGAGTGCTCCTGAAGAACACCGTAATATGTAATATATTCTACAGATCATGGCTTTTTATGGTGTATCGTTATCATCCTGATTATGGGAAGACATGAGAATTACTAAGGTTCATTTTAATATTCTTTCATCTAAACTGCTCAACAGATGACCACTGACAATTTGTGTAGAGGTCTGGCACAAGACAGCTGTACAGATAATGATATACTAACCAGTATATTCTATTTTGGTGGCCCAGACTGGGTTTCAGTCATGCAAATCTTGATCCATGAAAATTAATATGCATTTATCAGAGGTCAGGAAAACAGACCTTACAACAACAGGCTGAGAGCCATGGGTCTCTTTAGCCTGGAAAAGCGCAGGCTCAGGGGTGATCTGATGGCCACCTATAAGTTTAACAGGGGTGACCACAAGTGCACTTTACAGAATAAAGCCTGCTTTTGAG
>NW_017728886.1:222559133-222586097 GCF_001723895.1 Crocodylus porosus
CTCTTTAGCCTGGAAAAGCGCAGGCTCAGGGGTGATCTGATGGCCACCTATAAGTTTATCAGGGGTGACCACCAGTACCTGGAGGAACGTTTGTTCACCAGAGCACCCCAAGGGATGATGAGGTCGAACAGTTATAAATTACTGCAGGACCATTTCAGGCTGGACATCAGGAAGAATGTCTTTACTGTCTGAGCCCCCAAGGTCTGGAATAGCCTGCCATTGGGCGTGGTTCAAGCACCTACATTGAACACCTTCAAGAGTAAATTGGATGCTTATCTTGCTAGAATCCTATGACCCCAGCTAACTTCCTGCCCGGGGCTGGACTTGATGATCTTCTGTGGTCCCTTCCAGCCCTAATGTCTATGAAATTACTTTCTAGGTATAAAATTCATGCCATTTTACAAATTTTAATTAAATTGAGTCTCACAATACCATTCTGCAGCAGATTAATCCATGTGTTTTCCTTCAAGTTATGTCCATTTGAAATCCTAAATAATTAAGAAAAATTCAGGGATTTTGGCATCCTTTATATGAGTAGACTATATATATTATTCAGGAGAAAACCAATTATGTGTTCCATGTAATGAGCAATAACACCAACAACTAATCAATTTCTATATAGTTTGGTGGATGCAGTACTATAAATTCTAAAACAAGGATCAATAATTGGTGATAAAATAAAAGTCATAATTCTGTGACTTCCATAGTCAATAATATAGCTTTCTAAAAGTAGAACCAAATCAAGATCATAACTAGGGTATGACTAGGGAAGTGGCCCCAAGCACTGACTTCAGGGGTGAGGTGGATGTACTGCTACTACCCTGGACACCATGCTGCCTTGTTATGCTTTTGTACTATCTAGAATAATTAAGACACAAGAAATAGGCATAAAAACTATTTTGAAAACATTTTTTTATTTCCTTCAACCTACATGTGAAGAGCAGGTAGACATGCTAAGAGTTAGGAAAGGCATGGAAATCCAGAATTCCTTTCTGTCCTGGGGTACCAGCATGGGGGCTACACACCCCCAGAGGGGAAACCCCAAAAGTAAAGAGAACTTATCTACCTTAGGGCTCCAGACACCAGACAAACACTGCCGATGAGGAAAACCCACGTGGTTTGTGAGTTGCGCCTATATACAGCTGAGGCCAGCAGGTGACATCCTGGATGATCAGCCAGCCAGCCAGGATAAAAGCTGGCACCAGCTGGGAGCAGTGGAGAGCAGGAGAGGCAGTGGAGGTAGTGGGTGCTCTCCACACCAGCGGCAACCAGCACCGGCAAGATGAAGATAGCTCCAAGTGGACAGGAACGCCCAGGGAACAACGGCTGCTGAAAAGCCCTATGCCAGTCACAGACAGCACCGATGTGAGAGAAGAAACCTCACTCCAAGAAGATTGGGGAAGAACACAGAGGACAGTGGACACTCCCTCTACCGGAAGCGTGCAGACTGGGTCATGGGACATAAATTGACACAGAGAGAGAAGTATGAGAAGCTCTCATCCATCAGAGAGCGGGCCAGCAGCAGGGCATGCAGCAGGGCACAGGCTTTAGATCAGAGCCAGTATAATAAGGCAGTTCAGCCTGATTATTTCTTTTTCTTTTCTTTTTTTCTTTTTTTTTTACCTCCCTTTTCTTTTTTTCCCCCTTTCTTTATCTCTCTCTCCCTGGCATCCTCCACTTTGGTTTTCTTCTGACCTGTGCCCATTCCTCAGTTGTCTCTAGTTTTATTTTGTTGTTTTATTTTGCTTGTTCACAACTCTTCATTGAGAGATCCAGGCAATGGTTGCGCATTGAAGGACTACCCACAAGAAGTGACAGGCAACTGGCAGAGGGCAGGAGAGACCCTCAGAAGAGGGGAACATTTACTGGACCCAGGGTCCATTGGGAAGAAAAGGAGTAGACCCAATACCTAAGATCAAGTGACGGGTGAGAGTCATGAAGACCGGAGGGCTGACTGCACCAAGATCAGGCAGCCCGTTGGAGGCTGGCATATGGAAGGGATGTTGGGGAGGTGGAGCCCAATGAATATCCATCAGGTGGAACAACCAACCTTGAGGGACCGCCAACGGGAGACCCCACCACTGACAAAACACTTAAAGTCATGGCAGGTGAGTTCTGGGGCCTTCCTCGGGGTGATCAGGGCCCCTGTCAGAGGTTGCACAAAGCCTCTCCATGTCCACAACTAGCTGCCTGCACCAGGGTGGTGCATGAATGGATACTCAAAGCAAGACAGGCACACTCTTATCCAGGGAAAATGATAAAGAACTCATGTCATACTCCCTCTTCAATGCCTGGTGCTTCAGGTTTTTTCCAGAAGCTGATACCAGGATAACTCCGAGGAGCTAGGAACAGCAAGAAGGCATATAACTTACTTCTGAATGACAGTAGTGTCTGGCCAGATCTGCAGGATTAGACTAGAAAGTTTAAAAACCTGAGGATTGAATATCTGGCACAGGAACAAATGCTATCATTTATGAAAGAATTTGAAGAAACTTCATAAAGTTCCCCTGATTGAATTCTCTAGCCCCATGAGTAACTTTTCCAGATAGGCTTGATATGGCCTTTAGGCTACTAACATTAAGGCTTTTTTTATTATTATTTAAAATTGCATTTCACCATTTATTCTTTTGGTTTATGTTGGCATTTTGTTCAGCTACATAATAGAACAAAGCTGGTAATTTTTTTCCTTGGAGTTTATACATATTCATACTCTGTTGTTGAATTTGAGTTTCTCTTTCCAAAAGTATTTTTAACTTATTGTTAAACTTACTTTTGAATGAAGTATTACAAGGCACTTTTTTCCTGAATCATGAAAATATTTGTACAGAATGAAATTCACTCCTGAATTATATGGGAATTACTATGATTAATTAGGATAAATATTAAGCAAGCTGCCTGCTGTGAGGTAAGACTCAGTAAGGTTTGGACACTATTTGCTTTTAAATTAAAAGCTCTGAATTTAGGAATTAAAACTACTTCACTACTTCATCCTTCATTCCATGACTACCCCATACTCCAGTTGATGCTACTTGATACAAACAGCACAGAGTCTTTCTCTTTACTGGTTTCTAATATCCAGTTACTAATTTTTCTTCACACTACAGGTAAATTTAATTTGGATGTATAAAATTAAAGATTTGGGGTGGTTTTGACAGGTATATGGTCTGTTAACTTGTTTTTTAATTGTTGTTTATTGATTTTTTTAAAAAATTTCATCTATTATTTTAAATATCTAATTCACTTTCTTTTAAATAAACTTAATTTCCCCAAATGACCAAGTTAAGGGCATATAGAAATCCTGAGAAATACTATTTCTACAAGATGTGACATCGGTTTAGCAAAGTACAAACTATGCAATTTAGAAAATAAGACTGTATTCACCTTGTCTTGCTACATCCTCCACACTTGCAGCACAGGGAACATTTTTTCTTTCCTGCACATGGCTGTTGCCCTGCAAAGGGGTTTGAGGTGGGGCAACAGGAATGTGTGCACTCATCTGGATGCACCATCAGTGTGCACAACAGGAAGGACTCCATCCTGTTTCACTTGTCCATATCTATCTTTCACACATAGAATAATAAGTCTGCCTCCCTGCCAAAGGTCTATGAACATCTGTGACTATAAATCAGTATACTTATCAATGGATTTAGTTCCCCGAGATTGCATTTTCTGTGCTACAGCCAAATTACTAACCTATTGAGGGGAACAGTCACTTTCTGAAAAATGACCCTCAGAGAAAAATATAGCTTGGGTTGGTGCTTTTTTCTATTTCTTCATAGTTATATATGGTGGAGGTCGGGAACATTTAAATAATAATAAAAAAGATACAGTTTCTCTTGGATTTTTTATCATAAAGTTTATAACCTTGTTCATGCATTGTTGAAGAACTCAGCCATGTTGGTAAGGTTGAGACTTTTTCTGACCTTATCTGAAATATTCAGTGATGAATAATTGATCTTCCTGCTGTTTGACAGGCATTATACAAGTGTCAACAAAAAGAACAAGGAAGTTTTACAAACAGTTGGAGTAAATAGTGCTTCCTGTTTAAATTGTTTCATTCTCTTAGAATTTATGAATTTGCTAACCATAAGATAAGTAGTACCATAGACAAAAATGTGTCTATCAGAATAAGAACTCACGCAGAATTTCTTGTGCTGCAACATTTTTTGCATTCTGGTTCCTTCCGGGGGTTTTCTTGTGGAGTAGTTTCACAACATGGCAAAGAAAACAGAAGCTAAATTGAATTCGAGCTTCATGGAGGGATGCATAGAATCTGCACATCTTGACAACCTGTAGGCAAGACCACACAAGGAGCAGAAAGTTGTCTCAATCTGAGAAATGGACAATGTAGCAGAATGCCACCTTTGTCTCTCCCCAAAAACTCTGCTATGTGACAATTTGGTTAACATGGTCCCTGCAGAAGACAGACATTGCCTCTTTAGGTAACCCTGAGTTGAATCTGAGTTAAATACATTCCTGAGGGAAGGGGTTAACTTGCCCCCTCTGCCTACGTGATTGGCATCATATACCTGAGTGAGGGGCTTGGGTTCCCTATTGTTCTGAGCAATGCCAGTCTACCCAGCAACCAGTGATGCATTTCATATTGGTTGGCTGGCAGCCAACAGGTGCTGGCTTCTATTGGACCAGGTAAATGAGGTCATAAGGTCTAAGTTAAGGGCTGCCCAGGAGGAAGGGCAGTAGCCATGATGAAAACTCAGAGAGAAGAGCTGGACCATCTGAAACTTGTTCGGTGTCTTGAAACTCATCATCTATGAACTGCATGCCTCCAAAGGGAATCTCCACCTTCCTCTGGATGTTACTCATGAGTATCACTTGAGATCTAACTAGATGTATAGCTTTCAGTAACTCAGATGTGTGAACAAAGGCTACCTAGCCATGCCAGTTTCCTCTAGGGGATTTCTCTGATATTGCTCTACCCTGTACCTGATTTCAAACCTACTCCTTGTAACCAATAAAGTTCATCTTTGTATCTAGTGTGGGATATTTATTGGGAGAGGGTCTAGATTATGCCTTGGGGGTCCCCTTGATTCAGCTGACTAAGGGAGACCAATATTTGTGCTTCAGACTGAGGGAAGCACCCCAAGTTCTTGAAGTGGGTTAAGTACCCTCAGGGGCTACTAGGCCTGTGTTTCTCATGGGGCACAGAACCAGGATCACTCCAGACCCTGGGCAGTGGAGGCATTACCCCCAGGCTAATGGGTGTGCTACAGGAATGGGGTTCAGCCAGACATGAGGCACCCCCAGGGAGTCACTTGGAGCCTGGAAGGTGGTTGGGTGCAGTGAGGTAGGTGGCTCAGTGCAGGGCACCCCCTACCAGCCTGCCACAGACAATATCACAAAGCACATGACAGATCTAACACTTGTTGCTCCTTAGATCTATATCAGAACACAGCACACCTTGTGTCCTGGTATATCTTCCTCTGGAATTCCCCTTCTAATAGGGGTAGACTATCCATCTAGCATGTAGCAAGTAGAAAATTAGACCCCTGGATATCCAGGGGTCTAAAAAAACCACTCTGCAATACAGCAGAGCAAGACACGGTTCAAGACTGTGCCCGGAGCCAGTCCTCCAAAGGAGATGCTCTGGTTTTGGCCAGGGTATCTCTGTGGTGTTCCTGATGTCCCTGGTGCTGTCCAAGGTAAGGTGGGGGGGTTTCATGGGTGTCAGAGGGGTGACGGGTGGCAAGGAGATGTGGGGGAGATGTCCCTGAGGCTGCAGGGGAACTGCACAGCTTGTGCTGCCTGGCCCGGCCCAGAATGTGGGGACAGTGCAGAGTTGAGCTGTGTCCTGCCAACCCCAGGTGGGTCATGTTCCCCGGCCTGGCCTAGCACATGGGGACTGCATGGAGCTGAGCTGGGTCCTGCCAGCCCTGGGGCTGCTCATGCTGCCTGGCTGCCAATGCTGCCTGGCTGCCAGATGGCATAAACAGCCCCAGGGCCAGCAGGACCCGGCTCAGCTCTGTGTGGTCCCCATGTGCCAGGCCAGGTTCTGCAGCTATAGGAAGGGCCTGGCTGGGCAGCAGGACTCGGCACAGCACATGGGAACTGCATGCTGCACCAACTCTTGTCAGCATGGGTTGAGCCCCAGAGCCGGCTCCCACCTCTGC
Source organism: Crocodylus porosus (assembly GCF_001723895.1). Lineage (NCBI taxonomy): Eukaryota > Metazoa > Chordata > Crocodylia > Crocodylidae > Crocodylus > Crocodylus porosus. The sequence continues at coordinate 222,565,262 of NW_017728886.1, forward strand.
CCCCTGTGCCTGTGGGGGGGGGGGTGAGGACCTGGCCCAGCCCCATGTGGCTCACTAGTCCAGCTTTGCACCGCAGAGGGTCACAGGGCTTTGGGAGGTGAGTTTCCTGTGCATGCCTGCCAGAGCTGTGCAACCTGCTCTGGTGCAAACCCAGACTAGCAAGCTGCAAGGATCTCAGCCCAGCCTGGCTGCCCTGAAGAGGGGCCCCAGGACCTGGCTGGGCCTGGCACATGAACTCTACATGCCACACTGTGTCCTGTCATCATGGGCCAGGCCCAGGTGGGCTTCAGAGGGGGCCCAGGACCCAGCTGGGTCTGGCACGTAGTCCCCATGTGCCGCACCGTGTCCTGCTGCCACAAGACCAGCCTGGCTGGGCAGTGAGAGAAGCCCCAGGGCCGGCAGAACCAGGCTGGGCTCAACACATGGTCCCCCACTGCTGCTGTTAAAGGTTAGTTATGGGCCCTGTGCAGGGGGGCTGGGGCCCTCCAGGGTGGACCTGGGACCCTGGAGGGGTGCCCCTCAGGGTACCTGGGACCTTGGGAAGGAGGGCTGGGGCCCTGTGGAGGGTGGAGATGGGACCCTGGGCAGGGGGGGCTTGGACCCTGTGGGGGATAGGGTCTGTGGCCCTCCAGGGGGAGCTGGGACCCTGGGTGGGGGGGCATTCCATGTGCTGGGGAGCCTGCACCCTGTGGGGGCCAGAGGACCCACCTCTCCTAAGCAGCCCCCACACAAGGTCCCCCACACCCACAGTGCCCCCAGCAATTGCCCTACTCCTATCCACATCCCACCACATCCACCCCACCACACACCCATCATGTATGAAGAAAACCAAAAGCACACATCACCACATATAGGTATTTAGAATTTATTTTGTCATGATGGTAGAGACACTGGTAGGCTTCCAAATTGCTTTAACATTGTAAATATAGCAATAAAGCATTACCCAACTTATCACTGTCTCTCTCTCTCTCTCTCTCTAGCTGTGTGTGTGTGTTTTTTGTTTTAAATGTGGAAGAACATGGATTTTGGGGTATTTTTAAAAATGGATTTGGGATGCTGCTGCAGCAGTCCAGCTGGCACAAGGGGTAGTGTCCCCAGGTATCAATTGGCTGACCCCAGAAGCTCCAGAGAGCAAGCAGCCCTGAGCTGCTTGCCAGGGCAGCTTTTTGAATGAATGGGGCCAGGACAGGGCAGCTTTTTATACTGCTGGAGACAGCACAGGTGTTGGCCCCGGGCTCTAGCTCCCCCTGGCAGCAGTTCCAGGAGGAGCCAGGCAGGGTTATTTTGCTCCATGCCAAAGTGCATGTCCGAGCACGTGTGCTGAGACAAAAAGCCCCAGCTCAAATTTGCACCACTTCTATTTGAACTGCTGCAGGCGCACATGCTTGCATGTGTGGACATGCCTTGAATGACAAATGGGGATGCTAATAATCTTGCAGATTATTATTTGAGATTAAATATGACAGTGATATATTCCAGCAAAAAAACCCAACAGAAATGAAACAAACATTTGATGTTGTTTCTGAATATGCATAGATGCTGATGACATGATTTCGCTGTATGCAGTTGATAAGGGTGAGCCTGAGCCTTCTAGCCCCCTAAGCAATATAACAAAGGAAACACAAAATTAAAATATTAAGTTTAATAAAGAGAATATACAGTACAAAGTAACTGAGGCATGACTGAGGTATTGACTTCACAAGGGTTTGAAGCTCATCAAGTTGTTTTTAAAGCAACTCAAATATTAGCTTCTGCATATTAAAAAAACATTCTATAAATGCTGGCTATGGTCAGGTCTTCAATTTGCCTTGCCTATCCCTTCTCAGTCAGAATATTATCACCACACTTATTTACACAGAAGAGGGCCATTGTGGCTATAGCAAAATATCATAACTGCATGTAGTCACCATGGTGTATTATAGCCTCCCAATAGTAGAAAGCATGCTAGATGAAAAGTTTATCTTTATGGCCCTACTTTAATCCACATCTTTCTATGGATTATAGAGTTCAGGCACTGTGTAAAAACCTGACTTGGATGCCTCACACAGATTTGTTTCTCAGTATGCATTTAGAGCTCTAAGTTACACTCAATAAAAATATACACAAATTGGGGGGGAAAAACAGTTGTTGGCAGCGGTTTATGTTGCTGAAATGTTTAATTAATGTGTTTGAAGAACCTGACAGATTGAAAGAATGTGGTGAACTATAACCAAGAAATATCATTTCCTCTAGGCAAACAATTTACTTCTAGCTGATGTTTTATCCAGAGCCATTCTACTGATGAGGAATTAGAACCAATGGTTCAATAGCTTAAATGGTATTTCCAATAGAGGTGAATACATAGGGGTGAAGTTACATGTTACACTTAAGACTGTAATAAACATGAAATATTAAACAGTGTTAAAGTTAAAACATGCTGTGAGCAGTCATGTGTTAAAGGTTAATACAATTCCTTGCCTGCACAGCTCTCACTTGCCACTGGAGGGCTTGTGAACAGGGCCATGGCTAGAAGCCAGGGCACCTGGGCTATATTCCTGCTCTTGGTGGTGGGTAGGGAAACTGCTGCAGCCCCAGAAAGCCCCCAGGACCCCAAGTAAGGCTTCTGGAGTGATCCCAAGTGCTGGACCTCCCCTATGCTACCCAGGGCCATTGGCCTTGTGCCAGAGCGCACATATGCAGGGGCATGCCCAGGGACAACTAGCAGCAGCACAAACATTTTCACCTTAGTTAGGGGGGCATGTGCCCCCCAGTGACCAGTCAGTGACTGGGGGGATTCCCCCACAGCCAATCTCTCCAATCGGGGGTGGGGGGGCAGTCCCCCTGTGGCCAAGCACGCTGACTGGCAAGCGGCTGCAGCCCTTCACCTAGGCACTCACACTCCCTGGCTGGTGCTCCCTCCTGCCCGTCGCCTAAGCTAGGAGCATGCCCAATCAGGGGGTGCACCAGTGCTCTCATGGGGTGCATGAGCACCCCTGTGCATCACCACAAAGCACAAATATGTGTCACTGCCAGCTGTCCCTTCAACTTAGCTAACATTACAGAGCCAGCACAGCTAGGGGAGAGGGAACTGATTTCTCTTCTTGCAAATTTCTTATTGGTAAAAATGATATAAAACACTGCTGGACTTTTGAGGCCAGGTACAGACAGCACACTTTTACTGGTATAAGTGATTGGAAACCATTCTACACCCATAACAGAATGGAAGTTTGGCACACACAGACTAGTTTAAAAATGGCAGAACCCTGCCTAAATGCACCAATATATGTGTTCAGCACTTGCTCTAAATAGAACGCTCTATCAGTCTCTGCATAACAGTGTCCCCATGTTTCAAAATGGTGGCTCGTTTGATGAGTTTTAGTTAAAGTGTCCTTGCCACCATATTGAAGTGCAGGATGCTGAATACATGACACTGCAGAAGTGTTATTTAGGATGGCTTCCAAAAGCCACCCTAAGTAACATCCCCCTCCCTCCTCCAGGCATGTGTAAAGATGTCCTAAGATTACAATCCCTCCCCCCTGCACTACCAAGGGGCCCATGTGTGTTCTGTTTGTTACCGAGCTAAACTACACTGCTTACAAAACACTGCCTAACTTAGATCAATTCTGCCTCAGGCCTTTTGAATGTCTATACCTACCTGAAACTCCAAACAGTTTGTCCACTAGTAGATGGGAAAACCAACTTTGCTCCTTTGTGAACGATGCAGATCAGATGTAGCAGTCACTAAAAAAATCGGGGCAATATAAAACATGCCATTCTGGATACATTACGTAGAAATCCATCCCTCAAAAAACCCTAACTATCCTGCTAATAAAAATTCTACTGAAAAACCTCAAAGAGCTCTTGGTAGAGCACACTATGCATATACATTAAATATTTATAACTATGATAAATTGTTTAGACTATGACCCAGATAGTGGATACATATTCTCCTTAGTTTGCTTTCAGACTTGCATTTTAATAATGATGTTTATAGAGCATTTTATTAAAGATATTAAAACTTATATCAGCTAAGTGTGCAGAATGTGTTTGCAAATAAGATATAATGCTAAACACAGCATTATAGCTATTCTGTAAATCCATTAAAAGGAAAAGGAATCATGGGCCTGTATAAATTTATTACGTATCTTTCATTGTTGTGGCTAAGGTTTGTATCTTGTACTAATAAGGGTAGCCCAGTTTTACCATCAGACTGCTAGAAAAAGGTGTGGAAAATAGTTTCATGACCTTTTTAAAATCTGTTTTCTAATTTTACCCACACAGCAGTACAATCCATGGCCCTTGTTCATCAATGCACTTACTGAAGGCAATATGATTTTTTTTGTAGACAGGAAAGAATTTTGTTGTAGGTAGGGCAACACTCAGTGTTGTAGACTAACTGAGTGTAAGAATGAAAATGATGCCAAACTACAGAGTTAGTTCTATCAATGAGAATAAAATGTTAGTTTAATATATAAAATTTTAATTTAGTTCATTCAACAGATGCTAATATTGAGGACAAAGGCTTGTGAACAGTAGTTTGTATTTAGTGATAGAATACTCATTTCAGGTTAACAATGGAAACTGCACATTAATCCCAGCAGAAGAGGTCCTGATCCTACTGTTAGGCCTGCAAAGAGAAATCTCTGTGCTGCTTCCAAGTCCGGCAATAGAGTTTTGTTAGCATGGATTGATGAGGAATGGAAAAGTACTGGGAGAAGTGTATATGTGTCGGGACAGGATGGGGGATGTGGGTGAAGGCCAAGTGGCAACAACAAGGCAGCCTTCAGGATAAGCTTATCAGGAGACAGCTTGAGAAAACCATGCTTGGTTCAGCAAACAACAGGATGAGTTGCTGTCAGACTGCCAAGAGTATGTTACGGGGCAGCTTGACTTGTATGTGGCTTACTAGTATATAAAGGGGTCTGTGCCTTGCTCTCGCTGAGAATTAGCTGCCCCTTGCTTTTTCTCCCATGGCCTCACAAAATAAAGCACTTCTGATAGCCAAACACTGATCCTGTCTGAATTTCTACATCAGGATCCAGTTTCAAGAAAGAACATCCTTACTTAATGATTCAAGCCAAAATCTCTTTCTTTGAAGCCATGAATACAACCACTGACTGCAATGGCTTTCCATACATTTAAATTGAACAGAATTGATCAATAAGGGAATGAAAAATGGTTTAACAGTATAACAGTAAGTCTTGAGAGACTTGCTACACAAACAAAGTTATAAAGTTGTCACGCCTCATGAAAGGGAATTGACTCAAATAAGTTTACAGATTAGAATATGCTCATGCTTGTTTCTGCTTCTGTTAGGGTATTCTTGGAGCTCCCACTTCCTTAACCTACCAGGGGGACTCTTATTGTCATTTGAAGAAAATATTGCTATTGCCCATAATTGCCTTGTTTTCCTGCATTGCCCATGCCCGGTATGTGGGTAAAGGCAGAGACAGAGTGACAAGAGTTGATGGATACTGTTCTCCTTTCTGTACAGGTATGTAAGGAGTGAGCAGGGACTGGCCAATATAGCTGTACTGACTTGAAAACCTCTCACTCCAAGTGCTTTCCACTTAGAAAGTATGGGCTGCAAACTGCTTTCTAAGTGCTTATGGAATTGGAAGGCAGATCACTACCCTGAGCTGGACTGGAAAGGAGGACTATTTTCCTAGTACTTTTTTACTAATTTTTTTAGAATTTTAGTACTTTTTGAAAAATATATTCTAATTAATAATGATAAATGTTATCCCCTTTTCTACTATTTCTCATTTATCCTCAATACAAGAATCTCTTGAATATCTCTTCTATGGAAACAAAATAAATTATGTCTTTTATTTTCATTTCGCCCAGACTCCACTGTGCCTTTTTTATTTCTTATTTGAACATTGCAGTTTATTCATTTAAATCAGCTCCTAAAATTATACAGTTGATTTTCTTCATACTTGTTTTACATCTAGTAATAACAGTATTATTCAAGACTCTATCTACTGAATTCCATCCAAAAAAGAATTTCTATGCCAAATTTTCAACTTTTTAGACATAGGTGGGGAAATGCAGAGAAATCCTTGTTCACACAGGGCCAGATTTTAATTGCAGATGGCTTCCTAACTGGAATCTTCCTCTTCCATCTCTGTGCAGAATAGCCAACTAGTCTTGCAGTCTCTCTCCTAAACCCTGGGACATATGGCATCCCAAGCGGAGATAGCCTCTCTCCACCAATTTATGGGTATCATCAGCATGCAGCGAGAGGAGAGCATTTTATAAATTGTAGCAGTGAAGGATTCCCCTCTGCACCAGGGAAATGTTTTCTTTTCTAAAGCCTTCCTTGGGACAGTATGGCCTTGCACTTGGCCATAGATAGACCCCTCCAAAGTTATCTATCTTTGGGTTTTATACTGCTACCTATTACTGTAGTATATGAGCACTTTCCACATAAAATCAATAGCATTATTGAATTTTCCAGCAGACTTTCTGGAGTCAATAGCATTCTACTCCTTTTCAGGTAAAAGCTCTGTTGGAAAAGAGTATTTTTACTGTTATTAAATCTACATTTATTGTTTTGGTGGGAGGGAGTATTTTGTGCTTGCCTCTTTCATGGCTGAGCTGTTTGTTTTGGTTGGTGTTTTGAGCCCAAAGTAGATATCAATGTACCATTTCTTATGTTTGGAAGAACTTTTTTTCCAGAGCACAAGACTTGCAGAGATTCCTAAATGGAAAAATCACATCATCTTTATCTAATCTACAGGACCAATTATATTATCCATCAGAAAGAGTTAATAATGGACCATTAGGGCTGTGTGGCCAGATCAAGTTTACCCTCTCTCAACATGCAATCAGAATAGTAGAGGTTGGAGCACATACCAGATCCAGGGACATTGCTAGAGGGGGAAAGCTATTGACTTTAATGGCACCCTGAAATACTATATGTCTTTTTAGAGTGTTCATGTGTTGCTAGATAGACAAAAGCACTTGGGCACCTCACTACCACTTGAGAATCAAAATTTTAAATGTACAGTGAGAGACCCCTGTTCAGCTGCCACCTCCCCATGTAGGTGCCTAAATTTCTGCATCTAAAATCCCGTACTGCTTCGCATGCACAGAGTCACCTGTATCCTAACAACTTCAAGCATCTGGGAACCTTGTTCACAACTCTATCCTGTCAGGGTTCACAGGCAGATCTGGCTTAGTCACCTAAGTCCAGGGTAAGGTTGAAGCTGTGAATCCCAAGGAGAGGGCACCTTCTTGGCATTTTTAGCTGCTAGCTTACCTAGTTCCCCACTGGACAAAATGTGTTTTTAGGCTCATCATAGGGCACCTAACTCTTCACAGACAGTGGGCACATCTACATGAGTTCCTAACTGTGCAGTACCTGAATAATACTGCACAGTAGCGCATCACAGCACAAACAGGGCTAACGTACTACAGTGCAGTATTATTAGACTACTGCTCAGTAGTGTCACTAAACAGGTGTTCAGTGCTGCTATTTTACAGTAACCCCAGTTACTGCACATTTATTTATTACTTGATTATATAAATACTAAATAAATGTGCAATTACCACTGCACAGTAGCACCTCACGTAGACGCACCCCACTGGGAATTCTGAGCATTTAAGACAGGGCTGTGAGTCTACTAGCAGCAAGGTACCTCAGCTTAGGCATTGATGTGTTGAAGTGCTTTATTTGGACATAGGACTCTTTATTTGGACACTACATTTTTTGCTTGCCATTCCATTAAAGTTTTATTTTCCATCAAGCTTATAGCCCTCTGTTAGAGACTTGATATTTTTAGATACTTTTCATGAATTCTGTTAGGTCTCATCTCAAAAGTTTTCACCTTCCTGAAATGATGCTAGAAATAGAAACAAAATATCTGATTCTCAGAAATGCTGGCTGCTCACAAAACTCTTTCTATTCAATCTGAGCTGCAGAGGGTCAGCACCTTTTTGCAGCCCAAATTTAGAGCAGTTACCTTAGCTAAAATAAAAATCATGGCTTAGCAGCTATTAATTTTAGAAGTCTATTTTACAACCAAACACAATACAGTTGTGACCACTATTTCTTGGATATTTACTAAAATTTCTCACAGTATGCTCTCTCATTTGGGTTAACAACTGTTGTGCATTCATCAGTGCAAGAAATAACATTTTTTCTCTTGTCCCCAGCAATACATCTGTCAGCTCTCCAGTAGATACTGGGTACATGCCAAAGTTTGAAGCCAATGGTTCACTTGTGATTATTATATTAAAGAATAATTTGGTCAGCCACATCTGGTCCTGGAAGTTAGTCACCTATCATTCTCCCCAAATGAATAAATAACACTGTTGGGGAGAATATGTTTAGGTGCCTGCTTGCAGTGAAATGGTGACAACAGCTGGTCAAGCAGATGCTCTTCATGTGATGAAACACCTGTGCTTTTGAAACTCAGCTGTAGTCCTTGTTAGCAGGTGTTCTTAGCCCGTTTTTCCAGTTCTACATAGTTCAGAGTACTCACAAAGCTGTGTTTTGGGGGATTTGCCAGAGTGCATTTTTGATCACTTAAAGCAAAGCACTTCATGGTTCTAGAGATGTATTCATAGGAAAGAACTTAGAGTCAGGTTTCCTTTCTCTCTATATTTTACACTCCTGCTGGTGGTAACGATTTAAGAGATCTCTGTCCTCCCAACAATCAATAGGTTTAAGTACTGCTCATAACTAGCATGCAAATTTTAAATAATAGTAAATAAACATCCTTAGTTCATTGTTCTAAGCACTTGCAGGTACTGTCCTTTTGTGTGTAAAATTTTATTTTATAATATTGACCATTTTTCAACTGGCTAATTTAGTGGTTCTCAACCTTCCAAACCTGCAGGCAGAGGTACTGAGTGCACGGCAGCCCAAGGGCCCTGGCCCACCTCAGGAAGAGGGCTATTTCCTGAAATGTGTAAAACTTTCCACATATCCACCATCTTAGGCCCATTCTCCCCGACCCCACCTCAGCAAAAATACAAGTTGGTGCCTATGCCTACAGGGTAGATGAATGGTACAGGGCCAGTTCGTAGGCCAGATCCAATGTGGGGTCGAGGCATAGAGTTGGTCCACAGGTATGGTCCAGCATACAGGCTCAGCCCCTTGCACCATATTTGGCGTGGAGGAACCTTGCATGACAGTGTGATCTGGCATATGGAGCTTTGTTATCTGGCCCACAGAGCTCACCGTGGGCCCAGAAACTTGGCAGAAGAGGATCAATGGCAGCATTCATTGCCGTGGCAATTAATGCTACCTCTTCTTCCACAACCCCCAAATTTCTGGAGCTTTGGAAAGACTAGAGAGCAACATGTTGAGAACCACTCCGCTAGTTGCCATTTTATTATTTAGTTAAACAACTTTTTTTAAACTTACTTTACACAGGATAAAATAAAAAAAGGTCAGGAAAGTAAGTAAAGGTTGTATGATGTGTTTATCTGTCTAGCTAAGTAAATCAGTACCTATGCGGAAAAAAAATTCATACTGCATAAACAATCTTTTAAACTGAGTTTAAAAAACTATGGAGCTCCATTGAGCTTCCACTTACCTTCCTGGAATCCAAACCGGTCAAAACTGAACAGTGATTTTTATAAAATCATAGAAAATTAGGGTTGGAAGGGACCTCAGGAGGTCATCTAGTCCAACCCTCTGCTCAAAGCAGGACCATCCCCACCTAGGTCATTCTAACTAAGGCTTTGTCTAGCCTTGTCTTAAAAATCTCCAAGGATGGAGATTCTACCACCTCTCTGGGTAGCCTGTTGCAGGGCTTTACTACCCTCCATGTTAGAGTTTTTCCTAATACCTAAACTCACCTAAACTTCCTTTGCTACAACTTGAGACCATGGCTTCTTGTTCTGGCATCTGCCACCACTGAAAACAGTCTAGCTCTATCTTCTTTGTAACCCCTCTTCAGGTAGTTGAACCTTTGTTGTCACCCTCCTACCTGGGGCTGGGGTAGAGGAAGGATATTAAGGTAAACAATGCAGTACCTTATTCATGCCCAAGAAAACGACCTCTTATCCTAGAGTGAATTTGGGGTTCTTAGGCCCCAAATGTATTATATGCATTGCAGCTGATCTGAGGGGACACTTGCTTAGAGACTCCTTATGACAAATATGAGATCAAGTAGAGTTAAGACCATGGACAAGTGTCCTCTGGAATCAACATTTCCTAATATAGCAACCTTTTTGAGTGTATTAAATATATTCTTATTTTCTGTAACTTGCAAGAAGCACAGTGCACTGTTAAGGGTTTTCAACATAACTTACATATTAGTACAGTTATTCTCTTCTGTGTAAATAATACCTGAACTTTGTTGCTTTCCAAAGTGCAAGTCCAGCATTGCAGAAAGCAGTCATCTGGAACCAGATGGATATAGGACTCATTTAGTTTTTATAGTGTTTATGGACATCACAGGGCGGGGGCCCAGGAGCAGCCGTGATCTCTCCTGGCGCCCCCTACCATGTCAAGTGGGTGTCTACGCACCCTCGTTATCTCGCCCACCATGTCTTGCTGGAAAATATTATAAAAGGGAGGCTGTCTTTTACCCTCTTGCATGGTACCCTTTTGCGTATTCCCGCCGGTACCCCGTCTCCTGATGATTCAGTGCACTCCCACCACAGGGTTACGCGTGGCTCCTACCACCCCTAATACCACGCCCCAAGCCTCTCAGTTGTCCCAGACATTGTTGTGTCAATGGTTTTTCCTTAGCGGCCCTCTCCGAGGCCTCTACCCGTATGCTCGCCCTCCCTCAGGCTTCTAGCCGTACGCTCGCCCTCCCTTGGGCTTCTTATTCCAGTGCGCCTTCCCTGGGGCTTATCCCGCTCCGAATCCCAAATAGCCTTCCCTGGGGCTTATCCCGCTCCGAATCCCAAATCGCCCTCCCTGGGCTCTACTCGCGCCCACGCCCACACTGAGGCCTTGCTCACACGATTCCTGCCCACACTGGGGCCTATGTGCCTCGTGCTCCCCGCGCTCAGGGCTCAGGTGGCTGTAGTCATGCCTGGCCCCCAGACCCACCTTCCTGGGTCACTCACCCACACTGGGCTCCTCACCCTGCACAACACTGCCCCACTCGGGCCGGGGTCTATACAAACCCCAAAACACAGCACCCTCTATGTTGCCGGGACCCCCCACGCTACTGGGGAGCTCCCATGAGGCCTCCTCCAACCGCTACACCCTCACCCAGTCCTCCGGTGTAACAATAACCAAAAACATAAGCCAATCAGCTGCAACACAAACTCAGGCCTCCTGGCCAAACTCTAACCCTAAGCCCTCAGGCTCATCAACATTACCATCCTGGCCAGGGGTTACTCTGCCTGGTATTCTCCACCTAAGCCACTCAGGTCATCAGGCTTCTCATGCTCTGCTTACTCCTGCACAGCTCCATCTTCTGCAACTGCCAGAGGGGAATTGCCTGGTTGGCCTCAGCCTAGGCTGTTTATAAAGGCCAGGCCGTGCCCCCTTCCAGTAAGCTGACCTCTGGGGTTGCCCCAGCAACCCACACCTGTCCTTTAGGAGCAGGCCCTTCAGTGCCCTGTGACACATCTCCCCCTCCCAAGTTTGAGTCTTACTAGGAGCAGGGTGCAAAAGTGCCCTGCGACAATGGAGTAGCAGTAGAAATTCTGTGTTTAAAAAATAGAAATTATTATTTTAAAATCCTTTTTCTGACATTTTCTATTTAACTGGAATATGATCCCGTAGTTGCCTGGATTAAAAATAACCTACAACCAAGATTATATATATAAATATAAGACAGGCTAAATCTAGGAACTGCTTCAATAATTTGAGATAATAAGCTTGTTATTAATTGTACAGAAATAGTAAACTGTTGAAAAATGTTTCTCTCTTTGAGGTGGTAGAGAATGTTAAAAGTATGAATGACTAAAATTCCAATGTGTTGTGTTCTGATATTCTTTTTAAAAGATCATAATTCCAATATGGAAGTTATTTCTGAGAGAAAAAAATAAGGTACAACTACGACAAAAACAAATTGCACATCTTAAAGAAATACCTTGACTCAGAACGACATTAAATGTCTTGCCCAGGCCCTTCCTGTTAACTTCCTTCTTAGTTGGAGAACATAATACATCACAAATGAAAAATGACATTAAAGTGTCTGTAAAACAGTAGAGCATGTTTTAAGTTATTAGGCCCTTAACCCCATTAAAATTGTCCATGATTCTTTTAAACACTCCTGCTTTGAAAATATATTAACTTAACCTGATGATAGAAATGCTGTCTTGGACATTTTCCTCCTATCTGTTCACAGACATGTTGACTGTTATCCACTATCTAGCTTTTGATGACCTCTCCATACAAGAAAGAATGACATCTTGTTAGTTCTCATATTACTTGATGTTATCATTAAAATGGATAGCAAAACAATTGCAACAGTTACCTGGTAAAGAGATAAGTATGTCAAGGAAGACAAGGACAGTGCAATGATACAACCAAAGCACGTGTATCTATTTAGAGAAGAATAAAATTGTAGAATTAAGGAAGGAAATAATGCACAAGTCATTTATAGTATCATATGAGATTTTTGGTCCTCTAGGAAAATTTAGTTTAGTTTACATCCATGGTGGTTTAGATTTTAAAAGTCAGTATTTGCTAATATTTACCACACTGATCTTTGCTGGACTTAAATTGGCATGCAGTAAACAACCATGGTCAGGGAGTGTGAAAATATGCAGGTACTGTGGCTTTAACATGCCATGTGGAGGATGCAGAATGTATTTGCCACTATGCAAAACACTTTTATGCTCTGTTCTTTTTATACTAACTCTTATTCTGAGTAGCAAGTTTTAAAGCTTCAGTAACTACTAGTTTCAGGCTAGAATTTTATTTTTGCACTGACCGTCAACATCAACCAATGTTCAGTGAGGTCAAAGGAAGCTTCTGCTTTAAGATTTGGTTGAGAGGCTATTGCCTCTGCTGCCCCTATTCATTTTTGCCCCATGAGGAATGAGAGGAAAGGAACAGGTAACTGGCATCATAATTCATGCCAGCTATGAAAGAGAGCTACAGGCTCGAGGATCTGGGCTTAAGTGAATAGTTTTATCACTTATCCTTCTTTGCCTGAAGGCTGAATAATTCTGCAGTAAAATTCCATGTGGTTATCTTCCTATATGCATCAAATGAATAGAGTACCACTTTCATTACATAACAATGCCAAAATAATTGAACAAAAACCAATAGAGAAACAATAGAGACATTCTTGCTAAACTTGTTCTATTTTTTATGTGCTCATCTTTTTATTTTACAGCAAACACTGTTGACAAATGGATGGTGCAGCCATGGGAATATGCAGACCTCCATCAATTGTGAACATCTTTATGACAAAACTGCACAATTAGTTCTACACAAGCCTGTGATCTGATGCTGGAAAGACCCTTTCCAATGAATAGACCCTATTAAAGTGCTTGGACTTGGAACACAGAGTTTTTAACTGCTTTTGGGAACATTTATACAAATATTTGGTGATGCCCAACATAATACAGCTACTTAACAAGGCATGTCCATCCCAAAGAACAATATTTGATGAAATATGAACTTACTGCTCATGTTGAGGCAAGTTTTTAGTTGCTCACTCTTGAGGGTGAGGAGGAATGAGTATAATTACTCTTTTCATGACCTTGATTTGTTCCCTGAAGGTCCTCCAGTCATCAGGCTGCCTGGGGGACCTCCTTATATGAAAGAATTCCTCTGCTGTATATTCTTCTTTTAATTTTGAGAAAAATCACATAGAGCCTCCCTTTCTGACCTACTTAAATGACTTTTGATTCCTTCTACTAGAGGCTGCTTATAAAATATGCAGTTAATGTCTATTATCTCAGGCAATGAGGAGATTAGCACTTTTGCTTATGAGCCGCTATCCCTCATGGTCAAGGATGATCGCTCCCACGGGTCAAGTAAAAGGTTCCTAAAGTCATAGACTCTCTGGCAAATGCTACAGGTGGTGGTTAAAGGGAGGGCTGAAAGACAGATAACTACTGAACACACATGATCACATCTTTCTGCTCACTGCTCCCTTTCATGAGCTTTTCCTTTATGTTTTGAATCAAGGCAAATCACTGCCTCTCTCAAGCAAGATAACCAGTATATGGGCAATAGTGAGTCTAGGCAGGAGCAGATTCTTAGCTTCTGTGGCTGCCCACCCAACTTAGGAAAAGGAGCCAGACACCCCAGCTCCAGCAGGATTAGACCCTCGGCTGACTTGGATGGCAAGAATGGAGGAGGAACTGAAAGGTGAACTCTACTACCTCAAGACCCCACATCTGCCCCTATATAGGCAGGGTCCGGAGACTGAATCAGAGGATGAATTGCTTTAAAAACTTTATTTTCGCAACCCTGTCACTTCTGATTTCTGTGCAAGTGTCTTGCTAAGCCTGTAAAAGAAAGTTTTAGATTAGAGTAGATTCCATGTAGCAACTTCTACATGGATTTTGAACTACAGTAGTTTCCATGTAAAGCTTTCCATATGTGTTCCCTTGTTTTCTGTTTCAGGATTGATATTTCCTGTTATAGGATCTGGTTCTCATCTTTAACCAAATGTTAACCACTTAGGTTGAACTCTTCTGCACTAGCTGTCTGTGCTAGGATATTAGAAACTAGTTACAATATTTTTTCTACTTCTTCCATGAGGTTAGGGGGAAAAGTGTTTTCCCTCACACACACACACACACACACACACACACACACACGCGCGTGCGCGCACACACACTCTTCTGGGGTAATAATAGACCCCAGCATGAATATGAGTTGGCAATGTGACGCAGTAGCTGCTAGGGCCAATAAAACTATGGCATACATCAATTGATGCATCTCTAGTAAAGCCAAAGAAGTGATTCTTCCACTTTACTCAACATTGGTGCAACCGCAACTGGAATATTGCTCCAGTTCTGGGCTCTGCGCTTCAACAAGGATGTGCTAAAGCTTGAGAGGGTCCAGAGAAGGGCCACCCATATGATTAGGGACTTGCATGGAAGGAGAGGCTGAGGGATCTTGGACTCCTCAGCCTAAAGGAAAGAAGGCTGAGAGGGGACCTGATTGCCGCTTACTGCTATATCAAAGGCTTATATCAGGGGCTCAGTGAACAACTGTTTACCAGGATGCCCTGGGGGAAAACTAGAAACAGTGGCCACAAACTCCTGGAAGATAGTTGGAGCCTGAACATTAGGAAAAACTTCTTTACAACTAGAGTGTCCAAACTATGGAACAAGCTCCCCCCAGAGGTGGTGCAATCTTTTACCCTAGAGGTCTTCAAGAGAAGACTGGATGGTCACCTG
Organism: Crocodylus porosus; assembly: GCF_001723895.1. Classification (NCBI taxonomy): domain Eukaryota; kingdom Metazoa; phylum Chordata; order Crocodylia; family Crocodylidae; genus Crocodylus; species Crocodylus porosus. The sequence continues at coordinate 222,580,532 of NW_017728886.1, forward strand.
GCTGGGGTCATCTGACCCCAGATGTCTTTCCTGCTCATACAGGGAGCTGGACCCAATGACCTTCAGGGTCCCTTCCAGCCCTATGATTCTATGATTCTATATAACCTTACAATGCAATTTTTTTTTAACAACACATAAGTCAAGGAATCCTTTTGCTCCCACACTTTGGAGCCAGTAAGTATATTTGGTAATTCAAAAAGCTGCCATTTTATACATCCTCAATACAGGTAATTAGCTTTAAGAAAGGTTTTGTCTTCACTGAGTATGTTAGAGCCCAAAACTGCACTGGCTGAGCATGATTTGCCTTATGTTAATTGCTGTGCCACTATACACAAGAAATTTACTGTGGAGTAGACTACTTAGCTCCACAATAAAAGTCACACATCTACACATGCACTCCTGTTAGGCTGCAGTAAACCAATTAAACACAAATACTATCCTGCTGCGAAGTTTTTTACTCCACAGGACATGTGTAGATATTGACAGGGCTGGCTGGGATACAAGGGTGCTTCAATGTGGGGGCTGCCTTCTAGCTAGTCCCACACTGGAGCACCTTGTGCCCCAGCCAGCCCCTCTGCAGCATATTAAACCAGCAGGGAACAGCCCTGGGCCAGCAGGCTGACACCCAGAGGCCCCCTGCCAGCTGAGTCTGCTCTGACCTGGCTTAATGTGTTGTGGTTCCAGACGCACATTCAAACAGCATGCACCGAAGCAATAAAATCCAGAGCAATAAGCTCTGTTATTGCTTCACATTAATTACACGTGTAGATGTGCCACTTAGTGCTAAGGGATGCTCCCCTCAATGCTCATTGTGTTCTCACTGATCCTTGTGCTATTTCAAGCTAGAACTTAACAAACTTGACTTCACAAGGGAACAATAGATTTGGTAAAGGAGAAGTACTCAGGGAAAATAGGTGAGGGGGGCTAGAACTGGCACCTGGAAGGAGGAGCAGAGTACGGTATAAGGCAGAAAGGGAGACTGAGATTAGAAAAAAAGTCATGGTTTCATAGTTTCATAGTAGCTAGGGTAAGGAGGGACCTAAACAGATCATCTAGCCTGACCTCCTGCCACAGGCAGGAATGAATGCTGGGTTCACAAGTCCCCAGACAGGTGATCATCCAACCTCCTCTTGAATTTGCCCAAAGTAGGGGCGAGGACCACTTCCCTGGGAGGTTAGTTCCAGATTCTGGCTACCCTAACTGTAAAAAATTGCCTTCTGATCTCTAACCTAAACCTATTCTCCATCAGCTTATTACCATTGTTCCTTTTCACCCCAGGTGGTGCTGGGGAGAAAAGGGCTCTACCTATTTGCTGTTGATCTTCCTTGACGAGTTTGTAGGCAGCCACCAGGTCCCCCCTCAGCTTCCTCTTGCTGAGGCTGAACAGATTCAGGTCCCTCAGTCTCTCCTCACAGGGCCTGTCCTGCAGCCCTCTCACCAAGTGGGTGGCCCTCCTCTGAGCCTTCTCCAGGTTGGCCATGTCCCTTTTGAAGTGTGGCACCCAGTACTAGACGCAGTGCTCCAACTGTGGCCTGACCAAAGTCACATAGAGGGGGAGTATCACCTCTCTGGACTGGCTTGAGATGCATCTTTGGATGCATGACAAGGTATGGCTGGCCCTGCTAGCTGTGGTCTGGCATTGGCGGCTCATGTTTATCTTGGAGTCAGTAATGATTCCAAGATCCCTTCCCACCACTGTGCTTTCCTTCTCCCAAGGTGCAGCACCCTGCATTTGTCTACGTTGAACTCCACCCTATTCTCATCTGCCCACTTCTGTAGTCTGTCTAAATCTATTTGCAGCCTCTCTCCCCCTCCAAGTGTGTCCACCTCGCCCCACATCTTAGTGTCATCAGCAAACTTGGACAGTGTGCTTTCCATCCCCTCATTCAAGTTGCTGATGAAGATGTTATACAGTGCAGGCCCAAGGACTGAGCCCTGGGGTACCCCACTGCTCACATCTCACCAGGTTGAGTACAACCTGCCCACCACTACTCTCTGGGTGCGCTGCATCAGCCAATTTTTTACCCATCCAACTGTGTAGGCATCAATGCCACAGTTGCTTAATGTATTGATGAGGATGGGGTGAGAGACAGTGTCAAAGGCCTTATTAAAGTCTAGAAAGACTATGTCCATGGCAACACCATCATCCAAGGATTTAGTCATCTGGTCATAAAAGGCAACCAAGTTGGTCAGGCAGGACCTGCCTTTGACGAACCCATGCTGGTTGCCCCTGAGCATGATCTCCCCTGCTGGCCCCCCACAGATGTGCTCCTTGATGATTCTCTCCAAGATCTTCCAGAGCACCAAGGTGAGGCTTACAGGCTTATAGTTACTTGGGTCCTCCTTCCTCCCTTTCTTGAAAATTGGGACCACATTAGCCAGTTTCCAATCCCCTGGTCTGCTAAAGGAAAACAAGTCTAGGAGATTTGAAGTGAAATAAGAAGCCAAAAGGTAGGTGTGAAAAGTGGGCATAGCTATGCACAGAGATGACAGTCAGGTAAAGAAAATGTAATCTGGAAGCAAATAACATAAGTGATTATGATGAATTCTCCAGCTCATTAAAAAAAATTAAATCACAATTGGCTGTCTTTTTAAAAAATTGTTTTGTCAGAAATGTTGTTTCCGGTTATGCACATATTAGGAGCTCAGACTAAATGGTGTTAAAATAAATACTTCTATGACTATAGTAATGAAGAACTGGGGATCCCTCTGATAAGGAATAATTTATAAATTTTTCATTTCCCCCCATTAATCTTCATAGACCCATCAAAGTGGTAAAAGATTTCTCTGAATTTCCTGGCAATTATCATGACCTGAAAATAGGTGATGAAATGTTCATACTGCTTATCTGGTATCTCTTGCAGCAAAAATAGTGCCTGCCAAGAGTTTTATTTAGGCACCTCATTAGAACCCTATGTTCTTCACTGAGTGATCATATTTTTCAGACTTAATTCTTCCTTTAGAAGCTCACTCTTTCCAATGATGACCTATCCAATCAAAGAAACCATGTGTGGGGGGAAGAGGGGGCCAAAAAATCCAGTTAAAAAATAGACTGGAGGAGTACACCTAATCAAAGCAGCATCTCTCTTAGCCCAGGCACTCAGAAACCCATGTTGGGATCTGGTGATACTTGTAGGCACCCAAGGAGGGATGAGAATCAAAGAGAAAATTGCTAGTGCAGGCAGCTTATGTTTTTGAAGAGGACACTCTTCCATGTCAAAAATCTATTTGCCCAAGTTTTGTGTGACAGATTATTAGGGGGAGGAACTACAGGGGAAAGGTTTATATATAGCTACTTCTGTGGACTAGAAACTCAGTCCTCTACCAAGAGTTGAAAATATAGACTGATTCAAAGGATTGCATCCTTTATGCGGATATGAAACAATAGACAGGCTTAGAAAAATTACTTACACTCAGGCTTTGAGGTTGGTGACCTGCTTAAAGACAGACAGATAAGAAAGGTGGAAAATTACACCCTAAATAAGACTTCTGTGCCTCAAGCATAAAGTACAATATAGGATAGCTAACAATGAACAAAGATGCTGAATGGTTTTGATCATGTCATGCTTTTTTGCTTTTAAGCAGCTGCTGGTGTAGAACACAGTATAAGGTGATGGAGTTGTCACTCCAGATGCATAGAAAAATGTTGTGTCATGCTGACCTGGCAAAATATGAGAGCAATATTATTAAAAAAAAAAACCCTGAATACATCCAGATCTTAGATGAGGCATGGCTGCATTGAATATTGAAGACCAGATAATTACCTCAAAAACTTGAGGAATACATTAAAGAAGTGGCATTGATAATGCCAGTATTGCTAGAGAAAGGCACTCCATTAGAAAGCAAGAGATGAGAAAGGGCTTATTCTGGCTGCAATATAAACCTTTATGTGATTCAATTTTTTAAGGGTTTTTTTTCTCTCTTGAAAAGGCTGCTTAATGCCTCCTTGACTTATCCAACCAGTAGTATAATGAACCAAAGAAAACATGATTAAGAAATTCAGAAAAAAATTAATTTTCTTTCCCATCAACAGTAACACACATAGAGTAACTATCACAAATATTTGTTGTCATGGGGCGCATCCAGATGAGCATTCACATGTGTTTCCCCAGGGACATCTAGCAGCAGCACATATTTCTGCCTCTGCTAGCTGTCCCCAGGCAATGCCTCTGCACTAGGGGTGTGTGAAGTGGGCCACATTCTATTTGGATTCAGATTCGGCTTGATTCAGGGGACAGTGATTTGATTCACTGATTTGGATCACTGTCCTGATTCAATTCACCTGAATCCAAATCTGAAGATTCAATTCTGACTTGGAGAATCAACTATTTAGCCATAGGCACAGCTTTATATGTTTTTTCTATATACCTCAAGGTACCAGGTGAAGCTCATGAATGCTGAGATGGTGGGGTGGATGAGGCAGCCCACAAGAGCACAGGAGAACTGTGTGCTTGGTGGTGGACCCAGAACTGGACCAGAAGTACTTCCGGTCCATTTCTGGGTCCACCATTCTATGTGCAGGGGACCCCCTCATGCCCCCCTCAAGGTTGGCAATTGGCCACAGGGGGACCCTGGGTGGCCCCCAGACTCAGGAGACACCAGTTGCCAAGCTAGCGGGGAGGCCTCCCAAGTGCTCCACAGTGGACCCAGAAGTGGACCGGAAGTGCTTCTGGTCCACTTTAGGGTCCACCGCTGAACATGCTGGGGACCGCCCCGCCCGCCATGCTCCCATGGGGTGCTCCATCCACCCCACCATCTCAGCATTCATGAGCTTCCTGGTACCTTAAGGTATGTAGAAAAAACATATGAAGCTGTGTCTATGGCCGAATTGTCGAATCTCTCTGATTCAATTCAGAGAGATTAATGAGTCTTCTGATTCAATTTGGATTCAGAGATTCAGCTGCCAAATTGGTCCAAATCTCCTACAAATTAATTGGTTGATCAAAGCTTTGCACAGACCTACTCTGTACTTGCACTCTGGTGCAGGGCAAATTGCCCTAGATGGGGTAGGGGAAACTGGCCCCAGTACCTGGGCTGGCCCCAGCAGCCTTACCTGGGGTCCTGAGGGCCTCCTGGGACTGCACTGGTGGCAATCAGGATGTACAGAGTCAGGCCAGCAGCCAAAGCATGCCTCTGGCTGTCCTGGCTCTGGTTTTAGGTGATGCATGCTTCTGCCAGGTGTGCAATGCTGCATTTCTTCAGCAAGCTTTTTTTTAATACCAGGATTTCCCAGGATCTAAATTTGTTTCCATGAGTTCAGATTCAGGAGGCAGGACTAGCCATCTTCATGCAAAAGCATGTGCACAAAATTATATATATTCTTTTAGGGAATATATTTTGGAAATATGGTACAAATGGATTAAAAATTCAAGAAACAAAACTTGGTCCTGTCTGGATGGCTCAAACAATGGCCCCCTGCATATCTAAGTTCCTTTTTCACATCTGTCCCAGTTTGGAAGGAACTGAAAATCACCAGCAGCTTAGAATGACTTCTTTGCTCATGAGAAAGGAGCTAGAGGATTCTGCCTAGTTGTTAATGTGGAGCCCTTGTCAGGGGAGAGACTAC